>NC_133027.1:28840937-29514375 GCF_048771995.1 Taeniopygia guttata | reverse complement strand
GTTATATCCACTAGAAAGAATAATTAGATTAGGAGATCCCTGTACCTTTCTTCTCTTCCTGATCACTGGACAAAGTCTAAAATTATGTTGGCATGACTACTTCAACCTAACAATAGATATTAAAAAAAAAAAATGCCATAAAATTCTATGGTCCAGACATGAGTTGGTATCATTTAATGGTCTATATCAAACAATGATCCAATGGGAAACATCAGAGTCATGGAATCCTACACTGAGACAAAGGCTGACTTTGGTTACTTCCCTGAGACTACAGGCCAAGACTGACCACCTGTGCATGTAAAACAGGTCATCTGGTAAATGCTGTCTCATTACTCTCCTCTAACTTTCGTGATTATTTTTGAAGAAATTCTGCTTGGATTTAATTAGGCAAAATGAACATTTTGGCATTTAAAATCACAGAATAACTAGGTTGGAAGATACCTTCAAGATCATCGAGTCCAACCCATGCCCTAACACCTCAACTAAACCATGGCATTAAGTGACACACCCAGTCTTTTTTTAAACACATCCAGGGATGGTGACTCCACCTCCTTCCTGGGCAGACCATTCCAATACTTTATCACTCTTTCCTGGAAAATCTTTTTCCTATATTTTCCTTGGCACAACTTAAGACTGTGTCCTCTGGTTCTGTCAGTTGCTGCCTGGAGAAAGAGACCAATCCCCACCTGACTGTAACCACCTTTCAGGAAATTGTAGAGGGTGATAAGGTCACCTCTGAGTCTCCTTTTCTCCAGGCTAAACAACCCCACCTCCCTCAGTTGTTCCTCATAGGGCTTGTGTTCCAAGGCCCTCACCAGCCTCATTGCCCTCCTCTGGACATGCTCAAATATCTCAAGATCCTTCCTACACTCAAAGTGTGGCATACTTGAGTGTGATATAATTTTAAAGACCGTTTTAAAGATAATTTTTTATAGCAGAAGTGGTACCCTGGAATTCCACACTTTCTAAAAATACTTGCCTTATAGAAAATTTTCTTCTGCTTCTAATATTGAAAATTTTAATGGTTACTGAGCAAGCAAATCATGATGTCCCTTTGTTAAGGTAGGGAGAGGAAGATACACTGAATGATATATACTAAATTATTTTTTCTTTTTCACTGATGACAGCTGATAAAAGTATTCTTTTTATAATTTTAAGCCTGTTTCACTTGTTCATGTCTTTTGCTATGTTAAGTTCCAGAGAACATGACCACAATAGCATACTATTTTGTCTTATGTTGTTTCTATCATAACTTTAGTTGTACAGGTCTGTATAACTAACCTTTGTATTGCACTGCATTTACTACAAATTGCAATGTAAGTCATTGTTATGCTTCGCAATTATATGCTGGAAATCAGTTGGCATACTTTAAGAAAAACATTTCCAGGACAACAGAGTCCTGTTGGAGATTACAGGATGGCATATTGTCAAATGACATATTGCCATTTGTTACATTAAAATTTTAACCTTTGTCTAAAAGACAAAGGCACCAGTCCAAACATACCACGAAATTTATATGATTGCACACACATGTGTCTGCACTTGAGATGATCTGTTCCGTAAGGTTCCCTGGCACTGAGGGCAGGCTGACTGCCTGTAGCCTAGTTCCCCAGATCCTCCTTCCAATCCATTTTGTGAACGGACATCATATTTGCTAACCTCCAGTCAGTTTGGACCTACCTGCTTGGTCAGGAGTGTTGACAAATATTTGGAAGTGGCTTGGTGAGAACTTTTACCAGCTCCCTCAGTGCCCTTGGGTGGATTCCTTCTGACCCCATAGGCTTACTTGTGTCTAAGTAGCAGCTCACTGACCTTTTGCCCTCTGATGTGGGGGATTCATTCTGTTCCTCATCCCTGTTCTTCAGCTTAGGGGGCTGACCTAGAGACAGTTCTGTAGGTCTTACTATTATAGACCGAGGCACAAAAAACATTAAGTACTTCTGCATCTCCCTCATCCTTTGTCACTCTGTCTCCCTATGCATCCAATAAAGGATGGAGTGTCTCCTTAGCCCTCCTTTTCTTGATATATTTATAGAAACATTTTTATTGTCTTTTATGGCAGAGTTCTACTTGGGCATTGGTCATTCTAATTATTTTCTCCCTGCATAACCTCACAACATCCTTCTGAGCTGCCTGCTCCTTCATGCAAAGATCATAACCTCTTTTTTTTTTTTTTCCCCGAGTTCCAGGCAAAGCTCTCTGTTCAGCCAGGCTGGTGTATCCCACTGACTCATCTTTTGGGACATGGCAGTGGCCTGTTCTTCCAACTTCAGGATTTTCTTCTTCCAGCCTTCCTGCTCTCCTTTGCCCTTCAGGACTGTCTTCCAGGGGCTCTGTTGGCCAGGTTCCTAAACAAATCAAAGGTTGCCCTTCAGAAGTCCAAGGTGGCAGTTCTGCTCACTCCCCTCCTTGCTTCTCTGAGAACTGAAAAGTCTATAATTTCATGAAAGGTAAGCCAAAGATATCCACTATCCATCCAAGATCACCACTTAGGACTAAGAAGTTGCTGCTTGATTTTATAGTGTGTTGCTATGCTTCTTTGTTCTTTGATGGGGTCATCAACAACACCTGTCTGGTCAAGTGTCTAGGACCTTTGAGGCTGGGAAGGAAAGGAATAATTGGCCTGGCACACAGGAATCTTGAGACTGATATTGAGTAGAAGTAATAATATTTACTAGGTTTACAGGATTTCAGGATTTTACCTGTCCTAATAGTAACAGGACTGGTAATGAAGAGTGACCCACTTGGTCACAGAGAATGGCTGCTTGTTTTACCAATTTGCTTATTTGTTATTTTCTTCATGGGCTTGCAATTCTATATGGTATCTGAATTTACTTTGTGTGTTCTGCTTTAAATGCATTGGGTATTTGTTCTTTGTTGTCTTTCTTCTCTCTGTAACAGGTTTGATTTTTTTTACCAAAAGTCAGAGTATCAAAAGATAGCACTATCTTGTCTTGGACCCTTGGATGTTGTAGATTGATAGTTGCTGCTCACATCTTAATACGAAATAATTAGTCACAGCCATACATAATATAAATAAAGATTCTGCCAATAAATTTGGCAGGACATGTGGATATCTTCCCTTTTTACAGTACACTGAGACATAAATTAAATTTTGTATTGCTTGTAAATAATTAATAACAAGCTAACTGACGGCATGCATTAAAGTATTTTTTGTTGTTTTTTAGGTTTTTTGGTTTTTTTTTCTGAAAGAATGAGTATGTGATCATCTTCATCAGAATTTGAAATTCATTTGGAAGCTAAATTACTGAGAAACATGTTGTAATGTCCTCGATTAGCTGCTATTTCTTAAAAAAACCCAAAAACTCTCCCAAAAAACCCAAACCAACCATAAGAAGAGTTTAAAGATTGTTGGGACAAGGTGGTAGAAAGACAAGATTAAGAATAGTAGTGGGTCTTATTTTTGTCTTATTCACTAATCTCTAAAATGATTCAAATATCTTATGAGATACTCAGTACATTGTAGCCTATGTACTATTTTTTCAACCTTCAATGAATGAGGAAATCTGACAAAATTTATTATATAAATCACATTTACATCTTAAAATATGAAATTTGCTCCTTCAACATTTGTGTTGAAAATTCTGAAAGGATTATGTTTGAAGGAGGACTTCAGACTTCTGCAATTTCAGCAGTTATTTAACAGTGTTGTGTACTTTATCCTGTCTCTGACTCCTGCTAAGATGTGTGTGTTCTTATTAAGCTCATGAACAGTATAGGAAAAATGTCAAATTTACAACAATAAGATTCATTTAGTTGAGCACACAATCATTCATCTTAATTATGTCTGACATCTTCACCATTATAAAATCAGTTTCCCAGAAGAAGAGAAACTCACATTCTCTCTCCTTTAGGAATCCTTCATTGAAGGAGACTAGTTATTGCAGTTGTCTGAGGAAGCTAATAGTGTAGTTGAAGTATCAGGGAAAAAAAAGGGATATTCATCAAGAGCAGGGAAAAACTACACTGTCATGCCAGATAACCATAACTCCTAATCAAACTGCTTTTTTGGAGGATAGTTGTTACAATCCAGTTTAAACCCAGAAGAGCAAAGAAAATTAAGTCACTGTATATAAAACAGAAAGAACTTAGAAGGTTCAAAATATATGCAATTAATGTGGTTAAACCAAATGAGGCTAGATGTCGGTGCCAAAAGATTGATATATTTTATTTTATAGTAAAAGAGGCAAAGAGAAAGGAAGAGAAAAGAAAGAATGAAATAGTAAAAGAAGTGTTGTGGGGATGGAGGGACAGGGAGAGAGTGGCAGGGGTTAGGTGGAAGCATATCATCCATCCGAAGGTCCCAGCAATGTCTCATTGCTCCTCTCCATCCGGTTTTCTTGGTGGTGAGGGTGCCCTGTCACTGCCCCACAGCACCAGGCTGCCACACACCACAACGGGCCATGCCAAAGAGTGCAGAATTCCATGGATTAATGGTCGCTTTGGGCAGGTGGGAACGCCCAGGTGCCTCCCTTGCAGGCCCTCTGTTTGACACTGTCCCTTGCAACACTGAGGATTTGTTGCACCACCTGCAGTGTTCTGGTGCAGGGTCTGGGGACCCCTTTCAGGGCCCTTTGATGGGCCATGTCACCCCTCTGCTGTGGATAAGCTTTTCCTGGGATGAGGGGCGCCTCGGCTGGGTTCCTCTGCACAGCAGAGAATGGGCGGTCACTGCCTCTGACCAGAGGTTTTCCAACACACCCCCAAAGCCTCTCTCCCCACCCTTTGGTTCTAGGGTCTGTTCCAGCCCGGCAGCTGATAGCCCTGCGGCTGACATCTCCTCTCTGAAGGTGCTAAGCTTGTGCTTTATGAATGTCCCCAGACCTGAGCTGTTACTTTATCTTAATCAGTGAAAGGTGTAGGGCCTCAGTCAGGAGGCATATTCAAGGTATGGTGGTCTTTGCAGATTTTGTAATACAGTTTTAAAAGTCCTTCATACAAATGTTAAAGTCATAAATTATAATATTTTAGTCTCTGACAGTAAGATTTTGAAGAATGAGACATAGGCAAAAAAGGCAATGCTTTACACCTTTTGCCTTCATTGAAATGAACAATAGCTTGTCAAGTGAACTCAGTGAAAAACTGTATTAGATAATTATTTATTTTCTGAGGTATATTTTATTTATATTATGCAAGGGAAAAGATAATGAAACTGCTAAAAAATCCTTTAAGCATCTTGATCACCTTAACAGAATACTAGTTATTTCCAAATTAAGACACATTACCATATTCACAATATGAAATTAACTCAATTATACCTTGATAAACAATTAATGAAATAAAGCCATTATTACAACTATCATTAATGTTAAATTGTCACATTGTAGCCCTTACACATCTTAATACACATCTTTTGTGAATATTTCACTATTCACAAAAGGATAGGTAAAACTGTTAAGTCAGATGCTGTATCATTTAATGCACTGAAAATGACCTCTGTCTTTCAAACAGTCTTTTCCCCTCAAAGATAATAATACAGGAGGATGGAAGACCTTAATTTTAAAATGTGACAATTTGTGGAGTATAGAAATTGTAATGCAAATTTGAATTCTAATAAATGCTGTAATACAACTACATACATAGTATTTATAAACATTAGACTACAAAATCTCTGTAAACATATCACTTCTCTCAAAACATTTATGACAGGAAAACAACATTCAGAAGAGTATTAGGATAAGGGAATAAAAACTTTACTGGTATTGTACTGTCCTCATGTCAGAGATGATAATTGTGAACAGTGAAGTATTTTTCTTAGAGAGACCATCTCAAGAAATATATCTCCTGCTTCTGTCTTTCTCTGCTTAACACCTCTGCAGAATAAAAGCTTCTTTTAACTAACTTATTCAGGGAGACAAGTGAAGATGATCTTTAAATTATTTTGATTATTAAAAGATGGAATGGTTCTGAAATAACAGAAAGTTGAAACTGAATATGCCTCAGTATACCCTCAGTAGATTAACTACTTTTTATTCTGCCCTTTACCTTAGTGCCTTTTGAGGCAAAGACCATCTATTGACATGTAAACAAAGTAAAGTTTCATAGCTTGATTTGAGGAAAAATCTTTGTAGTGGTATTGAGAACGATGATGACGGTTGTGATGATCCAGCTTAGACAGAGGCTCTGAAAAAATTCAGTGCCCTAATATAGAAAACTGTAATGAGAGGATTGGGCTACATTTCAGTAACAATGCTGTAACGTAGTAGTTGCCAGAGAGATCGTAACTGCTTCATTACCCACGCTTGACCTCTTGTGATGAATATGCTGAGCCATGACAGATTCAGATGGCAAGGGAAAAAGCAAATTAATTACTTTCTCAAATTAAATTTTTCATCAGAATTGTAATGAAAAATAAAAAATGCCACCAGGGGTTGAAAATGCCCAAACTAAGTGCCAAATTCTGATCTACTGTCAATTGAATTGCTCTGGCTTCATAGTGAACTAAAACGTAAATTTTTCCTCAGGCAAAGAGAAATATATTTGACTTCCTTCACATATGATAATTCTAGTCAATAGCTCTAGTGTAATGTGCAAGACATTATTTATAAGGATAGGCTTACTTAATGAGTATTTACTGGGGCTTTTTTTGTAAAGTCAAAATAGAGCTTCATTCAATAAGTACCAAAGTATTTCGATACCTTTGAATTAATTTTACATTTTGTTTTTAAAATGACTTAATGAACAAAACATATATATTTTAAATAACCCCCAAATTAAATGAGATTTACATTTCACTGAAATAATATTTTAATAATTTTCTTTCCATAAGTGGGTAGCATGGTGTATTTACTTCAGTTTTTCTACCAAACTGAAAATTTCAACTATTGCACCTGTTTTCAGTGGTCACTTGGTACTTTGAATGGCTTACAAGCAAGCTAACAGGAAGCAATCTTATTGTTAAGTTGATAAAAAAAAATAAAAAACAAGGACAAAAGCAAAACAAAAGCTACCAAAAAACCCCAACAAACAATAAAAACAACCAAAACCCAAAACCAACAACCCAAACCAGCATATAACAGATAATCCGAAAATCTGTGGTAAGAATTTGTCTTATTGGAAACAATAACTTTAAGAAGCTATGGACAGGCAATATTGAGTTTTTAAGGCAAAGCACTAAACTACCGTAATCAAAAGGTGAAACTTGCAATGTTTGTCTCTAAACTGTTGAAATCTAGATTATAATCAAGCTAAATTTAAAAGTGTTTGTTCTCCAGTCATGTTCTGATGGTCTCTAATCGTGTTCTGACCCTACATTTGAAATTCAAAAACTCCATTTCATTTTCTCTTTTATATGGGCAAACCTCAGTTCCTATCAAAGGAAAAGTCTATTGGAAAGGCTGTTCTGGTATATCCAGCTTACCCCCAAAATAAATAACCAGGCAAATAATAGTCAGAGGCAAACAGCAGTGTATATACCCGGTTTAACTTTCTTCACGGGCATCATACAGTTTTGGGACAACTACTTTACATGATTTCAGTGACACTAAAGGAAAGTGGGATGTATTGCATATAGGTGTTTGGTTTGTACCTAGCCCAAAATACAGGAACCAAAAGCTTCTCTTCACTTATTTAAGATTCAGTTTCCCATCTCTCTACTATCTTTCATCTTTATATGACCACCTGTTTGAGATTAAGTGCATTTAATTGCATATTAACCTAGTACATGGAAGAATCAGGTTTCAATCTTGATAAGGACCTTGGTGCACAACAGTTCTAAGAGTGGTTAGTCAAATGTAAGGAAATATTAACAAAGTTTAGATTTTGAATTGCCACATAGCCCACCAAAAAATTCATCTTAAAAATTTCTATTAGCAAGAAATTCAGCAACACACCAGACAGATGAATTCTTGTTCTGTCATTTTGTAAAAAATTGAACCTCCCAAGATTCGATTACACCTATAGCTTAAAACCTACTGGAGATAGTGCATTTCTTTCTAAAGAATCAGAGGACACTTAATATATGCTACCCCATGTGTCAAGTCTGGTTTCTTTTTTGTTCTTATGCTTGTAGAGTACAGAATAACTTGGCTTTGCTTTCAAAAAGACTAGAGCAAAACTGATCCAGAGTGATGGTCTGTGATTTGCCTTGACATCAGAAAGGAAAATGTGCATTTTAAAATGCACTAGTGATGATTCATTTATCTTTAAATAATAATACCTTGCAAATTGCAAACTATTAGATGTTTGAAACAATAGGATATCTGTGAAACACTTCTCCACTAGAAAAAAAATCTTACAAATGTAACTTGGAGTCTGTGTGGTCATTCAAATTATATTTCTGCACTGAGGCTCCTGAAGGTTCCATTAAGATTCTGCTTCACCTAATAATCTCATGCTACATATTAAACTTTATTTAATTGTAGTTCTTTTGCAGTTTGCTTGCTGCAGTTATGGTATTAAGAATATTTTTTTCTTAATATGTAGGAAATGTACTATACAAATACAAGAACAATTCCTGGGAGAAAAGGTTTGATAAGGCGTGCAATGATATACAGTTCTGTAAGATTAATACATACTAGGCAATTTGGAACATGAAGAACTGAATAGTTGTTATGTGCACAAATATAGAATAGTGGAAGAAATCAGCATGGCTTTTGGAAAATTTTCTCTTGCCTTACATACCTTGTCAAACAGTCAGGTTTGTGAGTAGTGCCAAACCCAATGACCAAACATCTTTTGACAGGGAAATAGAACATTTTTAGATAAAAATAGAAAACCTTGCATGATTAGGAGATAGAAAATAGAATGTAAAAATAAATTATCCATTTTCATAGTGGTCAGAGTTCACAGGGAAGATCCCCAACAAACTGTGCCAGACATGCTTATGTGACCTTTGGCAACTGTAAAATGACAAATTTTCTGATGTTATTGTGTTACTCATTTTAGAAAGTACAAAGACAGTCTTTGAATAATAATGAAAAGTTCTTACAATGCTGGTGGGCAAGAAATCCATTAAACCAAAATATAGAAATATATAAATATATCACATTGCATAAAAAATATGATCATTGTGACTCAATCTGAAATCTGGGGGTTAAGGTAAATTGTTCCATATGAACATTTGTTCAGTATTTAGTAGGAGTAGATAACCAGCATATGATTATACTGTTAAGAATTGTTTAAAAGTAACAGACAACTACTATACTAGACTGTAACGAATTAGGTCAAGATATAATGTATATACTGGATTTCTAAATTTCAAAAAAAAAGTGTATTAAAACGGAAAGCTTCAGAAGAACAGAAATAAAGGCAGTACATGAAACCCATCTGAGAAGGAATGATAAAGCCACAGCTAAATAAATTCAGACTCTTCATTATGAGTAAAATATGAGCAAAGGAGAAGCTGACAGAGGTTTATAGGAGTGTGCAAATTATGGACAAGAGGACAAAGAGGACAGGGATTGATTTTCCATTATTTTTTCCAACACAAGATTGAAAGTACATTAGAACAAGCCAGGAGGAGACTAGCTTAAAACA
Organism: Taeniopygia guttata; assembly: GCF_048771995.1. NCBI lineage: Eukaryota > Metazoa > Chordata > Aves > Passeriformes > Estrildidae > Taeniopygia > Taeniopygia guttata. Next base: position 29,504,877 of record NC_133027.1, on the reverse strand, counting down.
GAAGGACATGATGTTTCAAGCAATGGGTTACCAAGCTGTATTTACTCTGGGAAACTGTACTTGTTAAAAGTTTAACAAGTTTGACGAGACTGACAATTAATGGAAGAAAAATCACAGAACCTCTAAGTTTGGGAGGAATACCCAGATATTATCTAGTTTAACATTCCTGTTCAATCATGGTCAGCTACCATAGGTTGCTCAGGATTGTATCTTCATTAATGAAACCTCCACGACTTGTTTGTGCAATCCAATCTTGTGTTTGATCCTCCTTACAGTTTCTTATGCTTAAATGGAATGTATTTCCATATGTGACCACAGTGTGTTGTCCTGTCACTCACTAACTCTGGATACAGTCTGGATACATCTTTTTTACCTCCTCCCACATGTATTTACACACATTGATAAGAAGGTATACAAATGACATCTGTCTTTCGACAGCTGAGTACGTGAGGGAACCGCCCACCGCGGCAATGACTTATGACCCACAATGGTCACAATGGTCACACAATGCCAACAGGAAGCCAAAAGTACACTTAGCACTCTGCCCAAGAATTTCTGTGCAGGCTACAGAACAAGCTTGATTCATATACCCAAATGTCAATCTTAATAGGTACTTTGAATACTATAGGATATTGGAGATACCAGGAAATCTAACAGACATGACTTGGAATTGATGGGATAAGTGTTCCCTTGGGAAGCAGAACCTGAAGCAGAACCTGAAGGCCAGGTACAGTGTTTTGGGTATCTCATGTGATTAGACAAATGTGTCTGGACTGCCAAGTCATCACAGATTAATTTACCCCCAATTTATGTGTTTTCTGGCATCATTCCTTGTCTTTAATAATACTTCTTTTATATTACATATTTTATATATTGTAAAATAAAATATATATCAAGTGTTAACAAACAGCCTGTTTATTATCTTGACTTAAAGTAGCACACTCATTGGTAACAGGAAACTGTATAATTGAGAAACTTCTAAATTCTTTGGAGTAATATTTGCTTCTTTCTGGATAAAAATATCCTGCAAAATAAATTGTGTTATTGTAAAGTTCTTTCTTCTATCTTAGACTGGCACAGAAGTTTCAACCTATATCTGTATGAATGTTAATTAAGAAGAAACAATTCAATAGTTCAATACTTCTGTCACCAATGCAGACGACAACAGTTATCAGTCAGACTCATTAAATGACAAACTGTGTCAAACTCACAGAATGACAAACTGTGTCCACTGTGATGCCAGTGGATCTGATTGAAATTTTGATTTTTTTTTTCAAAGTATGACTTTTATTTCATTTAATCAGGGTAAGGACTGCTGGATTTGGTGTCATTACTAGCACTTTCTTTGTTTTTCTTTTATCTTCAATACATGTTTTCAATCCAGACAAAAATACCAACATTCTGCATATTTTTGTTTCATACTTTTCAATTATAACATGTGAATGTAGTACAATTTCTTAAGATCTCCAGGTACTCCTAAAAGCAACAACAATAATGTAAATAAAATACTTGTAATATATTAACATTAGCTTTATTTAATTTCCTTTTCTGCTCTATCTCAATAACTCTCTGCACATAAACTTTCATTTTTAGGAACTACTAAATAATTTTATTAAGTGCTATAGGGCCACAGTGTTGAACAGAATCACCTTAGTTTGCAGACAAATGAAAAATTACGTTCTGCTTTGTAAAGAGTAATCTGGACATGTTTGAATTCAATGCCAACTCGTGACATTGTCTATATGCATAAATGAAGTTTACATTTACTTGCTTTGAGTCAGTTCATAAAATAGCTTAGATTAACCACAGATGATTTCAGTTAAATTTGTTATTCCTTCTGTAATGCAGTGAGAATATATAAGAACAACAACCAAAAAAAAAAAAAAAGAAAATAAACAAACAACCTCCCTCCATATGTTGAAGTTTAGAAATCTTGGTTTTGTTTGGTGAGGTACATATACGTTCTGACATTATCTGACCACTGTGGAAGCTCACTATAATTGATGAAAGAAGACTGGCATCTAATTGAAGGCTACAAACATAACAGTGGTTTAGGTATGAACTGGATAAACTTAATCAAAGGAAAGCATAGACTGATTACCAGGAAACATTCCAGAATACAAGGAAACCTTTTAGACTGCAAAATAGCCTGTGTGGACAGGTGGCACATATTCTATATTTGAGCTTTAAAAGCTAACTTGAGAAAAGCATTTTTAATACACACTTCAAGAAACCAGAAACATCAGAAAAATGGAGAATATATTTAAAGGTCAGAAAACTGGTACTTGGTTAGCTCCAATCCTGATACAATACAAATGAAAACTATTCATAATGAGAGAATACAATAAAAAGAGATATATGGGAGACGAACCTCAGCAGCTACATTACTGTGTGAAGAATTTGTCCTGCAGAAAAAAATCAGAAAGTCTTGATTTCAGTTCTTCCACCACTATTCCATGTATTAGCACATTCCATAATTGACACTGAAGTTAATGTGAAAAAAAAAGAAAGGAAACCCCCCCCCCAAAAATAGAAACAAAGTCAAATACTCATTGGTTTTACACGTCTTATGTCCTTCCTGTGACATCTGAACAGCAAAACAGGCCCACATTTCTTTCCTGTTGACTACAGTGATCTGACTTTTGAGTTTAAAGTTAGCTGCCCATCATTATTTAAATACATTTATCATTACCATTTCAATCATATTAAAAGAATCCTGCTGACTAGATATTTTGATATTATTATTACAAGTCTTCTGGGGTACCCTGAGTAGGAGTGGAAGTGCAAATTCTGTATTTAGAGTGCATTTTCTACATGAATTCCTTCACTTTGTGTCACTATATTTATAAATTACCATTAATGAAAGTTTCTTACTTTTGGGGAGGTCAAAATGTAAGAACTTCATGACATACCATGTTACTTTTTTTTTTAGATAATATGATAACTTTCTTCTTTTCTTACATCTAAATAAAAGAAAGCCAAACTAAATTTTTATTGTACTCATTAAAAATGCTTTACTTGAATTAAGCTGTTTTGGCCTATTATAAACCATACCCAAGCAAAAATGACAAGTAATAGACAAATTATACCATTCAACAATTTAGTAACAAAATCATCAGTTATTTAATGCAGAAGAAACGGTGAATATGGTGTTAATTTGGAGATTATTACTCTATTTTATTATCACACAGTCACATCTCTTGTTTCCAATTACTTATTAGGCAAAAAATGTTCCTTGCTTAACTCAGTCTTTTATTAGGTTTGTGCAATCCAGTGCTTGATTTAGAAATCTGTGGTCAAAAGCAGGCTAATATGAATCAATCAATTTAGAACTTTAAATACGTACACACCATCACTGTTTTCTTTGTGTATATCATCCAGTTTGCAGTATTGAATAAATGATAATATTTTTTCTAATTATAAAGATCTTAAGGAAGATAAATATAAAAGATATTTACATGTTTGAATTAAAAACTTTAAGGATAGAAATATAAATATCATTATAGAGACAAATTTTGATAAAATATGAAGATTGTTTTATGCAGTTTCAACATTAATTTTAATGTTTAATTGTATTCGTAATCTACTTTCAAAGCAAACTTAAGTGCATTTTAAAATAGATGGAAGAAAAAGAATTCTTAACCGATGGTCAGTGATGTGTACTTACTGGCCACCATGCCAATGGTGGCTTATTATCAGTTAAAATTGATTTTATAACATTAAAAATGCAACTGTATAGAATGAGGCCTTGCATATAGAGAGTTTTTTGAAACAACTATTTCTTTCTGCTATGTGGATTTAAGCATTAAAAAAAAAATTCACTTTGACTATGCAGTTACAGAATCAGAGAGCTGTTGGGGTTGGAAGAGACCTCTGGAAATCATCCAGTCCAAATTCCCTAGCAAGGCCGGGTCACCTGGAGCAAGTGACACAGGAACACCTCCAGGTGGATTTTGAATATCTCCAGAGAGGGACACTCCAGAGCCTCCCTGGGCAGCCTGTTCAGTGCTGTGCCGCCTTCAATGCAAAGAAGTTCTTCCTCATGTTGAGGAAGATATTCTTGTGTTTTAGTTTATGGCCACTTTTACTCACCCTGTCACTGGGCACCAATGAAAAGTGTCTGGCACCATTCTCTTGGCACCTGCCTTAAAGATATTTATACATAATGATAAGCTCCCTTCTTAGCCTTTTTTTCCTAGACTAAAAAAACCCACAGCAGTAAGCAGTGATAGCTTGGATTCTAAAAAATAATTTCCTATCTGGACTGAAAACTCGTGAGACAAGTTTTAGCTTAGTGGTGTTTTTGCTGTAAGAAGAAACCTTTGAAAAGAGGGCTTCTATGGAGAATGTTGACCTTACTCTTATCTAAATCTCAGGAGAAGAACCAAGATACACAAGTAGGTATACCAAACCTATATTCAACCCAGCTAAGATTAGGGATTTTAATTAAATTTTTAAGTGGAACAATTAAATTTAGGAGAATTTAATTCAGATCCCATATTTTTAATTATGAGGATATATAACTTTCACAATACCTCTATTCATCTACAGAAAGAACAAGCAATTTTTTCTTTATTTCAATCAACAAATTTTCTGTCTTAATTCTATGGTAAGAACTGTGAGGCTGTTTCAGAGATAGCAGCCTTTTTTTTTTTTTTTTTTTTTTTTATGGAGTTAAATGGATTGGCCAATTTTCTCCTTCCAATTCCATTTGTACTGAATGAGTCACTTTACTGTAACAAAGTGAGGCCTTTCACTGCTAAAGCTTTACCTATTGTTGCCCTTCCAAAGCTTGAAAACACAGCTTTTGAGGTGAAAGTATTTTTCATTCTGTCATTTGGTAGTTGATAGGCTAGACCTACCTCTCCCTGTAAAATGGGGTAGTGTTGATTCATAAAACCGATAAAGAAACAAAAAAAGTTTTCACCATTGAAATAGCCTTATTATTTCTTTCTACATATCTAAGCGGTTTTCAGTTCGTAAGGCCATTACAATTTCTTTGGATCAGCTTTTGAAGGTAGCCTTTGTCTTTTTCTGTACCTTATTGAAATTTGGGCTGCATTTTGTACCTAACTGTACTATAACTAATAGAGATTCCTGATTTAGTGATATAAAATCCTATCAAATAAATAAATAAATGAATATCTAAAATTTTCCTCTACAGAGATGTGTTTTCCAACTAGAAATATAGCACCAATGCACATATAAGTCCTAATATTCAAGGGCATTAATTTGGCTTATAAAAAGTCTTTGAGAAACAAATGAGAACCAGAATACTTTAGCCTTTTGTGGAGTTGTTTTAATATATGTGAAAGGCTGATCCAGCGAAGTTTGGTCCATTATCCAGAGGTTTTAACAGCAGTCCAATCAGTTTTAAGCTTTGCTTAGTCAATTTAAAAAGTATTGATTAAAAGATGGATTTTCTATTTTCTGGAGCAATGCAGTAATTGGATAATACCAGCTTCCTACTGTAAGATTTTTATGAGGATATCACTTGAAGCTGAATTTTCTTAACATGGCTGCTTTAAACTCAGGGTAATTTAAAATCTTCTATATAATTGTAACAATAAACTGTTGGATATAAATATGTATCAAAACACAATCATAGTAGATGTAAAATGTTTTACCGTCAATGACCCATGGACAAATACCAATGAGCTCAATGAGCTGTAAGTCAATATTGGCTTTATATTCATTAGATGATAGCATTCTACAGACATTGTGTTGAGCACTAAACTGTGATACTTGCTGAATAACATTAATGGCTTATACTTAAAAATTATATGACATAACTCCCATTTAAAATTGAGCCTAGTTGTGCTTTGATAGATAGATAGATACAAAGCAAGCTTTGATATATCCAAAGTAATCTTTGATACATACAAAGTAATTTGTGATTTGATAGATAGATACAAAGTAAGTTTTGCATTACTGAAACACAGTAAAATCTATACAGCCATATATTGCTGTATTTATTGCATCATTTTAATGTTGATTGCTCAGTATTTCACTTATCCAGAAGGAACTTTATTTTCCAACTTCTTGATCAGGAAGAAACAAAAAAAAAAAAAAAAGTGTGGATGGTGTAATATCAACCGGCTTTGGTGCAAAAGAAACTCCTGTATGAATATCAAGACTGGACAGAAATACTTCATTTTTAACAAACATATTTAGTGTAAGACTCAGTATTACATATGCTATTTGGAAAAACAGGGGGTTGTCCTGTGTCTTTTACAGTCAAGGAAATATAATAGAAGAGCAAAAGCAGTACTCCACAGAATGCTGAGCAAGCAAATTATCTGCATTAATTTAAAATAGAGTTTAGTATGCTTATTAAACTTTATTAACAAGAAGTATTCTTAAGTCTAGAAATTAAGTAATCCAGTACATCAGTACTGAGTGCTGCTTTGTTCTCTTCTACTGTTTTTCCTTGAGCTGGTAGCAAAAGGAAATTGAATTTTTCAAGCAGGTCGTTCCCCTTCTGAACTCATGCTAGCTGTGACCAATGGCTAGTCTTTTACAACCTTGAATCATGGTTTAAGGCAGTACAACTAAAATAAAAAGATTCCATTGATGCTAATTCTATATTGGATATCTTAATTTCTAAACCAAAGAATAGTAATTTTTTATAATATATTTTCTTTCCTAAAGAAATAAATTCTTTCTCTTTTAAATTAATGTACGTAGTTTGCTTGTACTTTCTAGTACAAAAGATCATTCCAGAATTTACTTCTCCCTGTTTTGTTTTGTATTTATTTTTTTTGGTAGAGAACTAATTTCAATATGCATTTCTCATTGCTATCCTTCTATTTTTAGAATAGTATTAATATTTATTTTTAAATATTTTGTATAATTGCTTTTCATCCTGGAAACATATCACAAAATCACAAAATGGTTGAGGTTGAGAGGAATCTCTGGTGGTCACCTTGCCCAATCCCTCTGCTCAAGTAGGGCCACCTAGAACACATTACCCAGGGTCATGTCTAGATGATTTTTGAAACCCTCTGAGGAATAAGTCTCCTTCTCTGGGCAACTTGTTCCAGTCCTCAGTCATGATCACAGTTAAAAAGTTATTTGCTTATGTTCAGACTGCCCCTCCTGTGTTTGAGTTTGCGCCCATTACCCTTGTCCTGTCACTGAAACAACAGAAAAAGCGTGGCTACTTCTTCTTACTCCCTTTCTTTAGGTATTTGCATGTATTGATAAGATCTCCAGTTTCTGTAGTGAGAAATACATGAGCTTGATCAGACTTCATAGAAATTATTTTTCTCATCTCAGCATTTGTTTGTTGTGCTTAACAAGCAAAGATAAAGTCTCTTCTTAAAAGAAACAATCTATTCACTATAACTTCCCATTAGACCTTTTTCATGTATGTTACATGAGCCTAGGCTATCTAATTTGTGCAAAATTTTTCCTGCAAGAACTGATTGATTATTTGATCTTTGAGTGTTTTTAATAATTATTTTTCTTCACTCAAAAATATTTGCTATACATTTCTGCCTGATATTTATCTAATCTGTTCTTTAAAAGCATCCTATCTTAATCTTCCTCACAGTTTACTAATGCTTCCACCCAGTGACAGAAAGTTCTATGGTTCACTATGTGCTCAGTTACAGAAAGTGAAAACTGTCTATAAGGTAGATTAAATTATCCTTTCCTTACCCACAGATAAGTGAACCATTTTTTTCTCTTGTGCAAGTCTGTGCACTTTGTACCCAATTACAAGCTTGTATCCCTGCCTTAGTAAGTCAAAATTAACATGCACTGCTTCCCAATCTAGAAACTTTAAACTTGGAGAAGTTTTTATCTCTTTATTAGTTGGTCTTATATTTGAACATAGATATATAAAGCCAAAATGTTAATAGACTGAATAGATAGCTACGGTAATTTCTTTTAATAATGTGATTGCTTCAGTAGGGATGTACATATAATGAAAATAATAGCAACAGGACAACTTTATTAATATAATTTCTTCTTGAAATTATACTCCAGACAATGGGTTGGAATGCTTCTTTGCTTTCTTAGACCAAAAAATGGAAACCAAAGCTGAAAGTAGTTTAAATTTTAAGTGCTATTTTATTCATGACATAATAATATATTAATGATTCTAATGCAAGTAATTGGTACATTCTAATAAAGAGTAGTGTAAATTTGATATTGAAGGACTGTTTAACTAAGCATATGGAGAAAATTATGTCTTCTTTAAGTATTTGTGAAAGAATTAACATAAAAGAGGACAAAGTCCGAATAAGTTGTTCAATTACAAATTCAAAGTGGTTATCATATTACAACATTTTTCCAAATTTTTTTCAGTACTTTCCCAAATGCTGGGTAGTTACCTGCTCCTTTTCTTTGTACTGTGTATCCTTACAGAATAAGATTGTAATTCTAGAATTCCTTACATAATATTAATTTCTGTTGCTAGATAAGATCTGAATTTGTTCAGGGACTGGATGTAGCAGGGAATCTCACCCCCCACAAGAATTTACCGGTTGTTAGTTAACCTGTCTGGTAAGTCAAGCAGGCCAAGCTGTCTAGTAGTGAGTTATGTTGATACCATGGGGTTAACGCTGGTCTGGCATCTCCCAGCTGCCAATGAAGTTTTGTTGAAGTGAGATCTGGGAAGAGAAGTCAGATTTCTGACTGACAGATGCCTCAATTTACAACTATATACATCACTCCAAACTTTCACAAAGCAGAAACATCCACATTTTCCCATGTGGAGTTTCTTCCATGGCTAGGGATGTTTCATGGTTACTGCCCAGGGATGAAGTGAAGAAATTTGTGCACATTATTGTCATTTCAGTGTTAAATTACATTCGACACCTAATCAATAATATTTATTTTGTTAACTTTAATATAGCTATATCCCTTGATACAGTTCTCTGTTTTATATTATGCTGCAATCTGCTAGTAGCTCTTTAGTTTTATACTGAGGAGTAAGTTATTCTGATTAAGATCTTTTACCTGTTGTCTTTTGTCTGTTTAAAAAATATTTCATTTTTATAAATAGACCTGAGCTGTCATTATTAGAACTTGTGGACCAGAGTGATTCCTTAAATTTAAACTATTGCCAAATCCTGAGGCTAAGGCAGGGCTTGTCTGGAGCTTCCACTTATCTGCTGACACTGAAATCACCTCACATGAGCTGGATTCTTTTAAACTCTATTTCATTTGTTTAGGAGCAGATCTTGCTTTTAAAGACAATATGTATGAGGATCAGTACTATAAGTAGCAAGTCAGTGCATTATACACCTCACTGTTTAGAATAATTTTGCTGATATATCCTTAGAGATGAGAGAAAAAACCCCATGTAATATTTGATTTTTTGAACTATCACATAAGGTTTTTAATGTTAATATTAGTTCTGAGACTTATCTGTGCTGTGGCTTACTTATCTTTCCTCTTTACCACCTTTCTTATTAATATCTTCCCACTTAAGATATTTCCCCTGCCTAAAGTAAGATTTTAAAAGCAATCTCAGTGTTGAATTGTTATTTTTAATTCAGATCATCTATTTCTGGTGTTACATGGACACATTTTAAAAAGACAGCATCACATTGATGAAGGGTAAGTAAGCTCAATTTTCATCTTAATTAGTTAAGCAATGCAAAGACTTGGGGCAAGGCTGCATCTTAATCCTGAGAGATCAGTTTTTAGGCTCATTTCTTATACAGTTTCAGCTTTCCCTTTCAGAAGGGTGACTTGCACCCTTCCAAAGGAATCTGAGCATGGTTTGGTAGTATTAAGAATATGGGTGCAAGTTGCTTCTGAACTTGTGGATCAGAATATCGTCTTGGCACTTTTTATGAGTGTATATTTTTATCCCATCTCCCTTTCTTCCCCACACACCCAAACTACAGAATTTATGTCAAAGATGCTTCCTAAAAAAATGTCAATAGTTTTCCAGGGACATCTAAATTCCTCTCAAAGGTGTGTACATTTCCTTCTTCTATTTTACTTCTGAAGCCTTACTAAAACTTACTTAATCACATGCAATACAGAGGTACATGAATGTGATTCTTTCTCTATCCCAAGTCAAGTCTTTCATTAATTTATCATGAGAACATTTGACTGAGGTCACATTCCATTTTCCAAGCAAATAAATTCACATCTGAGGAGTTCTACCTCAAATTCCATCAGCTGGTTAGTAGAGCTCCCCAAAAGAAGGATGAATGTCTTCTGGTTTTACTGGCATTATCAAGCATGCAAAGTAATAAGTAAGGAAATACAGAATTTGTCTCTCAACTGGTGATTTTAAAATATGGAGTAATTTTCTTTCTTTTCCTTGTTGACACAATTAATAATTAAATTAGTTTGTGTGTTTTTTCTTGAAACCAGAGATTCAATTTTGGTGTGCTATAGACTGGATCTGCTTTCTTTTTCAGGAAAAAATACCTGCCCAGAAGGAGAGAATCAGGAACCTTTTTTAAATTAGAATTCTATGAAACACAATGCATTTTCCATATAAAGCTGTTGCCAGGCAATAATGTCTAGCATTACTGAGTTTAAAAACACTGTAATTTCACTTTCTGTAAAAGTCAAGAAGCAGTCTCCTTATTATTCTACATTTTCTATATATTTTTAGGGTGGAGTAACTTTTTTCTAATCTTAGGACACCAAATATTTGCTGCCAATATATAGAGTACAATAAAAAAAAATGATACCTCAGTGTAAGAATCTGATATTGAAAAACTGTTCAATTTTTACTGAAAAGAATTTTATTTTTTTCTCTCCTCAAAAAAGCAATTGAAATTATTCTTCTGCTTTATTTTTTCTTTTTCTGCTGTTCATGTAAAAATATTACTTATTTTGTTAAAATTTATTTAATTATATTAGATGACAGATGAGAAGGTGGGAGCGATGATACCATCTTCTATAGCCTGAGGAGTTTTTATTAGGATACAGGAAACTACCAGAATAGCTTCCAAAAGGCAATTAGTCACATTGTAAATTCCTATGCAAATTGCTCAGAAAGGAACAGATTATTCATTGAAAGAATACATTTATTTGGGGACAGGTTCATGTGCCTCTCATACAGGCACACTCTAATTTCTTCTCTCCAACATTGCTTCAATTCTCTAATACTGCCCATATGTTTTTTTTTACAAACAAGAGAGGAAAAGGGGCTTTCCAGACTACAGTGTTCTGTCCATTTTCCTGTGCTTCTTAAAGTAATCCAAGATTTTCAGTTCTAGCTGGTATAACTGTAACTCTTTCAAATGCTCTGTCCTCGACTCTCTTCTGTTTTATGATGGTCATAATGGTTATGCCTTGGTGACCCAATCTCAACTAGCCAAATGTTGCACTTTCTCTAAACCAATCATTTCTCTATCACAAAATATACATCGTATAGCAGATGTAATGGTAGAATAGAAACAGAGAGACGAGAAACTATAAAAAAATGTTGTCTTGCTTCAGGCTAAGTCTGCTTAACCTTTGCTGGAGAGAGCTAGGATTGACAATGATACTAAATATACATTTAACAGCTACCCCATTAGAGGACAACTGTAACAGATTTGAATCGCTCCACCACAGTGCACCTGCCAGTGCCTGTAGTGCTGGTACTCGCAGTAAGGCCTAATGGTCATTTGTTATCTTTGGAAGGATGGATTATTCTTTTGTATAGGACAATGAAGCTGAAACCAGTCTTCTTTTAGCAAGGACAATGAACCATGAAATTGGGCAGAGACAGCAGTGAATCAACGTAGCTGATACAGAAACAGAGTCCAGTATTGGACAGCAAAAGTGTTTGTGATTTTTTTTCCCCTCATCCTTTCTGTTGCCTGCTCTGCCTGTGGGCTTTGTTGTTTTTTAGATGTTTTGAGTGTATTATACAAAAACTTAATGAATTTTACCTTTGAAATCTTGACTAATATCCACACTAAAATTGTTTTGAAGAAACCAATATGTAAAGAAACATGTTGCTGTTCCCATGAAATCTTGGACCTCATTCCTATTTGGATAGCCATTTTGCCTTTCATATTTTGCCATCTCTTGTCTTGTATATTTCTTTTTGTCCTTATGTTTTCTCCATATCATCTTCTTGAGAAATACAGCTCCCAGTTCAAACAATTCCACTGTCTCTGTTTTCTGCAGGAAAATACAAGGTTAAGTGTTTTTTTCAGAATCTGGAAACAGAGAAGCCAGATGGCCATTTGAGCAGACAGAGCATCTGATGGCTACCTGCCTATCTGCTAGCTGTAGATGTTGACTCTAGTGTGCTGTACTGGATATTCAGTGGAGCAGAGGCAAGAACAGGGCTTTGAGACCAGAATAAGGTACCAATTTTACTCCTATGAGTATGGTGATGTCTGTCCTTCATTGTGCAATTGATATTTTCTATCTTTTCTATCTTGAACTGGTTTTTGGGGTTTTTTTTTTTGGTGATATGCCTAATTTTGCACAAGTTGAAAAGCACTGACTTTCAGGCTTCTTCAAGGTTTTGTTATTTGTATTTTCATCTCCTTTTTTTTTTTTTTTGCATTATATTTGTTTGAGTTAAATTGTCAGGATCATTGATAACACATATTGAAAACTCCTTTTTGCTTAACTCTCTTAATTACTTAAGGCATTACTGAGATTTCTGAAACTCAAGGAGATAAAACTGACATAATTTAGTGTTTTCCACTTAAATATATCATTAAAAGTATCAATTTCACTCAGTTATTAAATGTTTGTATAATTCTTCAACCATGAACAAAACAGTTGCACATAACCGAGGAGTCAATCTTTCTAGACACATTATCACTCCTGACAGTGGGAAAAAGGGAGGAATTTCTTCTTGAACCAGTAGAATAAAATTCTTCAAGTAATTTATCTGGACTTTTTTCACCAAGTATTCCTTCTGGTAGATCTTGAGGAAAACAGGAGATAAATTTTTGAAGAAATTAAACAAAAGAAAACCATGCCATAGGTTCAGAGTGTGCAGTGCAAACACAGTACTGAATTAAGCAAAATTAGATTTAATTTGCTGTCTGACATAAATATAGTTTTATGTTTATCGTTAATAGGGACACCATCTGGTTTAACAGAAGATGGTGTGTTTAACACTGCTACATATATATTTGGGAAACAGAAAATACCAGAGTGGAGAAAGCTTCCATCTTACTGTTATCTGTCAGAATTTCTGTATCTGATCTGTAGGGAAGACTTTAATATGGTTAGTGAACCATATTAAAATTTAAATTCAGAACAGCTGTATAAATGAAGTAGATTATGACAGACTGGTCTATGGGCGTCTTTGCTGTTCATCCTTCTAGTTATACTCAGTAAGGCCTTTCATTTAGCACACATTAACAACAACTGTTTTGTTTTTATCTCTTTATCTTGGTAAATGTCTGCATTGCTCATCAATTATAAGAACTGAACAGATCCTCAGTGTGTGGTGGGTTGACCTTAGCTGGTTGCCTGGTGCCCACCAAGCTGCTTTCTCACTCTTACACTCTTCAACAGGACAGAGGGAGAAAATATGATGGAAGAGCTCATAAATTGAGATAAACACAAGGAGATAATATGCCAGTTACTGTCATGTGCAAAACAAACTAGACACAGGGGAAGAAGTTTAATTTATTGACTGCTATTTGTAATAGAGTAAGACAGTGAGAAACAAAAACACCCTCCCTCTCCCCTCCCACCTCTACTCCTGTTTTTTTCCAGGTTCAGCTTCAATCCTGACTATTCTATTCCCTCTGATCATGCAGCCATGGTGGATAGAAAATGGAGTTGTAGTCAGTTCATAATGCTTTCTCTCTGCCACTTCTTTATTCTAACAGCCTTCCCCTGCTCCAGCATTAGGTTTCCCCCACAGGATGCTGTCCTTCATGAACTGCTCTGATATGGGTCTTTTCCATGCAACACAATTTCTGGCAGGAAGTCGGCTCCTGCATAGGTTTCTCTGCACATGCTGCAGATGGAAAAATAATGATTTTAGTAAGCTGTCTTTGAAGAGGATTGTGTCAATGTTTTTGAGGGTTTTTCAATTCTTGAAGGGGGAAATTTTTGCCTTGTAAGATTTGTTGCCGTAGTTTGCCTTATAATCATTAACAAGGATTAGAATTATCAGATTAACACAGCACATAGAGAAACAGGAAGCATTTTTACTTTTATAAATGGAAAGATTTAGATAATAATGTGCTCCCATGTTACTATTACTACAGATTCAAACCACTCAGATCTCCTGTGATTGTTAAATAGTGAATATAGAAAGCAAATAAAGAGCTACAAAACAAATGTAGTTTAGAATGCTGTACTGATTTTGCTGGAATAGAGTTAATTTTCTTCATAGAAGTTGTTGCAATGCTGTTTTATATTTGTGACCAAAATAGTGCTGATAAGGATATTTTATCAGCTATTGCATAACATCAAGATATTTTCTTTTCCTCACATGAATCCAAAAGCAAGCAACTGGAGGCACACAAGAACTTGAGAGGCAACACATCTCGACAGGTGTCCTAAATTGACCAAAGGGACATTCCATGTCATATAATGTCATATTTGGCAATAAAGGTTGGTCAAAAGGAGGAGGAAGGAAGGAAATTTGGAATGATGGTGTTTTTCTTCCCAAGTTGCTGTTACACATGATGCAACCTTGCTTTCCTGGGGATGGCTGAACACCTGATGGCCCATGGGAAGGGGTGAATTAATTCCTTCTTTGCCTTTGCTTATATGCATGACTTTTGCTTTCCTGATACAACTCTATATATCTCAACCCAAAGTTTTTTGCACTTCCATCCTTCTGATTCTCTTCCCCATCCTCCTTGGGTGTGGATGTGAGAGAGTGGCTGTGTGGTACTTAGGTGCCTACTAGGGCTATTCCACAGTAGATACTAACCCAAATTAACACACGCACAGCCTATTAATATATAAATATATCTGCAAAATCCAGCCTGTTTCTGATTACCATTCTATAAGTCTAAATATTTAAGTCATCAAAAGTTAAGCAGATTTTGTCTAAAATTCTCTATTCTTAATGCTTGCTTTTCACTAAAGTTCCAATCTTAGCCTTCAATGAAAACTTAAATACTTAGCAAGATATCATGTTTCAATGCATCCCTGCTCAAAAATTGTGGAAGCTATTGTTTTATAAAAACAGCTGAAAGTATAATACCATGCAAACAATAATTGCTAAAGGAGAAGTAATACTGAATACCAAAATCTGTGCATTCCATTATACATGGTTATGAAAAATTCAGGTGAACCAAACATTTATTTTAAAATGAATTATTTAATTCAAAGCATACTGGAACAACAACAATAAGAAAAAAGAAACCATAACAACCCTCCAAAAACCCCAAAACATTCATACTGAATGAATAGCTTCACTGACAGATGGTGTCTGAGAAAAGAGAGGATCCCAAAGATTTAATTTTTTAGACTTCTGGAGCACTGAAATGGAGTATACCTTTCAGAAAGTAAAGAAGATCTATAACAAAATCTAATTGGGTAATAATATGAAATATCAGGTGCAAATATTTCTCCAGATATATACATTATAAATGTTCTAAATCTAATGTGCTGAGTTTTAAAAGGAACACATCATAGAACATTTTTGTTTTGATGGAGATATTAGAAGACATTATCTTACAGGTTGTAAAATAAGATCAGATGAGTGATTATCACTGCTTAGTGAGTACCAGAGCTTATCAGTCACTTCTAATTCATGTAAATGTGACATAACTTAGCTTTATCTAACTTTTTTTAGCATTGCTTTTAAAAGGTTTGTCAAAGAAGCAATTTAACTTGGTTTAAGCATATCCTGATGGTTTTTCTTTTTTCCTTTTCAGTATGACTTTGGATGACATGATAACCTAACATATTTATATTTATAGTCACAGGTTTTCACATATCCAAGAACTACAGTATAATCTAATTTTGTTTAATAAATTTTAGTAAGGCTTTTGACATTAGAGACTGGCCTGAAAACTAGCTTGGTCCAGAGGGTTGTGATTAGTTGCACAAACACCATCTGGAGGCCAATCACCGGTGGTGTACTCCATGTGTTGATACTGGGTGAAATACTGTTTAAAATCTTGCTAAATGGCCTAGAAGTTTGGACTAAGTGCACTCTTGGTAGGTTTGCAGATGATACAAAATTGGGAAATACAATTGATGTACCAGACAGATTAGCCTGGACAGGCTGGGCAATTGGGCTGCCAGTAATCTCACAAAATTCAATGGAGGAAAATGCAAAGTTTTAATCCTGCAGAGGAATAATCCAAGGCACTATTGAAGATTAGAGGTTAACTGGCTGGAAAGCAGCTCTGCAGAATAGAATTTGGGAATCCTGGCAAACAAGAAGCTGACCATGAGCCAGCAATGTGCCTTTCATGGCAAAGGAGGTCAAAAGCATGCTGGGCTGCATAAGGGTAAGCTGTGCCTGAAGGTTTGAGTGATGTGATCCTCCTCCTCTGCTCAGCACTGTGGAGACACATCTGGAGGTCTTAGTACATGTCTGGACTCCCCAGTGCAAGAGACTCATGAATTGACTGGAATAAGTCCATCAAAAGGATATTAAAATTATAAAGGGACTGAAGCATTTTAAAGTTGAATATAGGCTGAGAAAGCTGGACCTGCTCAGTGTGGAGAAGGCTTGAGGGGTTCTCATCAATGGGCACAAATTAAAACATATGGAATTCATAACAGGAAAATACCTATTTGTTTATTTATTTATATTGTAGGAGTGGTCAAACAACCCAAAGAATTTGGGGTGTGTCTGCACTTAGATACTAAAACCACAATTGGACACAGCCCTGGGTAACCTGCTGGAGCCAACCGTTTAAGTATTGGTTTTAGACTAGAGAATGTCCAAAGGTGCCTTTCAGTTTCAGACATTATATGACTCGGCAAGTGTATGAAATAGATTTCATGCAATAGGTTTTTTTTACGTAATAAAGTTATATTAAAACTGGAATCTAGGCACTGTCAGACAACAGCAAATATAAATATGTGTATTAAAATGCTAGTTCTTTTTGAAAAATATAGCAGGCAAGTTAGCACCTTTTTTTACTATTTTTATATTTCCTATTTTGTTTTTTTGGTTTGTTTTTTTTTTTTTTTTTTGAAGTTAAGAATTATTGAACAGAAAAAGAGCATTCAGCTTTGGTAATATCAAATTTCTGTGTGCAGTATAGTACACATTTTAATTTTTCGGTAGTTGTTCTGTCAAGTACATAGTAATAGTGGAATTTCACTGATGCTCAGACAATGACATATTTTGACCAGTGGGAAAGGAGTCAATAGAATCTCTTGTGACTCTAGATTTTTAATTTTTTTTTTTTTTTTTGTACTGGCTTCTGAAGAGCATGTTAAAGAGAGTTTTCAATGCTTCAAATAGATGCCCGTGAGATATGACAAAATTAATCCTTTATGATTTACAGTCCACAAGTTATCCTCTATATTTAGCTATGAAGTGCTTAAAATGTTACTTTTTAAATGTAGTACATTATTTTTTGAACAAGTTATGGTACTTTGGCTCACAATGAATAATCCTATATAATCAGTGTTGTCTAAGTCAGCTCATTTGCAAAATGTTTTTCATCACAGTCTATTCCAGCCATTATAGTCCTCAGTCTTTTGTTATCTTCTCCATATCTTTAATTTTTGAGCATGTCAGAATGCCTGAAGAGGTTCACTAGATTTAACATTTGCATTAATATTTCCTGCTTTCAAAGAGTTTAGCACATATTGGAAATCTCAGGCACTTAGTGTCTCAGATGTCATAACTTTTTGTGTTTTCTTATGATAATAAGAAATATACTGTTAAAAGGGGCTGGTGGCCAAAGGAAAAAAAGCTAAGAAGCAGGAAGAAGATCTTGAAGAATCAATTGATGGACATTATTTATGTTACCAAGACTGCACTAGTAATAGTCAAGAAAAGGGTTGAAATTTTGTTTCCTTTTTAATCTTGAAGATAGCTCTCATATCATTCAGAAAGGTTTTGTAACCTGGTTGAATGGTAAAAAATGTACCACAAAGCCCTGGTGCATAAAAATTCTTAATACAAATAAACTGTCAAGAATTATACTGATCAAAAATCAAATTTTACTTAGAATGAGGATGTAACTAGCTGCTTCCTTAATGAGCAGTGAAGTGACTGATAATTTGAAATAATTCAACTTTCTTATTGTAACCTAATTTAGGTTATAACGCAAAGCGGTTGTCATGTAGAAAATTTAAAGAGTACTATCCATCATGACTCACACCCACTGCATTTTTTCAGACATTCTGTTATTTGCCACAGACCAGTGCAGAGGTTTTCACCTCTTCAGTTAATCCTTTTCCCTGTGCCTGTATTCAGGGGCTGGTTCTGGTCTCAAATGTACAGTGAGGGTCTCTGAGTGGTTTAGCAAATAAATGACCAATTTTTACTAAAAAATAGGCCATCTAATAGAACTTTTTTTTTTTTTTTAAACAGTTTCCCTACATATAGTTAATTTTCTTCCCAAAAGCTGATATGGGGCTAGGTTTTGTATTAGCATTAAACACAGGGTTGGTAATACAGAGATGTTTTGTAATTGCTGAGCAGGGCTTAAACACAGTCTAAGCCTTTTCTGGTTCTCCAGCTGCCATGCTGATGAGGAGACTGGGGGTACACTGAAGTTTGGGAGGAGAAACAGCCAGGTGACCCAAACTGATCAAAGGATATTCCAGACCACATGAAATCATGCTCAGTATATCAAAATGGGGGAAGGAGGAGGAAGGGGGAGACATTTGGAATGTTGGTGTTTGTCTTCCCAAGTCACTGTTATGGGTGATGGGGCCTTGCTCTCCTGGAGATGGCTGAAAACCTTCCTGCCTCTGGGAGGCAGAGGCTAAATTCTTTGTTTCACTTTATTTGTGTGTATGACTTTTGCTTTCCCAATTAAATGGGCTTTATCTCAACCTATGTGTTTTTCAGCTTCTACCCATCCAGTTGTCTCGCAGAGCCCACTGGTGGTGGAGTGAGTGGCTGTGCTCAGCTTGGTTAGTTGACAGCTGGGGTTAAACGAGGACATGATTAGGGAAATTAGAAAAGGGAAAGGAAAGGGAAGGGAAAACGAAAGTTAGATACCAGTGAAAATCCAATTACAGAACTCATTTTGGTGTAGAGTTCAGATGAAGACAGGAAATACTAAGGAAATTTTGAAGGGTATATATTTTTGCAAATTTCTGAGGAGCAGAACATTAAAAAAGCAAATAATGCCCTTGTGTTAGACTTTTGGGGTGCAAGCAGTAATGCAGTGAGGTGCTACACATTATGTACAGTGACTTCTTAATTTTCTTTAATTATATTGTGGTCTGAAACTGTCGCTAAAAAAATTTCAAGTTGAATCAGTCAGTATCATCTAAACCTGAAATTGATTCAGAAGGATCACTGAGTCCAAATCACCACTCCATACATGACTAAGAGCATCATCCAGATGCTCCTTGAACTGTGACCATGGGGACCCTGTTCCAGTGACTGACCACCCTCTCAGTGAAGAACCTTTTCCTAATGTCCAGTCATCACTTTCCCTGAGGCAGCTTCATTTAATTTTCCCATGTACTACTGCTGGTCACCAGGGAGAGGAGACCAGCACCTCTCCCTCTGTTTTTCCCCCTTGGGGGAGCTGTACTCTGCAACGAAGTCCCTCCTTAGCTTTCTCTTCTCCAAGCTGGAAAAAAACAAGTGAATTCAGCTGCTCCTCATAAATCTTGTTTTTGAGGCCTTTCATCATGCTCATCTCCCTCCTCTGGACACACTCTAATAGCTGGATTTCCTTCCTATTTTGAGGTACTACAAAACTGCATTCACTACTTGAGGTGAGGCTGAAGCAGCACAGAGCAGAGTGAATAATCACCTCCCTCAGCTGGCTGGAGATGCTGTCCTTTATACACTGCATATGGTTGGCCTTTTTGGGTGACAGGGCATACAGCTGACTACTACTGAACTTGACATCCATTGAAAACCCCAGATTTTTTTTTCTGCAGGGCTGTTCTTCAGCTTCTAATTCTATAATTTGTACATATAATTAGAATTGCCTCATCCGAAGTGAAAAACCCAGTACTTGCTCTTGGTAAATTTCATATGTTTAGTGGTAGCTTAGCTCTCTAGCCTACCCAGCTCTCTCTCTAAGACCTCACTATCCATGATGGATTCTGCAGCTCCCCCAAACATAGTATCATCACCAGATTATGTACTGTGTATTCAATTCCTGTGTCCAGGTCGTTTGCAAAAGTTTTGAAAGGCACTAGCCCTAAATCTTAGCCCTGGTGAACCCCTTTGGTAGCTGGCTCTCTGCCTGATGCAGCATCATTTACTATAACCCTTTGAGCCTGACCCATCAGCCAATTGCTCACCCAAAATGCTACAGACTTGTCGAGTTGTGAACTGGACGTTTTGCCCAGAAGCATATTGTGAGAGACAGCATCAAAAGCTTTGTTAAAACAAATAAAACCCCCAGAACACATCAACTGGCTTCCCTCGGTCAACTAAATGGGTAACTGTCCTAAAAGAAAACTGAGTAGGTTAAGGAGGACTTTTATGCAGTCTGTGACCAACTGCTGTGCTGTTTCTCAAGTGGATTTTAATTCTCAAAATAACCTTCTCCATAATTTTACTAGACACTGAAATGAGACAGATGGGCCTGCAACTGCCATAGTCTTTCTTCTTAAAACTGGGACACCATTTCACAGCTTCCACTCAACTGGGACCTCTCCAGAGTCCCAAGACTATTGAAAAATAATGACAAGAGGTCCCATGATGACATCAGCCAGTCCTTTTGGTACCTTGGGATGAATCTCATTTGGCCCCACAGGTGTATACACATCCAGTTGGAGCAGCAAATCCCAAACAATTTCAGAATTAACTGAGAGTTTATTGTCCCCTCAGTCATGGTGTTTCAACACTGGGCTTCAGGGCCAATCCATGGTGTTAAAACAAATGTGAAGAAAAAATTAAACTTCTCTACTTTGTCTGTGTCCTTTTTTTGTGAGGTAACAGTCCTAAAATTTTGTCCTAAATATTTTGTCCTAGGTATTTTGTTATAAAATAACAGATCAATTTAATTTGTGATCTTTTGCTGTCAACATATTTTTAAAAAGCCCTTTTAGTTGTTCTTCACACTGCTGACTAGCTTGAACTCTAATCAATCTCTGGCCACACAAATTTTCTTCCTATAGTGGTGAAATTTGTTGAAGAATCTTTGACAATTTCATTAATGATATTTTTCTTATCAAATATTAAGGTTTATTGTGTTATGCAGCATGCCTTTTTGGCATAAATCTGAACACAATATATCAATTATCTCATTTTTTGTAAAGCGTATTAAATAAATCCCCTATCTGCTGTTTGCTTGCTTATCCACTTACTGTACAAAATAGACTTATTAAACCATAAGGTAAAGAATTCCCATATTAGTCTTACCCTTTTCCTCCCTGCCCCATCCCAAATGAAAGACTTAAGCAAATTGATTCAGTGACTTCAGTCCAGTCTGAAGAAGTTACATTACTGAAGTGAAAAACAGTCAAGCCCCATAAATAATTCCTAATGAAAATGCACCAATTCTTAGTCTTGGAAACAGTGCATCAGCTACTTTAGATAACATTAAAACATCTACATATATTACATTATAATATATATACATTATATTATAATATATATTTTATATATATATACATTACATTATAATATATATACATTAAAAATGAAAATATATTACATTAAAATATATTTTTATGTCACTTTTACACTGATTCTCTAAAAATCACACATAAATAAATGTAACTTCATCTGTTTAAAAAAATGAACATGTCTTAACTAACAAAGCACCTTAACATTTTCTGAGGTAATATGCCCTTGAAAAACCTTGGGATTTTCCAAAAGAGACTTTAATTTTGCTAGAGCAAATTTGAAAAGAGCAATTGAATATTCTGCCTACATTAAATATAGGTCCTATTATTATTATTTGAGTAATTTATTTATTTATTTATTTCTCTGGTTTATACAAAGACTAATGAAGAAAATACAATGGCATGATATGTAAGCTAAGTACACTTGCTACATTTATAATTTGGTAGTATAAATTTGAATTATAGGACTATAGCAACATGCTTTTAAGAGTCAAATATGGCACATAGTTTAGAAAAGCTACTTTATAAGATGATGCCTAATGTTTACCTATAGAAATGTGGAAGATTAGCAAGTCTGCAGAAACTGGAAAAGATATTTGTAATGTATATCATTAAAAGGGATTTTTTTTTTTAACAAGAAGTGGGAGAGCTCTTGTATTGGAAGTATATTATTGAAAAATATACTTGGAAACTGTATGTTTAATTAGAAGATATTATAAGTTTAAATGTCAAGATATCAAAAATATATTTATTATGAGGTTTGTTATGAGGTTTATTTATTATGTGGGTCATTGTATTGTACCTATGACTCCAAATCCCAAATAATCACGTTTTAATCATTTCAAGAATGACCAGGTGAATGAGCAGCCATCAACTTTCCTTAATCAAGAACTATTCACACTTGGGCTATTTTATAAGATAAAAAATGTAGCAATTGCAGGTGAGAAGTAGGAGACACCATATAGCTTGATTTTTGCAATTCTTTCGATATGGCCTACTATATTTTCCCCATAGGATTCCTATCAGGTGAGCAAAAACTTGATTGTAAAGCTGTACAAAAAGAACAGTTATTAAAGGTTTACTGTGAAACCTGAGGAGTGGACTGAGCAGAATTCTAAGTAAGCCTATGATGGCTCTAGATAGTTTTATTAACAGCTGATAGAATGGCAAGTACACTGATTAAATCTACAGATGACATCAACCTTTTGGAATCTGCAAGCACAATGAAGTTGGATTAGAATAATTTTGAGAAAATGGAGAAACTTTCAGAAAAAGAGATTCAATTCTACAAGGACATTTGCAAGGTGGAAATAATCAGCTGCATGAAATGAGGACAGAGAATAATTGTCTAAGTTAGTGAAGAAATTGGGTTATTTTATGTAGAAAAAAAAGGAGACAGATCAAATAATAGCCATTATATATAGAATATACCTTCCAAGATAAGGCAATAAGCTGTTTTCACCAAGTCACCTGTAAATAGGTTAAAAAGTGAGCACTACTTACATGATATTTTATTTAATATTTTTTTAACTATAAAAATAGTTAAGCATTAGAACACATTTTCTAGAGAAACTGCATGACCTCTATCACTGTGCAGTCACTTGCCCCTCTCCTCACTTCAGCCGTACTACCAGTGGGAGCCAAGATGCTACATCCAGGTTACTCTGGACTTTGGAAGATTAATAAGCAACATAGTTTGGGAGATGAATGGCAACGTGGTAGCCAAGAGCTGTGTGGAATGGGGAACCCAGATATCTTGGTGGTATTAAAATATGGTTATAATTCAATCACAGAATCATAGAATCAAAAAGAATGGTTTGAGTTGGAAAGGACCTTAAGGTTCATCCAGTTCCAATCTCCTGTCATGGGCAGCAACACCTCCCACTAGACCAGGTTGCTCAATGCCCCATCCAGTCTTGGCTTATGCAGGAATGGGGCATCCACAACTTCTCTTGGCAGTCTAGTCCAGTACCTAAAAGTACTGGACTTTACTAAAAGTAAAGCAGCCATTATAATTTTTATAAGCATTTTTATAGCACAGAGCTCGTTGAGTTTTCTGCATGTCAGGATCTTGTCTTGAGCAGCGACACCTCTCAAGACTGTTCCTCAAGACTCAGATTTCTTGCTGCAAGAGTGACTAATAGCATGCTAAACTTTGAAGTTTAGGTGAGTGATGTGGGAGATTGATTGTGACTGTGTTCTTTTGGACATAAATGTTGACCATGTCTGGGACTAAGCTGCATGTAAACTCTTCTCTGAGATGGAATTTAGAATACAAAGGGATATTTCTGAATCCCATGACTCAGTGTGTGTGGAGTGTTTCTCTGACAGTTTTGTCTTACCCTGTCCTTTATAAGGTAAATAATCAAGTGTACCTAGCAATTCAGTCGTGATAAACCACTCTTTCATTTCCTACCAAACTTTGTTAAATCACTTTTTTATACCAATGAACATATTTTTACTCCTACAAGGGAAATGAGGCACTCCATTGACTACAATATATTTGAAAAGAAAATAGGAATAGGTTTGCTAATCTTTCCATATTAATGGGGTGAACTAGATGACCTATTACCAATGCCTTTGGAAAAACCTGTTTTGTGGGATTATATGTATGTGTGTATATATATATATGTATGCTTGAAGCTCCACGCTTCATTGCATTGAAGTGACGCTTAACAAATTATTTTCTTATATTAGAAACTAAGCACCATGACTTTTTTAACCATGAACCTTTTTGGCAGTTACAGCTCATATGTCAACCTGCACTATTGTAACATAAGAGTTACTTGTCAGCTACACTACAGCGTGTGTGATCTTAGGGAAAAAGATATTACCAGCTGTTCTGATTTTTATTTCAATTTATGTTCCTCTCTGTCTTAACTTATGACACTTCAGAATATCCTGTTGGGGGGAAAAAAATAGATCAGAATCATGTGCAGGACATATTAAGTGCTTAGCACACTCTTAAAACTGCTTAATTAGAAGCACATCCTTAGGTTTTTGTAGAAATTCTATAATTTGCAAACTACTGTAGAGTACATAGAGAAATAAAGAGGCTGAGGTATCATACAGAGATGTATGGCATATATAAAATATTTAGGTTGGAATGTTTTGCTATTTACCCCTAACACCTATAGAGAAAAAGGTGTTGCTGAGAAAGAGCTGCCAGTGAAAAGGGGTAATCTTTGTCAGTAACTGCAAATGTGATCCCTTCCATTGCTCAGAAAATTTTTGCAGCTAAAAATAGTTCAGATAAATAGACTGTCCAGTCAGTGTCACCAGATTCTATTTTTCATCCTTTTATCCTAGTAAGTTTGTGACAGACATATCCTTTGCAATAAATTATAAACGACATATATAGAAATTTCAGTTGTTAGTTTAATGGCATTCTGGAATATAATATGATCTTATATATGTATGTAATATGAAGATATCCTGATCTGATACATCAATAGATTGGTTATAATGCTTTGATATCCATATATATCACTGTTTCACTTTGGCTCTCTAAAATGAACTCAGAGAAGAGGAGAAAACATATATTTTAGCTACCTTAGTGCCTGTATGGAAAGCAAGGGTTGGCAGCTTGGTGGAAACACATTTGAAAGCAGCTGCAAGGTATTCTCAGAAGATATCTGGAGCTGCATGGAATTAGTGACTGGGAATGGATCAGCCAGAAAATGATGTATTCTCAACTCTAACAGAAGGGTTTGACACAGACAAATGTGAATCTCTGCTGCAGGCAGGACGCAGTGCCTCTATCTCTTTCAGTGTAGTCTATAGATTGACATTTTACCAGGGTTTGAAGAGGTAAGAGTTCCCAAAAGACTGAAATATCATTATCAATATTTCACATAGGCAGAAACCCTTTGTGATTTCTGTAATCCCTCATAAATTATCAATAAAGGCAGTCTTGATATTCTCTATGATTATTATGAGAAATTCTGAAAGTGTATAAGTAAAATGGTTAGTAAATAATAAATAAGACAATAAATAGGATTTTTTTCCTCTCAGTAAAAGAATTTTATGCTTATTTAATAAGTATTGTTTTGGGGATTGTGTATAGTTTTCTGTATATAGCTAGCCTGAATTAATAAATTACCACCTATCTTTTTTTTTTTTTTTTAATCTGTCAAAATACATCCCCAATGTTTTATTGCAACAATTTCAAATATAATATTGCAAGATGCATAGAAACCATATTTTCCTCCATTTAAAATTTCGGTTCAGTACCCTGAGTGCACCAAAACCAAGGATTCACATCTGTATCTTTATCAATTCTTTCCCTATGAGTGTGTCACCCAATTATTTTTCCTTAATCTGAGACAAACAACTATCTATTCTACAACTTTACCTCCTTTACTGCATAATCTTCTTGTGAAATGCCTGTGGATGGTAATTAGTGGCTTTTGCTGTATCTCATGCACGTCTCATCTTTTTCAGCCTCTCAGACAGGAGCTGCAGAATTGAACAGAACACAAGCAGGCCTCTCTACCCTCCTAAAATTCCAGGAAATCCATTTTTTACACATTTGACACTATTTGATGGGCTACGTTTTTCTACAAATCAAAACCTGGTAATGAAATACAATAATAACATCTCTGAGCTCAGAAAGTGCCATTCATGAAATGATTTGGAGAAGAGTATAGTATAAATTGCTTGTGATAAGAATACTTTGGTGAATAGCAAGCATATAATCCTTTAGTCCACTTTCATATTCTAGGCTAGGATTTGTAGATAATAGCAGGAAATCTGTCCCTTGGCTGCTGGCATGGTTATCAAAAGCCCTAATTCTTACTGTTTCAAGCACCTGAGGATTATACTTTGGATGTATTAAATACCCAGCTCATTCTGATCATAGGTATCTTGATAATTTTATGACACTGTGCTAATTATGCCTCACCAATAATGAATAAAAAGTGTCAGGAAAAATATTACTATGACCTTTGCCATATCTTTTCTTTTCATGGTGTTAAGAATTTTACAAAACAAAGAGCTTATGGAATCCAGAGAAAATGGAAAGCCAGGACACAATATTTCACATGCTAAGAAACAGAAGGAAATCATGAGTGTATGAATCTGGATATGGAACAAAGAATAACCTTAATAGCAAAGAGGTAATAGAAGAGGTATGAACTAGGTCACAGGTATATAAAAAGGAAAGTAAAACAGACTTAGAGGGAAGCTATAGAGTTCACCTATTTTGTGCTGGTTATACGATTGCATGGGCTAGCCCTATTCTGAGTAAAACAAGCTCAGATGTGGTAAAAAGAGGTCTTGGTTTGATAGTACAAAAAGCTTTTTTTTTACAGAACATGACCAGTGAGAAAAGGCAGGATAAAAACTGTTGACCAGGAAGTAGACCAAAGGGAATTAAACAATGAGAAGTGAAAAATTTAAGGAACCTGAGTAATGAATCTGAATTAATTAACATAAATATGTTTCAAGTATATATTTCCAAATTTAAAAAATAATCTCAGTGTTATATTTATGCATTTCAGAATGCACAATCAAGAAAATAAATAAATTTACTGTAAATAATATTAGTGGAAGGTGGAAAAGTGGAAGGTGGAAATCGAAAACAAATTTGACCTCCAAATCAGTAAGGGTTACCAAATGAACATTTTTACAACTGGAAATGATGCAAAAGATGATGATGCAGGGTGATTCACCTTTGGAAATAAAACCTTAAAATTACAGATTTGAAAGCTTTTCTTTCTTAACCTTTGTTAAGAGTTTCCTTTAGAACTATTAGATAGTAAATCAGTCACAGGTTTCAATGGGAAAGTAGTCAACTACAAATGATGGTAATAGTGTCACTATACTAAACATGGACATTATAATTTTTTTAAGATAAGTCATCTGACACAGTCGGGGACCATTAGTGTTTTTAAAGGTCATATGTATGTACTTATTATGTTTCAGAGCAAAAAGAACTAATAAATACCATGTTTAAATGATATAACAACAGATATTGCTAATGAAGTTCTGATATAATGAACATTTATTTAAAATGCACCTAAACCAAGACAATTGACTTTGCATTGTGTTTGCTTCATAAATTTGGAAAATGTACAGCTATAATGGGACAGGCAACAACTTTCCATCCTAAATTTGGCTTCAGTTTATCTAAAACACTTGCTCAGTCTCCCCTTAAACTTACATAGTATTTTTATCCACAGCATTTTTTGTCAAGGAGTACTGCCAATCTGTTTGCTATCATGTGGAGAATCAGTTGCACCTGATCAGTCTGAATCTGTATTCTAGTAGTTTCAAATGAAGGTCACAAGTCTGAGCAATGGAACAGAGAATAAACTGCTGAATGGTTCCTGCATGTCTACTATGCTCTTCACAGGTTTGTAGACTTTTGCTACATTCCCTTCATATCATCATCTCCTTTGAGCTCTTTATACAGATAGTTGCGTCTGCTTGACAAGCTCCTAGTGACAGGTATTTTCTGTTTACCACCAGAGTTCAATCTTACAGAAGACAAAAAGGAAAAATCCCCAACTAACAGACTCTTTATGCTGATGTAATAAAAAAGCTAAGAACATACCATGTTTTATGTCTGTCATTTTCACATCTGAAAAGCGAGTTAATTACTTTCTATGATTTAAAATGCAAGTTGAAACTTACATAAAATGATAATAAAAATGCAGTCAGGATTGGCTCTCAAATTTTATATTTTTAATCAAATTTGAACAAAAATCAACAAGGATGATAGATAACCTATCAGGCAAATGACTGGTGACAGATTTTAACTTGAACTGATTTTGTCAATCTGACTCATAAGTGTTGCAAAAAATTTTGGCTTAGGACAGCATCATGATACATGGGAAATGGCAGCACTAATGGATACCAAAGTGATAAAGATAGCATTTTGTGGAGATGAATTCCTTAGAAGACTCTAAAACCCTGTAATTAGCAAAGAGTATGATGTATTGCAATATGCCAAATTTTACACTGGGAAGTACTATATAAAGCACATCTATTGATTAACATAAATCTTGACTAAGGGCTTGACTTATGGATAACAATGATTTGTATTACAAATGTACATTTTACATTGTTTCTACCACTGCATCTTATAATTAATAGTAATTCTCTCATTGGGATATTAAAAAGAATAGTAAGTGGGAGGACAATTTGATTTCTATACTGAGAAAAAAGAATAACCTTAAAGACTTTATCTTCCACAAACCTTGTCTTTAAAGATCAATTTAGCTGTTGGCAATAGGCCTGTTTTTGTAAATGGATGTAATGTAAAAATGCAATCAGGCTAGTTCTTAGTTTAGACAAATGGTAGGTGGTAAATATTTTAAAATTGAATAATTATTGGAGGGAAAGTACTGTGTGAAAATAATATAGGCAGAAGAACATAAGGTCTTGGTTCTGTTAAAAAAGTATCCATCAATGCATAGGACTTTGTATGATTTCAGCACTAGGTTAATACAGAACTACTGGCAGGATTAGGGTCTAGGCATATGTTTCAGATTTTCCAAGAATTTATAACTTGCTGCTTGGCATCTTGGAAAAGCAATGCTGGAGATAGGTTCTCCAAGATCATCTGTGTGTCCTGTCTTTGTCTTCAGAATCTCAATCTGTGAAGGATATCTTTCAGGCAAAGGGGGTTATATACACCCTTTTAGCTTGGAAAACTAATTCTCATATTGAGTCTGTAGAACATGAGCTGTAATATAGGGAGTAGAACAGTGAACACACAGCAAGTAGAAACAGTACATTGAGAAAAAGTGAGGATTTTGTGAACTATTTCATATAGCCATAAAATGTTTTGGATTAGAAAGAGTATGTAAATTTAATTTAGTCTTAATTCCCCTGCAATGAACCGGAATATCTTCAATTCAGCCAGGCTGCTCAGAGCCCTCTCCAGTCAGACCTTGAATATTTCCAGGGATGTGGCATTTACCACCTCTCTAGGAAACTTGTTCCACTGTTTCATCATCCTTACAAAAAAACAAGTTCACCATTCAGTAATGATACAATGAGAATAGAAAACTGCACAAAACTCAGATATTCTAGTGTACTAATAAAAATTAAGATGCTCAGATCTGAATCCTGAAAGAAAATGCAAAACATTAACATCCTAAGAGAAGTGCCAGCCTCACTGATCTTACGAGCTATACTTCTGGTCTTTCTGGTGACAATCTTTCCTCTTACAGCTTGAGCCAGCCAGGTCCTCAGAGAGTGGTACAACATGGAAGACTTTTTTATTATAAGAATTGTTCATAAAAGAGATGTGGACAGTGGTAATATTCTTCACAGTGAAACTCAGACTTCTTTTACTTTTAGCAGTGAAGACAGACAGGAGGCTTAAGCTGGGCAGCAAAGTGCTGTACTTTGTCTGTGTCACTGATATACATACAATGTTTATGTGGTCACTATTTATGGTAGCACCCATCTTCCAGTTGCTCAGAATTAAATTAGTAACTGGTGATATACTACCAGTGCTTCCTGTTCTCATTATTTCCTGTATTTTATTAGTATCTTATTGAACCTGAAGGTTTTTTCACAGTCTAGGCAAAAAGTACTGGGGCTTCCTAAGTGTTTTTTTGTGCAGTCTAGTAGCTGTTTGCTCATGAGAAGCTGGATCTCAGTAAATTTCGTTTGTATTTTGGATCACTTCATCATATTAGATTGGTTCATTTATTTCTATTCTTTATCATTAATAAATATACTTTTATCATTATGAGTAGTCAAGGAAAGATGCTTTCTCCCCAGTCTGAGTCCCATTTGCTTTGTGTTTCATAGATGAACCTGTTGCAGCAAGGGTGATAATAGAAATTTTTTCACATGTGCTTTCTAAATGATAGCTGCTCTAAAATAAAAGTTTACTCCGTGGTGTATTGGCACTGGCTGGCAGCCAAAGGCCTATCCAGCTGCTCACTTACTTCCCCCTAATCAGGACAGGGGGAGAAAAAAGGAAGAATGGGAGAAAGATAAAGAAGGGGAGATTTGGGAGATTACAGTTACTGTTGCAGGCAATCAAGATTTGACTTGGAACAATTTACTTAATTTATTGCCAATTAAAATAACTATTTAATTACTGATTCAGGAAGCAGGAAACAAAACCAAATTAAAAAAAAAAAAAAAAACACCACCAAAAAAAACCCACAAAAAAACCCAAAAAAACCACCCATAAAACCAGAATCAAACATTTACACACTATGGTTTTACAGTTTTTTCTCCCTCTTTCCCAGGCTCAGCTTCATTCCAGACACCACCCTCACCTTGCTTGTTCTTGCTCCTGGCACTCAGTGCCTTCAGTGAGACAGCAGGCAGTGACATTGCAGCTAGGACAAAGGTTTAATTCTGCATTAATACTCCATTCTTCATGTTCTGTTCTTCTTCTCATGTGTGAGCTTCTCATGGGCTGCAGCACCTCCAAGGAGAAGGGGCTATGCCTGATATAGAACATGTCCTCCTTTTTCCAGGCTCAACTTCACTACTTTATTCACTCTTTTACCTCTTCCCACCCCTGGAGTAGCACAGGGAGATGAGGAATGGGGGTAAGGGTTAGTCCATGAAAGCTGTAGTTCTGCAGTTCTGCAATTCTTGTAAAAGTAGATAGAAACTTGTAGACACTTAAATAGACTGTAAGAGGGCACATGACAGAATCTGTGAGCTAAGGGCTTTGTGTGTATCACAGGAAAACCCAGATGTGGCAATGGAAAAGATAAACAAATATATAATTGAGGAAGTACCTGCTTTCATTTCAAGTCTTTTGAATAAAATAAATGGTTCTTCCTAAAGGTTTGATATTTTCCAAGAACTACAGAAAGTGATTCTTTCCTGGCAGAATTTTTTTACAATAAGTAATGTTGTAAAGGTATATAGTCTTTTAATCAAATGCTTGCCAGGACAGGGAAGAAATTGGAATTTTCCTGACCTGCCTTAAGTCACTACAAGCTGAATATATTTTCCTACTGTTTTTCTGAAAACAAGCAGTGGGAACCTGAGGTGTTTATTTGCTCTTGCTATCAGCACATGTTAGCTGCCAAGGGAAACTTATGTCATTAAAGTGTCTGTAACCAGTATCCTTGCCTAGTATGCCCTCACTGCTGTAGAGACTTTATGCTTCCTAGTGTTCCTGGAATGCTGTGAGAAGTTATAGTGGTTTTTCACAATTTCATACCTGTTAGGTCTAAAAACTGGTACTCTGCAGACATTGAGTAGGGATGGAAGAAAGACTGTGTTGGAAGGCAAACATAGAATTTAAGCAACTGTGACAGCATGGTTTTCTCTTTCTGTTAGACCATACTGAAACTACATAAACTCTTTTATATCAACAAGCTTGTAGTAGAATTAGAAATGTATTAACACATTTACTATTACCTGAATACATTGGATTTCAAGAATTTGGTTTTTACCTTTCCGTAGCTTTCCTGGACAGTAGTATGAAGTGATGAAAGGAAGAGTATTCTCTCCTTCCAACATTAATATGTGTTTGTTTCAGAGGATTTACTTCAGGATTTTTTTGTGGTTTTTTGCTTGTTTGTTTGTTTTTAACTGCAGCCATCACTATGGAATTCACTACACTGAAGCATTTATGTAGGGAATGGCGATACCCTTCATCACTGAAAATACTTATGATATGATGCTGACTCAATGTGTCTTCAGAAAAACTGCTTTCACTGCAAAAGTGCTATGAACACTAGTGATACAATATGTTATTTCAGAAGAAAATATGCATGGCAGGCTTGAGCTATACTGGTGGACATCAAACCCAAGAGCATACTTCTCTCATAAATATTTACAGATGCTGCTAGAGGTCTCTTTTGTAGCAACTACTGCACTACAGCAGCTAAATAAACTGCCTACTATTATTAATATGAATGGTAAATTAGATTAATAAATATTAAGCAAATTATGAAGAGATAATATTTTTTGCTTTTCTGCATCTGCTGTGCAAAATAAGTGGAGGCTGCTGCTGTTCTTATCTAGCACCATGTATAATCCACATCACATTATCATTTTATTGATGTAAATAAGTACAGGATGTTTAGAATTTTGAGATCAACTTAAAATTGTTACTTATAGGAAAAATAATTTAAGGAAAGGCAATTTTCTTCATATACTTTCTGCTATTTCTGAGGAAGAAATAACCTATATTAACTAAAAGTGTTTGGTATTAAGATGCAAATGTTGCATCTATTTAAAAGTTTAATGCATAAAATTTTTTTGGAATTGGAATATGGCAGTGATTGTTCTCTGGATTCCAGGGCTTTCTAGTCCTGTGTAGTTTAAGGTCACAGGGCTCACAGATCCACCCCGGTTTCAGACTCCTCTCAACCACACACATAACAGCTACATACAAGAACATTATAGATTCTCCAAAGGAATTCTCCTAAGCTACCTGCAATATTTAGGGTGTGTTTTTTTATATAATATTAAAGTGGAATTTCTGGTTTAGGGATAGGAGAAGGAATATCATAAAGAGCATGAGAAAAACTCAGTCTAAAAAAGAAAAAACTTTGAGAAGTGAAGAAAAGACATGAAACAAAGTGAGTTGCTCAGGGTATGTGGAAGTGAAGTATACTACTGAGGACTTTGCCATGATCTTCATAAAAAGTCATTATATAGAAGCATTTTCTCTGATTCTTATGCTCCTTATTGATACACACGTATTTCTACCTGAGAAAATAAGTACACAGCACCTTCTGAATCACATATTTCAATACAAAATGAATTATAAATGCAATTCCAAATTTTTCCAAATATGTATATTCATTAAATATCCATTTGGGCCAAATTGGCACACAGATGCAACAGTGATTCACTAGATGAGTATTCTGCTCCAAGACACATGTTGAAGCTTCTGTTTGGCCCTTTTTCCTGATTTAATTCCAATTATTTCAATGCCATTACATAAGCAGAAATATGACTCACTGACTTCAACAGAACTAATATTCATGAACATAAAATCAAAGTTTTGAGCTTAAAAACAGTTTGGGAAGGGTTGAAAACTACCATAAGGATTGAAAACTACCATATTTTTGATTCTCTTTAATCTCCTTTGTATTCTTATGAAGAACATGTTACGTTGAAAAGACTTACCTAGGCTAAGGATCTGTCCCAGTTTCATGAAATTAATAATATAGATAAAATATAGCTGTGTTGGAGTTGATGATAATCAAGATGGCTGATAATTTCTTTAGATAGTATAGTATGTTAGCCGGTATTTTTCCCTCAGTAGCTGAATAATGAATCTTAATGCCAAACTACCCTGAATTCAGAGCTGCCTTGTAAATAAAATTAGAATCAAGCACTTTGAGATATAATTGTTATCAACACACTATGGAAATATTTAGTATTCTTAAATTATATTCTCTATCAATGACTTCATAAAAGATTTTTCACATTTTTAGGACATATATGTACACATCAAGGAGAGACTATATTATTTGAAAAGACATTGAGCTTTGAAGAAAGCTATTTTTAAACTTATTGCTGAATGATATGGTGTCAGCTACCAAAGTAACATATAAAAACCTTGGGATTAAAACTATTAAATGGCAAAGTGCAATAGAACAACAACTTTTAGGTAAGAAAATGTTGGAAAAATATATTGCCAAAAATGTGAGATAACTTAGAGCTTATAAGCAAAGCTAACAACTGGTTTTAATGTGTTGTTATTATTAATAAAAGTATTGACATTGTAATAACTGTATTGATATTGCTACAGTTCTATTCTATTGGTGTTTTCCTTATGCAGATATATTTTTTCCCTCTGAAATTTACAGGTGCAATATAAATATGCAGATAGTATTTAAACAGAATATGAGAATATGAAGGTCTAAATTTTTGCTTGCCAGTCAGCTCAGCAGGCATAAGAAGTGCAATGAAAGTAACAATTATGTGAAATTAGTATAGTCTGTGTTTGAGGCTATCACAATTCCATAGGATGTCAGAAAGCTGCAGAAGCCTGACGACTGCATTTTGGAAACACAACCAAAACATTATTGTTTCCAAAATGAACTTTTCAAACTTCTTTTCTCTATTCCTCATGGAAAGATATGGTGCTATGTATGCCTTGAATGAGCTGTTTCTCATTCAACATATTTTTAAAATATGGATCCAGCTTGTATGGCTATTTCTTGAATGTGCAATTTTTTTTTCTTTACTTCATTGTTTTCTTTATAACTGAACATTGGTGTGCACAATATCCTAGTTCAAAGATGCTCATTAGCAAAAGCAACAGTAAATCTTCAATTTTCTGGAAGCAGTGAGGTTGTTGAATGAGACTTTATAGAGCAATTATCAGTCCAGTTTGGCTTCCAAAGAAACTAGTAATTGCGGATTAAGGGTAAAAATCTGATTTCTCAGTAATCTTGCCACTTCAAATAAAATATAAAGTGCATGCAAATGTTTTTTCTTCCATTTGTATGAAGGACAAGAGAGAACGAGATTGAAAAGTTGTGCATGAACCCATTTACATTAATATCATTAAAAAGAAACAAAGATGATGATGATGATGATGATGATGATGATTATGTATACTCCACAGCAATTAATTGTGTTTTGCGTAAAAAGTTGTGTGACATGTAAAAACAGTGTCACAAAGGGAAAGAGGCAGAGACTCACTACAAACTGTCTGGAGCCAGTTCACATAATTTTTTTAGAGCAGTACTCCACAGGTTGCTAAGAAAAATATAATGCAAAGGAATGTTTCCTATTTTTCTAGTGTTTTGTAAAGAAAGTGGTTTTTTGAAAGAAAATAGAAAAACTAGTACCAGTGCTTTATGAATATTGGCTTCATGAGCAACTTTCAGAAACAGATCTTTCAAAAATGAAATAACCCATGCAATGCAAAACACAATTATCTGAAAATTCAAAATATTGCTCCAAACAATTGAAACCACAAGTTATAGTATGATTAATTCAGTGGAAAGGGCACCAACATTCATAAATCAGGAGTGTCAATTTTTTTAATTCTTTAACTAAACCATCAAATACACATCAAGATTAAATCTTACTTCTCTGACTAAAAGCAACTCACACTGCCAACAGGACAGTTTACTTCAAACATTCATATTCTCAAGATAGATTTTTTTCCCCTCCATGTCTGGCAAAAAAAATAATGCCCTCACTCTCCATAACTTTTTTAAAAAAAGTTTCTGTTTTTGACAATATATGAAAAATTTAACTTTTGTGTTCTCATTTTCAGTGAAGTTCCAATATTCAAATATTTCAATTCAGTTCCTAAGCACAGTATTTTAACTTAAATGATAAACTTTTTCAAGTTCTATAATTTAATTAGTTTTTTTTCAAATATTTCACAGCTCATAGTAAAAGAGCATAATCTCAGCCAACATCTGTGACTGACCTTGTCGTTGATTCTTGTAATCTCTGGGGAACAAAGATGATAAGTACCAAAAAGGCATACTAAGAACCTAGGTACTTAGCTTCAAAAATTTAAATTAAAATTGGTGCAGATACTGATACCTGAATCTGATAATCTAAGTGTCATTTGTAACCAGTGAAGCAAAAGCATAAATGCTGAGGTACAATTCAACACATCAAAATCTAGGTCTTGGATGTGTTGTTGTACTTGACATTGTCTTAAGTTTAAATGCAAAATTAGATGACTGCAGAATTTAAATTATGCAATATCAATAGTGTCTCTCCTACACTTTTGTAAGTATTTCAATTTCTCATTATGCAGGGCAGATGATCTGACCTTAGAGGAGGACAGAAATATTAAGAAAATAGAATAGAATTTATTTTAAAGTCTCATTGAACTCCCACTGGATTTGATGGGAAAATGCCTAGCTACTTCAGTGGGAGTAGTACTAGACCTATGATAAGCAGGTTGTATTTTGTAATTTACAATATATAGTGGTCCTATGAAATAAGATTCAGAAACTAATTGACCTTCAGGTTGCTTCATCTTGTAGAAAGCAAGAATTTTTGCAGCAGGTACCTATAGGTTTTCATAACCATAGAGGAACTGGAACATATTTTTAAGAATAATTAATGGCTTATGAAGTTTATAGTCACTTAAGTCACAAAAAATTACAGACAGGAGAAAAAGAAACAAAAGGTATGAGTTTAATTACGTGATTAAACTTACCTTTTAAAATATATCTTAAGCTGGTCAGATAACCAAACACATATCCTGGGTGTTTTGGAGTTATCCTGTAACTAAAATCAAATCAATACAAAATCAATCTATTGTTTTGTTTCCTTTTTTTTTTTTTTTTCCCAAGATACTTCTTTTTATAGGGTTAAAAGGTGAAGTTTTACTGTCATTGGCTTGTCATGTGCTTCTTGTGTCTTTGGTTCTAAATGAGCATAAGTATTTGAGAATGGAGAAACAGCATATTTGGACATTATTGTATAAAATTAAAAATGCTAACTACTTCAGTATTAATTGTATAATGCTCATACCTCTAGGATTATTATAATTTCATTCACTGGTACTATGAATTAAGTATTTTAATAAAAGCTGTTGAGAGAATCAAATGAATTTAGGTGAACAGCTTTGATGATTGCCATTAATATTGCTGTAATTACATATCAATAATAATTAATTGAGAAAGGGCTACAGTTGCATATACAAGTACACTTAGAAATCCTCAGAGTGTAGAATGGAACTAGAATCTGACTCCAGAATAAGAATGTACGTGAAAGTGAGCCATCTCAAGGTTGCAGTGGAGGAGCCAGCATGTTAAATAGCATTGCAAGT
The DNA here is from genome assembly GCF_048771995.1 of Taeniopygia guttata. NCBI lineage: Eukaryota > Metazoa > Chordata > Aves > Passeriformes > Estrildidae > Taeniopygia > Taeniopygia guttata. Next base: position 29,467,580 of record NC_133027.1, on the reverse strand, counting down.
ACACAGGCACAGGATGGTGTCAGTGGTCTCAGGACTATACATAAAAGGACTGGTTCTTGATATAGAGTGGTGCAACAATCCAGTGAAGCTGCATATTGCTGACAGCATAATTGAAAATGTTTAAGAAAACAAAATCAACAATTAATTGTACTGGGATAGCTACTCCAGAACTGGTTATGTGAAATTAATGACCCTGGTATCCTGGAATGTTATGTATTTCATTACCATTAAAGCAAAATAATGTCTGTGTTTAGTTTCATATTCTACCTTTGAGGTTTGACTGCACTGAAAATGCAGCACAGAGTGTCATAAATATGTTAAATAATTAATATTTAGTAATGTTTTTTATATTATTTATGTAAGTTGAGGTAAACAGGTTATAGGACTGAAGTGAATGTTGTCCTCTTAAAATTACAAGTTTGGGTGTTTTTTGTTTTCAAGATGAGAAGCAAAATATTTGCCAAATAATTAGCTATGAAGCCCATTTACAGGAAATGTCAAATTTTATTTCTCAGAGCTATTTCCATACACACTGTTAATATATTGTGATACTGAAACTGCACAAATCAGAGCACACTATGTTTTTTAGGAATGTCTCACTCCTGTGCAATCTAGCTCAAAGGGGAAAAAAAGGGTGTGCTCTTCAGAGGTATTTTCATTTGATGCATTTTTTAACACTAACAGATGAATTCATATCATCCAGCAAGGAAGAACTTCATATGATCAAGAAAAGAAGCTTCAATACTCCTGTAAAATTAATGATGATGCCTAAATGAAGTTCTACTTTTTGCCTTGTGAAGCATATTACTGCCGAGATTCTTTATTCCCAAATTTTCTGTTGCTCTGACTATAAATTTATTTTAGTAAGGGATTTTAAAACATTCTGCAAGCACCCCTTTCTGTTTCTTTCAGCATCAGATTTTGTATGTTGTTTTGTCTTGGTACTTGATGGTCTTCTAGGCAAAATTCTGGCAAATAAGAGAGGGATTGATTTTGACCTTTTGCAGCTTTGAATCTGCAGATGTTTATGCAGATGCTTGGCTTTTTAAAATAATGGTCCTACTGTTGTCTGTGTGGCCACTTCTGTTAAACTTTTGCAGAAATCTTTGCAGGGTCAAGATTCAGTTCAGCAGAAATCCAAATGCAAACACAAGAGGAGAGGACCCAGCAAGTTTCTCTCATTGGTATTAATAAAGATTCAAATGCAAATAACCTCGATCTACAAGTACTTGGAAGGTCCTAAAAACATTCAGTCTTTATTTGCAAAGGAGAACTTAAAAGTGAAATCATTGTCTTATTTTAATTAAATTTTCTCTTATTGTAAGTGCTTTTCTTTGCATGCATCAGTGGAATTTCTATATTTCTGAGGTACTTGTAATTTAATATTAAATTGTTAATCATTTAACTAGACAATACATCTCATAATTTAAAAGATAGAATGATACTATACTTACATTAATTGCAAAGAATATTAGTGGCTAGAATTACCACTAACAATTGAAGATATAAATAAAATAAATAAAATGCATTTGTATATAGCATTGTTTATTCTACTACATTTAGTTTTAAATCTCTTACAAACTTCTGAAGCTTGCAATAAAGTTATGCAACTTAATGACTTATATCTTAAAGACCTGACCATTGAATTTAACCACAGTCTCTATAGTCTATGATTTAAAATTCTTACTATTTTAATTCCTTGTTTACCTTTTGCTTGTAGTTAAGTAAATAAATTTTCCTATTAAGTTTCAAGTACGACATAATAAGTTGAAACAGAAAATTAATTGGCTAGAATTTAAAGTATTTATACAAACTGTGGGGATAAAAAGAAATTACAAAATTCTAAGGTCATTAATGCAAATTTCATCTTAAGTAAAGGTCAAGCTATTAGATCACATTGAAGAAAAAGTGGGTTTACTACTCCCACTTGTGAAGTCTCATGTGGAATTTTAATATGTAATACTACTGATTTTTGCTTTCTATGAGGCAATTAAACTCCTATCCAAATGACCATGGATAAAGCTGTTCTTTAGGGGGTAAGATGGCACCTATTTTCTTATCCTCTACATCAGCATATCGACTGGACTTGAGCAAAAGATAATTTTGCTTGACACAGGTGTTGGACGTTAATCAATGTGACAATGGAGACATGTTAGCTGAATTTTTGGCAAGTGTGCTTCTAGCCAGTTCGCTCATATTTGTGCAATTTGTACAGAACATGATTTTCTGTTTGTAGTTGCTTTGCATAAAAAGAAGAAATAACAAAAAGTCTTTACATTAATAGCTTGCATACAAAGGATGAGCTGTAACATTTGATCTTTCCTGTAGATAACATGATTTTCTCTGGTCATTTTAAGACACAGCTTTTCAATGTGCTGATACTTTCTGGTATCAAAGTAATATTGAAACAGTATGATATCTGGTGTACAATCAGATCAAGGAAGAATTTGGCCACTCTCATTAAAGGACAAAGTTTACTTTGTGGGAAAAAACCTGACTTATTCCTAGAGGTGAACGATGTGCTTATTTCTTCAGAATCTTGTAGCTACAGTTTTATTAGATATTATTTCTATCACAGTATATTATGGTGTATACTAGCTCTTTCTTGAGTTCACACGGATAAGAAAGAGGGCAGCTGACTGGGCACCATGACTCTGGCTGACAACATTGCCTCACCTATGTCAGCAGTTGTCTGAATCAAACAGGTATTTCTCCTGTTTGGATACCTACACGTATCCAAATAGGAGAAATATTTTTCACATTTATGCCTTGATGCTGCAACACAACATCTAAAACCACATATATTCTATTATCATCATGGCACAAAAATCTGTCTTTTCCTAAAGTTTTTCGTAGCCAAAGAGCAGTTTGTTGACTTGGTTTTATTTTGTTTGGTTTTCCTTCCACTAGTTCTGTAGGTTGGCAGGATTTTAGAATGATTATGAGTTTATTTTCATTGGGTTAGTGGCAAATAGCAGAGGAATTTTTTAATATATTGTTTAGGTAATTAGATTGAAACTGGTATGAAAAGTAGATATTCTCGTACATTTCTTATATTCATCCATCTCATTCAGAACTGTGAGGTTCTGTGAGTGAAATTCACTTTTAATGATGGAATATTTCTTCATATTAAGTGAAATTAACTTATTTGGAAAGCCCTAAGATATACATGGTAATATGAAGTTCAGTGCACATATGAAGGGTCCCTATCAGTTTTCTGGTCCCTGCTGAAATATAAGATTCTGTAACTGAGCCAATAATGGTGCTTAAACTAGATAAAGATTAGCATGTTTTTGGGCAATGAATTTGTACTGTTAACTGTAATGCAGGTGTACACAACCTGCAGAAGAAAGTGCTGCATTTGTTATGGTTTTTGACTTGTGATTGTTTCTGCTTTGTTTCATTTCAAACTGAAGAGTTGTCATTACAAGGTAAGACAAAAGAGACAGTAAAGATTCTGATGGCTCTGCACGTTCATGTTAGAAATGTGTTGCTGAATCAGGTCCCTGTGCATAAGAATGGAATTTTCTAATGATATTTTTTCTAAGTAAGAGAAGGTGGATTATTGTATATATGAATTATGGTTTGTATGTATTATAATGCTTTTGGTTTGGAAAATTTATTCTAATAAATAATATTCAAAAGTATATGCATTTGGATCTTTTTCATTGGATTTGTTTGAAACACCTCTTTGAAAGCAAAAAATGCTGCTCATATGCTACATATGCAATCACTATCCATGAGCTTCTCCAGTACTTACTTTTTTGGAGAAGAATGTTTCAGAAACAAGGTTTTGTTCAAATGCTGTGAATTGCCTCTTTAAAATGACCTTTTTATTTTTTTTAAACATATGTGTAAGGATGAAACTAAGGGAAAATATTACATTTTTAATATACGTATAATTTTGATAATCCAGATAGGTTTAAAATAACAGAATAACAGCTATGATGATTTTACTCATCATTTTTGAAAATTTTTCCTTATATGTTAAAGATGATAAGCTTCTTGAAGCTTTTGACTCCAATTCAAATTGTCATGCCTTTTAAGAAATAGTAAAGACTGCGGTCATCATGCTGTGGGTCTGATTCAAAATTGTATGTTTTCAGTATACTATTAGCATACTTTGAGTGGGTGTGCAGGACTGCAAATATATGACATTGATTATATATTACCATAATTTCTGAGTATCCTACAACAAAATATATATTTATTTTAATAAAGGAATGTGCATTTGTTTACTTAGCAGTCATTCGTGAAATGTTACAAAGAAAGTGATATGAAGTGGAAGCATTTTACTGTCTCCTGAACTAATGGTCCAAGTCTTATCACCTGGCAACTCTGGCTCAGCTGTGATTCATGATATATAGATAAAATATAAGGCTACAGACAGTAATCATAAAGACTAACTGGCCTCATGAGACTAATTTCCCGTGACTTCCTCAGTAATCCATGCACAAGGATAGGTCCTTGGACAAATGATTCAGAGGAGGTGTCTAAATCAACCACTATGAATTGTCCTCTAGAAAATATATCTTTTTTCCCTTGCTAACTGAAGAAATCCAGGGAGATTTGCCTTAAGAGGTCAGTATTTGCTTCTGTGAATACTCTTCAGAGATGAGGGTCCACAGAATTCTACTAGACAAAAATATCATTTGGGACAGAGGCCTTCTAAGGACAAAATTATCATCAATTTAAAACTCTGCATTCTGAAAGGGATCTTTATAAAAAGGTTAAGAAGCTACATGTCCCCTGTTTGCTCTGCTGGGAAGCATAACTGTGCAGTGAGTAACTGAACACTTAGACAAACAGAAAAAAAACCTCTTCTCCATGATAATTCGAAAAGAAATATTTTGATTGGCCCTACAGCACAAAGGGCTGTCACTGGAATTCACTGTTGAATGTGAAACTGCTTAAATTTCTCTACTGAGCCACAGAACTTGAGATTTTGATCCAATAAAGCACCTAGAGACATGCCTAGTTGACATGATGACATCTGTGGCTCTATTTGTGCTTACATGCAGAACATGCTAAATACTTGAAATCTGTTCAACGCTTTAAATCAATAAAAGGTAAAAAATAATTTCTCAACCTATTCACACTGGATAATACTGATGTACTCAAGCCATTTGGACTCAGTACTACATACACTTTTTTTTTTTTAATAGTAAAATGCAGCATCTGGTTGTTTATTTGTTCTGGAATATTTTCACATTTTAATTGCTTTTGCTTCTCACTTTTATTTTTCTCTTCTTGCAGCAGTCACTCTCTATTGATGATTTTTTCAATGGGGTAAAGTGAAGGCTTTTGTTTTGTTTTGTTTTCTCTTAGGAATATATCACCTGACATAAAACTCTCACACATTTCTGTTGTGCCTGTGGTTCCTGTGCCATGGCAGTGCAATACTGTCAAATGAGGTGATTTTGAACTGTTGCCTGCTGTTGAACATCATATGGTCTGGAAACCACAGCACTGTAGCCAGAGCCATTGCCCTTTCAGAGAAAGAGGGAGACAAATAGGGGATGTAGAGAGCAGATCTACAGAGATGTAGAACTTGTTTCACATTAATCTCCAAGCACCAGAGGTTAAGAGGTTAGGTTTTCTGATCTTTTCTCCATGTCGCTTGATATCAGAATAAAGCAAATTTCAATGGTAATATTATTTCTTCCTCCTACACATTCATACACCTTGACTAGTTTTCTTCTCCTTTTTTGTTTCCTGCCATATTTGCATATGGTAATACAGCTGGCATGTTAATTTGTTAAAAAAACGAGAAAGCCTCTGCATTACTAAGGGACAAAAAGGATGAGTGAAGGATAGTAGTAACTCTTGGTTTCATAGAACTATTTTATGGGTTTATATTGGACATTGTAAAGCATATTTTCCAAATCATATTTGTGATAATAATATTCCAAAAATTTCATAAGTAACATTCTGTTACAATTCAATGCACTTCATATCTTTGAAGCATTAATTATATATGGAGCAATTCAAATTAGGATCTGCATTGTTGAGGTCTTCATTAAAATAAAATGGAAACAAAGATCAGCTATGACAAGTTGATAAAATTATTAATCAAGAAATAGGATCTTATGCAAAGTAAAAGACAGGTCCACTTTTCATGCATGAAAAATGTATTCTCAATAAGGTAAAATGATTATCTAATTTCCCCTTTTAGCAAATGTATAACAGTAATAAGAGTGAACACTGGCACAATCAGGATGTAAAAAACAATTTTATAGCTGTCCTCTGTGTTTGCTGATAGAGACATGGAAACTTTGTAATTTCTAACTTCTCCTTTGTTATTGCTTTCAAGTAGTCTCTCACTACACTGGTTTGCTGAATGGTATTAGAAACATTTCTTGGTTATAATTGCAGTGGTAGATTTCAGTATTTAAAATTTATTAGGGCAGAATCATTCATGTTATCACTCTGGGTTTCAGACACTGCCTAAGACAACCTCAAAGGCTTTGGAATAATGGCCAGGGCATTCATTCAAAATACCTAAGTATTCGCCTTAAAAACACACTTGTCTGGGTTTTTTTTTTTTTTCATCTAGTTCTGTATTGTTTCTTTGATTTGTACCTGAGGATATTTTTTTACTGAAAAACATAACTTGTGCCAGTAACAAGATTTCTTACTAGAATTTACTTTACTTTACACCCTTCTCCCAGGGTTAGGTAGTGATGTAACAAAGAAAAAAACACTGCAGCTAGAGTATAATAAATTTTCACTCATGAATGAAGATATAGAAACATGATCAATCATACTAAATTCAGCAGTATGAACACTGGAATAAAGTTTTTTGTGTGTATAGGTATTTTCCATGCTGAACTGTTAAGTCCAGGTTTATATCAGAAACAAAAAGTTGCTCGCACAGATATGATTTTACAATTAAATTAAGAATCCTTGGCCTTTATGATCACCGAGTCTGTAATGCCAGAGGTGTATTTCTGCTTATGCAGAACTAACACAAAATAACTTACACCAGTTATGCTTGAAATATAATATTTTTTGTCATTTTTCGTTTTGTGTTCTGAATGATAACACATGATAAATATTTATTTAAGGAATTTTGCCATTATAAAATTAAACTTTAAAAGATTTTTGAACTAGGTTAGATGTTTCAGGTTCTTATGTCAGTGACTTCCACTGAAATTGCAAACAATAAAAGAAAAATATATATTGTATCATAGCTTGAAGAACCGTATTAATTCTTCAGTCTTTCAGAAGACTTCTATTCATCTGAACTTAAATGAACAAGAGATATCTCTCCCAGGTTATACCAGAAAGATATTAATAATAGTGTATATAAAAAGAACTATTAAAATTGATCAAGCATACAAGCAAGCATAGCATAATCATTTCCATATATTCATCTAGATAGAACAAATTTTCAAGCATTAGATCATCTACTGTCAATCTTGATTCTGCTTCATTTAATGATTTTTGAACTATGAGAACAAATGTATGGAGCAACACAGATGATTATGCTCAGAAGTGAGATGCTCAATATTTACCACAACGCCAGAAGAATTGGCTGTAGGATCACTGACAGCAGTTAATATTAAATATGTGTACAAGCAGAAAACATCCCGTTTGTACAACATCGTTCCTTGTCTGATAGCTTAATGACAATTTCACAGTGTGCCATATGATAAGCAGATGCAGCAAAAATGTAAAAGAGGAGATTAAGGGATGTAAACATCACTATGATCATGTCACACGATGGAGATATGTCTCTATCCTCTTCCAGAAGTGTGGATGCAGATGGTTGGAAAGGAGATCAACTACCTCTGCCATGTCCACTTGAAGTGCCAAACAGCAGCCATGGAGATCCACAGAACATAAATATATTGTCGTGCCGACAGCTGAAAAATGGGAAGCAGTAATTATTTTTGTAAATCTAAATTTTCAACACCAGAATTCTTATTTTTATATTTGTATTTGCTTGTTTGTTGTGCTTGTTTGGTTCTTTTTGTTCTGAGTAAATGGAACAGAGAGAGCTTTTTTGCTCACTAATGAAGCTTAAAAATATCTTAAAATACACATTTACTCCCAAAAGGAATCAAAATTACCATGAGTATATCAGGAGGTACTTTGTTTGATTTGATTGCCCTTTAGATTTTTGTGCAATTCCAGATCTATTTTTTATTCAATGAAATTGCTTTAGTAGTTGAGTTTATGTTTCCATATTTTCCTGGAATCTATTCTAGTTTGAAGTGTGGAGAGGCATTTTAACACTTTATTTGAAAGCACATATTTCAAGTGACCAATTAAGATGTGGTTTTGATATAATAGAAAACTTCTGCACTTTAAATAAGGCTACCAACATTCATTCTTACCTTCCAAACATTATATTCATTCCCCAAAAAAACATAGGTCAGACTCTAAGATTTGGTAACTAAGCAAGCTGATAAACCTATAAACATCAGCAAATGAGTTTATAAGATTTTTAAAGTGTTATCTGATCAAAGTGTTTGGTTGAAAGCTGACTGTGGGGCAAGAGTTAGAATTAGGTAATTTTGTGACTTGTAAGTCATTATCAAAGTATGAGTAAAGATGCATATGTAGCCTCACATTAAAAAGCAAGCTTTTTTTTTTTTCTGGCAAAATTTTAATTAGATTCATATCACCATGCAGGTACATGTCTCCTCTTTTCATTCTTCCTCTCTCTCACCACTTACCATTTGACAAGAAGAATTGCAGGTTTGCCTGGTACTCTTTTGTATGCTTTACTCTTACTGAATAACTAAATTTATCCTAAACAGGACTACAGCATAGCATCAAACATCTCAGTGTATGCAAGTTTAAACTCCACACAACCTGCCTCTTCTCTTTTATGCATCTCAAGTTCAAGTTTTAAAAGCTGTATGTGTATTACAGGACTTAAGGGCCTCCAGGCTGTTTATGAGCTACAACACTTACTATTCAGATTATTTTATTTGGGGTGGGAGTGTATCTACCATTAGGCCATGAGGGCTAACATGTGGGCTCAGACATATCAATCTTCCAGTATAGGCTTTAAAATGAAAGCTTAATTTTTTTCTCTACCAAAATAAATAGTAGTAATATCACATTGGAGCCCAGTGGCATTTTCACTTAAGTATGATTAAAAAGTGTAAGAGAAACATTGAAACAATACTTCTCATTGAGTTTTCTTTCTGTGTTCTGCCTTTTCTGATCTTGCTGCAAAAGATGACAAATGAGATTCAAAAAGAATATTCCTATACATCACGAGGGGACATTTTGCTTCTTAGTTAATTTTTAACACAGTTGAAGGCAAAGCTTGTGGGGTCATTAAAAAAAAAAAACAGAAAAATAGCTAATTAATTTTTTGTCACGTGGTTGTTTACAAATATAAGCAAATTCTTAAAAATATTTTGCATTTCTCACATAAAAAGTCAACCACTTCACAAATGAACAGTGTTCATGCAGGGGAGGGATTTAATGGGCCTTATAGCCTATATATCTTACATGCCATTTAGAAGCGTACATTTTTACATGTGAATAGTTTATTTGATAAATGACTGCTGAGTAACTGTTAACTGTTATATACTGTACCTTCCTCCCTGTATGGAGACTTTCTCTTGCACAATCACAAAAAAAGCCTTAAAAAATCTTTTAACATGTTAAACTTCATTGAACCTAACTGCACAACTTTAAATATTAGTATTCTGAAATGAACTTGATATTATTTTGAAATACGTTTTTGCTTAATTGCTACAATTCTGAAGTGACCAAGCTAATACACAGTGGCTCTATGTTATCTGAATTTTCTTTTTCTGGCCTGGGGCATCGTTTGGCTGCATAAAACAAACTTGCCCATAGCTACAGCATGAGAGCGAGAGCAGCACATGTAAACATTGTGCTGGCTTTACACTGAGTCCCAGCAAAAGAGAGAGCTCTTCTAGATGTGCCTGGAAAAAGCTTTGATACAGTAGTCATACAAAGTTTTGATAGAAGAGTCATTTGTGAATAGCATACTTTTCCACCATGAAATTAGTTTTCAGGTATTTTAATATCACTGATTCATGAACTGAAGCAACAGAATATTATGTTGCTGTAGCAAAATATTTCAAAACAGCCAAGAAATATATTTGCTGAAGAAACCAGAGTGAAATGCAAAAAAAAAAAAAAAAAATCAGAGGATTTATGTAGAATAGCAAGGAAAAAAAAAAACCAACTTGTGAATATAAATCTGATACTATATTATATAAATTTAACAATTCAAAATAAAACTTCAGCTTCTCATCATTATATAGAGACCAGATAACTAAAGAGCAAGTTCGTTCTCATTAAAGTAATTTTAATGTGATTAAATTATTTTCATTATCAAGGAAGTTTGAAGAGTTTAAAACCTCATTGAGGCCTTTTTGACAAACATGTGCTGGCAAATGACAAGGGATCAAAACAGCTACAGGCACAGTATTAAAATGTTCACGGAGACAAAAATATTGTTCAACCAGCTGATGATATTAACCCATTCTGTTTGCTTCAGAAGATGTATTTTCAGTAAAAGGCTCCTCAGAATGCTGTTTTGGCTGAAGTGCTGTATACATATCCATTTTACACTCTCTGTGCCTTCTCTTCAGAAAATTACAAAAGGAAAATTACACTTTATTCTGATGCAGAGTGGAAGCAATCTTCAAAATCAGTCAGGAAATGAGACTTCTGTTTAGGTATACTTAGGTCTCAGGAATCAATACCCTGTAAGCTATGTTGTGTGTCTTAAAGTCAAGGGGAAAATATATGTGCTAGAAAAGGAGATGAAAATCTTCTGCTGGCATCTCCTCTCATTTTATTACTGCTAAATTAAATTCCTGTAAAATTAAACTCTTTCTTAAATACTATCAGCAGAAAAGAAAAGAGAATCAGGACCTACTGTTATAGAAGCTGAAGAATCTATAATTAATTACTCCATACAAATTTTTATATTTGCTAGTGTCTGGAATGTTTTGGATGTCATTTGGCAGATTTTTAATTCAATTAGTCTTTCACCTACTCATAGCCCAAAATTTTGCAAAGTAAAAATGGTAGCTGCCTAGGTATCAGGACATTGGCATCACCTTTAAATAATTTTAGTTGATGTGTCGGAAAAAATAACAATAAAGAATAAAGAATAAAGAATAAAGAATAAAGAATAAAGAATAAAGAATAAAGAATAAAGAATAAAGAATAAAGAATAAAGAATAAAGAATAAAGAATAAAGAATAAAGAATAAAGAATAAAGAATAAAGAATTTTAGTTGTGATGCAATAGTGCTGATACACAACAACATTAGAACAATTTATGCTGCCTTCCTTAGGTGATATTTGCCCATCAAGTAAAGAGCAAAACATATCAGTGGGTCACCAAACCTGATAGGAAGTATTAATTAAAGTACCAAAAAGCATTGTAGTGGTGTATCTTAAAGAAGTCTAGCTCTAGAGGTAGATAAAAAGATAACATAAGACTTTGGTAGTAAAAAATGTATCAATGGTGTTTGTTCATATATAGAATGAATAGAATTTATGTTAATGGGTGGATGGTGACTAGTGCAAAGTTAAATGTGTGGTTGAAATTTGATAGTGGAGACAATTGATAAATGCTGAAATCAGTCCAACCCTAATAGCTCTGGACTTTGGACTGATACAGCCCCATTGCAGTCCCCAAACCAATATGGTCTTCTCTAAATACAGTATTCAAGAATGTGGCTGGAGTATCTCACATCTGAGGGTATATGAGATGCTCATATAAAATGGTGATGGATCACAGAAGTATCATTCATATTCTCACTCAGCAATATTCTTGAGCATCCATTCTCTGCATATCTATATAGTCATAGTGTCAACACGTGTTTTTTCCATGGTTGGACTTAGATAGTCTTAAATTTCTTGCAGAATATTGATCTCTTGGGACTAAAATATGGAAAATGAGGCATTATTTCCTCAAAGAAAAAAAAAAGCATTAAAAATTCATTAATATAAAGCATTCAAATATTAAAGTGTCAAAAAAATTGTATATTGTGTATTTATTAGTAAAATTTTTAATTTGTCCAAGCAACTGCAGGTTTTTGGGCTTTTCTTTTTTTTGTTGGTTCTATTTTTAATATATAAAAAGTATAGTTGAACCCATATTGCAATATATTATTTGTATCTTCAAATAAATTACTTGCAAATGTGTTGATATATGGGTCAAACTATTCATTTAGCATAATATTCCCTTGCATTTGAAGTTGTTATGCAAAATTAGTCATTGTTTCTTCATCTGTATAGTAATAGTTTCAAATGTTCTCAAGATCATATATTAACATCCGTTAACTAAGACTCAAATTACTCCTGTGGATTGGATAAAGAATGCCTAATTTTCACTTTGCTTGCAGTTGAAGTCTAGCTGAGCGTAGGTGAAGTGTGGCAGGCTTCTGCTCAAATGAATCAGAGGACATATAATCAAGAAGATATGTGGTATTACTCTGATTGAGAACATTCTTCGAACAGATGAGAAATACACTCTCTTCAGCAAAACACCAAGGCATATCAAGCTTCTCTGAGATTATTACAAAATAAATTGTCTACAGGGTGATAGTCACTAATAACACAAAGCTGAGATGTTGTACAGATCAGTATTGCTTCAGATCATGGCATGAGTACCTGTAACTTTTCTGTACTAGCTTTGCTTTCCAAAGTAATACCCAAAGTGCCGCTGCTCTCTTTAGCCTGGGACCAGTCTGAACCAGTCTGGGAGTTTGTTTTAAAAGGTATAACACGATAACTGAAAATATGACCTCTGAGATTTTGCTCTTGTAGGCTGACATAAGCAAAACTCTGTATTTCAGTTTTGTACTTTAATACATTCTTATTAAACTCCGCATTGGCACAGCTTCACCTTGAGTCCTGCATGCAGTTTTGGGGTGTCACAATGTGAAAAAGACATGAAGCTATTAGAAAGTATCAAAAAAAGGGCCACAAGGGTCATGAAGGTTCTGGAGGGGAAACTAAGTGGCTGAGGGCACTTGGTCTGTTCAGCTTGGAGAAGAGGACACTGAGGGATGACTTCAGTGCAGTTACAATTTCCTCATGATGGGAAGATGAGGGTCTGGCACTGATCTTTCACTCTTTTGACCAGTGATAGACCTCAGAGAAATAACATGAAGCTAAATCAGGGGAGGTTTAGGATAGATATAAGGAAAAGGTTTTTCATCCAGAGAGTATTTGGGCACTGGAACAGGCTCCCCAGGGAAGTGGCCACAGCACCAAGCCTGTCTGATTTCAATAACAATTTGGCCAGTCCTCTTTGGACTCTTGGAGTGTCCTGTGCAGGGCCAGGAGTTGGACTCGATGATCCTGATGGGCCCCTTCCAACTCAGCATATTCTGTGATTAGTTTCAAATCAGCAGTGCTTAACCCTGAATTAAATAGTTGGCTTTTTATATGCTTGGCTTCAAAACACAGTAGCCTTTTGTAAGTATGGAGGTGCACGATGTGCAATAGAAATTAAGTGTAATTTTTGATTTCATACTACATTCTCCATATCCTTGCATAATTTATAATTTCCAAGCTTTTCTGGAAAATTTCCTAGTGTATGATAGGCATGCAAATAAACAGCTTTTAGCTCTGAATTGGTTTGTTTTATATTCAGATTATGTGTATGTGTGCACATTTATAGTATATATTTTATGATTATGGTTTGTTTTCTATATATTTAAATTTATACTCATTATTTATAAAAATACATCACTACATTTGTGGCTTAAATGGTCTAAAAATGAAAGGGAAAGATAGCAGAAATTAATTCTTATTTTTATCACTAAGATGTGATATAAGATATACAAAAGCAATTAAATTGTTAGAACTATTTCAGGAGGTTTGTTTACATCAAGTGATTATCCTGCAGTGAAGATGTACTCCTTGGCATTGGCATTTTCAGTATCTTAGCTTTGTGAGAGTGAGGGTTAAATCATATGAATTATAGTGAAAGATAAATGTGTTTGACAAAAATTCTCTCTTCTGAGATTAGGTGGACAGTAAGTTTTGTACTAAAAAAACTCAGTGTCTTGTGTCTAGCTAAGCAAACTCTAATTCTCTGTCCACCACTTTCCCTACATGAAGCATGAAGTTATTCATCTAGTTCAAACGATTGACAGGAGAATTAATTACTTAGTCTCTGAAGGCCTGAAGGTAGAGGGACCTGCAATAATGTTGTAAATAATGCCTATTGCAATACTTTGACTGGAATTGTTAATTATCATCTATGACTTGGCCAAGACATTTTTCTTCTCCTAATCTGAGAAGTCTTATTTGCAGACGACATAACTTTTACCATTATCTCAGTTGCTATGCTAATTGTAGCAGCACGTGTAGTAGAACCAGTTTTTCTCAGAATAAAACAAAATTCATTATCTTTGTGTATTATCTCAGCCTTTTTCTTCCACTCTAATAGTCTTCAAATTTAGGATCCAACCCAGCAGGTCAGTGCGCAACAGGGGCAGGCAGATTTTCCTTACAAGACTGTTAAATACAGGAAAGGACCAGACTCATGAGCTGACTGGTAGCTGTTGATAAAATTAGCAGAGGATGGAAAAATCACTTTCTTGTAGCTGTTTGTAGGAATGATGGATTTATTCATAGTATCAGCTTCTGCTTCCTTGCTGTTTTGCTTGTGCCTTGCTTAAATAAGCATAGGACTACTTAAGTGAGATCACACAGACTAACTTTGGAAGATGTAGCAAGATTTTCTTCTGTTAGCATTTCCTTATAATGCCTTAGCTAGCTGTTCCTTTGCAAAAAGCAGAGGTTTAAAATCTCACCCACATGCACTTTTGGGGAATTATTAAGTACTGCCAGGAGAACAGTTCCTGCAGTGCATTGACAAATTCTACTAAACACAGTTGATGGTATCCTTTTTGTCTTTTTCATGGTTCTTGAATGTTCAGGTTCTGAGAGAAAGTAAATATAAGATACTGAATGTCATTATTTAGAGCTAAAACACTGCCCAGCCTGAAATACATGTGCAGAAGACAAAGAAATAAGCACAAAGTTTTACAGGGTAAAGATTAGGATTCTGCAAGATTCTTTCTTTCAGGATATCTTAGATAATAATAATAATAATAAAAAAATCCCTTTCAGGAAGTGATTGTATATTTTAAAGATCTCTTTCAGTTATTCTAAAATATTCACACTCTGGTGACTGTGTCACAAGAATAAGCAATGTTTTTATATTATTATTACTTTACCTTCCTCTATACAGCCACTATATACCAGTTTTAATTAGTATATGTGTTGCTAAGAAGCCAATTAAATCTCATAATAGCGAAAATAATTAATGTATAGACTTATTTTTTTCTAAAGGATTTCAGATATTTTTGTATTAATATAATATTTTGACTGTGCATACTAACAAATAAAAGTTCTAAAACACGACAAAACTTTTTTTTTTCAGCTTTAGTTGTTATTTTACAGAATTTTGGGTGATTGAAGACTTGGAGGTATTCATTAGGTGTGCACATTCGGGAGGGATTTTTGACACTGGTCAAATTCAACAGCAAACTGGAATCATGTTTATAAAATATGCTTCAGTTACTAAAAGATGGACACGATTAAAAATATTTTTTTTTCTTAAAAGTGATGTGATAAGGTGTATTACAGACATTCTAATTACGGAACAAAGCAATTTCCAGAGCAACAATCCACAGTTTAGTTCTATGTAAATAGTATAAAAGAAGTTTTATATTAATGGATGGGAATATGCAATTCTTTGTTTTGGAAGCTAATAAGAAAAGATTTTACAATATAAGACATATTTCCAAAGCAGTGCCTTAAAAATGTTACATAGCTTCCTCCATATAATTTCTGTCTCATTTTATTTCTGTGTTCATCCTCCTTTCTGTTCCTTGCTAATTTTCTTCTCCTTGTTCTGATATGACCTTGTTTTTCTCAATTATATTTTTTATTATTCCTTTTTTTCCCACCTCATTGTTATTTATCCTTTAATTTGTAGTATTTCCTAGAACAGGGGTTCTCAAACTCCAGGAGTCATGATACCTTTTAGGCTAATTAGTATAGACATGTAAACCAAAATGTGGTTGCAAGTCTGGAAATGACCCAAGAAATGAGAATGGAAATGGGGATTATAAACCCTGAAGTGGAGCCAGTAGCAGAAGAGTTTTTAGAACATTAGCCAAAGGGCAAAATAATATGTATCCTACCGTATTCTGCAGAGGAATAATTATCAGAACAAGACAAAGCTGAGAGATGATACAAACTAATAGTAAAAAATGAGGCAATTTGGAGAACAAAAATAATAAAAAATTATAGATTCTTGGCCAGTTAAGATTTTTTTTTTTTTGCCTCCACTTTCTTCTTGAACTCTTGCTCCCTCTCAAAATTGTCACTAAGTACTTCAAGCTTTCAAATGTTCTTCTTTCTGCCCTCTCAGGTTGCTGCTTTTCTCCATGCCTTTGTGAAGAAAAACAAGGTTGGATGGTGTGGGAGGGAGCTTGCCTTTCAAACAGTCCAGTGTCTTCTGCTGATACACTGGCAGCTATTAAACTGCCTACCCACTTCTCTACTAAGCCATGTTTTCATAGGGCAATACAGGCCATCTCAGGTCAGGCACCACACTGCCCTGCAGTAACAAAACTCACTTCAAAGAAAGAGAAAAAGGATGCTGACAGCTGACACTGTGCCTCTTTTATGGGAAAAGGCAAGATAAGGGATCTTGGAGTTCTATAAGAAATGGCAGAAACTTTGGATCTACCACTGAGTTAAATGTAAGAGGTTAGACTACTTTTGCCAGAGTATTTGCCTTTTTTTTTTTTTTGGTCTAATCGTCATGACACAGAACATTCATGACAGTATTCTTCATTTCTTTTCTAGCCAGAATTTGCAGCATCACCTGGACAAAAAACTGAGAATATTGTTTACAGTTCAGTGACTTTTTCAAGATAAAATTTGCTAATCAGTTCTTTAAGGGTAAATCAGAAGAGACGTGAGGCAAAGTTTAGAGTTTTGATCATAAATTCTTTATCTGTTTCACATTTGAAATGAGCATCTTAAGGTATATCAGAGAAACATATAAAAATAAGATATTTCCAGCAGAGAGTAGTGCCTGTATTTTTATCTTATGTATTATGTATATACTTTCTCTATTTGTCTTTGTTAAATTTTGATCAGGTTATTATTGGAATCAGTAAAACTGACACATCTAACAGCAAAATGGGATGAGAGAAGTATTTTTCCTTGAAGAAAGCTCAGAGTGGTTTGCTCAGGCTCTCATAGCTGTGCTGTTGATTTTTCTCTCTTCAGTTTCACTTGCTTTCCTTCACATTATTTATTTATATAACTCAAAGAATAAAAGGTTAATTTGGGCGAAATCAGTACAAGCTTTCAAATCAATACACTGAGATGAAAGACACAGCAGCAAGCATGTCATGTAGCTTACTTCCTTTTGGCATGGCTGTCTAGAATGAAATGAATTATTTCCCTATAAATGCAGCAGCTTCAAGGATAGAAACACACTGGGTCTAAGTGACTTACTGAAATCTATGAGCACCATACAAATTAGGTGGGTAAAAGTAAGTTTTGTAGACTGGAGCTAAACCTTCCTTGCAGGAGGAGACAAGGAGCACACCCAACCTCAATCACTGTCATGTTTGAAGTGAATTGTGAACGCTGGAAGGGAAAAAGTCTTGTGTAAACAGGAGAGAATGACTGTGAGGACTATTTTATTGGACCTTCTAGGATTTCACACTCTGTTAGCAAATACAGTTTGAGAGCATTTAATCTGGGAGCTGTTGCAGTCCGTTAATAAATCCCTTGCAAGGCTGTGAGAGATTCATTGTTGCATCCTGACATATGACATACGGCTTCAATAACTGTACTGGATACAGAAGGTGATGATCTCTCACCTTTCTGAGCAATGACACTGCTATACTAGTATTTCTCTTCAAGAAAAGCTCATAAGTAAAATTCCCAGTGGAACAAGAAGCTACATTAATCACATATTTGCAAACAGAGTCATAGTAGTAGCTCATCACAAATATGGTGCTTCCCCTCTCTGTGTTGCTTTTGGCCTCGACATCTAGCACTGAAATTTGTCTGACTACCCAGTTTTTATTGCAGCTCATTCCATGCCTTATCAAGGAACCACTTCCAAGCTCTGGCATATTAATTCTCCCAATATGATGAGCAGTGCTGTGTTTATACATGTTAAATGGTATTTTGTTTAAGATTTATGCGCAGTTAACAAGTAAAATGTTTGGATTTTGCCTGCTAGTCCCTAGCCCTGGTGCTTTTTACCATTAACTAGAAGACTCTGGAGTGGCTTTGTGGGTCAGGCAGTCAGGAATTACTGGGTTGAGATGAAACCACTGAAGTCATCAACAGGAGAAACATGGCAGCTCCATATCCCTAGAAGTTGTGGCCACTTCCCCACTCACTGATGCCTGTCCAGCAGGGGAAGCTCACTGAGCACCATGCCAGACTGAGGCATCACAGCTTATAAGATCCTATTTCTATTTATGTGTATTAACCAACAGCTCCAACTGTTTTATAATTACAGATTGTATATATCCTACTTGAAGAGTGTGTTTATACCTGCCTAAAGAAGTCCAAGCAAACTGGCCCAGGAGAAGGGTGGAAGCTAGGGGAAGCAATAAAAACTCAGACATGCAGCGAAAAAACAGACAACCATAAGTTGCTCATATGTTTCAGTTTACTGATTTTAAGATGCCTAAGCATTTCAAACTATGCTAAGATTATTTATGTAGATGTCTAGAAATAGGGTAGGTGCATAAGTTGTTACAATTTCACATTGAGGTTGCTTAGGTTCCAGAAATAGATCTATGTATATAAATACATTGGTCTTGACACTAGAGAGCAACTTGACTGTATCAAAAGTAAATTCTGCCAGACTCTTTTAAACTAAAAATTTCTATTTCTTTCTTGAAGGATAAGCAAATATTTTCCCTTTTAATTGAAGATTATACCTGTCTTTTCAAAGGAAAGATAGAGATTTTTTTACTCTGGCTCTGTGATCAGACAAGAAACACAAGATATAAATATATATCTGTGGATAGGAGTTCAAATATTCATGTTCCACATCTCCAAATGTCTTATTCTAAGGAGGTAGTACTATAAAGTCAACATAAAAAAAAAAAAAAACCCAATTCTCACTGTATGTGATAAGAAAGAGTATATTGAAAGCAAAGGTGTTATATAAAAACCTGGCCATCAAGTCTAATGATTGTTCACTATCTCCACCTGAGGACTGATAGGTTCCAGTTCATTACATTTGTTTGATATTTTATCAGCCTTTTTAAGATAAAATGGATAAGCCACCCTTAAAATCAGCACCAAAAATTAAGCCCCTCCTTGCAATTGATTTAGACATATTTCAAAGGAAGTTCAAAGTACACTAGTCAAAGAATTATTGGGATTGAATCCAATAAGATAAAGATAGGTATTAAGTCCATGTATTTTCACGGCCTGACTTTTCAGCTGCTATGTGGTAAAAATGACAGCTCCACCTACCACTCTACTTCTGTAGTAAATGCTGGTGGTTTGTCGTTTGAAAGAAATGTTAAAAGTACCTTATAGGACATGGCTACTCTATGAAATCCAGGTGGTAGGAAATGCTCAGACTCTGGAAACAATCTGGATTAACTCCCTGGTGAGTCTTCAACTCTTACATTTTCTTCAGATTGGTAATGTAAATCTATGATTATGTAATAAAATTCCTGCTTGGGAATTTTTTTCCCAGTTTTGTGAAAAAAAATTTGTGAGAGACAAAAAAAAATATATATGCCCATATTCCTCAGGCACCCAAACATTCTTGGAACTTTTCTAAAAAAGTTGTCAAGTCTTATTCTACAGCAGGATCTTGCCCAGTCAGCAACCCATAGGCACTTAAAAGGATGAATTTTGGCCAAGGAAGTGATTTATCAACATCAGCAGTGCTGACTGATTAATTAATTGCATCGGCATCATGATTAGAAATGAATGAAAATGTCCCAAAGTAAATACTTTTTGCTGATTCAGTATTTAGTAGTGTCTTAATTTTTTTTTTAACCCATGAAAAGTAATTCCAGGTATTATGTTTATCCAATACCATCTTCTCTCTAGTGCTCCTGTGTTTTCCTTATTATTTTTTCTGCCTCATAACCTATGTGAGTAGCAAATCTTTTGAGAGCCTGTTAGGTGAACATAATGTAATTTATATTAGAAATAATAAAAGTTATGGCTCTTTTTCAATTAATTTTTTGTGTGATTCACATCAGCTAAGTTTAAATGTCTGCAGTCATGACATCTACATGTGATCTCCTCACCTTTGAGTCAGTAAACAGCTAGACCACCTGAGGTTCTTTACATGTGTGGGGTAATTATAAAATGAAAATTACTTGAAAATACCAATTTCTTCTCACTTACTACAAATATAGTATAGGAGGACTACCTCAAATTCAACAATCTACTTTTGCCCAGAAATATTTCACATTCTGTGCCCTAGAAAAGTGGGTCTATTGTTTAGGAACAGTATAGCCCTAAATTGATCACATGTCTTACAACTCACAACCATATCCATATTCTCTTGTTTGGTTAAGGGGATGAAGTAATTTAGCAAGTAAATTTAGAACCAGCATAGTACAGTAACATGGGTAGTTACTATAATGTTCCACATACATTCTCACATACATTGCTGATTAACCCCCTGCTTACTATACAGAAAAACAATCTCGTTTCCTTGCTAGTTTCTACCATTTTCTTTGCTCATAAATTAATTTATTAGGAATATAATGCAATTTGTGTTCATATTAATGATAAAGACAAATATTTATTACCTGTCTGACCCATTCTAGTCCTGCATAAGTTCCTGTTTACTGTCCAAGGTGAAAAATGAATGTTTAGTTTTATTTTTGAGTACTTAATTATCACAGTAGGGAGCTTAGGTACTTGACTCAAGTCTGTGGGTTTCAGCGTCATAGGAAGAGAGATGAATATGCATTCCCCAACTGTAAACTGGGCTAACTGTATTTCCTTTCCCCAGAAACTGGGTAGGTAAACATTTTCTGAGGTTGAGGGAGACCCATGTACTGTTGTGGAGACTACATAAGTACTTTAGGTAGAACAAAATCTTTTATAATACTGTCAATAAAGGACTTTCATATCATATTGCAAAGGCCTCAGTGGACTAGGATACTGTAGCTCCAGACAGTCATAAATCACCTTTTGAATAAAAGGGTTACCTTTGCATTAATTTTATGAGAAATAAATACCATGTATTGATGTTGATCATCCCTGTCTGAGAGATGAAGGACATTAATGAGGACTGGAAGAGCTCTAGCTAATTATCTCTGTTAGTCTGTAGCTTTGTAAAAAATATTATGCAGTAAAAAGAAGTATGTTGGGTTTTATCCACCTCTACAGAAGTAATGAATACAATTTGGGAAAGGAATTTTCTTTGTATTAAGAAAATTTCATTTTTTGTTTCTCTTTATCCTGTAGTAAATCTCTGATCATGATGGGACCATGTCAATAATAGTAATTTTTAAAATTGTGTTAGATTGTAATTTTTTTTGTTTGTTTAGTTTAATTTAATTTTTGTGCCTTTTGCTGTTTGTTTGTTTGTTTGGAGTGTGGAGGACTTTAGGTTTGTTTTCTTTCTTTTCTGGAGTGATTGGCACAGTATGAGTTCCTGCAGAAAGAATACCAGCATACACAGTTCACACAGTTCATACACTGCAGAAAAGGAAAGATGGGAATTCAAAGACTTCTTTGGACGCTCCTAAAAAAAAATCACTGGATTAAAAGTTACAAAGTCTGTTAGGAGCAAGGACAAGGACTCCCAAGTGGCCCCTAAAAGCTTTTAAATCTTTAGGCTATGGGATGCTCATCTGCTGTCCTCTCTGGTTGAATGAAGCACTTCTGGTAACCCATTTGTCCCACTCTGAAAAAAATCCACTTAGAATCTTCAGCAGCATCTTGGTTAAGGCCACAGGTAAATGTGCAGCTGAAGTGTTTTAGTACTTTAGTGTCAGCACAGACTTTGTTCCAAGTTGTTAATCAAATAATGCAATAACTAGGCTAATATACAAAGAGACACAGCATATAATCAATATATATGTTTATAAAGAAAACAACAAGAAAGTTCTTCCTAGTCAAAGGGCAGACTTATCTCGCTATGTGTGAAAAGGCCACCAGACCCCTGTTTAACTTTGGATTGGCTGAGGTATGTGTTGACTCAAGCTATTACACGCTATGTTTTGATGCGATAATAAATGTGGTTTTATTGTGATCACACTGGATCACAATACTTTGGACACATGATCATTTTGTCAAGCCAGTTTACAAGCCTTTGAAAGAACTTTTTTCTTTGCGGGCTAGGTAAAATATCACCTGTCTGTTCCACTCTATTTTATGCTACTTCAGGTGTCATCTACCAACTTACAGCAAGCATAAACTTTGGTTAAAAGTATGAAGTCAGCATAAAATTCCCATCATCTGCTCTGATTACTTGAACAGAAATATATTCCTGTTCTCCAAGATGATCTGCAGTGCTTTGTGATCCAGCAATAGATGTAGTATGAAATTATTATGAAATGCCATAACACAGATGACTACCAGACTACACCTTCATAGATCTGCCTCTTGTAAATCATATTCTCAGGTATGGGTTCAAGAACATATTTTGTCTAGCAAGTCAGAAAGTAAAAATACCATGCATCCTGACAACATAGTTCACTGTCATGTCAGATGAGGTAGGGTTTGTGGGGCTGTATTATAAATGGGATCACTAAAGTGACCTGGATGAGGTTTTAAAAAAAAATCCTCTTTACTGTTGCTGTTGTTGTAAAGCTTTTTTTTTTTTTTTTTTTTTTTTTTTTTAATCCAGTGAACCCATTTAGAATGCTTTCTGCGCACAGCTGCATCAAAGCAGACTGAGAAAACTGCATACTGCTGTGTAGGCTAAAAATAAATAACTAGGAGAGAGGAGGGAGCAGAAAGTTCTTACAGGTTTTACTGCTAGAGGAAAGCATCGATGAACACCACCCTTAGGCTCTTAATTCAGGTTTATGGATTTCACTTTCTAGTCTAGATGTGTAACTTTGAGAGCTTCCAGCACTTAACATATGTTCAAGTCCCTTAACTTTTTTATTGTCTCTAACCCTTGTTCCCCGTATCTGTAGCATAATTTTTAATTGTTGACCTGCCTAGGGCTAGCTGCCTGTGGTATCTACGGCGAGAGGAAGGTTGGAAGGAAATAGCTTAGATACCTGCTTATGATAACAAAGGTTTCAAAAGTGTAAGGAATGCTATAAATTTTCACAGGAAAGTTTACAAAAGAAAGTAGAATTCTTCCTTTGTTTATTTGTTCTGTATATCAATACCTCTTAAAGACAATTTTAGTACAGGTTGGACCTGCTACCATTCCTCTACTACATTATTCATGTACTGAAGCTGAAAAAAAATATACTAATACATGTTACCTCAGGATCAAATATAATATTTTGGAAGGGGTTTCTTTAGTAAATTGGTTAGGTACTCAGTCTAGTCCAACTCTGCAAGAGTGATTGAGCAACTGCCCATGTTTCAGATATATACATACTTTAGTATACTGCATATTTTTTATTACAAATAAATTCAGAACCTTAGGCAAGATAGCTAATATGCTGTTATTGATATTTATTATAATAAATCATGTGCTTATAATTTGTATTACAGTATGAGACACACACAAGCAATTTTTCAAAATCTACATCATCCATTTTTTCATAGTGTATTGAAATGACACCTGACATGTTGTCATCTGACAAGGTGCTAGTTTCAGTCCCACTAAACAATGGCATTTTCCTTGTATTTTCTGCATAGCAAAAATGTTTGGCAGTAAGTATTGAGGTTTACTCTTCATCACACCAGTCTAACCCATTTTATGACAATTTACAGTATTTTCATTGGAGAAAAAAGGGTACTGGGTTTGAATCCCTTCAGACACAAGAGGTGCTTGAGCTCTTGTGCACTGCATCTTACAGAGGCACTCTGACCACTGAGGAAACAGGGTAGTGTGGCCAATAACACGTTAAAAGGATGGGCGTAAATAACTTTTGAAAAATTATGAACTCAGGTGATTATAGACCTTTGTCAAGGACAAGATCATTCTTGCCACTTGAATAGAATGAGGCACCTAAATGCTGAAGGGAAGTGGTCTTTAAGCTTTTTCTTGCTGGCAACCTCTAACAAGTTTTCTCTTCTTAAAGCCAAGTGCGTTACAGTGCATCAGGCCCTCCTACTTCTGATGCACTTTTTTTACAAATTTTAATCTACATTTGAAATTTAACAAAAGGGGAGACTTTAAGGGAATTATAACAGGCCCCAGATGGTAACACAGAAGAGATGGCAAACTCTCCCAGCACCCATAGGTTTCTAAATTAACTCTAGGTTTTCCCCTTGCTCACTGTTTTTAAGCTCATAGTTTCTGCATTTTCAAGCATATTAAACAATATATCTGTTCTAATTGTTTTTGGGTTTTTTTGTTTGTTTGTTTGTTTTAGTTATAGATTGGGTTGGAATATATGAATATTTGAAGAGAAGTATATTATTCAGCCGTATGTGGCTAATTCATATCTACAGTATGAGGATTAGGTTAGACACTTTTTTTCAGCTATTGTTTTACTAAGTTATATGTTTAATGAAGTATTCGCATTAAGGCTTAGAGGTTCAGGATAACCTGTACACATATTTTCCCCACAAATATAAAGAAAAAACATCTCATCTAAATATCAAATTGAGAAATTATTTTTTTAAGTTTTTAAAAACTCCCTCCAATATCATGCCTACCTGCTCCTGCAGGTAAAACAAAACCAAAGACAGCAAGCTGTGATTATTCCTCCCATTTAATGTTTGTTCTCTATATTTTTTCATTAACTTCAATAGTCCTGCCATTTCCTGTATTTGACCTCTACTCCTATAAGAAGAGAAAAATGAAGAAGAAAGTACTCAGTGACCAAAGCTCTGTTAATCACCACTGTTTTCATTTTCTCAGAAGCTATATCTCCATCGTAACTCCTCAAACTCTTTGTGCCTTTCAGATCATAAGCTGTGCTGGGTGAGCTATTTATCTGTGTTTGTACAACATGAGGCCTTTGGTGCTACCATCCTACAGTAATCTCTTCATTAGGAAGAACAAAGACAAGTTTGTCTTGTAAAAATTAAAGGAATGCATGATGCAGGTCAGGTTTGGGCCTCTAAGCCATCCTTTCTGTTAAAGATTGTTAGTTTTTACTGTACAGATATTCAATAGCTTTTGATCTTTTGGGTGCTAAAGGGGCTTTACATCAGTAATCTAAACACCTTTGCTTTTCAACACAGATTTGGTGTGGTTTTTAAACAGCAGTTATCTATCTAAAAAAGAAAAACAATATTTCACCATGTCCTTTTTACTGGGGCTTCCTATACTAGCTTGCTATACTTAGCTGACGATCAGGAGTACAATGCTCAGGCTCGGGTAGTTTAAGGGATAAAGAAGGCTGACTCAGCTACATCGAGCTGTGATATGGTCAGGAAATAAATTCTAAAGCAATACAGAAGCCTCAAGAGAAAATCATATTAAACAGAGTAAAACTTAAAAAGTTTTTCAGTAGGTGGTCTACGAATTACTCCAGGCAGGAGGGAAATATGCTTAGGTAGGAGGTCAGAAGGAAGCACTACCATTTTCACACTGAAAACATTCAGAGAACTATCTCTAGTTCTGGTCTCTGTCTACTAGAGAAATTTATGCATTAACATATGAGATATTTGTACTTAAAAAAATAAAAAAACCCAAAACAACAACAAAACCAGCAAGCAGAGCACTTGCTCAGCACAAGTTTCCCACATTCTGAGGTACTGCTCTTCCTGTTAGACTAGTGAGCTCATACACACAGCAGTCCTCCCCACAACTGACTAATGATCATTTAAGTGGCCATGTTCAGTACTGGTTTTGATCCTCTGAACATGAATTGAATGGAGCATCTTGCAGTTTGGCAAGACACTGACAAGCACTTCTGTGTTTTCTGTTGATTTCTTCCAAGTGGCTCCTCTCAGTATTGGGAAATTAACCTTCCATTTCAGTATTGCTTTGACTAAGTCCTACAACATGCTACATATTCATGTTAAATAACACATTGGTTCATGAGGATAACAAATGAAGGCTTGTGTCAACTCCATGAAATCATATTTTCATAATTCCCTTAGGTTTCTCCTTTTAGTCATGTCTCTACTATATAGATATGTCCAGTTTCCCTAACGCAGCCATACTAGAAAACTTACATTATTTCCATCTTGTAGTATTATCTAAGAGTGCAAATGTTGATCCTAAATAATTTTTTGTAAGTTCAAAGGAGTTCAGAATCACATAAAATTATTTATGTGGTTGCAAAATTTGTATTTTAATGCAATACATGTTTTAAAGGGTTAAACCACTGCTCACAACAAAGTGTAATTTTCTTGCACAGTACATGACTATAGAGGAATTTAACCGTACAATGGAAGACTTCCAAGAAAACTGGGTTAGAAAATGATCTTTTCACCCATGTTGTGCTGCTAAGAGGCTATTAAGACATCTCACAAAGAGGCTTTATGAGTGGTTAGTTGCAAGGAAGCCCCCGTCATAAAATGAAGGAGCACAAGTCATAGCAACGCAAAAATATCAACAAGAAAAAAATGGCAATAAATTGAATACAGAGCAAAAGGAACTAATCAGAAGCATATCTACATGACAATACAAGTGACAACACCAAAGCTGCCAGCCCAAATGCTTAAGAATTCCTCTAGAGAGCCAAAAGCATTTGCTGAGGTAAAAATATCTGCACAGTCTGACATCTCTGCTACAAAAATGAGGAGCATGAGCACTATAATGAGCTGAGAATAGTGTATGGCCTATCCCAGAAAAAGGCATATATTATTTCCTTTATTTCCAATTGACAGAAAGGTCTTGTGGGAAAGTACTGGAAAAAATGACACTCCACCCTTCCACTTCCCATCTTGAAACATACATTGAGCTACCTCAGAATTATTTTTTATTCTCTCACCAAGAACACGGTATGCTTTGGGCAAGAAAGCATCATATATAAAATAAGTGAAGAGCTTTATGCGGAGTGGTTTCCTTTGTTTCACTCTAAATCATGCTCAAACTTACTTTCCACAGTAACATTTATTATTCCATTTTTTATGTCTTAATGATACCAAAGCATGAAACACACAGACTCATAAAAACACTGTCCCTGAATAAAGCTTTTGAAGTGATAATGCTCACAATGTCAATTCAAAAACTTTCTCTTGCTCTTAGTTTAATGGTTCCCCTTCAACAAAAAGTCAATATGGTGTTCCCTTATTGTCTGAAAAATTGACAAGTCAGCGTAATTATTTCTTGTACATCTAGCTGTATAATGGCAATTTAAAGTTAAAGCATACTTTTTCCATCAAGATTTAGACTAGCCAGTGATATTAGAATAACCAAATGTCAATGGAATTATTTCAGTCCCATTATGATTTATTATAGCCATTAAAGCAGAAGGTAAAGCATAATAAAAGTGTATGCTTGGTATGCCCAGGAGCTATTTTTCTACAGTAAATAACAACTGTCTTAATTCTTTTCTCCTGTAAAAATCCGAGGTTCCAAAGAAATTATTGAAATCCAAAAATAATCTTCTATTTATAGATACTTGAAACCATTAGGAAAGGGTTTTTTAGTGTCCTTTACCTATGGAATTATTTCACTGATTAACACCTACTTTTGAAGGCAGCTGACAGTGTGAGAAATCAGGGGAAATAAGTTGGGTTATAAAATAAAGAAAAATAAGTATCTTGATAAGAATAGATAATGGACCTTTCATAGCAGCACTAATGAGAATCACTCGAATAATTACTGTAAACAGACCTTGGAAAACACATTCTGTCTGGCAATACATATTTTATAATATTTAGATGCATTAATTTCCAATGTAATTCAAGATTCTTAGTGTTTTAGTGGGTTGATTAGGATTTTCAATATCCTCAAACTGATTCTCTGTGAAATGACTAAATCAATTAGTTGAGGGTTTGTAATCTGAAAAGAATAAGACAATGAGTAAACAAACACTTGATCATTTTTCATACAGGAAAACTGTGTAAAGTATTTTAGCTTTGGGACTCAATAATACATACAACTAGAAATTTTCAAAGTTGTGCAAAAATTATTTCATCATATCAAATGGACACTTCAAGACACATAAGGATTATTAAACCATCACTATGTTTTTATTCTTTATTCTACACGATAACAATTGTTCATGCTGTACTATTTGAAGTAAGACTGCTATTTGGAAACCACAGAAATCCAAAGAAGTTTCCACAGCTGCAAACATCTTGCAAATAAGACAGCAAGCCTTGAGGAGTCCATTCATTACATATTGTGGCAGGAAAGTTACATTAAATAAATGATAGCAAAACAGACACAGCAGTAACACAGAATTAGTTGCTGTATAGTGCTTCCAGAACCATATAGAAAATAAGTAGGACCATGAGTAGTAGCACCAGCAAAGTTCAGCTTCCTGTAGATTTGTGTTTTACTTGGAGGATTCTCTGATGTCAAATAAGATTTGAAAGGACAGAAAAGTATTTTCTTCAGAAATGAAATAACAAGATCTTTCTCTGTCAGCCAACTGATTATTTTTTCCTACTTCTTCAAGAATTTAATATCTATCTAGACTATTAAAACAACCTAAGTAGGTTAAAATCTTAATAGGATGATGTCTGAAAGACAGATAAATGCATGAGGCAGGTTTTAATTCTGTGTAAGGGTTTACAGAGGCATAGGTTTCTATGACCCTGTAGTAGTCAGAAGAGATCTGGTCAATAAATTCAGGAGAGTCCAGACAGTATTTCAGCTGGCCCTCAATTACACAGGGATCCTTTTGTCATGTATGGGTGACAGGAACACTTCTAATTTTTTAGGCATGTTGTCTGGCTTTTGGTAAAGCCTTAGAAGGGCATGAGTCTCTCCCAAGTCTGGTGTCATATCTGACTGTCCTATGTGATACCCCAAGCAGCCTAGGACAGCTCAAATGGCATAGGACAACACGGCGTGGGCGATTGGATCAAGCACCTACCGGCTACACAGGAAGATAAATCTCCTGGCTTGTTTACTTGCTGATGGTGCTGACTGGGGCTCCTGTGCTGTCTTCAGATGCTCACCCTTGAGGACCTAGTGACATTTAAGATTATTGAGCATGGTGCTTAGCCTCTGCTGTGGCCCTGGGATGGCACAGGTATCACACGGTACTAAATGAGCCCATGTGTATGTCTTTGACTAAAAAAGGACATTTATAATGACACTGAACACTTACAGGTAGGCATCGCCCCTGAGACTGTAGGACAGTAAGAGAAGCCCAGATAACTATAACACATACAGGCACTTCTATCCATACACTTTAATTTGTCTGCATAAACTTAAAATTTGAGATCTCACCAGAAATAAATTTACATGTTAATTGTGTAGTAGGGCGAGACTCATTTACTTCAGATATTAATCAGGATTCATCAATATGGAATTTGCTAGCTCTATACTTATAAAAATAATATTACAGGAAATTTTGCTGTAGAAAAGTAAACAAAGAAATCAACAAAAATCAGCAACAGATCAACGAGTTACTTAAAGTTAATATTTCACTTATATCCTCTTATTGTTTATTACATACAGAATACAATATGAACATTGTGTACTAGATGTACATTTTCAGACAAATAGGTTCTGTAAAATATGTGCATTAAGAAACAAAAATCTATATAATGATAAAAATAAGCAAAATAACAGGTTATTTTGTCTTTTCCTTTACATACTTCTGGAGCAGAAGTCTGACCACATCACAGAGAAATCTTTGGTATGAAGATTCATGTGAGTTTTATCAATGACTACAATTAATCTTTAAAAAAAAGAATTAAAAAAGTCATCATAGGTCTGAATGCATAAAACACCACAATATCTTGATTGTGCTGGTCAGATTATTACTATTGTCTGCTGTGAAACAAGGATATTATGTTTGTTGTCAAATATCACACTTTCTGACTGTAAGCCTTACATAGAGATACAAGAAAGGTTTAAGTAATAAGACATATAATAAGAACCAACAAAGGAGCAAGAACCCTAATTACTGCAGGAATCCAAATGCTACTGCATTATATAAAGATGACAGTTCACAAAAAAAATTTCTGGGCAGAATAGGAGCATGTGAAGAAATAAAAATGTAGAAGACTTAAACAGACCAAAGTGCAGAAATTAGTAAGTAGAGCAATACAAGCCAGTAAATGCAAGAAAATCAATACAAACTCAGAGTATCACATTTATTGGATCCCTGCCACATCATAATGATTCATCATCCTTTCCACCAAAGATCAAACTTTTTCTAGTTGTCACAGGTTTGATGGGAGAAAGTTAATCGAGCAACATGAATAAATCACCATGTCATTTTTAGTACGATTCAGATTCTCATGCTTAAAGATACAGAAGTCCAAAGGCATCTATTGCTGATGACATAAACACCATTCAAGCATATTCTAGAAGTCCTGCATTGATTTAAAAGGTAGCAGTGGGAATTATTCTTCTTGAGAAAATGATCTGGATATTTATGGTGACACTAATGAAACAAAACACCAGAATACTGCCATCCAGTTCAATGAAACAGAAAACTGGGAAAAAAGCTAACAAAATTGTTCCCTTTAGATGTTTTCAGAGTATTTTGGATTCTGTTTCACACTTGTTTGCATCCACATATTAATCCAAATTATGACAGCTCAAGATGTTACTTTTTGTTTACTGCCTATCACCAGCATAGAGGTGTTGCTCCGTAACTTTGTCACTGTACTCTTAATATAAGAATAAAATCAGAAATAGAGCAGACAATTTCTGCATTGTCTAACTGTTATTCAAGTATATAACTACTTGTGCAAGCTATGGCATAAAAGAGAAATACTATGAAGATTGAAAATCACTGCATTTATTTTTATAATATCTTGTGTTATACTGAGAATTTAATAAATGCTTTACTGTACTTAATACTGCTTCTCCTTTTCTCTAAACACAGTACTCAAAAAATCTAATTGTGAATGAATGTGAGAAGAGATGCTGGTATAACTATGACGAAGATTATATTAGTGACATATATTTGGAAACACACCATATAATGGGGGAAAGATAAAACGGAGGGAACAGAGAACTTTAAAATAAGAAACACTAAGACATAAGGAAGAGGAAGTTCAGGTAGTACAAGATATCTGGCGACAATTTACTCTATCTTCAGTTCAAGCGGTGAAAAATAGGTGTTGGAATGAAGAAGGAGATGGAAAAACGTAATTTTCTGTTCCTTCATGGTCCTTTATGTATTTCAAAATGACTCAGTTCAATGCAAACAATGAGGCAGGATTCATCCAGGTCTTTAAATGCAATCAAACTAATTTAATGTTGAAATATTAAAAAATAAATTTTAGAATTTTGACTGAGAGAAACTTCTTCTGATAATTTTTCTGAAAAGGCAACACCAGATTTGAAAATACACATTGGAATCTATTTAAATTCAATATGTATCTGAAACAAATGCTATGTGAACACTAGTTAATGAAGACATCTGCAGATTTTTTTTATTTTCCTTATTGCAGTATTCTTTATGTCCTCATGGAAAATGAAAATGCCATTCCCAAGAACTTGAAGATTATTTCCTGCTGTAATGAATAGTAATACCAGAATTTGACAAATTCTTCTCTGAAGGAACTTTTTGGGAAAATATGCAAATTATTTCTGATAACATGATCTGACTGTTTTTTATTGCTTACTCTCCTATTCTAAATATTTTTATAATACATGAAATGTGGATTCTGGGGGGTTTTGTTTGTTTATTTTATTTTTTATGAAGAAAAACTTTTTTGTTGTCCTTTGTCAAAATGGATATTTTGACATTTTCACTATCTGTATGGAAACCTATGGAGCTATTTGGTTTTGATCTGTTGTAGAGAAAAAAGATTGTTGAACCTTTAGTATCTTTTAAAGGAATGCATGACATAAGCTATTCAGAGTCTGGAACTTCAGAAACACTTTATTTCTCTATAGAATAACTTTTACTGTGAGCCCATAATGTCCAAGTTTCTGTCAGTTTAAGTGCATTTGCTGAACTTTGGTTTAGGGCTAGTTCTAAACATCTGTTATGTAAGATGAATTTCAGCCACTCTTGAAAAAAAGTATGTTTTACTATGGACATTAAATGCTAAACCTAATGAACCTACTTAGAATGAGTTCTGAGAATCACATCCACAGAAAAAAGACACATTTAGAGAAACTATAATAAATGAAGATATTTTAATCACCCACCTTGACTTTAAGCCACTGACATACACAATTGATTATACATTAGTTGTAAATTATTAATATTTATGAGAGAAATGCCATTTCTATGGCTAAAAGTACTGTGTGCAGCTTTGGGCACTCTAATATAAGAAGGATATAGAGCTATTAGAAAGCATCCAGGAAAGGCCATGAAGCTGGTGAGGGCCTAGAGGGGAGGCCATACAAGGAGTAGCTGTGGGAGCTTGGTCTGTTTACCTGGAGGAGACTGAGGAGAGACCTCAGTGAAGTTACAGCTCCCTCATGAGAGGAAGATGAGGGGTAGGCATTGATCTCTTCCCTGTGGTGACCAGTGACAGGACCTGCGGGAATAGCATGAATATCGTGGGAGGTTTAGGATGGATATCAGGAACCCCCAGAAGGTGTTTGGGCACTGGAACAGGCTCCTGAGGGAAATGGTCGCAGCACCAGCCTGACAGTGTTCATTAAACATTTGGAAAACACTCTCAGGAACATGGTGTGATTCTTGGGGTGTCCTATGCAAGGCCAGAGCTGGACTGGATCACCCTTGTCGATTTCTTCCAACTCAGGATATTCTATTATTTTTTTTAATGAATTTAAAATTTTGTTCTGAAGGCATGGAGAAAACACAAGGCAATAAAATATCCATCAACAGTTCCAGTTTGTTAATCTGCATTTCATTGTCCAAGCAGAGCACATATTAAGAGGCAAAGAAAACAAAAATATATAAATAGTTCTATTTCAGCAAAACCAGTATTAAGTCTATAGTAATGTCATGAATGGACCATCTGCCTCCAATGTTAAATCATTCAATAGGATTTATGAACCAAAATAAACTTTTTGACCTTCAAAAGAATCATGACACAGAAATAGAAATTCCATCAACAACTTTGGAACTGTCTAGTTTTCTGATATTTTGTTCAAAACACTATAAAACCTCTTATACAAAGTTTTTTTTTAAAAAAATGTGGTTTAGAATTCTGTATTTTTGAATTGGAAAGCAGTCAATGCTCATTTTGGATGGACAGAACCACAAATTGTTGCTTTAAATACCATCCTTGTCTATGTTCATTTTACTGTAAAAGGAATTAAATTGGCCTTTGGTAATGCTGATCAGATGGTTTCCATGACCTTTCAACATATCCTGTTTGGGATTAGGATGAAAAAAGAAAAAATCAAGAGTGTAATGAGAACTGGTATATTACAACATTTAATAACTGGGTAGAGACCAATGTAAAAAGTCTGATGATAATTAAAACCAAAGTTTTGCTCATTTGCCTGAGTTCAACGGATTTTTAAGTCAATGTTAAAAATTCTTTGCGAAACATATTTCCCATTAGACTAAGAGAATTGATATTAAACATAATCATGTTTATATCTTTGAATAACATCACAGAATTAGACTTTGTAGTCAGAAATTTGTGCTTGTCATCTTCAGTTCTGGGAAATACCTGCTCCTTTTTTAATTACAAACATCAAAGAAACAAGTGCTTGCATTTCCCATGCCAGTAAACAAACAATTATTATTTATTCAAATGGTTTAATTTACTGTTATGTAGCTGAAATGAGGTAAAATAGATATTTTATAATCAATTCACATGAAAACATAAAAAAATACATGGCATAGTACTAAAATGTGAATACTCATCTTTCTAGTTTTAAATAGATTATCAGTTGCTCTTCTCAAAAAAATTAATCAATGACTTGACACCATACATTTAGAGAAAGTGAACTCATGTGAAAGGGATTCAAGTGCAGGTGAAATTAATGTTTTACTTCATGAGTAGTCAGAAACACTGTCTGACAGTGTTTAGTTAATTCTATTAATTAAAAAATGCATGTGGAGGATCCCTGGGGACCTTCCTAATGCAGACCATCAGTTGAGTTACTTGAAGATGAGCCGTAGGAACTTGATGCTTGAAAATCATAGAAACACTGGATCATTAAATGGCCTGCATTGGAAAGGACACTAAAGATCATTTACATCCAACACCCCTGCAGGGGCACCTTTCACTGGACCAGTTGTGAGAGACTGAAATGTTGTGGTTAATGGTTTAAACATTGTTATGAAGGATATTTTCCTGTTATGGCAAAACTGTGTAAAGAAGCTGCGACCACCAAAACCTACCTGTCCCTGAATATGCCTCCTTCGGACTACACTGTTGCCCAATTTTCTCAGGTCTAGGAAGAAGTGAACAAGGCTGAGGGTAAAGACTGTATACGCAAGGAAAGTCAAACCTAGTAGCTATCCTGATAATTAGCTCTGGATGGGATTAAGGTGAGGAGGAGGAGGAGAATTTTGGGTGTGTGGTGTAACCTCTGGTCAGAGGGTGTGAGCAGCCATCCTCCCTTACACAAACCGGCTCAGTTGTGAAACCCCCACCCTGGCAGGCCACATACACACAGGACATTCCCCTGAGAGGCAGCTGAGAAGTCTCATAAACCATCAAAGAGCCCCAAAGTGCCCCCACCCTGACTGATTTCTGAGGCCTTGCACCAGCCCTGCACGTGACAGAAGTGATGCAATGGATCCAGAGTCTGCTGCACGAGACAGTGCCAAACTTGTCTCCCACCCGTGGAGCTACCTGGGTATTCCTACCTGACCCAAACATATAATAATCCATTGAATTCATTGAATGTTTACCCTCACCACCAAGGACATCAGAAGAAGAGGATCAAGAGGATGCCCTTGGGATCCATGGAGTGATGATATTTTCCTCTTAATTTGTTTCTGTTACTTTCTTTCTCTCTTCCCAGCCCCTTTTCCTATTTATTTCCTCTTTTCTCTCTTTCTCTCTCTACCTCACATTTACTGTTACAAAAAATCCACGTTACTGACTTTGGCCTTGAATATGGTCTTGTTTGCACCTTAATTCAGGCAGAGACATCTCACTAACAATATTAATAACCAGGTCTGAACACCAGGTTGCTCAAAGCCCCATCCAACCTGGCCTTCCACACTTCCAAGAGTATCCACAGCTTTTCTGTGCAACCTTCCATTGATTCATTACCTTCACAATAAAGAATTTCTTCTTAATATCTAATCTAAACCTACCCTCTTTCAGTTTGAAGCCATTGCCCATTTTCCTGACACTGCATGCTCTTGTAAATAGTCTCATTCTGTATTTCCTGTAGGCTCCCTTCAGGAACTGGAAGGCCACAAATAGGTCACCCCAAAGTCCTCTCTTCTCCAGGCTGAATCCCAATCCCAATTCCCCCAGCCCCTTTCTCACAGCAGAGGTGCTCCATCCCCCTAATCAGGATGGACTCCAGCAGGTCCATGTCGCTCCTGAGCTGGACACAGTGCTTCAACTGGGCTCTCACCAGACCAGAGTAAGGGAGTAGAATTACCTCCCTACTCTTCTTGCTCTTTGAAGGAGCCCAGGATACAACTGGCTTTCTGGGCTGCAAGTGCACACTATTGGATCATGTCCAGTCTCTCATCCACCAGCATCTCCAAGTCTTTCTTGACAGGACTATTCTTTATTTGTTCAGCTCCCATTTGCACTGATACCAGAACATCCCAATCTAAAAATCTATGAAGATTGCTAGTGTTATACAGTAAGATATGAGGGAAGTGTATTATGACTATGAATGTCAATATCAAAGTCAACTGAGAAATAGAAGCCCCAGCAATCATACAAACCTAAGTCCAAAACTTTGGAAAACAAGAAGAATTAGAACAAGGTAGTCTGTCACACAGATCATGCTTTTCCCACTTCCCTGACAAAATGTTGTGGTTTTGGAATGGTACTCCCCAGCTGAGTTCCCCCACCAAGACACCAAACCACACTGGTGCTCACCCAGTTCCCCTTTCCCCTCTCTCCCCCCTCCTCACCCCCATCTTTCCCCCAAGAGGACAACTGGAGGCTCTTGTAGATCATGGGCTAACATAAGAAAACTTTACAAACAGCAATGAAATAAGAAAATGAATAATAACAGCAACAACATTATAACAAAAGTGTACAAAAGAGAAGATGATTTACATGCAGATGCTCACCAAGCCTGACCCAAAGCAATGTGACTGTATCTGGTGGAACCCTACCCCAACGCTCTCTACTGACCAGAAGCTATCCCCTTCTTCTCAGAAGCCCGAGGTCCTTCCCTCTCCCCACCCCCTTGCAAAGAGATAAGTTAATATCCAGTATCATCTTGGTCCTGGCCATTTCCCCTCAGCCAGATCCCTCTCAGCTACTGCAAAAAATTAACCCTGTCCTTGGCTGAAACCAGCACACAAAATAATACTGAAACTGGGCTGTGAAACAATCCAACAGGGAATTAATCTGATCCCTTTGAATGAAGTTTCTGATATGAAAAATCATAGTATTGGTCATTTTTGGCAGATTTTATGAGGGAATCACCTGAACATTGCTAAAGCTATTTTTTAAACAAAAGGGGAACTGTAGGTATAAAATGTAAGTGCATATTGAAGGTATGCAAGAAACTTCTGAGAAGCTAGGACATCAACTACATTACCATAATCTCTTTGTGAAGCCACAAATAATTTCAGCTCAAATAAAAAAGTCTGCTTGTCAGTATCAGGTGTGTTTTGATAACAAAAAAGGGAGTGCAGCTACTTTATTATTTACCCTTCTTCACAGATCTCTTTGAATATCCATTTTTTATCACTAGTGTAGTATTTTTTCCTACAGTTAAATAAAAATGGATTTTTAACACCCAATAAAACTTTCTCCCATTAATAAATAAATATATAAATAAATAATTTTTTAAATTTATATTTCACATAGCATTCTTTCAAAATCTTGACATCCTTAAGTTTTGTCCCACTTAGTTCCAACTGATAAAAGTAAGTGTGAACCACAGAAATGGCTGGGATACCCTGCTTATCTTATTATTAAAGAAATGTGATATAAACAAGAAAAGAAATCAAAAGACAGTATAGATATTTCTGGGCTGTTTACCTGATATATACTGGAAGTAAATTTTCACGCCTATCACCACGCTGCCCTGACAAGAACAGTATGAAATTTTCCCAGGATTCTTTGGCTTTTTCCTCCTTCAAAATGGGTCAGAAATCTGTCATGCAAGAGATGCAACACCAGGAAACACAAAGAGGAGGCAAAAGATAACTATAGCACACTAAATTTGTCATGATTTTTAGAAGCCTGTCCTGTTCCACTGCAACAAGTTACAGCTATCAATGTTTTCCTTTAGTCGCTCACATTTAAAGGATATATCTGATGAAGTTTCCAAAGATGAAAACACTTCTGGCTGATTTTCTAATGTGCTGACGCCCAGAGCTGCCTGTGAAATCAGTGCAAGTTTTGAGTACTCAGATTTTTGAAAATCAGGCCACTTATTTTTAATTAAAAGACAGATAAAGGAAAATGGAGAAAGAAGATATGTATAACTCTGTCTAGGCAGTTGGAGTTTTTTGACCTCTGCTTCTTACACTCCTCATAATTGTCATGCTGTTACCCTGTGCTCCACTCTTCTGTTTCTTGTGTCCATCCAGTTTTATAGTTTTAGTTCATAACTTTTTGAGGAAAGATAAATATTTTAATGACAAGGGAATATGGGGTGTAGCACAGACTTTGAAGTCTTGCTAAATACTTCCATCATTTCCATAACATGAATTAGTAACTAATAATCAGACAAAGATTTCATCACTTCAAAACCTGAAGCAATTTCCACAGGTACTGAGCAAAAAAAAAAACCTGATCTCCACAGCTTTAACAGAGAAAACGTTTATCTGTGACAGCACAGACTGTCATCCAGTGATGTTTGTGTCCCAACAGTTGAACCATATGACCTCGTGTAAGTCGCTGTTGCTGGAATGAACATTTTAAAAGCAGTAGACTTCACAGGTATGATTCTAGACTGTCTCTGTGTTTACATTCATCATTTTTATTTATAACACAGCTACTATTTTTATATATGTACATACATACTTGTTTTGGGAAAAAAAATGTTGGATATAATTTTCAAATTGCCTCTCTCGCTTTCATTGATTGCCTCATGACACAATTGCATTTTATTATTCCTTAGATAGGTATGACAAACGTGGAAGTATTTTTATGTAATTTGTCTTCCATTTCACATTCACAGGCAAAATATCTTGTAAACAGAAAATTGTGTTGTGAAATCCTTCCCTCAGGTTTTGGAACCTACTTTTTAAATTTTGCGTATTTGGCTCACACATTTCTCATTCTGTATCTAGAAGTCACTCACTATATATAGGGCCTTAGATCTTACTGCAATTTTTTCTTTTTGTGAAGTTAATAAAAACTGTTGGGTTGACAGGTATATCTGACACTACATTATAATTTACCATGAAGCTGTGTAGTTGTATACACCCGCAGAGTCTTTCCAGGTAAAACAGACTGTAAGGCCTGAAGTCATGTAATTACAGTCAACAGATAATTTGAAAGTCATGAAAAATTTAGAAGAGGGAGAAATAAAAATGAGGTGGAAAAGAAAGGGGGTTGAAAACAGTCTAAGAAAAGCCTGAGGCATCTGAAGACAGTCATTACTGATGCAAGACAAGGGATATACTAAAGATAGGTAATGTCAGGAGGGAACTATAATGAGCCAGAGTTAAAGCATGACTGCCTGCCTACTGACAGACAAATAAACTACTGTAGACCTGCTTAAGCCTTTTATTTTGCTTATGGTTATCTTTTGCAGGAACAAAAGATTCCTCCTATATACACAGTTGATAAAGTGGGCTGTTATTTGGAAAAATTCTAGGAGCAACCGTCATTTGTTCTAAACGGTTCTTTTAGGAAATGAGAAGAAAAAGATAAATTGAAGAGAGAATTCCCAATGCATAATGATTTTAATAAGCACAGATATTTCTTCCATCTGGAATTATCAGCACAGGGAGTTAAATAATATCAGTCAGCCTAAACATTCATTTTTAAACAAAGAACTCATGGATGAATAAGAGGAATTAATTGTTTTAATTGTTCATTAGAATATTTCTAGTATGTCTCTTGATCCCAAACCCAGGTTAGAAAAAGTAATTGGCACTAGGAATGATCTAGAGATGGATCAGCAGTGGTACACAGTTGTGTTTTACAGTTGTGCTTTACTTGTATAAAGTAATTTAAGTTATTTTACACAGTTGAATTTTCTTGTGAGACCTGATGCAGACTGAATAAAGTCATGGCTGTAGGTGGTAGATGCTATGTTTCTTTCCAGTAAGAACCTAAACAGTCAAGCCAAGGACACAGCTCTTTCTCTCTCCTTATAACTGAGTTACCAACAGATTCCCTTCTATCATTCACTACTGGAGACTTAGAGAAAAGAGTAGCATACCTTAAAATTGATTAACACAGATGGCAATACTAGTTATGCATGGTTTTTGAGTTTTTTTCTTTTATTCATGTAAGACATATGAATCTTTTTAAGTTCATCCAATTATGTAAGAAGAAGTGGGGGAGAAATAGCAGTTCATTTTTAATTATAGTATTTTATTATACTATTTGTTACCTCAACATAAAGTTCAGAAATGCTGAATTAAATTCAGTCAAATAGTAATAACAACAACACAGGTGCTAGGATGAAGCTAATTTTCACATGGTGACTTCATTGTGCCTATATCGTTCAACATTGCTGAGAACACTTCTTGTGTCGCTACCCATTCTTATTTTTAAAATAAAAAATCCTTCCACTTTAGTCAACCAAAGCTCTTTCACTCCATTCTGTGCAATAACCGAAGCAGAAATTTCTCCTGTGGTTGCAAAAGAACTTACATTTATCTGAGAATTCAGAGATTCAGTCTAATATTTGACTTCTTGCTCAAGTATTATTTTTCAGTTTCATTAAAAACACTAATTTTTTTTTCTATTATACTACTAATTATTACATCTTGGAAAAATATAGTGCTTATTTCACTGTGGCTCTCTGAGAATCTCCTCGGTACACAAAGCTGCTAATGGAGCAGTGATTTGTGAATCTGTTCCTATAAATACCATGTGTCTTAATTTCATTCAAAAGATTTTTGAATACAACAGCAACAGGTTCTGAAGGAGAAACAACAACATAACAATATTGACAAAAAAGATTTTGAAAAATTACCTTTGTATGCATATCATTTTGGTATTCGTCTGCATAAAAAGAGTTTGCATATACATAAGATTATTAATTTTTGTATTTTAATATATAAAATCAATTAGTGTGATTAGCTTTCACATTTTCATAGCTGAGAAAAATTAATTTAGAATCTAGAGCTAGAAAAGTAAGTATAAAAATATTCATATTAGTCAGGAATTTGAGTCTAAATTTCTTTATTGCATTTCAAAATAGATTAATAGATATGTACCTACATACATATATACATACATACATACATAAATATATAGGTAAATATTAGATTTTCTTAGCTATATAAACATGGAACCTGTTTAGATTAATCATTTATGTCTGTTAGTTTAGTTGTTTGTGACTGTTTCCAAGGTAAAATGACAGAAACACTAAAATGACACTAAATTGAGATTTTATTTTTAGACCTGTTGCCCATGATCTAAAGAGGTAGTTGGAAGGAGAAAGAAGAAGGCAGATATTCACATTTTTAGAGTTACTAATCCATGTATTTCCTGGAAGGGACCCTCCTGTGTCGTGTAAGCTTCTTGGTTTTCAGGTTAGACCTATGCAAAATCAATAGTCCAGATATATTAAAACTTATTTATGTATTACAATTACTGGGAAAGCTATTCATTGCTGTTTTAATTCTTGCTTGCTCTGACAAGGCCAGTAAATATGGCATTAACTGTGTTAAATCTACAAAAGGGTAAACTGCTGTTTTTCCAGCAGCAGAATATAATTCAGAAGGTAGCTTCTGCATATAAAGAATGGGCTTACATTAAAAAAAAAAAAATCTGTAGTGAATTATACCACTTACACAATTTCAGGCTGCTCTAGCCATCCTACTGCTGAGAGTGATTAACTAAAGTCAACAAAATGAATTGTCTTACTGATACTGTTTGTTGAAACATTAATTCAAATTTCACATGGAAAAACAAGATCTTTTAAAATTATTCCTTTTGTCTATCAAAGTTTACATAGTACTGTAATCCAGTGCAAACTGGAGCATGCAGATATACAATAAATAAAGATTAAAAAACAATCAAGCTAGAAATAACACTCAAAATTTCTCAATTTTCATGTCTTAAGTAGCATTGTTTAAACTGAAATTTCTTTTGAATATAGCTTTTCCTATTTTTTTAAATGTTTTAATTTTTTTTTTATTTGCACATGTCTATTCTTAGACTCAAAGCCAAGCAGATATAAGTGTGACAAAAAGACTGAAAATGTTAAACTTTGCTGTTCTCAGCTTGGATTATGGAACCAGTGGGCCCTAAGTGCTTGGCAGGGAGATGCTGTGCCATTCCCTGCATGTATGCTGATAATCAAAGCTTTGTATGAAGTGAATGCCACTTCAGTTTTATGAGCTTTTTATGTGACGTGGCATAACAAATCTGCCAAGCAGAGGACCATCTGGAAACAGGTCATCAGGATGGATTCTGACACCCTCTGACAGGCAGGATTGAAGGCGAAGAACAGACTGGGTTGAGGGAAAAACAACCCCACATTCAAGATTTCTAGCCATAGGCAAATAGAGATTAAGTAAAATAAATTCAGTATCATTCTGGAATATTACTTAATAAAAGAACAGATTTACCTAACTGAATTTAAAAGCATGTTTTAAAATTTACATGTTTATGGTAAAGCTGTTCTTTTCTTTCCTTTTTTTCTTTCAGTTACAAAAGCACAAATCTTCCTGGGCATAAAAGAAGTGTTATTTTTTTTTTCCTCTTCTTTTGCATCATCTAGGGAATAAAAATGCTTTTAAAAGCTTCATAGCCTGATGTTCAACACCCATTATAGAAACCCTCACAGGCAGATTTTTGATAAGGGTTCTGAAGCCATTAGGCTACTGTAGTTGATCTGAGAAGATATTACACAATCATATATCACTGCACAAGCCAACTGGTGCTCTAAATGTCATTCAGTTATTAAAATACCACAGGCCCTGAGAGTTTGACAAAATGAAGACCTATGAAGAGTGGTTATTTTCCCTTGTTTCCTGGAGTCTTAAGGCAAATTTATCACTCATATAGACTTTCTCATCAGGAGTGGATAATAAATGAAAAGTCATGCTGCAAGAACGGAAGGGTTAAAATACTCCTTCAGTTTTAAGTCTTTGAGAACTGGAAACATGCTTTGCACTTTGTATGACAGACAAATGTACACAGAACATCATTGAAGACAGTCACAGTCTCAAAACCTGAACAAAACAGACCATATAGGGGTTTCATGTTACACTACAATTCTTCAAATAAATCAATTTAAGAAAACATTTCCACCACCTCTTTGTTGAACTGAAATCACTCAGGTGGACATGATTATAGTTCTACTCTGAAGACTCAGTCTCAGGGACTATTATAAATCTCATTCTCTCTCTCTCTTTCTGTCTCTCATTTGTTTTCTTCCTGCTTATTTTTTGAACACTGCTTGGAAAACAAGCGCTTCTGATCTCTAGAGTTGCTTGAGTGAGTTTCAAGGTGGAAATGTTGGAGAGTGACAAGACAAGAAGTAAGGATTGCTGCTGACTGGTCTA
This sequence comes from Taeniopygia guttata, assembly GCF_048771995.1. Classification (NCBI taxonomy): domain Eukaryota; kingdom Metazoa; phylum Chordata; class Aves; order Passeriformes; family Estrildidae; genus Taeniopygia; species Taeniopygia guttata. The sequence goes on along the minus strand of NC_133027.1, from coordinate 29,424,658 downwards.
GCAATAAATGGAAAAGAAGTGTTTTTAATAGTCTGAAACTAGTTATTGTGGAAAGGAAAAGATCTAGACCCAAGTTTTTTGGCTTTGGTTTTATTTTTTTTTTCCTATAAAAAATCTGACATATTAAAATGAAAATTATACCCTTAGGAAATCCAATACCTTCTTTTTTTCTAATGCAGTTCAGGTTTCTTCTTGAATCTGTTTTCGTTATTGTGTTTTATGTGGATATACTAGCGAGAGTGTGATGCCATATGCTGGTAACTCCAGCAATGTTTTCTTTCATCCAATAGCATACTGACTGTATTTTATTGGTTTCCTTACAGACTTGGTTGGATATTGTAACTTATAATTTAAATTTTTGAAAACAGTGACTAAACTCGTTCATCTTTAATGATGGCTAAGGATAGGAGGAAGTAGAAATTTATACTTCAGTCTTTCCATACAGGCAGACTGTAAAGGCCAAGTGTCAGAATAATTATATAAAATATTGAGGTGAAAAATCCAGGGAAAATAACTTATTCAGGCATTTTCCTCAGGTATCCTTGGAGAAATACTATTTTGAAGTACAAAAGAACCAGTGCTGAGAAGCTTCTTGGTAAGGGCAAGCAGACAGAAACAAGACAGAAACTCCACTACATAGACAGAACAGAATTCCAAAATAATTAACAGATCTATTCCTTTCTCTATTCCTTTAACTCAATCCAGTCCAACAGAACTGTTAGAACAGTTCATTAGGATATGAGAGACTGACTGAGATTTCATCTCTGGTTTAATTAATAAACTAATGGTTATGCCGGGGTGATCCAAATGATCTCTAAAGGGCTATTGCTAATTTGTTAATGAGTTTCTCTTTCCAAAATGTATTCTTAATAAATATTTAATTGCTATAGTCTCATAAAAGTAGAAGAGTTAGTAAATAATTTTTTTTTCCAAATAGGGAAAAAGGGGACAGGAGGTGAAATCTCAAGTGGGGTTCTTTTATTTTACACATCTCATCCTCCTCTATAGAACCGAAGATTAATGGATGACATGCTGCTATTTTCTACTTCGAAATACAGCAATATAGGATTTAATCTTTTTGTTGCCATGACACCAACCAAAAATTGGGTCAGATGTGGTGTTAAGGAAAGATTTTAACTGAATTTTTTAATAAATCCATAAGGCCTCTTTTATGATGTCTGTACATTTTAGTTTATCTATAATATGTACATATAGACCTACATATCCTGATCTATTTATTCTGTAAATATATTTTTGATACAGATGACAAAACTAATCTTTCTTTTGTAGATGCTGAACTAAAAATCAAATAAATAGCTCCTCAGGGTATAGATGGAGAGATGTTAGGGCAGAATATCAGCTACTAGCTAATACTATGGTCTAGATGATCAGCAACCCATTAGTGTTCAGCATGAGAGATCTTTGTTCCATATTGACTGCAATTTTGGCATTTATTTAAAGGGCTACCAGAGTATTAGTGCTATGTTCCTTAAAGAGCAAATAATATGAAAGAGCCAAGATAAAAGGGCAGAGTGGCTTGAAAAGAAGAACATAGACTTACACATTGAAAATTTATCTCTGGAATCTTTAAAATATGGATTGAAGTGAAGGAGAAGTCAGTGAATGGATTTAAAAAGTGTGCTGTATTATTTAGACTGATTTATGTAGGAAAATTCCTCATGGTGAATAAAGCTAATATACAATGAGCTGGAAGAGAGACACAGTGGAAAAGATCCATCTGCAGAAGATATGGAGCCTGAAAAGAGCATAAAGAAATCAAAGGAGGGCAGAGAAAAAAGACAAGACCTTTTAGACAAACCATGTGTGCAAAGGGAGGAGAGAAAGAGAGGAAAAACTGGATTTGGACCAATCAGCTGAAACACCCTTCTTAACAGCAAGAAAGAAGGTGTTCCAAACAAATGCTAATGAGGAAGATAAGTGCCCTAATGTTTGATTTGTGAAGTGCTGAATGGTTCTATGTAGGTTCTTACATATTTACATAGAAAATAAGCTTATTAATAAATTCCAGTGGCTTTGTTTAGAATTCTGTCATGTAATAGCTTGCTATATACTACACCAGGCAGAAAAATAAAGTGCTGAAATCTTAGCTAAAGTAGTAGTCTGTTAAGGAACAAAAGTTCCTTAACAAAAGAAATTGCTAGGCACTTCTAGACGCATTTTTCCTACACTGCTTGTTTGATAGCGTAAAAGCATGGAGAACCTGGACCCCATCTTAACTAAAATCAGTCCTAAGTTTTTGCTGGTATGCCTCTTTAATCTCTCTGCTAATGTAATAATAAAAAAAAAAAGTTATAAATGAGCAGGTTAGCTTGCTCCTTTTCTGTAGAACTTCTTCCTAAAGAAATTGCTAGAATATTTTTTTACTTACTAGAAAGAAACTTTTAAACTTGCATAGGGAGCAATTGAAATTAGGGTGTTAGAAGATGCTAAATGGGAACCAGGTAACAGTGAAAGATAAATAACTTTCCACTCTCTATAGCATTCAATATGAAGTAGCAAAGAAAAATTACTGGTGCCAATTTGGTGAAAGAAAACTTCACTTCTGATAAAAACTCAACAGTGGAATTCCAAACTGCAACTTAACACCTCCTATTAACTGAAAAAGATGTTTTGACTGGTTATTAAAGGGCAGGTAATATCCTTAATGTATGTGTAGGTTTGCATTGATTATACGGCATTATGCCTTTGCATTTTTATTTATGTTGAAGGTAAATGTATTTTGACAACAGATATAATTTGTCTTAAATGAAGTGAGAAGCTACAGCAGGCAGACTGGGATGATCTCTTATGTACAGTGCCATGGTATTTTGTAAGCTTTTAATTATGAGTTTTTGGTAAATAATCCTTTAACAAGGTCTAAATTTTGACTCAATAACCCATATTTTGATTCTGCATTTATCAGAGTGAACAAAATTGTTTTCCTCAACATTGGGGTAAATCGTGTTCACCACTCAAATTGAATGCTCAAGATTGAAAGATATAAAAAATAGATAAAGTTTTCTTTCCCAATTGAAGCTTGTAGGTGTGCGGGAAAGATGAGGAAGGTGAAGAGATTTGACAAAAGTTGAAAAAGTAAGTTGCTGCAGCCTGAAGCTGAAGTAACTAATCTCTTGGTGACTTACATGGGTTTTGTTATTCTGTCTTGCCTAGCAAGTAATAAAAAAATCATACCTTAACTATTCGAGCCAGCTGCCACATTTATGAGGTCTTATTCTACAAAACTACAGATGGGCAGGTATAGAGATATCTATTTCTGTACAGCAGACAGTAAATATTTATTCACAGCTAGTAGGTCAATTCCAATTACCTGCAAAAAAATAAATCCACTTCAGCCATTTCTCTGACCAAGGAAAAAAAAATAGAAAGAAAACATACCAAGCAAAGAAAGAATAAATGATATTGAGAAAAAAATTAAAAAGCAGGAAGACAAAAGTCTTAGTGCATTTTGTCAGGCCTTATCCTGAAAGGTGTTTGGTGAGTTAATTGATTGCTATTTGGTCTAAAATTTACATTTCAATTGCATGAATTCCAGCAGTGCACATAATCCATAAAGGGAAAACAAAGTAAAAGAAATATAAAACTGAGTTAGTATTGCGTTTTATAAGACCATGAAATTTTTATTAAGTTATTATTTATTGCTTGCAAAGTCTTACAAAATAAAATGCCATACAAGTAATAATTCCTAAAAATGATCATGTTTAATAATCCTTCATTTTTTTAGCACTAGAACACTTAAACACCAGTTAAGAGCAGGAAACTGTCAAAAGATATTTTTGTACATCTTGAATAGGATATCAATATGCAAATGGAAAATGAGGAGGACTGGAAATGTTAGCCTGAGTAGAGTGTTCCTTTTAATGTTTCCTGATTTTTGTTTCTGTACACTACAAAGTGTAAAGCACATTCCTGCTACCATTTCATTTTGTCTTAAGACATTAAGATGTAGAGATTACCCTGGAGTCCGTGGTGAAGACCATGGTGAGGCAGCCCTTTGCAGCCCATGAGGGTCCATGGTGGAGCAGAGATCCACCTGCAGCACATGCAGAAACCTAAATATTAGGATAATTAGATAAAAAATTGTGAAAGTTTTTTGTGTGATGAAGGTATCTTTCATATATTACAAGTTAGACAAATATTAGGTAAAATCAGATAGAATCCATAACATGGGTGTGAGATGCACTCTTCCCCAAAAAGGGTGTTTATACTGCAAAATTGGACTCCTGTTTGCTGTAGCTGGCTTTCCTATTAAACCTATTTCAGAAATTGCTTCGGTTCACAAGGCAGGAAGACCCATGCCATAAGGATATCTGTCCCTACTTTTGAATAAAATTGATTGTGACTTGCATTTTCTGCTGAACTCAGTATTGTCAATATATGTTAGCTTTGCTCTGAGCACGCCTAGTGAACGGTGCCCATGAGGGAACACAGTGCTAACAACGCCTAAACCATGAGCCCCTAACAGCTCTAGGAAGAAGACAACAGTTGCATCAATTGGTGCAGCATGTTTTTTGCTGATGCAGAGCTTTGACACCTAACAAGATTGTTTCTTAGAAACAGTTGACCTGCTTGGTGCCATGGGAGGTCGTAGGTAACTCTGTTCTGCCCAGGGAAGTTAGCTGCTGAGTTTGCATCTTAATCTGTGCATTTGTCTCTTCCACAGAGAGTCCTAACAAAGAACTAGGGACATATCTATGCAAAATTCCATACTGAGTAAAGGATGAACTCTTACTATACCCCAAGGAGTTTCAGAAAGCATTAGATATCTCAAGCCTGTGATAATTTACTATCCACAGCCATAAACAGATACCATTTTACACCTGAGCTCCTCCTAAAGTTACATATTTAAATTAAATTTCCAGAGCCTTTATTCAAAATTAAATGTTTAAACATGTATTCTCAGCTCTTCTAAATAAGTAGAAGGGGACTAAATTCAGTGGGTCAATTATTAATAACAAATACCTCATTCAGTTCCTTCTGAGACCTGACTGAAAAATTGTCCACAACAGTTTTGTTACTGCCTGAGTTCCTGTGCAAGATTTTGTTACTGTCTAAATTGCAGGGGATGACGGCTCTGTACATCTTCTGAGTAGGGAAGGAACTTAAAGAGAATTTTGCATGGTATACAAGTTATCCAGCTGGGGGATGTTTCAGTTTTCCTGATCTAATTACCTTTATTACCATCTCCTCTGCAAATAAGAGTTCAGCTTGTCTTTTTGTGAATTTGAGAATGTAGGCACTTGATGCATTGAACACCTTCATTTCAGGGCTTGAAATATGGAATAATGAATTTATTGAGAGTCACGCAGACACCACAACTATCTGATTGTGGGTTTTGGAGTGATTAGTGTGGATTTGCTGCAACTTGCTTCTGATGAGAAAGATGCAGGTGCATATTTACTTCTCTCAGTTTCTGTCAGTGTCTTGGTCTCTGTGTCGAACAGGATTTTTTTCCCCTTTTTCCCTAGTGCATCATATCTCTGCTTGGTGTATCTAATTGATTTTTCTATTTCAGAGAATTGGAGCTTCGCCAGTCTTGTAGGATCTGCCTGAAGCTTTTTACAGACTTCTGCTTCCTGCTCTCTTTGCTTTCTTTGTGAATATTTTCCTATTGTCAGATTTTCTGTATTTAAGTAGTTTTTTATTTAATTTTTGTCTTGTTTAAGCAGGAGATGAAAGCAACTTCTTCCTTCAGGTTGCTGCTTTGGTAGGCTTTCCAGGATAGGAGGGTGAATTGCCAGTCTTGGAGCAGGAGATAAATACAAGATCAAGGGCCTGCTCTGCTTATCTTACAGGAAAGTCACAGGTAATTAAAGATAAGTTGAAGATGTGTTATTGTGTGAAAAAAAAAAGAAATCAAAAAACATTTAAAGCAGTTTATAATAATGTTACTGTAATGAGATTATAGGTTTTTACACGGAACCTGGCTTACACCCTCTATAAAAACAAGGCAATTGTGAAGACTTGATAACATGGCTTAGCAGGAAGAAGGCTGCTGAGGTTACTAAGGGTTCGAATAAAGGGGTTCTTGGAGTTTTCCTTCTATAAATCCCTGCTGGTGTTTTCAGAAGGGCTATGTTCTAACATGTATAATGTATCTCTTCCTAGGACCACCGCATGTTTTGATTACTATATAGAAGGAAAGGAAAGGTGAACAGATGAAAGCAAAAAAAAAAAATCAGAAACTATTTTTCTTTTCCTCCTAGGTATTCCCGGCAAAAATAAGGGCTCCTGTTCATCCAGGAGTTTCAACAGCTTCATAATCTTATGTTGTGAATGTATGTACTTACCACAATCTTACCTGAATTTTTACTCAGGTTTTAATGTGTCTAATAAAATCAGCTTAATCTGAGGTCACAGGAGGTGTGAAGAAAGCTTTTCTCCAATTAAATTGCATTTTAACTTTATTTGACCAAAATCATAGTTTGGTACTGATAAATGACAACTTAAAAAAAAAGTGTTATTTTAAATGTTATACACATTCTTAATAATGGAAGCCTAGAGAATTTATATTGTGCTAGTTAAGATTTTTTTTCCTTAATGTAAATAAGGCAAAAAATAAATATGAAGCCAAAGTATGTGTGCATAAAACCTTTGCAGCATGGAATGTGATTTAATAGGTTATTGGAAATTAAATTAATGTATTAACTGGTCAGAAATTAATATTATAAGAAGCTGCAAAAATGAGGAATTTTTGCTTTATTTACAAAATAGGTTCTATAAGTTGTTAAGTCAGTTCTATGAGCTGTTAAGTTCATTTTAGAATGCATTCAGTCCTGGCATCAGGCTATTTGATGGAAAAGCAAAATGGCTAAAAGCATTCTCTCAGTCAAAACTGATCTAAACTTTCTAAAGGGCTGACTTGCTCAACATGTTTTTCATTATGCATTTATCATTTATAACTAGAATCTGGCATGTCTTTTCCATTGTAACTTTCTTGTCACTCCTCAAAAATCTAGTCCTCTAATGTCAACAAGAAGCTGCTGCCCTCATTTGGGAGAATATATCCCTTCTGTAAATTCATTTATTTAGGTTCAATTCCTTCTTTTTGTTGCAGAAAGATTTTTCTTTCCTCTCAAGAAATATGTGTCTCTATAACCAAAAGAGAAAATACTATTTTTGATTTCCCAGTATGAAGAGTGAGAATCAGCCAGAAAAGAAATTGTCGACTTAATGATTTGTCCACCCTTATAATTGCAGCTAGATTCAAGTGTTAGATCTCCTCAGGTACCGGAAGATAACCTCATTAAAGAGAAAAACTTCTGAAAGTCTGAAGAATGAGATAATATATTAAGTCACACTTATACTCTGTTACTAGAATACAGATATGTTGGATGGATCTGGACTGCTGCTACTCACAGACTGGAAGCAGCCCTGGGGAGAAGGACTTGGGGATGCTGGTAGATGAAAGGCTGGACATGACCCAGCAATGCACAATCATAAAAAAATAAGTAGCAAACAGCACTAGCATTGACTTTAACCAGAACTTCATCAAGTACTGCTTCTTTGCAAAACAAAGGGGAGAACATGGCAAAAATCTGTGAGCAAGAACTTGTTCTGAAATAACAACCTCAACCAGAGCCTGCTGCCACACATTTGTTGTCCAGAGACCCACCTGCGTCACACTGTACTTATGGCTCTGGCAGACTATTCCATTCAGGACCCATGACTATTTCTGTGCAGTTTGTTGATATTTAAGGGGGAAAAAAAATGTTGCACAAGTCTTGATTTTTGACCGTTTTCTGGACTGTTTGCAGGACTTTTCAAGCCTAGCTCGCTGCCCCCCCTCCTCCTTCAATCTGGTCACTCTCGATTCCCATGCTGGAAGTGAGAGTGACCCTGATCAAAACACACTCATTTTAGATATCAACAACCCCTCTCCATCAATAACCTCAGAGAGAGTGTATGCTTCCATATCTACAGTCATAAGCATCAAGCAGTACATCGAGCATCCAAATACCACACCCAAAGACCCTTCTCCTGAGCCTCTGAGACAACAAAAAAACCAACCTCAGGTAGTGTGGGAGAAAAGATGGAAAAAGAGTGTAACCACAGATGTTCGTCACAGAAAATGTCCCTCCACTACTTCATATGTTTATAAGACTCTTTGTTCTATATGTCTGAATTTCATGTAAATATATAGAAACCAAAGTTCAATTGCTCAAACACAGGCAAGTCATAAAAAAAAAAACAGACAAACATAGCTTCTTTTATAGCTATTTCTTGTGAGTGTTTAAGAATGCTTTCAGTTTTCAAAATTCTGTTATATTCTAACAGCAAAACTGTGTCTCCTTTTTATAAGGGTAGCTATAAGATCCAAGTAATTTTGTCTTAAGAATAATGAGTCTTTAAAGACATTGAGAAGCAGAGATGCAAAAGCTTCTAACAGCCTTACTAAAGGATGTGCAGCACTCGTGTAACTAAATACAATTTTGTCTCTCTAAGTACTTTAGATGTAACAAATCCATGAAACTGAAATTTGCGAATACTCAGTCTTTACTAAATCTTGCAGCCTATTGCAATTTAATTTTTTCTTGTAGATGTATTCTATTTACAGGTTATTCTCTGAGAAATTACTTCTGAGGAACTCCTGTTCAGCCATGCAGTCTCTTTGAAATCTTGCTCCCCCCCAGCAAATAAATGGTTCCATGGCCAAAACATCCTGTGGCTTGGGGAAGCCTCCTATGCTAGCACCTGACATTATCATAATTTGTGACCAAAAAAATTAAGTATAGCAGATTTGTCCATCAGTTTAAATCTGACTGCAAAAATGAAATTGACTTTAGAGGCAGAAAAAGAAAATAGCAGTCTCAGAATTGGTTCCTGGGGTTGCAGCTACAAAAAAAAAAAAAAGGCTAAAAGAATTGAAAATGCTAGCTAAGTAAGCAAACCAATGCTACATCCTAGACACCAAGTGAGCTGCTAACAAATGCTAATAACACCGAGCATGTAATACTAGAAAACTGAGCGGCAACAGACTTTTCACTGCTTGCCCATAGACACAGCCACCAAGAATTGAAAAGATGTAGTGCTTCAACCTTTCTTCGTACTCAACATCTGTCCATGCAAACATCTAGAACTGAAATGAACAAGTAAAGGACTTAAAAGTTGAGAAGAACTCAGTGTACATCAATGAACTTCTTGGACAATGAGGGTTGACAGGATGGGTTTCATTTGTTAAAGCAATTCTTCAGGTTGTAATAGTTGTTATAGTTTCCTGTTAAGCGTCTTCAGAGGTCCATTGGGGAAGTCTTCATAGTAAGAAAAAACAGGAGTTGTGGAATCTTCTGAATCCTCCCCCCACGGGAAACCCCCAGGGCCTTGCCTTGGAAGAATATATCACAGAGTTTTCCCCACCTAGGCTGACAGAGAGGACTCAACCCATGATGCTCTGCAGCACTACTTGCAATCTACTTAGAATAGTTCCCTCATTGGCCAGTTGACATTGCCCACCTCAATTATTCATCCCTCATCTCCCCCTAAAGGTTGCTGCCCATTGCCCTGCCCTTTGCCCACCCCTGTGCCCTCAGGTCATTGGTAACTGACCCGACACTTAAGTCTGTGCACACCACATGGTTTTCTCTTTGTCTCTGATCCCTTCAGCATGCTTTGGAATAATTTTTCGCTGGAATACATAGTACAAAAACCATTCCTGTCTATCCTCCCCTGAGCTCTCTGTGACATGTGTGTGTGCATGGACTTGAAATGGCTGTTCTCATGGCCTTACTCTGAGTGGCTTCTGAAGATGTTTCAAAGAAAGTTGCAGCATTTCTGCCACCCTGCCACACTGCAACAAACCTTGTCTTTGAATTCTGTTAAAGTTGTACCTCCACGAATTCATAATGAAACCTTCTTTTTTCCAGAATCTTTGGTGGCAGTTCTTTAAGCTCTGTAAACACTCTCTTGTGACAGATACCAGGTGAAATATTCAGGGATTCATGTAGATGGCCCCAGATAAGACTTGAGGAGCAACTGAATAGAGCCTTGAATATTTTGAGCAGTCCCAAAAGCTGAATTCCTCTGAATTCTTTCCCATAACTTTGGGTTGCTCCACATGGCTGTTTTATTTTCCAGTACACTTTTCTCACTGACATTACATCTGGTACTGTGCCTCAGATTTGATGGATATTCTAACCTATCTAGTGTATATATACCATCAAAGAATGAGCAGAGTAGGCCACAGCAAACAGAAAAAAAAGCAGGTGATTTGAATCAAAACAGTGATGCAAAAGCAAAAGGGGTAAAAGCATTTTACCTATATAACTCATTTAATTAAGGGAAAAAAAAATTGTTCTGGAAACCTAAGTCTTATGGCTCACCTATTAAGTAGTCCTACATGAATAAATTTTCAGTATCTCCTGAAGAAGAGTCTCTCCAGCAGACCTGTCTGCAGCTCCAGCTGTACTGAGTTGCCAGGGCAGGTTTTAGAGGCACTACTTTCCTCTTATGTTTTGTTTTGGTTTTTTTGTTTGTTTGTTTTTTTTGTTTTGTTTTGTTTTGTTTTGTTTTTAACATTGCCTGGATATGTTATCTGGAGACATGTACAGTGAATCATTTGGATAATTTATATAAACCCAATTCACATCTATATGGATAAAGAATAAAGTGGATTAAAAAGACAGGCTACTCAGTCTGAGAAGGCCAAGGAAGTCTTTTTCCCAGCTTAAATTGGAAAAAATGGTCATCATAGTCTACTCACATCATTGAATTTGAATGGAAATTGCCATGTTGCTCACCTGTATTTAAAGTTAAACTTATCCCCATTTCATGAACTCATCAGAAATTCCTATGCCTGTCAGTTTGAATGATACTATTTTCTTTTAAAACTTCTCTGCTAGTCTCTAATCTGACATTATATTGTATTTAACTCTCTATAACTCTCTTTCATTTACTTTCATAGTACTGACGTATTTTATTTCTTTACTGTATTCGGATTTTCATTTGTATGAAAAACAAAATTATTTTACGGCTTTTTTCTGATGTGGCTCACTTGACTGATTCGAAATTTCTCATCAGCATACACATTATTCTGGTGTGCATTTAAGTTTTTCATAAAGTATATATTTCTGGATTCTGCTAACAATGAACTGAGAATAGCATCACTTTCTTCCCCAACCTTTCATTGTTTGTCTTTGCAGAGATTGTTCCTTCCTTATTAACTGAAATGAATCTAGGGTACTCTAATTACTACAGTCAATTTATATTACATGATTTAATCATGAGAAGAGAACCTGCATAATGATTTACTTCTGTGTAACTTCACATATATCAACTGGTGTCAGAAGAAAAGATTCCCCTTACTATTCTTCTCTCTTGTATTTCTCATATTACCTCACAGATAGAGCTATAAAACAGTTCTGTTGGATGTAATCCCAATATGTGAGATTGGTGCCATAATACAAGGGGGGAAAAAACACAAAGAAATGACCCCGAATATTTAGACTTAATTTCTAAACAGCAGAGGGCTGAGTTGAGAACAGAACTTCAAGATGATGTTTCATACAACAATGGACTGTCATAAAAATAAATTTCTGCATGGAACTTTACACACAGACCTTAGAGACACAAACAAATTTTTTTTTTATAGAGCTCAGCCATTTCTAAGAAATTATAAAGTCCGCAGAATACAAGATAAGACACCCCAAAGTACCTATTACTTATAAATATAATTTTCCATGGAAATGTTTTGTTCAAAAGTTGCTAATGTCAATAAACATTAAACTGGACTTAAAAAAATATTTACAATTTGCACCTAGCAGAATAAACAATATTATTAATTTGCAGGAGAATGATAGATAATAAAACAATGCTAATTCTGGTAAACTGTGCCCATTTTTATTTGGATTGAGTGAAATTTTATGATAGTTGCTAGTATGGGGCTGGGGTTTTGATTTGTGCTGTTATAAATATTATTAACATAGGGATGTTTTAGTTATTGCTGAATAGGGCTTACACAGAGTCAAGGTCTTTTCCATACCCCACCCCACCAGAAAGACTGAGGATCTACAGGGATCTGAGAAGTGACGCAGCTGGGACAGTTGACCCCAACTGACCAAAAGGATATGACATACCACAGGGCATCATGCTTAGCACATAAAGGCGGAGGAAGAAGGGGACATTGAGACTGACAGTGCTTCATCTTCCCAAGTCGCTGTTAATGCGTTATAAAGGCCTGCTTTCCTGGAGATGGCTGAACACCTGCCTGCACATGGGAAGGGGTGAATTAATTCCTGGTTTAAATTTGCTTTTGTGCTCAGCTTTTGCTTTATCTATTATACTGTCTTTATATCAAGACAAGTGTTTTCCCAGTTTTACCCTTCCAATTATTGTCCCCATTCAAATGTGGTGGGAGGGAAGGGTGGAGTGAGTGAGAGGCTGAGCTTAGTTGCCAGCTGGGGTTAAACAACAAAAGATTTCTTGAACAAGTTCATAAGAAAGGCATTAGGTGAAACAGTGAATCTAGCAATTACTTCACAATCAGTATATCTGTGAAAAAGATCTTGTGGGTTGATGGCTGTACAGAAAATGATAAAAAAATGAGTTGAATATCTTTTGCAGTAGTTACACTGTTATGATACCTGCTCCTGAACATTTTCCTGACGCTAGCATGACTTTATATTAATATTATTATATTTAATTATATATGATATATTATACATGCTATATATATTTTTTTTATAATTATTAAATAATACACTGTTTTTCATCCCTTTCTTATTGTCTTGATTTACTTGGTATTATGTTGATGTCACATCATAAAATCTACAAAACTCACTGGACATTGCCCCATAATTATTTGATAAATACTTTCACTACAACTTACTGTACTGTTTAAATAACTATCATTTGATATTCTATTTTAACATTAAAAGAAGCAATCTCAGCAGCTTTTAAGCAACATTCCTTAAGGCTTTCCTATACAGTCTCATCTGAAACACAGACACTCATGCAGGTAGACTTGTCCCCAAGGAGCTTCATGGAGCCCCATTGTATTCTGCACTCTGTCTGCTTTGTGGAAAATTTCACTCTCCTTTTAGGACAAGATGTTCCCCAAAAGACTGTATTTCCCCTGATGGGGCAGCTTCATATTTTGTATGAGTTAGGCAAGGTAAATAAGGCACCTTGAATTCAGACCTGACAGCCTAGATTTTGTGTCATATAGCAGTCAAGGTAGCATTTAAAAATAGAATCAAGAATAATTTACATATTGTAATAAAATTCAAATTGAAAAGTGGTCATAATAATCAAATCCCAAGGGTCCATGATTGATGTTGTAAGAGAGGGGAAGAAACTTTATTTTTCCAGAGGGGGAAAAAATATTAAAACTAAAGAATGGCCCAAAGAAATTTCTTGGTTTTGAAAAAATGTATTCAGACTTAAACATAAGATTTCACATAAATAAGCAACTAATATAAATAAATTAGCAATATGCAAATGAAATTCTGGATTTCTCTTTATGTCTTTTGACAGTAGGCCTTAAGACAAGTCTGAAGCCAGGTTTCTGGCTAGATATCAAGAAACCTTAAATATGCTCCATTCCCACACCCAGGGGATAGCTGCAGTAACTGCAATTATCAATAATAACACAATTGGAGAGGCACTCAACAGGGAAGAGGACATTATTTTATCTTTTATCTAATTTTGTATATCAGGCTTTTTTCACACTGTCTTAGCAACAGAAAATACTTCATGCTGACTGAGGTTAGCTGCCAGAGAGAATATTAAGGGATAAATCATGTTCAGTTTTTAAGACTGTATTTTACTTAACTGACTTTATCTGCATTACAATGGAAAAAAAAATACACATATCTATTTTGAAAAATATTGGGAAATGGCAAAACAGTGAAGAGAAAAGTACTAACACAAACAGAAATATGCACTTATAGGTAGTATTACAAAAAGAAAAAGGAAGTTGGAAAATGATAATTTATTAAAATACCATTATTATTTAGAAAAGAGTATTATTTAGAAAAACTCCCACTGTACATAATGCTAACAAATACAATTTTGTTCATAAAAGAAACAATGAGAAACAACACCTGGCTTTACAAACTGGATTTCTGCATTTGAATGAGATAATTCTTACTATACATTCTGCACAGAATGAAGAATATAATATTTAGCTTCACAAATAAAACATCTATTAAAAATATTAATAACACTAGGTGCATTTGGAGACAATTTTTAAAAATTAGTAAGGCTAAATTGTCTTCAGTGCCTCATGGAACTCAATGCAGTAAGAGAGCAGAGGAATCAAAACTGCATGAGTAACAAACCCAGCGTGCAGTGTCAAGTCATTACAAACCCCATTGAGATCCCACTTGGTGGCATTGCTAAATCTAAAACTACATGGAATATATGAAATAATTGACTCTTCCTTAGTTATCTACTTATAGCATAAGTTTTCTTCTGAAAACTTTTTTAAAAAATGAAGGATTCATTTGGATAGTTGTCAATGTCTCAATCCAAAATCTTCCAATTAAAAAAAAAACCAAATCCTAGAAACAGGTCTAAAGGATTGTGGCATTTAAGACTCGGAGGAAGTAACTCTTAAACAAAACACAAAAAAGCATGTTCCTTGTTTTAACTGTTACTAGTCTATTAAAGTCAAATTGAATTGTTTTATGTATGTATGGCACACAAGAAGCATTGGAATAGTATCAGATGGAGCTACATTTATCTAAATATAATCCATAAGAAAATTCCAGAACATATACAAAAATGTTTCTGAAAATCTTCAGACTGGTTTAGGTTTTTTCTCTTGCATAGTTTGAATAAATGAGAATACATTGTTTTGAGAAATGGAAGCTAGATTTTGAAATACTGTTTCACAATTCATCACTTAAAATCTTGAATCTGCATTTTTCCCGAAGCAAATGGTGGACCCATTGTGGGCTGATTATGAAATCTGGCAGTGAAGTCCATGAGATGGGTTAAAAGTGTAGGAGTGAAATTCTTCCTCCTGGAATAGCCTCTACTTTTAGCCACATCATATTATTAAAGTAAGGAGCTTTTTCTCCTGCTTAAGGAAAATTTTCTAGCTTTACAGTCTGCAGTCCTGACGTATAGAATTAGATTTCCTGGAAATTTTATTGAAGAAAGCTATAATATGTATAAATGTTTAAAACAGGAAAAAATATGGTTTTTTATACATATAGTTAGTTGAATTTTCATTTTTTAAATAATGGACGACTGGAAACAGTCTGTAAACAGTTCTTCATACTTCTAAGGATCCTTTTCTCAGTCAAATAAGGAGCATTCCAGGCAGAATCACAGAATCAACTAGGCTGGAAAAGACCTTTGAGACCATTGCATCCAACCTATGATCTAACACCGCCTTGTCAACTAGACCATAGCACCAAGTGCCACATCCAGTCCTTTCTTAAACACCTCCAGGAATGGTCACTCCACCATCTCCCTGGGCAGCCCGTTCCAAGGCCCGATCACCCTTTCTGTGAAGCACTTCTTCCTTATGTCCAAACTAAAGCTTCCCTGGTGAAGCTTAGGACTGTGCCCTCTTGTCCTGTCACTGGTGTCCTGGGAGAAGAGGCCGACCTGGCTACAGCCTCCTTTCAGGGAGTTCTAGAGAGGGATAAGGTCTCCTCTTGATCTCCGTTTCTCCCGGCTAAACAACCCCAACTCCCTCAGATGCTCCTCATCAGACTTATGTTCCAGACCCTTCACCAGCCTTGTTGCCCTTCCCAAGACTTGCTCCAGCACCTCAACATCCTTCCTAAATTGGGGGCCCAGAACTGGGCACAGCACTCAAGGTACTGCTGAGTACTGAGGAAGAATCACAGCTCCGGTCCTGCTGGCCACAGTGTTGCTGATGCAGGCCAAGATGCCATTGGCCTTCTGGCCACTTGGGCACACACTGGCTCCTGTTCAGCTGTCCATCAGTACCCCCAGGTCCCTTTCTGCCTGGCCACTGTCCAATCACTCTGACCCCAGCCTGTAGCACTGCAGGGGTTTGTTGTGGCCAAAGTGCAGGACCTAGAACCTGGTGTTGTTAAACCTCATATCATTTGATTGGGCCCATCAATCCAGCCTTTCCAGGTCCTTCTGCAGAGCTCTCCAGCAGATTGACATTTACACCCAACTTCATGTTATCTGCAAATTTGCTACTGGAGATTGATCCCCTCATCCAGAATCATCAAAAAATACATTAAACAGGATGATGCTGATCCCTGGAGGACACCACTGGTAACCGGCTGTCACATGGATGTGGCACCATTCACCACCACTCTTGGGGCCCGGCCCTCCAGCCAGTTCTCAACCCAGCAAAGAGTGCTCCTGTCCAAGCTGTGGGCTGCCAGCTTTTCCAGGAGTATGATGTGGGGGACAGTATCAAAGGCTTTGCTGAAACTCAGTTAGCCACCATCCACAGCCTTTACTGCTCGACCAGGAGGTCACCCAATCATACAAGCAAATCAGGTTGGTCAAGCAGGATCATACTGCTTGACCTAAATTGCTGCTGATTGGGCCTGATCTCCCACCTGTCCTTTAGGTGCTGAGTGGTGGCACTCCAGATGATTTGTTCCATACTTTGCTGGGCACTGAGGTCAGGCTGACGGGCCTACGTTTTCCTAGATCCTTCTTCCAGCCCTCTTATGGATGGGTGCGACATGGTCCAGCTTCCAGTGTATGGTTTTATAAACTTGTGGCATCTAACTGGCTAAGGAAGTCACTAACTGCTTCCTCCTGGATTACAGAGGGTTTCCGCTCCCTAACCCCATCTACCAGCTCAGGAGGCCAGCTGTCCTGAGGATGATGTGTCTTATTGTTAAAAGCTGAGGAAAAGGTGTTAAGTACCTCAGCCTTTTCATCATCTTTGGTAACTATATTTGCCCCTCCCCAACCAATAAAGAATGGAAGTTTTCCTTGCACTTCTTTTGCTACTAAATTATTTATAAGAACATTTATTATTCTTTACAGAAGAATTAAGTACCCTTTTTATCAACATCCCCACTGTCACCCTGGACAACCAGCAGTGAGTAATCAGAGGGCTGAATTGGTTCATGTAGTCACCTGGTAATATCCCATACCTAGGTCCCAAAGAGGCAGCAGACTTCCCTGTGGGGTGGGTCCAGTCAACATACAGGGCCCTAGGGCACTCAGTTCCCCTCAAGGAGTCACCTACTACAACTACCCTTCTTTTCTTCATATTAACTGAGGCTGTGATCCATCTGATAGCGCAAATGGGAGACTCTCCAGACAGATTTTTTAATGTAATATCATCTGCCTGACCCTCTAGATCAGAGCCTTGTACCTATTCTGTTAGGCTCTCTGGGGGTCTGTAGTGGATTCTTTAATTTCCCTTCCCCCACATCTACTAGGTGTCCTTCCGCCTGATAGTAAGAGGGCCAGGACCACTCTGCATTCTGCGGAGCTTCTCTCAGGGTCAGAAGGGTCCAGCTCCACCAGTCTCTTTGTCTTTTGCTCTCTCTGATAGTCCTTAGCTTTTCCACTTCTTTCTTAAGCTCTGTGACCAGACAGGGAAGATCATTCACCAGCTCACACCGCATGTAGACATCTTTTGCACTGACCTCACGTACTAACACCAAGCTCAAACACTCCCTGCAGCCACTCAGTGATGGACAGCTGGGTCCTTCTGGAGGAGTCTGTCAGCCTTAGCACAGTCTCAGTAGCAGCAGTAGCAATGGTTTTTGGCTGCTTATAAACCACTGCTGGATCTAATAAAGTAGGAGAGAAAAAAAGCAAATCAACACAAAACTCAATGAAAGCACCACACCCACCTAACACAAAACCCACTACCAAGAGCCAGGAGGGTACCTGCACTCTTCCTGCTCACCCTACCCACATGATCTGCCATGCCACAGCCCTGTTCACCACACAGAACTGTTTAAACCTCCTGCGGATGGCCCTGTACTGCCAATTGCTTGCCTGATAAGAAGGCGAGCGCCGCTTAGTCAGCTCCTTTAAAGCTCCTGCAAATTATTCTGGCACAGACCCTTGCTTGCCTGATTGGCTGAAAAGAGGAAAAAAATTCTCTGCAACGCCCTCTGGTCCTTAGGAGGAAACCTAGCTGGTTTCTCCCTGTATCTCAGAGTCTTTTGGGCTTCCTGTGAGCTACAGACTCTCAGTCCTTGCTGTGAATCCCTCTCTAATGATATCCTAGAATTGGTGCAATCTGGAAGTATTTCCCTGCTAAACAGGCTCATTCACTCCCTGCCAACTTGGCACAACTTGGAGCCTGTTATCAGTGTTTACAAATTTATAAAATACTGAGGAGTCGTACAGTCCATCTCACCAACACTGAAGATTTGCAAGTAGAAATCATCATCTCGGATGACAAATAAAGTGATATTTTAAACAATTAGTACAAAAGCAGTAAAATGTGTGCCCATAAAATATTATTAATATTTCTAATTTTCTTAATCAAGGTTTGATATTCTTTTATATTGTTCAAAGAAAATAATTCTTCAACCTGTATTATGCAGAACTGTAAATTCATAAAATTGAAATATCAGACTATTTAAAATGTGAATGATTATGATAACGTTTTAAATTTATACTATCTCATGTTTTGCTATTGTCGGCAGTGCATGTGAACACTGAGAAAATCTTAACATTTCCCCTGTAAAAACTTTTCCATTTCTGTAATCGTTTGGACAAATTTGTTCTGAAAGTTATAGACTACTGTGCTTATTGCTAGTCATGCTTATTCTTAAATCATGAGGTGGTGTAGATGGAAACCAGTAGAGAACTCATCCCATAGCTCTGAATATACTATATGACATAATTATATATTTTCTACATTTGACAGTGAATATGCTCTGTGAAAACCTTTGTAGCTGACTTGTGTTTCTGGTTAAAATCTCCTCCTAAAATATTTAACTGTTCAAAGCATGAACAAGACAGAACCACATTTTCCCACACCAACCAAGCTTATTAAGAGAATGTGGGAGGTTTTTTTTTTCCTATTTGAAAGTATTTTTCTGTAATTGTTATTCATTACCCAGCTGTTTAGGTAACAAAAATCACTGAACAGTGATCCACAAAGTTAAAGTAGTTTTGTGGTGACAAAATTTCGGAGCATTTTTAAGCTGCTAATTTCTCCACAAGAAGAAAAACCCTCATTTCTTATTTACAGAAGTATTAATATTGTAGAGGTGTGAATGCTTTGTGGAATTCCTAATCATAAGACCAAAATATTGTCCAAATAGGTAATTATAAAGAAACGCCTTGTCAGTGAGGGTTGTGGCCAATAACTCCTGGCCAGTTAGTGAAAGAAAAAGAAAAGTAAACAATGATGTATAACTTTGTATTTTCATTTTTTCATTGTAGGAATCCTACTGAAATTTTAAAGAAATGAAAAATTAGCAATTGCATTTTTTTAAAAAAGTACATATATTAATAAAAATGGCTATTTCAGATTTTCCCCCAAAAGCGTGTAATATGTAATTTTTTTTATTTTCTACATTTTCCATGTTTTTGTGCTTTTAGTTTAAAATATTATCAAAATTTTTGAAAATTTTATATTTAGCAGAACCTGGTGTTTACTTACAACACTAGTTTTTTCACTAACACAAGATGTTAATTTAGAAATAAATAATGAACAGACAATATGTGATTTGATTCACTAACGTTTGATATTGTCATTTCTCACAGGAAGTGGAATCCCTTTTTTTTTTTTTAGGTGATGAAAAAAATGAGCTAGATCTTTGCAGCCACTGTTAATATAAACAAAATTAATAGCAGTTTTTCTAGTACCGGCTTTCAAAAAGGTACACTTTGTTTCCTTGCTATGCTCACTGTCTCCTAGGAGATGGATCACATTGTCAAAAGATACATGAAACTAAAAGTCAAGACAAAATTTATTGACTCAATACCTTCCTCCCAAGCAAAGCAAGGAATCTGGATTATAAGAGCAACATAGATATGGAAATAAAATATAATTGGTCCAACCATTTGTTTTGCATTTAACTGAATGAAAGAATACCAGGATAGCAGGAAGTTCAAGAGGAAAAATGGGGAAAACAAATAAGCAAACAAAGCCACAAAAAAAGACAAATACATAAAGTAAGAGCAATTAATAATTAAAGGCGATATTTACCAAACCACATGGGGTAAGTGAATAGGACCATGAAGTAGTACTACTAATACAGCAGGAATCTCGTGACCTCAGCACAGTCCATTTACTGCAGGTCCATTCCACAGCATCCAACACCTGCATTTGGACCTCTTGTAACTGTGCCCCCTGCCCCCCCCTCCCCCATTCACCATTCACCCACCTTTCCCTGGGCCAGATAATTCTCAGGATGGCTTGTCCAGGGGCAGAGGACCAGGAAGACATTGTAGAGCGGAGAGTAAAAAACTATGATTCTTATAGCCTAGCATCCCAAGAAACCTGCTTGGAAAACATCAAAGAGAGCAAGATAGGTTATTTTATATTTTTTGTTTTTACAGAAGTTAGTGGACTCCAGAGCATTCTCACGCCGCATTTCTGTTTGCTAATCAATGTTTTCCAGTGAAAAATGTCTTCATTTGGGGAATTCCTAGCTAGGATTATATAAGAAAAACAGACACCTTAAGTATTAGCTGCTTCATTCCCTTTTTGATAAAAAATAATTTGAGATGGCCGAAGAATGAAGACAAGCAGTTATCAACTGCAGTGATGTATTATTATGTCTTTGAAAAAGTTTGTGCAAAGAAATATGAATTTTTATCCTTTTTGCACTGAAGTAATTTTTTGCTAAATATGTTTTTCCTCCTGAAGAATGATATTTTGTAAAACGTGGTATTTTTCCTCTGGTGTTTGTGTTGTGCCCTCTTTTCCTCTCTGACTCAGACATGTACAAACAAAGCCATGTGCACATAAATGCTCATGTACACTCTTGAATGCTCTTCCAGAGGCTTAAATGACAGCCAGTCTTGTTCCAAAATCCACAATTTTATAGGAACAATACATTTTCTTTTCCCCCACAGCACTAAATGACTCAAGAGAGGGCTTGCTTCAACATAGCTGTCATTGCACTGCCTTGCATTTCTGCCCACTTGCCTTGACTGCAAATGGGGAGGGTGACAAGAACTGAGGAAAGATGACTGGGTGGTGGTGGTTGGTTTCTATTTGGAGGAAACTGTTTGGAAAACTGTGGAGTTCTTTCATCTGTCAATGTTATAACAGAGTCTGACATGCCTAGCAGTAGGCAGAAGCAGCTGTCAGTAGTAGTATAATTTATTAGAACCTCTTCTTGAATAAGAGGGCTGACAGACTAACATGGGAGCAGAGGGAAATATGCCAAGTTATCGTCTTGCACCTCAGGCTCATACTGCCAATAGCCCACTGTGGAGTGTACACAGCATTAAACATGTATTGATTAATTCTGTGGCACAGTCCACTGACTGCACTGATAAGGAAAATGGCTGAGGCATTGCTTCATCTTCTAGCTGAGAGTCCCACGCCCAACATGCTGTCTTCCAGAATCCTCACCAAGAATAGCTAGAGTTGTCCACAAACAAGATGGCCTGGAAGAAGAAAAATATTCTGTGCATGCATGTTGTATAAAAAATGAGAATTAAAAGAAAAAGACGTCGGATTAAAAAAGTGTTTTAAAAATCAGGAATTAGAAATTGTTACTTAATAGTTATACAATGAAAAAATCAATGTGGTTGATGACGTGCTGTTGATGTTTAAGATAAGTGAGTATCATATATTAAAAAAGAAGAAATCAGTTATCTGTGCTTATTAGATGAATATTAGTAAGTGTTAGTGAATTGAAACCACCTGCTTTTTTAGTTCTTACTACTGCTTTGGGAAGGGCTAGAAGGAAGGTGACTCATGCACTCAGAGTGCCCCCACACAGTACCACACAAGGAGTCCAATTCAATCTGGACTTGTGGCTGCTACTAAATACTGTTTTAAATGTCAACTTTACAATCACTTTTAAAAAGCCAGCATTTCCTCACCTTAGTTCCTGCAACATGTAAGTTCTTTCTGTGTCTGGTTTTTTTGGGGGAGTATTTTCAGGGATTTTTGTGGAGTTTTTTCCTTGTGTGGTTCACGAACAAAAGGTGACTATAGTAATTCCATTGTAACAAGTCATAAATAAAAATAATGTCTTATTGGTGAATTCTGTGGTATACGAAGGGACAATCAAAATACAAAATCCAAGTTTTTAAGAACTTAGACTTTCAAGTATCATGATAATGATTACAGGCAAGAGCTGCTTCACTACTTCAGGTTCATTATCTTTAAGAGTTTATTGTGAACCTTTTAAAAGTCTTTGCCATGCAACAGAGAAATAGAAACTGAATTAACAATTGCCTCAGCTTGATAATGAAGCCAAAGAACAATTCCTAATTCAATCTATTGTTAATTGATACTGTGCTATAAATGTTGGAGAGAAAGGTAGTAGTGATTTAAGGGAAGGCTTAAGTGATAATGGTGTTGTTCAGATTTTCCATGATCCTACAAAAAGAATGAAGTCTTATCCTGAAGTATTTTTTTTTAATTTTCTCTTTTTAATCCTCTCAGCTGGTGGAAATTTTGCATCTCTAATAAGAACTGCACAAATCATTATTTAATACAGATAAGATCTGAAAAATATATTTCAGTGTATTGCATATTTTGCTGGACTTAATAGACAAGAAACTGCAACTTGCACTTGCTGGACTTGCAGAAATAAGCATATATATTACATTTCCGCTCTAGATTCAGTCTTCCCCTCCACCGTGTCCCAGTGATAGAAAAAAAGGTACTAGTTAAACTTGTCAATTAAATACATGGCTGAACCTGTTTATATTGTTTTTCAAACAATGAAAATGTGAATAATGTTGAATGTTTTGCTTATATTTTAGACTTAAACTTCATATTTATGTAAACTTTGGAGACTACATTAAACTTTCCGGGGAACATATTATTCCATAAGTAATAATTTTACTTTCTTGCAAGTTTTTTTGGAGTAGTCTGTACTGGTGACCTCCTCAATTCCTTTGGTAACAGGGAAGAATGCCAAAAGAAATAGGAGAACCTGCATGATCAACATTTGTCTTAAAGACTGGTGCTATCAGTGAATTTTTTTTATTTTCAGTCGTGGGGTGGATTATAGGGCACCAAGCCTGCTGGAGACAGATGGGTTTCACCTGTCTAAAAGGGGGAAAAGGACTCTAGCCCATGAATTGGCAGGGCTAACTGAAAGAGCTTTCAACTAGGTTTAGAGCAGGATGAGGTTATGACAAGACTTGCTAGAGAGGAGCCTGGGGATGGCATGCTGGTGCTGGAGGTGAAATAAACAGCTCAGCTGAAGTGCACCTACACCAATGAATGCAGTATGGAGAACAAACAGAAGCTGGAAGCCATTGTGCAGCAAGAAAATTATGACATAGTCACCATTACAGAAACTGGAGTTCTGCAATGAATAGCTCTGGGCTCTTCAGAAGGGACTGGTGAGGTGAGAGAGACTCTGAGATGGAGTGACTCTGTACATTAGGAAGTGTTTCGACTGTACAGAGCTCCAGGACAATGATGATAAGATTGAGTGCCTATGGCTAAGAATCACGGGAAAGCTTAACAAGGCCACCATCGTGGTGGAGGTCTGTTGTAGACTACCCAGCCAGGATGAGGAGGCAGATGTATTCTAAGAGTAACTGTCTGACATTTCACTGTTGCAGCCCCTTGTTCTTGCGGGAGACTAACTTGCCAGATAGAGCTGGAAACTCAACATACTGCCACATGGATGAGGGAAAGGCTGTGGACGTAATCTACCTAGACTTTAGCAAATCCCTCGATACCGACTCTCATAGCATTCTTCTGGAAAAGCTGGCAACCCTTGGCTTAGACAGGTGCATTCTTCACTGGGTTAAGAGCTGGCTGAATGGCTGAGCCCAGAGAGTGGTGGTGAATGATGCCACATCCATCTGGTGGCCAGTCAGTAGTTGGATTTCCTAGGGCTCAGTATTGGGGCTGGTCAAGGGTTTAGAGAGTAAGTCCTATAAGGAATGTCTGAGGGACCTGGGGGTGTTTAGCCTGATGAAAAGGACACTCAGGGCAAACCTTATTGCTTTGTACAACTACCTGAAAGGAAGATGCAGTAAGGTGGAGTCTGTTCCCTTTTATTATGCAACCAGCAACAGGACAAGATGAAATGGCCTCAAGCTGCACCAGGGAGGGTTCAGGTTGGGCTTCAGGAAGAATTTCTTCCCTAAAAGGGTGGTTAGTCATTGGAACAGGGTGCCCAGGGAAATGTTGGCTTCACAATCCCTGGAAGTATTCAAAAATGTGCTTGACATGGCATTTAGTGCTGTCAGCCAGTTGATGTGCTGTTCAGTCAAAGGTTGGACTCAATAATCTTAGATTATTTTGTGATTCAATAGGGCTGTGATTCAACTTGCTGCTGAACCTTTGACCTGATCTATTCTCTCAGTTCTTGTATTGAGAGAAATACATAGGAAGTGCTTTAAATATGTGCAGGGTGCTGCAGAGACCAGAAGGTACACTTGCTGGCTACTGCAGGGACCAGGAGCTTTAATCCAGTGACTGCAGAGTCCACAGGATCTGAAGTTCACTCCTGGTGTGGCCATAGGTCTGAGCCAGGCAATAGAAAGACTTATTACATGTATGCCTGCAGCTGAGGGGCATGCATATTGTATATATATATATATCTTATATATATATATGTGTGTGTGTGTGTGTGTGTGTGTGTGTGTGTGTGTGTGTGTCTGTCTGTGTGTGTGTGTGTGTGTGTGTGTGTCTGTGTGTATCTCCTACTAATGGCCTTTTATGCCAGGTGAGGCTGTTGGTGGTGTCTGCATTTGAGCAAGAGCTGTATTTTCAGTCTGTCTTGACCTATGCAGCCAAACAGGTGTATATGTACTGTGTGTATGCGTCCCTGTTGGGAGCATACACTCAGCTTCATGCCTAACTAGACCTGGGGACATGGAGCTGTGGTAGCCTTGCCTCTATTGGTGTACCAGGTTCAACAGCTTCTAACAGTTAAGACCCATGGGACAAATGTACAATTTAAATGTCATTACCTTCCTTCAAAGGAAAAGCAAAAGTATTTCTTGCAAATTGGTTTTACATGGATGCTGAGAAATGTTTGCTTAACCAGAAAATCTCTTTTGTAAATAATGACTTCAGAGACCTTGAGGCAATTTATAGCTGGCTGAAATAAAAACAGGGAGATGGGGTTTAAATTTAAAGCATGATGCTAACTCTTCATGGACCCAGTCTATAAAGGTATTTACCAAAGAAGTTTTCCTTAAGGATTTCAATGTAGACAGCAGTCATTGGGTGTGTATATATATAGAGTGTATATGTTCTACCATTGATAAGACTGATTCCTTAGGGTGAGTCGGTATTTGTCTTGGGAAGATTAATTTTTGAAGACAGCATTTAAACAGTCAGCTAAAATGAGGTCTCATTACAGCAGTGTCTATCTACTGCCCAATTTAATTTCTCAGAGCTTCAGATGGAGCTTATGATCAGCAGCTATTTGACTTCAGAGTTACAACAACTGGCCTTTGTAAGAGGATGCTCACCTGTTTGACCCATTTTTTGTCATCTTCATGATAACTAACTCAAGTATAGTCTTCCTGGTAAGGTCTCCCGCTGCAGTTCAATAATTAAGGTGTATGCAAACGCTCCTTTCTCGTATATCCTTCCTGTTGTTTCCTTACTGTCACTGTTGAGGCAGAATGGGAATGAAGAGACTCTGACCAGATCAGAAGGCTGCTGAGAGTAAAACTCCGATTTATTCAAAATACACTGCTCTTTTTTCCAGAGCTTCGTGCAGACCAAATCCATTGGTTCTGAAGTGAAAACAAGCCACAGCATTGGTGCAAAGTGCTTGATGCACAGTGATAGAACTTAACTACAAACAATGTGAAAAACAAGAGAGATAAAGAATTATTTACCAGCTCTTTCCCAGGTTTTTTTCCTCGCTAGAAATTCTCAATTTCTTTCATTGACTGAATCTGATTCCCACACCTTACCTCTGTAAATAATTTATATTCAAAATGCTCATTGTGTATAAAGAAAATTTAAGAGAAGCTTCCAAGCTGTCAGAGATGTTTTGATACTCAAGGGATTCCTCAATCACCATCTGATCCCTCTGAGATACAGGCAAATAACCTGCATCTCAAGCACAATACAGCATCATTCCCAATTGCATATATTATTTTATGAGCTTACACCAAGTGTGACAATTTCAGTGCATATAAAAAAGTCATGATTGAATAGCCCTTGAGACCCACCCTACATTTTGCTTTCATGAAATTATTGCAGTGAGACTACACAGCTACATTCTCTTCAGCCTTTCCAAAAAAAGGATTCTTTTAAGGATGATTTCAACCACAGAAAGTCTCTGCACAGCATTACTTTATTAGTTCTCTAGCACACTTTTATCAGCTTCCTCCTGAGAGCAATTCTATTACCATTTCTCTTTGGAGAAACACAACCTTTCCTTACAATCCTTAAGGTCACACAGCGCAGCCGAGTGCTCAGCTGTTAGGTGGTGTCTCTTTGAGCTGAGTCAATACCTTGACTATGAAATAATCTTGCCTTTAGTGATTGGCTGGTTTGAAAGGACTTCCTTTTCCAGTCAGTCCTGGGTACATCCCCATAAATGTAGGGAAGCTTGTAGACTTCTTCTCATACTTAATTGCAGATAAGGTGCAATTTGTTTCGGTAGGATAGGACAAGGGATTTCCAAAGTGGAAGGAAGGGCTAAGTATATGTAAGGGTGAGCGCCTCTAAGTGACATGCCTTGTGTTCCCCTTCTCTGGCTGTCTGCCCACATAGGTGTTACCAGAGATAGGCTATATTTCCACTTGGTACTCCTTTCATCACTCCGTTCTGTGAATGTTGTTACACAACTGTTGAGTTTTATCACCTGTGTTCATAGGCTGCGCTGTCTTTGTTGTTAACTCTAGATGTTTTGCAGTCTCTTGGCTGTCTAATACTTTTCGGCCATGTATAGTTTTCCCTTGTTGCTTTTGATTAGGTAGCTTTTACTGTTCTGCAGCTATTACTGTCAATGCACTAAACTGAAGATGTCATTCTGATGGGGACAGAGAAAGAAAGAGGGAATTCTAAACTTTTAAATCCTGACAGATGTACCATAAAATTTGTGATTAGGATTCAGAACATTTTTGACCTTCTAGTATATTTTGAGGAATTAAAAAGAAGCCCTGTTGTCCTTCTGCTACTACAGTATACTTACACAATAGTGAATGTCTGGAATTTCAACAAATTCTTTGATCGCTACTTTTCATCCTTCTTTATTTCTCAG
Source organism: Taeniopygia guttata (assembly GCF_048771995.1). Lineage (NCBI taxonomy): Eukaryota > Metazoa > Chordata > Aves > Passeriformes > Estrildidae > Taeniopygia > Taeniopygia guttata. The sequence continues at coordinate 29,397,386 of NC_133027.1, read as the reverse complement.
AATAAAAATATCTCATTTAGGATACACTATCTTCATCACATCAAGGTATTGTAATATTGGTGAGTTCTTCCATGTTGAAATGAACATTTTCCTACTTCTCTGTGCTTTTACATTCAAGGTATTTTTTTAATCTATTTGTTAGATAGTTCTCAATCTTTTTAATGGGATTTATCTTCTTAAACTTCTACTCTAAATCAGAGAGATTAATTTCAACTCTTTTTTTTTTCCCTTCTAGATGGTCTGAACTGAGTTTGCAGCTCTTGATAAAATAATTCACTATCCTCTTCATTATTGCAATCTAGAAACTGTATGTAAATTACCGTTTAGATATCTGGGTTTAAATACTGTGCTTGAACTAATGCCTGCATTTTCTGTAATGAGTAATTCCAGATTTTCTACCTAACAGCTTCATGAGGTGAAGTGATACAGTTCTGTATTGATCCATGTGCACCATTTCTTCTTTTGCACTGTTCCCTAAGTAATAATGTGCACATTTGCTTCAATAGCATCATGTTTATATATAAAAGAACCCTCATTTTAAAAGATCTCTCATTGATATTATATATGAACAGCAATTTTATCCAGCTCTATTTTTTATTTTCACTTGACTGCTTTGATGTTTTTTACATTTTTCAGATTGTTTGTAACAGTGCTAACAGAACACTTCAAACTCCATGAAGAGTAAGCCTGAGGGCCTAGTGGCAGCAAGCTTGTGAACTAAAATTAGCACACTGTGAAGTGCATGCTTGCCATCATTTAAAACTATGGTGAACCATTAAAAGTCAATGTCAATACATAAGACATTTTCAAAGGCATCACTGCATTTTAGATCAAACCTAGTAAACTATTCCTGGCATAATTATACAGTCTTTTAAGACTTGAAAGTTCATTTCAAAAGCAATTATTAGTAAATTCAAAAAATCATGGTTAAATCTAAATCAATTAAAATTTCATTTCTGTTCCTTTTTTTTTCCCAAATATTGTTTCTATCCTTCACTAATACCTAAAATAAAGTAAAATAATATTTTAAAAAATGTAGTTGGATATTTTTTCATTGTTGATTTATATAATTTTTCTATCAAAATATATGCATTTTTATTCTTTCAGTGCACAACATATGTAATCATTGTACAAATGTTGCATCTTCGGCCAATTTATATTTTTAATTTTTAATCCATTCAGGCAGTGTAATTTGTATGTCAAATTGGGTCTAAATTTTAAGCTATGTGTTCATGGTTCATAAAAATTAATTACAAAGCATTTTTATATCACCTAAGCTGATGTTCTATATATCAAAGTTCCACTGACCTCCTATATGCAAAGGTCCCTAGAACCTGTTCACATTTCTCAGACACTTTATATTCCTTTTAGAAAACAAAATTATCAACAGTATGCTGTAGATCAACAAAATGAAAGATCAAGGTTGCACCAATCACCCAAAATCTATGTTAGGTTTTTTTTGTTTTTTCTCTTTGTATGAGATATGCCAAAATGAATACATTCTCTGTTGCAGAGAACTTAATCACAACTAAAAGATCGTTTCAGAACCATAACCTGATCAATGTGAGCTTTAATATGTAAGGAAGATTAGATTTCTGAGAAACTGGATTGTCTAGATAATATAATGTGTTAGATACCTCTGACAAATATTTTCTCTCTGATTGTGACTAGTCTATGATATTAAAGAGGATGGAGAAAACAACATTAAATAAGACCTATATGACCAAATTTTCATCAAGAGAAAAAGTATTTCTCATACTTACAGGCAAGTAGAGAGCCTTTAAACAGGAAATTTATTTACAATAAGTATATTTATGCAAATCAGTGAACATTTGATTCATCAGTACAAACATACACAACTGAAGATAAGAGAATGATCACAACCAAAGACCTAAATCCTTTTGACCTTTAAATATTTTAAATCCCAAAATGCAGTGAAACTTACTTTTAAATAAAGAAATTTAGTCTCCTTGGACAATATCTGCTGAAAGTAAGACCACTTCCAAGCACTCTATTTAATATCTAATTACCTCACAGCTAGGCAATTACATCTTATTTCAAGGTTGAGTTTGTCTAATTTTAGTTTTCAGCCCCTAGAACTTCTTACCTGTTTGTCATCAGCTGTGAAGAACTCCTGTTCACTTATATTTTTTTGCCATGTATTCCTTTGCTTAGGGATTGAGTAATGTATTGAACATCTCTTTGGTAAGGTGAAACATTTTAACACATACAAGGTTTATTTTTCAGCCCACCTATAAATCTGATATTCCATATTTCATTTAAATAATAGACATAAAAAATTTGGTACAGCATGGTATTTCCAATTGGTGCAATTGCTGTGGTACAAAATGACCAAATTAGGAGCACATTTTACACCTACTTTTCTGTATCCAGGAATCTCATTATTCCTTATAACATTAAAATAGAAACTTATGCTGAGATTATTTGGTCTCTTAGTCACTGCCTTCCAAGACAACCTTTCATGTTGTTCTTATTTGATTTTCCTCAGTGAAACAGTTTGTATTTAGTTCTTGATTACATATTTTGTTAGAACATATTCAGTCCACTGCACCTGAGAACCAGGATGGTCAATCAAAAGGTATCACACTGATATGATGGAAAAGCACGAATTTCTTGAACTATCATAGGCAAGTAGAAGATGGTAAGTCCTGGAAAACCAGATCTTCCTTTCATATTCTCCATCATGGTAAATATATATATTTGAAATTCCATATACAATGCATGGAAAGAGCTGGGTCCATACTAAAGCAATAATGGGTCCATTAAATTTATCAGGGAGCCTTGTAATCCTAGAATCATAGAAGCTGGTTGAGGTTAGAAGGAATGTCTGGAGGTCATCTGGTCTAACCCTCCTGCAACCAGTCTCAAGCTGGTTGTCCAGGATAAGGTGCAAATGGATTTTGAATATCTACACAGAGATATGCATGCATTACAACCTCCCTTGGCAACTTGTTCCAGTGCTCAGTCACCCTTACAGTGAAAGTGTTGCTTGATGTTCAGGTAGGACTTTATGTATTTCACTTTATGTCCATTGCCTTTGTCACTGGCTGCTATTGAGAAAAACCTGGCTCTATCTTCTTTGCATCATTCTTCAGATATTCATATCCATTGATAAAATTCCCACTGAGGTTTCTTTTCTCCAGGTTCCACACTCCCAGGTTTCTCAGTCTTTTGTCACAGAGACATGCCCCAGTGCCTTCATCATTTTAGTAGTCCTTTTTCGAACTCTATTCAGTATGGCTGTATCTTCTTGTGCTGTGGAGTCCAGAACTGGCCACAGCACTCCAGGTGTAACCTCACCAGTTCTGAGTAGAAGGGGAGGATCAGCTTTCTCAGTCTGTCAGTAAAACTCCTCCTAATGCATCCAGAATAGCCTTTTTTGCAGCAAGAGCACATTGCTGGCTTGTTGGTCACTGGATCCTTTGTCTGAAAAGGTGTTTCTAGACAGTTGGCCCCAACATATACTGTGCCTGGGGTTCTTCCTCCTCAGGTGCTAGACTATGCAATTCCCCTTTGTTGAACTTCTTGAACTTCCCATCAGACCATTTCTCCAGCCCATCAAGCTCCCACTTCATAGCAGCAGAGCCCTCTGGTGTGTCAACCTCTCCTCAGTTTCATATTAATTAACTAATTGGAAACATCAAGTATATGGCTGGTTTTAAGTATCATAACTTTATAAGCTCTAGCTACCAAACTGGTAAGAAACATTCTGTAAGCGATAAAAAGGTCCACAGTTCTGTGAAAAATCTTTATTGAAACTAGTTGTCTATGTCAGGTGATTGCTTAATTATTTAATAAAATAAATGGCGGAGAGATACTACTTCCTCCCATTTTTTTTCTGAGCTCATGCTTAAGAGTTGCAAGAAAAGTAATTTCCTTATGGAACTTAATAAATGAGAGGTGTTGAAAAGTGAAGGATTTATGAGTGCTAATTCTTCCTTTTCCCCTCTGTGTATGACCTAAGACAAAGCTACCATGGATAGACGTGTCCTTTCCCATTAAAGAGTAATCAAAAGGACTTCAGAAAGAAAAATATTAGGGACAAGGCTGAAGAGCAAGAAAGAAGCATTATTAGGGGAAGGTGAAAGTGATACATGTCTGCAAATTAATCTAATGACACACACAAGATTCTTCAGTATTAAATTTAGACCCTCTCTTACTGTTATTCTTGGTGTGAAAGCCTAATGAAGCACTGAATTTAAATTTGAAATAAGTTTGTACTTATAAATATGTATATATGGGGTTCTACTATCTCTGGTGGTAACTTTAAAGGAATGTCCAACTTAGATCCCATGGAGAAGCAAACTAAACATTACTATTTGTGCATATTTGGGGGTACTAAACCATGGCTTCTAACAGGACAAACATAAAATAAAATATAGACACATCTTTTACAAAGTTTTATTACTTCAGCTGTATTTTAACAGCACTGATTGTAACTTACAGCTTCCCTATTCTTTCTTCATAACTTGTCTTAAAGTTGAGAATGATTTTCTTAATTTTTTTTTTTTAGTGAAAGATAATTCTCATATGCTACTTGAGTTTCAAAAACAAAAGGGATGGCTAGAAGAAATGCATCAACAAGCAAATACTTAGCAAGCTTCTCTGCATTTCAGCTTCAGAACTGGTGTCTAGCCAAACCCTAAATATTCTGATGTCAATAAAACTATTAAATCACTTTTGGAAATTGCTGCAGTGGAAAGCAAAGCTACTGGTACATTTGTGTATAATAAGGGAGCAGAACACCAACACTATGACATTTTGCAATTAAAACAATAAGACACAGTGACCCTTCTTCTTGGCCACTCATTTCTTTTTCAACCTGGTTGAATTTAAAATGAGGGAAGCATGTGAAAATGAGGCAGGATGGAACTGCTTTTGAAGATGATACATTATTGATCTGTGCATCAGAGATCTGAAAATCTGTAGATCCTGAGAGAGCTATCCTTTTATATCTTAAAGAAAATGTGGTAGTGACTGCAAAATATAGATATTTTGCACTGGCATTTAAAGTATTGTGTAGTGTGACATTTTTTGCTAAGTATATATATAAATTAATTGATTAAATTACATGAGTAGTTGGAGAGTGATTTTGAGTGAAAAAACACAATTGACTTCTTGTGGGGAAAATCATGAGGTCCAGTCAAAGTTAGTAACTCTTGGTAACAAATATCTAATAAAATTGAATATAGTTTTAAATAAAGTCTGGGTATAAAAATATTTTTGTACAAATATAAGCATACTGATCTGTGCTAATATTTACATCATAAATGGTAAATATTACATGTATCCACATGAAATATGAAAAATAAATCTTTGCTAACAAACAACATTCCTTGAAACAGATGCAAAAACAAAGAAAATACTGTTCTTCACAGTATAAGCATGAACTTCATTCCTTAATCAATAGCTCCAGGTATTTATTACTATGACTCCACTTAATTACTCTCAATCTGAACTAATTATAACTGAAATAAGATTCAAGTCTAAAATATTATTTAATATTTAATGAGATATTTGTGTTCTAGGAAATATTCTATTTCCTAGAAACTTACAATTAAAAACTATTTCTTGTTTTAATATAATTTAACTGAGAAAGTGTTTTGTAGTTGCTATCTCTGAAATGTGAAACATTTCATATAACCAGTTCAGAGTTTTCTGTGTGTCTATTTCTTAATAATATTGACATTGATATTAATCTGACAGCAAACTACCTTTCTGCAAACAGCAACTAATGTCATCATTGTCCTGGAAAAGTTAAAGATGATTAAAAAAAAATTAAGAAAACAAAAATATAGCATATCTTTGAGAACAAGTATGATAGAATAATTTTAGGTTTTTTTCTGTGCCTTCAGCTCACATTTTTCTGTTCTTATTCATTTCTATATTTACAAGGCCATACACACAGAATTATTCTCATAAATCTGCCTCCAATAGTTGATTTTTAGCTACTGAGTAGACATAGATGTTATTTACTTCAGTGTTGCTATTCAACATTTCTGAAATGACATTCTTGTTAAATTACTAGGAATTTTAGATTGGATATATCGTGCAAGTGTGGCTTTCATAGATACATCTTCTCTACTAAGTAATGTCAGGAGCAGGCAAAATGACTGATAGTTGGGAAAGCATATGTATAGTGAAACAAGTTAAATGAAAGAAAACCCAAAGCAGAAACCCAGAGTCAGTGTCTCCAAATAGCAAATGGCAGAGAGAAGCTGAAATGAGGGAAGGTGAGAGTGACAATCAAGGTCATAGAGAGACATGTGGTGTACCCTGCAGGAACTATGAGTAAGACAAAGACAAAAATCATGTGAATAACATCCACTAAAGATAGATAAGATATCACCTACTTCCACTTTAACATGATACCTAAAGCCCTAAGCTGCTATATTACAAAATATGTACAATGGGTTTTACACATAGTGAAGAAGGAATATGGAAGTTCTTTGGGTTACTGGTATGTAAGTAGAAGCCAGAAGTGAGAACTGAAATACAAGGTTTTTCCTCTTGGCTTATTTAGGCGGGGCAGAGGATGATACCAGAGGTGTGAAAAAGTGAAAGAAACATCAGTCTGGTTTATTTTTCCACAAACTTCTGTTGCTTTGCCAATACCATATTAGTTCTATCAAGTTTCTGTTCCTTTCAGAGTAGATTTCAACTCTTTTACCCAGTCAAATAAGAATATTTTAATTTTTTTTCCTTCATCAAAGCTATTTTTCATTAGTGCTTCTGAAAACAGGTTTTCCAGATTGCAAAAATAAATGGACTTCTTTCACAATGTAGCCTGGGATTAATTTGTCCTTAAATTTTCAAAACAAAAGTTTAGGAAACACTAACTGAAAATGAAACCACTGAAGGAGTATGAAAAGCTATCTTCAGCGACATGCAGACAGATGTGTGATTATTTCACTTATTTGTAATATATCTTTTGTATAAGCCAAATTCCTGCTCTAATTAGTTGTAATTTCTTTTCATCACAAAGAGAATATTGTTTGTTTGTTATTGTTGGCAAGGTTTTCAATTTTGTTTATAATTTTTTAATTTATGTTGGAATGAATCTGTGAGCTAGAGAACAGAAAATACATCTGGGTTACTTCTTTAAGTTGTTAACTGGAGCCTTTTTGCAATACAGTGTGAATACCTGTATTTACAGTAGCTATACAAGGGCTTATTCCTCCACTGGGATTTGAAAGCAAATGACTTGGAAGGCACCTTTCAAGGTCATCTAGTCCCACGCCTCTGCAATGAACAGGTGAGTTTGTTTCTGCTAATACGTCCTTACACACCTTGCTAGGAGAAAAAGAACAAGTAATCTAATACTAAGCCTTTGAAATATTTATTGAAATATATTTAAAATAAATCCTGCTCTTTCTCTAACTTTAAGTTTTAATTTATATTTTTAATAAATAAGTAAATCCAAATCTATTTGCAAGAATCACTAGTTACCTTCAATTATTTATTTTTTAGTCATTTTCCCTCTTATATTACCCTTTGTGGTTCTCACTATTCATCTCTCTGCCATACAGCTATGTTGATTGTACTGCATAACAGTACAGCTACTGAAGAATTTTCCTTTGATCCTTTTAACACAGTGGAAAAATGTACATTCCTTCCAAGCAGCATAATTGCCTTTTTTTTTTTTTTTATTCTCAGCTCAATATGAGAAGTAAAGCTCCTGTAGTTTGAGCAGTTGACAAAATAAAGATGAAAAGTCTATATATCTTTTTCATTTTTCATCACAACATGAGTAATTTTAGCTGAGGAGATCATATAACCAGCCCTGCAACTGCCGAGTAAACTAGATCCCTCTTAAACAGCATATCCCAGTGGAAAGAGAATGTGCCAATTAAATGATCATCCCAATTACAAGAGGCTCTCGGGGATACATTGTGCTGGTGTGCTTTATAATCGCTTTCATTTCATGGATTGATTAAAACAAGAACAGTATCAGCTTCCCATCTTGATTACCTAATAGAGATGATTTATTTTGTATCCATACAGGGATCCTTTCCAGTATCTGTGACAAAAACAGTGGAACTGTTTGTACAGTGTGTGCCAAAATAAAAAATAACATTTTTATTCCTATGTGACTCAGTGTGAATTGTTTGTGGTTTGATGATGAAAACTCCATTGTCCGAGTAATGTGTTTTACTATCAGGGAAAGAATTAGATATTGAGCTATTGAGCTCCATCTTCATCCCAGAGGAATCAACTGGAAGTATTGACTCTTGAACTGAGAGCAAAACTCAACACATGTTTTAAACACAGAAGGTGAAATCAATGAGCTGAAATAATCAGACTTCAATGGAAACAGAATTTTATTCAGAAAAATTTGAAAAAAAATGAACATTTCACCTAAAAACAGAAATAAACCAATCCATCTTGTCCTCAAGTCCGACATCTGCCTTTGGTAAAACATAGAAGAACTGCACACTCTTAGGGAAAAAATAATTTTTTTTTGCTGTTAAAAAAGTGGTAAAGAAAAGGATATTCAAATGAATATAATGCTGTTTCACTGGATTTTACCTTTTAAAAACACAAAGATTTCCCCCCCAAAAATACAGCCCAAAAAAAATAAATAACCTAACACAAAACCCTCACAATGCAGATACTTTCATATATTTTCACAATTAGTATAATTCAAAGACCAAATTTTGTCACAGAACAAGCAAGTGTGGTTGAAGAAAACTAGCTATATTCCTTAGTGCTTCTGGTGATATGTCACTGAATTTTTAAAATTGGCTGAATCAAACCAAAGAGTGAAGTTATTTTTATCACTCACTTCAGGTGTTTCATTAGAGTGTGATGAAGAATATCTGAAAGAAATCTTTGGTTCTTATAGAGTCAGTAGGTGACTTCAAGCAGCTAATTTAGATGTCTTACATTTCAGGACGTGGTTGTCATGCTGAGAAGCAACAGGGAGGTATGCATCTGTATTTTTTACTGATTGAACACTAGATACAGCATACCAGAAACCTAAATCCATATATCAGAAGAAACTTCAAAATAAAACCAGTATGGTATTGGTCTCATTTCTCTACCTTCAAAATTAGTCAAGAGCTATTCAGAATTTTCTACACTCATAGCTTTATATTTTTATTTTGTTTTAATGGAATACATAATTTCAATTTCAGGCAGTTTTTATTTTAAATGACCTTTAATCTGGTCGTTAAGACCCTTATTAAATCTTACCATTAATTCCAAGATCTTCAAGATTTAAAGTAAGAACATATTTTATTAGGTTAAACGGGTCTTGCACCTTAAACTTACATTTATATTTGAATAAATTATGTCAATATGTATATGTGAACATCTATACATATTTTGATAGTAACTTTCAGATGACTGTACATGAAAAACTCTAAAAGGATAAGTATCAACAGCAAATATAAACCAGTATAAATAAAACCACTAATGCTTAAAGAAAAAAATATTTCCAGTGCCATTTAAGTGAGGAAAGCTCAGTAAATTGTTGCAATAAGGTAGGAGTGATGCATTAAGGGAGAGGTTTTGCAAAGGAGGGGTTCTTGTGCTGACATGGCTGATAATGTGCAGGCTGAATATGCAGTGAGCATGTAGACAATAGAAAGACATAGATGAAATTCTGGGATTAAATTCTGCCGACAGAAATGTTTTTTCATTAATACAGGATTAATATACTCTGCAAAAGCAGAGTTCCCATTACCCATCCTCACACATTTACTTGCAGGGAAAGTCCTTCACTGCCTTTTAACTTTATGCCTCTTATATATATACGTATAATAGATTGGCAGGAACACTTTATCTTTCCCCTTTTTCTGGATCATCATTAAAGACTGTTGTACCTCCTTGCCTAGCTTTCTATCTTTTCCTCAGTTTTTTAAAAGTAAGCTCCTTTAGGAGACCCTTCTGTTATGAGTAAGAATCCAAGAATAACTGCTCTTGTGTTTAGCCATCAGCAATTTAATGCTCCTTTCAAGTCCCAGGGGTAACAACCTGTTGCTTTTATCTTTTATATTTTATCTTTCTGTACAACCACTGCTTCTAGGACCATTTTTCTAACATTGCTGCTTATCCTTGTATAGCCTTCTTTGGAATGTAGTATGTTATCAGTTAAATACAGCTCCTGAAATTTCATTTTCTTTTCTCTTTAGGTATCAAAATCTAGTTAAGTAGTCCATTACAAGGGTTTCACCTCCCATGGTAAGTTTCTTGGCTTTCATGACCCTTGAGGGGGAAATAGTCAGTGTGATCAATAAAGAATTAAAAGTGCTGCTGCTATTTCTGTTAATGGGAACAGTGAGATGCTTTTCCACACTTCACATCGTCAGTTCACCCTTTGATGTCTAGGACATGCTTCAGGGTAAAACCTAAGTTGCAAAGCATTATAACTGACAATAACATTTGAAAGAAATACATTTATGTTTTCTTAAATTCAGCTTACAGTGGTTGATTTCTTTAGATACACAAGAAAATTGCAAAAAATATTATTATAAGGTTACCAGAGACAAACTTTACAATATCTACTTCCAACAAAATGACTAGGAGTATCTACCGGCTTCCAGATTCCCAAGTCAGTATTCCTGGTGCAATCTTTTCTAAAGATAATTACATTTTTGTACATATATATCCAGTGTACTAAATATGCACAGATGTAATTGATTATTCAATATTTCACAGAATACATTTTTTTTTCTTTACAACTTTCACTTGTAAACATTTCTCTTTCAGAAAGGAGTGACATTATCTTTTGTTCCTTAGAAGCTGGAGTTTACAAAAATTAGCTCCCTTGCTTAAAGAATGGTGCTAGTAACGTCAAGGTCGTGGGTGTGATCCCCATAGTGGCCATTCACTGAAGAGTTTGACTGGATAATCCTTGCGGGTCTCTTCCAACTCAGAATTTTCTGTGATTCTGTAGAAATAGTTTCAAAGAAAAATTTTAAAGTATTGAATAGAGACAGAGTGGTTTATTTTTCTGAAAAGAAACACAACTGGAAAAAGTAATTCTAATTACTTTCAGAGCATGACTACAGATGGTGTGACATCCAGCTCCAAAAATTCTCTCATACATATGCTTAATATTAAGCATATGATTTCTCAGATTCTCAAAATTAGACTCTTGTTAAAAGTTATTGTGGCTCAAGATCTGCTAAATTATCAGCAAATTATTAGCAATATATCTGTTGGCTCTCTATATGCCCACTTCTCTAACAGCATTCAGTGCCAGCAGATATATATGGTTTTGCTAGATATGTAAATGGTACTTGTCAATTCAAAATGCAAATAGCAAGTCCTGACTATAAGGCAGAAAAGTGTAAAACTTTTGGAGAATTTATAAACTAATGTACCATCATTTTGCATACTTAGGTGGCAAAAATATATACATTTATTACATTAAAAGTGCTTACTGAGAACAAAAGCCTGCAGCACTTTTATTTTGGAAATTGTTTACCTTATATTCTCCTACTTTGTATTTCCTTGCTAGAGTAACAAACATTCAAATCCATGACATTTCTGGAAAGAAAAAGAAAGGAAAAAAAAAAAAATCATTTAAAAACACTGTCTACCCTTTCTTTTTTCTGTGCAGCATTTGTTTTTTAGCTGGAGGTAGATGAAAACCTCATGAAAATTGTTTACTTGTGAGAGAAATTCAGGGCTAAATGTTGTGGTTTAGGCACAGTACTCCCAATTTAGTTCTTCCACCAAGACATTCCAAGTAACACTACTGATCACTCACTCATCACCCACCCTACCAGTAGCTTCTTCCCTCCCCTCCACCAGTAGCCAGAGAGGAGAATTAGTCACAAGAGGCAAAGATCATGGGTTGAGACAAGAACAATTTCATGGAAACAGCAATGAGACAAAAAAGTAAGCAGTGAAAAATATATTAATAATAAAAATATAAAAAAGAGGGAATTATTCACATGCAAAAATGCTCCCTGCAGAGCCCAAGAAAATGAACAATGGGCAATGGGTTCCCCACCTTGCTAAAAATGCAAGTGTTGGAGTAGTGGGTGCTGCTGCCTATAACCTGTTCCCCACAAGCCTTTCCTGTAGAAAAGCAAGTTGAGATAACCTTCAGGCCACACAGTCAGACCCTCACTCAACACTCACCGCAGCTGTTTCAGAAATAGAGGCAAAAAAGGCTCTTTTTGCAGGGTTTTATTCCAGTGGAGGATATCACATGTGGCTGAAGGGAACCCAGCAAGGCAAAAGAGGCCAAGACATGGAGGAGACAGCTTAAGAGGGAGAAGGGGTGGGGGGGCAGTATTAAGGGCTGGGCAGAGGGGTTTGGTCTCCAGGGAAAGGGGGTGGCCACCAGGGATACCAATCCAGTGAGGGGACAGGGAAAGGAGAAACCAGGGGAAGTTACACAGGGGAAGTTGACACAGAAGCCCTTATGGCAGTCTGCTTTTCCCCCCAGGAGAACTGACTCTGTGGTAAGTAGTTACTGCCCTTGCCAGGGCCTGGGACTGGGGGACTTGGGAATTGACTGAGGTGGGAGAGTTCATGGGATGCTACACCCTGCCATGTTTTGTTCCACCAGAAAAGGTTTCCATCCTTTTCAGAAGTGAGAGAGAGTACCTTCTCCCTCCCCCATCCCAGCAGTGATGTGATGTGGTATGAAGTAACACAATATATTGGCCATGTCCTCTCCTGCTGATCTGGGCCAGAGCCAGGACACTTAACAGCTGTAATTTGGTGGCAGGGTAAATCAGAAGTATCTCTACTGAAATCCCTGCAATTACATCTCCTCTATACTGTGGAAGTAGTGCGAAAGCATGATTATCCCTGTAGAGAGCACAGAACCACCACCAAGAAAGCAATGGAGAAATAACTAATGGATGAGATATGTCAAGAGCATGGCTCGGCAAACTTCAATGATAGAGCTTGTACAGAACTTTTTCATATGTCTGGAGGTAATACTTTGTATATAGGTGATTTTAATCAAAGACAATATGAAATGTAAATCAAGTGGCTTTGATTTTCTATCCTTCTATTTAGTACAAAATTAAGAAAAGATTTTCAAATGTGTTCAATTTTTATGTTATTTAATATACTTGGATAGAGGCTTTATACAGTTCTGTATCATTAGAACATGTACATACCAAGACCACTGGGGATACTCATAGAAACTGGAGTGAATTCATCCAGACTGGGAAAACTGTATAGGTGAGGCAAATATTCCTGCTGAATGGAATACAGAGGGAAAAATCTGTGGAAGAGCATCTCACAGCTTGGTGTTTAATAGTTAAAACAGGAGAACAAGATAGTTTCCATTGTGACTAGCTGTCAGAATGTTAAAAACAAATGTTGCACAATGCTCCTTTTGTGCTGCCCACTGGGGGAAATGAATGCTATTCAGTTTTATGATTGTGACTGTTCATGTAAAAAAAAAAAAAAGTTGCATACAGGAATACTTATAGAAATTAGCTTTAAAATTTTCATCTGATAAAACCCCTTGAGCGGTGGTTGATAACACCAAAGGAGTGTTGTACTGTCAGTCAGAGAAACCTGAATAGGCTGGAGAAATGAACTGATAGGAACATTATGGAGTTCAGCGGGTAAAAGTAGTGCTGAGTTCTGCACCTGGAGAGAAATAACCCCATGCACCAGGATAGGCTGGTGACTTACTATTGGAAAGTAGCCTTTAAAAGAAGAGACCTGGTGGTCTTTATGGACAACAGATTAAACATAAGGCGGGAACCAGGTAGTATATTGGGTTGCATCAGGAATAACACTGCCAGCACCTCAAGAGAGATGATTCTTCCCTTCTGGGTCAACCCTGGTGAAACATGTCCGGAGTGTCAGGTCCAAGTCTTGGTTTCTCAGTAGAGCAGAGATGCAGATGTACTGGAGCAAGTCCAGCAAGGATGGTAAGGTGGTTAGAATGGTTCTCATATGAGCAAAGATTGATAGATCTGAGACTGTTTAAGCTCAAGCAGAGAAGGCTCACGGAGCATCTTACCAGTGTATATAAATACCTGATGGAGTCAGTAAAAGAGATAGGGCCAGACTTTTCTCAGTGATTCCTCATGAAAGAAAAAATAGCAATGGTTTTAACAGAAATACAGGAAATGCCATTTAAACATTAGAAGAAAAGTCTCTTTGATGAGAATGGTTAAATACCAGCATAGGTTGTCCAGAGAGGATATGTACATGTATTCTTTGAGTTATTCAAAACCCAGCAGGACATGTCCTAAGCAACCTGCTGTAGATAGCCCAGCTTGCATAGGGGAGTTGGACTACCTGACCTCCAGTGGCTGCTTCTGACCTCAGCTGATCTGTCATTCTGTTATTTTGTGGACAGGTAACAAGACCTGAAGTGTTACTGAAATCACTTGGCCCATGGAGGTTACAGTTTTACAGGATGCAAATAAATAGTTGGAGCTGAAAAGTAATTACAGGTTAAAAGTTTAAAAAAAAAAACCCAAAAAACCCAAAAAACCAAAACCCAAAAAACCCTTAAAAGTGTGACTTTTACAAATTACCATTTCTACAAACAAATAACAATATATTTCAGCTTAAAATAACCTCCATCTTGGATATTCCAACCAAGAAGAGATTAAATGTTGTCAGTAAATGTTGGTGTTATTGATTTGGAGAATTTCTTTATCAACAAAAAATGTGCTAATAATTTGCTGCTACTTTGAAGACAGATATTCATAAGTTGCAGCTTCCTGTATCTGTTCTCCTACTCTTGCTTTGTTTTTTTTTTGTTGTTTTTTTTTTTTTTAGGTTTTTTTTTTTTTTCCCTGACTCCTGTAGTGCCTATTGAATGGTGGAAAGCTGGAATTTAAGTTCAAATAGCTGTACTGGCAACGTGTCTCACTATCACCTGTTCCTGACACACTGAGAGATGAAAGTGATTTATATAGATTTATAGTACAACAAAAAATACAACTACCACAGAAATTGTGCTATGTTTTTTCTATACTTCACCCACCTGCTCAGTTAGTGGGAGATAATGCTTTAAGAATTTGATGAATGGAAAACAGATTCTATTTTAGTTAGACAGTGCTTTTGGGCACCAAATTTATGTCATTCCCAACTGTACGCTGTCTGGATGATGGATAATTCCAAGCTACTGGACACATTTTATTCCCCCAGTGTTACAAAACAGCCATGAGAGAATTAGGAAAATGCCCAGAGATTCAACTTGCAGATTTTCCTTTGAGGACTACCCATGCACAAGGAGGCAAAACTGCTGCTTCACATTGCAAACTTTATTATTTCACAGGTATCAACAGATTTATCCCAGATGTTGAGCTGATGTCAGCATGACTGCCATGTCTATTCTCTGCCATCTCCCTTGAGGTACATTGGAATGGGATTCTATTATTTGTATATCATTATGAAAACAGTAAAAGGGCTGGTTTTGAACCCACTGATGTATGTCAGAGTCAAAACGAATAATCTTCATAAATTCAGTTAGTAAAAGGATTTAAAAATATAAATCTACTCTATTTTACCTACCATCTCTGTCTATTTAGACGGGGGGGGGGGGTGCTGTTTTTTTTATTTTAAAGACTATGAGACCATCAAATTCACTGTACTTTAATATATTAAGGAAAAAGTATTTGTCAGGAAGAAAATGACATTGCAGAATGAAACTATGCATATTTTTCTAAGTGCCAGGAATATTAGGTATGGTATAACAGCAAGGAAGTGCTATAAAGCTATTTTATACTTACATTGTATAGTTAAAATTTCCAAATTAAGCTGAAACCACAATGTACAATAAAGTGTCAAAACAGACATTGTTTAACACTTGCACAAAAAAGACTTCTTCCAAAAGAAAATGAAAGCTTCAAAGAGATAGGGGGAAAAATAAGATATTGAATCATAGAATCATTAAGATAGGAAAAGACCTCTAAGTTCATTGAGCAAACACCACACCACCAACTAAACCATAGCGCTAAGTGTCACACCTGGTAATTTCTTGTACACTTCCAAGTATTGTGAGTCCAATTTCCCTGGGCAGCTGTTCCAATACTTAACCACCCTTTCAGTGAAAAAATTTTTGCTACTGACCAACCTGAACACCTCCTGGTGCAGCTTATTTGCTCTTGTCCTGTCACTGGTTGCCAGAGAGAAGAGGTTGACCTCCACTTTGCTACAAGATCCTTTCAGGTGGTTATAAACAGTGATAATATCTGCCCTGAGTATCCTTTTCTCCAGACTAAACATCCCTAGATCCCTCAGCTGCTCTTCATAGGGCTTTTTCTCCAGGCTCTTCACCAGCTTTGTTGTCCTTCTCTGGACTCATTCCAGCCCCTCAAAGTCCTTCTTGTAGTTAGGGGTCCACAACTGGACACAGCACTTGAGGTGTGGCCTCACCAGTGCCAAGCAAAGAGGGACAATCACTGCCCTGGTCCTGCTGGCCACACTATTGCTGGTACAGGCCAGGATGCCATTGGCCTTCTTGGGCACCTGGGCACACAGTGGCTCATGTTCAGCTGCTGTTGACCAGCGCCCCCAGGGCTTTTCCCACTGAGCCCTTTTCTAGGCACTTTGACCCCAACCTGTAGTGCTCCCTGGGGTTGTTGTGGCCCAAGTGGAGGACCTGGCATTTGGCCTTGTTGAATCTTATACCACTGGCCACCCATCATCAATCCAGCCTGTCCAGATGCTTCTGCACAACTTTCCTGCCCTCCATCAGATCGACACTGCAGCACAACATAATGTTGTTTGCGACCTTTCTGAAGGTGCACTTAATCCCCTCATCCAGATCATCAAAAAATATATTAAACAGGACTTGCTCCAATACTAAGTCCTGAGGAACCACAGTAGTGACTGTCTGTCAGCTGGGTGACTGCATTCACCACCACTCTCCTGGCCTGGCCAGTTCTTAATGCAGCAAAGAGTGCTCCTGTCCAAGCTGTGGGCTGCCAGATTTTCCAGGAGTATGCTGTGGGAGACAGTATCAAAGGCTTTACTGAAGTCTAGGTAGACAACATACACAGCCTTTCCTTCAGTCACTAGGCAAGTAGGTCATAAAAGGAGATCAGGTTGGTGAAGAATGACCTGCCTTTCCTAAACTGATATGGCTGGGCTTGATACTCCGGTTGTCCTGCATGACAGCACTCAAGACAATCTTCTTCCATAACTTTCCCTGGCACCAAGGTCAGGCTGACAGGGATATAGTTCCCCACATCCTCCTTCTCACTTTTCTTGTAGATGGGCATCACACTGACTGACCTCCAGTCATCTGGAACATCCTTGGTTAACCAAGACTGCTGGTAAATGATGGAGAATGGCTAAGTGAGCTCTTCTCCAGCTCCATCAGTGCCCTTGGGTGAATTCCATCAAGCCCCATAGACTTGTGGATGTCTAAGTGGCTCATCAGGTCACTAACTGCTTCCTCCTGGATTACAGGGTGTCTTCTGCTTCCTATCCCAGTCTATCAGCTCAGGGTCTGGTCTATCTTCTGGTTGAGGATTACCAGTCTTTCTGTTAAAGACTGAGGCAAAGAAGACATGAAGTACTTCAGCCTTTTCCTCATCTTGATGAAAATATTCTCCCTCACAGATTCTCTTTACACAAGTTGGCAAGATTATGTCTGTATTTATGTAATGAGTGTTTGCCGTCCCACTACCATACCAAATATTTTCATTGCTAAGGAACTCATTACATCATTGCAAAAGTCTTTTACTTTTTTACTTTTACTTTTTCCATTTACTTTTTGTAAATGGAAAAACGTGCGTTTCAAACAATCAGGGATCAAGGAGTGACCCACAAAACGAAGTTATTTTACAGGTGTAGAACATGCTTAAAGTAGAATAAACTTTATTAAATACTGGAAGTCAATACCACTTTGGTATGGGGCTTTCAGTCAGCAAACTCACAATGCTGATATCCACCTAAATAGTATTGTTTATTTGATGTGAGTTATGTGACAGACTGTTGGGGGTTAACATGGAAGGGAATTTTCTCAGGAAGTTGGGGTCAAACCAATCGGTGGTCAGGTTTGGATATTGGCACCTGGAGTGGCCACTGAAGTCCAGACACACCTCTGAGAACACAGAAGGGTTAAAAGCAAGAAGTCCCAGGGGAACTGTCTCTTTAGTTCCGGTCATCAGAGTGCAGAGGAGAAGTGGCAATTGTGTTTCCTGGGGGTCTATGGTGCAAGGGAGACTCCTCTCTCCCTTGATGGACTGATGGCTGGATTGAGGGGTCCGAGTTGTGTCTCACTTTGGTTTGTGGAACTGGGTAGGGGGAGGAGGAATGTTTGGAAGGTTTTAATTTTGGAATTAGTGTGTGGGTTGTTTTTTTTTCCTTTTTTTCTTTTATAGTAGTAGTAGTTTAATAAAGTTTTCCCCTTTGTTATTAAGCTTGGGCGTACTCTGCTCTGTTTCCTGATTGCATCTCACAGCATTCATTTGGAAAGGTGCATTTTCATGGGGGCGCTGGCATTGTGCCAGTGTCACACCATGACAATTAATCAAACCGCAGTTAAGCAAGGAAGGGGAAAAATGTCTTCAGCAGCTTTCTTAGTCTTTTTGGGAGATTAATTTCAGAGAATGCTTGGTTTTTTGTGGTTTTTTTAATCATGCATAGAAAAAATATCCCCCTTCCCTTTTGCATTCTTCCCATTATACATTTATATTGTCATTTTGGATCTCCAATCACGCATATGTGCTGAAGTTTATCCTAATCTTTCAGAGACTCCTCTGAAACAAGAGACTAGAGAGCTCCAGGTTTTCCTGGTCAGTGTAAGCAGTTTTACACATCAGTTTAACGAGACTGAATGATGAGGCACTTCTTGTTGGAGACCATATGGCTGTTGTTCTACTTGTAGATTAAACAGTGCCTGAAATACTCCTGGGTGCTGAAACTCAATCACCTCTGCAGCTAAACTGCTAAGGACATCTCATGTTTTCAATCTGTGTAAACTAGAGGTCTCAAAAATGACTTCTGGATGAGGTGTGGGAGCTACAAGACTCTATTGACCACTGAGCATTTCCAATGCATTTAGCATGTAGCCATGCTCTTCTGGAGGCTAAAACATTTTACTAACATAGATATAGGCTGCTTTTTACCAGTTGCACTCAGTGCCTGGGGACACAGCAAGGAACATATAAGTTATTACTGTAAAGGTAGTTGGTGGCCCACTTGAGGAAAAGAGGTTTTAGTTTGGGAGTTCTTGTAGTTTAAGTTTTGAAAAACTAGATTATGAGAAAACTGATCTCAAGAGACAGAGGTTAGAGAAAGGCAAGTGAAAAAAATAGTCTGTATGTACAGCTGAACAGTGTGAGTTGAGATGGATTGGTGGAAAATGTGTTTCAGGGGCTGAGGTTCATATAAATACAATATGGTTCAGAATTAAAACTGTTCAAGGCCTTTTGCATCTCTGTAGTACATGAAGCCTTTCAGGACTTTGATTTTGCTCACTCCCTCAGTATTTCTAGGTGATGATTATGCTGGAGATTTTCAAATTATGTTGGAAAGGGTAAGATTCAATTTGAGAGAAAGAGTCCAAGTGGTAATGGTAGCATTACCTCTTTTATAATCGGTCTAGAATCTATTATACCAAAATAGTCAGTTGGCAATCCAGTCATCAGCTGTTAGGGATGAGGTTTCAGCCCCTGATTTAGATATCTTCATTTTAGTGGGCTGAAGTTCAGACAAATGTAAAGACAATGAGAAATTATTGGATTTGGAGTAAGAAACTGATTTGCATAGTAGGGTTAGAAGTTTATGCAAGTTGTAGACAGTGCCATGAGGTATGACCAATTTCACAGATGGTTCATGAGGATTATGAGTGATGGCAAAATTTCACAAATAATTAAACAGAATATTAAGGACATTTTGGAGAGGAGAATCTGGTAAGACCAGAATTATCTATTAGCACAAGCCACTAAAGGAGAATATTACCTAGGTAGTCACAATAGATATACCAAAGTCAGCGTCCTCTGGTACCAAAACTGAGACCAATGGCAAACAAGTAACTAGGAGTAGCTTCTGTATTTAGGAAAAGATGATGGAGAAAGGCAGGGATAAAGGTGGGCAAGAGAAAGAATGGGAGGTGTCCTGGACTGCAAAAAGGGCTAGTCAGGTGTAACCAAGTTGCTTGTCTGACCTGTCTGATTATTGCAGTTTGTCCTGTAACAATCTGTTGAAGGAAGTTTCCCAATCCGATTTCCCAGATAAAGAATATGAAAGTAGACTTGTCAAAGTTTATGGCTGTAAGTAACTCTGTTTCCTTTGAAAGTTCTTTATATCACTTTTAGAAAATGCAAAATTTTAAAAGAAGATACTAGGTTTTTTCAGCTTTTAATCCCTAAAATGTATCAGAAGTGCAAATCATCTCTGCTATTTCATTGTCTTCTTAGAAGTTCTTAGGAGCTTCAGAATAGTAAATTTAAAGTTTCATCTGTTTAAAGGAAAAGTTGGAGTACTAAACATTTTCTTGAAGTTTTTAATCTCCAAAATTTATTTAAGGGCACCTGAAAACAAATAAAAATCCTGCATTTTAACTTTCTGACTGATTTTTTTTACTTTGTAATTCAAACTTTACTCTCCTGCAGTTATGATATTGTTACTTCACAGGTTCACTAGTTGCTTGGCTATGAAAGCCATGATTTTCTAATTTAAAAGTCAAATAGAAGGTAAGAAAATGCCTGTATTTTTCTGTTATTCAATATGAAGGGCATAAGAAAGAATGAATCTAAGCTTTTTATCTTCAGATATAAACTTTCTAAATACTCATTTATTATGTTCAGATTCACTGTGCAAAGAAATGCTCACACTTTTGTTTGTGGAACTAAAACAGACCACTAAACCAAAATATACATATGAATAGTTTTTTCCACAAGTGACTGCAGTAAAGATGATGAAAACATCATTTGATTTTATGGTTGGAGGGTTCAGAGACAAAATGAACTCATGTTTAGCAATACCAGAAAATCAGTCCTAGTCAGCCTGATTTAGTTTCTTGCAATTGTTTAATGAGCTTATTGCAGTGAACTTGGTAACTCAATTCAGGGTAAGCACGGCACTGAACTCTCTCAGGGGACTGTCTCAGGAACCTACACTTTCAGCCACTTAACTCAGTTGACACAAAATGCAAGGGACACAGATATGCTTGAATGTACCAGCTGCTCACTGCATACATGGGATTTTAGAATGTACAATCTTGTCCCAGCAAGAGGCGCCTCCTAAATATGGATGGAATCCCTCTGAATACAAAATCTGGAGTGATGGGGGCACTTCCATTAGCAAAGGGTGTCCTGAGTTCCTCCTTGTCCCCTCTCCACAAACTACTGTGTGTTTTACCTTAAATCAATGTCCTGACCTGATCTGCCCACTGCACGAGAAAAAAAATAATTTCTGACTAAAAATGAATGTTCATCTTCAGAACAACCTATGTGTTCCTGAAAGTGGCTCTTGGGTGCATACTAAATAGATGCTACTACTTCAAGGAGTAACTACTAAGGCCAGCCTAGGAGAGATTTCAGCGGTGCTTCCATGACCTCCTGGTAGGTTTTTAAGACATCACTGAGCAGAAGACCTTAGAAGAAAGGTAGTGAGAATTACAAACAACTCAAAACATCTTATAAATCCACAGTGCAGAACTGTGCTTTGCAGAATTATATTTGTCTCAAATTTCTTTTTCTATGTTTCTCCTTATGGAACTTGAGAATTTATATTTTGTCCATTTGTTGGGCCTTTTCCTAATTTCACAAGTAAGTATGGATTCATTTTTCCCTCCATTTGTTCAGTGAAGCTAGAAAAAAAAGCCCTTGTTTAGAAGCAATCTAATCTTTTTCTTATTGTCTATGTCAGCTAGGTTAGCTTAAAATCTGAAATTTTCTCAGCCTACATGACTTTCAGTGGAAGTTCTGGAATCCAACAGATTTCAGGTTTCTTTTAGGAGACACCTGCTTGACAGTGCTTTTGTTGCTAGTGGTAGACTTTCAATGTCTGACTGCTTTCTGCATGTAGCTTTGCTGATTGCACTTTGAAACTCTTTTATAAAGAGAAAGTACATGCAAAAATGTGTTCCTCTTTCATTCCCATACTCACATTCCTTGAATTATACATAGTGCTCGGAAAGACATAAATATCTAGTACTGATGGGGGAAAATAAACAACTACAAAATTGTGGTTTTAGATAATAAATGCCTACATAATATTTTAGAAGTGAATTTTGGATAGAGTTTGGTTTTTTTTCTATTATGACAAAAGGAGCTGACATATTGCATTTCAATCACCCCGGTCCAATATTTGCAGATTACACCTGCATTATCTCTGAAGATGTCTCTCTGTTTTCAAGGACTGAGAACATCGGGTAAAAAAGCCTGAGGTTGGCAGAAAAGTCAGTCTGAAGCACTTTGGATTTTTTCCCAGATCTGCTGTATCTCTTTCATGCTTTATAGTGACATCAGCATTTTACACCTCAATATTTATTCTAGGGAGGAAATAATTCTCAAAGCAAAATAAACAATGATATCATTAAACAAGCAGTTTTCCCAAGGAAGAAAAATAAGAAGTCCCTATCTACAGTATATATAGCATGGGCTGAAAGAAATACCTGTTAATCAAAAGACATTTCCTTTTTTTCCTTTTATTGAGGTGGAGGGAGTAGAGGAGTACCTTGTTAGAAATCTTATAATTTTTTTAAAATACAAGGTTTCAAACTGTGCTTACTGAGTTTTGATAAGAAGTTCCCAAATATGTTGCAAGCTGGCAAAATGTAAAGCAGTAAGTTCTCATCTTGTTCAAAGGCTGTTATTTTCCGCTAATGAATATATCAGATCTCCTGCAGGCATTCAGGAACCTAACCACCAGAAAAAGAGAGATAAAACTAAAGAGTGTCACAAACTTCAGTGTCTCTATAGATGTGCATCAGAGAAATATTGTCAATAAAGTAGCTAGAACAGAATTCGCTTCAGTCAGATATCTGACAAGTTTTGCCAGGGAGAACCATGAGCTATACAAACTGGATGTGTCCAGTATTTATACTAGAATCCTCCAAAAAGCTTTCAGAAGAATATACGACTCAGTAGTCCTACATCTTCCTCAAGGACTTCACTGGTGCTGCAGTGTGATAATGAATTGCTTGACATCCTGTCTAAAATGTGACAAACCCAAGTTCCTGATGATCTCTAAATTCTCTACATTAGTGTTTTTGTTCTGCAGATGCTCCTTTTGATGTTGTCTATATGCCTAAGTTGTTGAATGAATCCTGGTTTGGAGTTTCAGTTTATCCTCCTATTTTATCAGCTCTTTATTAAATTCTTAGTCCTAATTAATTTAACTCACAATACCTAGTAAAGAAAATTTTGTGTGTGTGTAGAGTTTTTACTTCTTATTTGATTAAAAAAAATATATATAACTGTCATTTTATTCAACCCTGATAGCATTAACACAGTAACTATAGAAGGGCAGCCCAGTTTCTGTTATTGTAACTTCAAAGGTAGATCAGGGCAAATATTTTGCTCCTATACAGAACATAACTATGGATATACAGGAAAAAAAGGTAACATAATTTTATGATTTATAAGCCCACTTACAGTTCCAGTTCTTATTCCAACATATAAGTTTCTCTCTATCTCTTTCTCTTCTCTTCAAATATATGTTGCTAAAGAAGTTAAACAGTTACTGAACTCGAAGTAGTAAATTTAGATTGCAAAAGAAGATATGAGAAAAAATAGCATGTTTACAGATAAAGGACTGCTTTGAAGTCGACATATGTTCACAAAAAATAATTTCACATGCTTCCATATCCTTACAAAGTCTTCATCCTAGATAAACTATGTAGTCTCATAGACTGGTTAAGTGAAATCATGCCTCAGAATTTTACCAATGCCTTTAATATGATTGTTCGACTTGTTATTTGAGATAGCCATATTTCTTTGAATGTAGAGGGAGTGCTTCAGTTCAGTGTCTCAAATTTAAGGATCCAATTGTTATTGATCAACATAAGAACACAGTTAAAACTGTTTGGAGGTTATGCTACCTCTGTGAATGCTGGAAATTGTGCAGCAATATAAAGCTCATTTTAATAACTTATAGTTCTTTTTATATCATTTTGATCTTAGCAAAATAAACGTATTTTTCACAGTGTCTCCTGATCACGCTGTCTTGAAACTCTAGTTTTTCTTATATCTGTGACTGTACTGTGATATTCCAGGCTATTGAAACAACTTTTCTGTATTCAAATTACATCACTGTCCTTCAGCAGGGATTTAGAGTAAGGTACAGAAAACACATCCATCCTTTTAAAAGGGGAAGGTAATACTGATAATAATTAAACTACATACTCCTACATATCCAAGAAGGAGTCTGGAGTGAAAACTAAGGCATATACTCCCAAAATACATGAATTTTCTGTACTGGAATAAGAGCAGCCAGCATGGGGCAGCCAAAGGAAATTATACCTCAACAACGAAGTTTTTTCCAATGATGTCTATGTGATCAGACAGAGGGCAATATTTTGAACGGTTTTTAATAAAGGTATTTATTTGGGATAAGAGTTTCTTGGAATTACATTACTAAATTTAAAAGTCAATTATTTGTATGTTTTTTGACATTTATTTGGTTTGGCAGTCATGTTATTTTCTTTGTTAAAATATTTTCTTTGGGATGTTCAGGCAGTTGAAGACAAATCCTAAGCTATTTTGCAGGCATCACTGCAAAGTTACCTAGACCACGAAATTGTCATGACAACACAGAAATAGTAATTAAACTTGTGTCCTGGTTTAGGGAAAATTTGGGAGAAAACCTCCAAAGGAGTTCCTCTAGAATGCAGATTCAAGTGGCTCTTTCCTCAGCTGGTTCAGGAAAAGATTTCTTGGAGAAAAGTGGATAAAACCTGTTTATTTAACAGGTAAAGCATTCACCAGCACAAAAAAATGAACAATATTGAACAATAAAACCTCTGGCCACTCTGAAGAGATGAAAAACTCAAAAAGTCCCCTTTGTGGCCTGTAGCTTGGCTCACCCAGTCTCTTATCAGTCCCTCCAGCTTTGGGAATGCTCTGGCCCAGGCCCAGCCTGGTGGCCACAAGTGTGAGCTGCCGCTGCTCTTCTGCGTGTTCAGTCCAGAGCAGATTTAAACAGTTCCAAGAAAAAGAAAAAACAGTCCAGGGAACTTCTCTGCCTCAGCTAGCTAAAACTAACTAAAAGCAAAAGAGAGCTCTGTCCCACCATCTGTCTGTCTGCAGACAGCACAGTCCAAGAGAAGGATGCAGGGCAGCAAGTGCAGTTCCTGATAACAAACTCCATGCTTCTTCACTCTTGGAACCAGTCTTAAAGGTCCAGAACTTATTTCTGGGCTGAACAGACAAATGGGGATACGAGCATCATGAGGTCACCCCAGGACAACTTGAAACTCAGACAGGCATAGAGAGAGATACCTTAGCAGACAGTTCTGAAATTAATACATAAACCAGAAGTAATATGGAGTACCAAAAAGGTAATGAGGAAGAAGGCAATAAAGACAGAACATGGTTTCTTATTATTTTCATTCCATGATTATCCTTATACAAAAGGCACTTTAAGATGATGAGAATGAGTTCAGCTGTGGTATTCTCCAAGAATCAACTATTCCTCTAACAGTAACCTCTTCATATGGGTGTTGACCAGCTCAAAATGAGGAGTAGGTTCAGGAAACAAATAGGAATATATAGAGCATTTATGGGTAAGGTAAGCATAAAATCAACTCTTCACAAGTGTTTTTCTATCTTTCTATCTTTCTCCAGTTAAGAAGCTCTGTCCATAGGGTGTGTCCTTAAAGTATTCCAGAAGTAGATAAACTGATAGTAAAACTCTCTTTTGGTTAAGCATTTTGCATAATATAAATGTAAAGTTGCTGTCACTTTAGTCACAATGATTCTTGATTAAAAACTGTTGTCAATCATAAAGTTTAAATCCATAAAGAATTTTCAGGATAAAAGTTCTTAATAATTTGCTTTTTTTTCTCAGCCAAAATTAAATTAGACTCTCTCTCTTATTGTATGTTACATCTTTAGAGTTTCTCTCTTATATATGATTGGGAAAATATATGAAGACTAAATTCAACCAGACTCTACAGACTGCTGTTCTGTAAGATTCTGCAGTATAATAGTACATTCCAAGACATCAGATACATATTTGCTTTCATTAAGCGTAGCTGAAAAGTTGAGGTTTCAAACAACCTATCACTTAGTTGAATAAATGATACTGGTTTTATATACAGAGTTACAGGTAATTTTGTTCTGGGAAATTAAATCTCTGTGTCTGAAGCTTGAGTTCTAATTGTAATTCTTCTATGTGCATTGGGATTTGGACTAAAATGACATTTTATACTGATACTACAAACTCTCAGCTAATAGTGATGAGGTAAAGAAAAGTGTGATTCTCCTGAGAGGAAATTTGCTTCACAAATCTTAGGGGAACTTTGGACTTGCAGTGTGCTGACAAGATCAAGGCAGAATTTCATCTGGAGCTTGGACACCAAGGTAACAGATTTATTTGTTGGGAAGTGGGACTGACAAGTCCAGGTTCTTTTGGCTGGATTTTTTTATTGATGTACTTTGTCTGATGGTGAGGAATATTCACCGCTACTTGCACTGCTAAGAAGATGTTGCAAAGAGCCAGGAAAGCTTGTGCTGTTTGTAGAGATTGTTGCTGACATTAAGAAAGTCCCTATTTCTCAAATGTCCTTGAACCTGAAGTGTTAATCAGAAAAAATTCAAGGTCAATACAGTACTGTACAGTGCTTAGATAAATAGAACCACAGAATCAAAATCATGATGTATTCTGCAAAGAGGAACCAGCTAATATGGAGGGAAATAAAATTCCAATAACTGAAAGTTACAGGAAGGAAATGGAATAAATCTGTTTCAACTATCAGAGAAGTCAGTCTGACATATGAACAAGCTATGGGAGGGCAATCTTTGCATGTGACTGAGAATTGACTACAGCACAGAAGAATTTCACCAGATATTTGCTTTACCCTTTGCCATGCCATCCATTTAACAGAGTGGTATTTGCTTTCCCCTTTAACATGCCGTCAATTTATTTTACACATTGAGATCAGTATTGAGTAAACTGGCACTTAAAGACTACTAAGAAGATGAGAAATGAGAGTGTACAAATTATAACTTCATTGTCTACAAGCATTTGTCTGTGCTATGGAAGAGCAAGGCACAGTTTTATCTGCAAACTCACAAGGAGGGCTCCTATGGCTTTTTCCTTGCAGTCAAAGTGCCTCACCTCATTTTTCTTTATTTCACAGGAAGGACAGGATGAAAGTTCACTGCTCTTATCCTCCCATTTGATGTCAGGAACTACTGCCTATTAAATTGTTATTAAAAAAGCACTTAGTACAGAAGACTGTATTAAAAAAATAGTGATGCTCAGGTCCAAAATATATAAAAATAAAAGCATTAACTCCATCAGTCAAAATTAGTCTTAACTCAGGCATCTAAATCTGAGAACATCAGAACTTAGATGGGCTTTTAAACAGGAGTAAATTCATAGAATCACAGAAAAGTTTGTGTGGGAAGGGAAAATAAAAATCATCTATTCTAATCTCCCCGCCTTGGGCAGAAAATCTTGCACTAGACTGGATTGCTCAAAGGCCTATCCAGGCTGAACAATTAAAGGGATGGGGCACAACTTATCTGAGCAACCTGTTCTAGAGCTTCACAAATCCCACAGTAAAGATTTGCTTCCTAAAATGACTCTTTCAGTTTAAAGCCACTCCTCATTGTCCTATCATTGCATGCTCTTGCAAAAAGTTCCTCTCCAGTTTTCCTTTAGACCCTTTTTAAGTGTTTGGTAAAATAAAGGGAGGATGGTGTTCCCCAAGACAGACTACAATAAACTCCATCCAAGAGCAGAAAATCTGAAACTCCACCCCTCAGGAGACCTTCACAACATCTGCAATTACATTAACAACTTACAGTGTTTGTTGAAATTCAAAAAGCTGAAATGGCTTCTCTTATATATATATATAGTAAATTTTCCATCTACAGGCTAGAGTGTTCACCCCAAGAGTGCAATATTTAGCTTAAAAAGTCTACCCACATACTGCTAGAAAATAGGAAAAAAAAATTTGCTACAGCTCTTATTCCATACTCCTTTTCTCAGCACATCTCATTGTCATGGTTTAGGACTGGCATTCTCCAGTTTAGTGTTTCCACTGAAACACTCCAAACCACGTGCTGCTTCCTGTCTCCCCACAGTTTTATCTTGGGAGCCCAATCTACCTGTCTAGTATGGCAGTGCTCTTCAGTAGCCCAGCCCTTGGATCCACATGCATCTACATGACACACTTTTATACCCACCTTCTCTACCTGGAAAGTGATGTCTTGCCCCAGTTTAGCAGCCCAGAGAGTTTTACCTCTGTGATGCCAATTAGTCTTTTTCCATTGATCCTCCCACAGCCACGGAGCATTTGTTACCATCCATAAGTCAGTGTAGTAGAGTGTTGGCCATTTCTGTCATTCAGCCATATCTAAAGACAGCTGGATGGCTTTCACATCTGTGACCTGACTGGTCACAGAGCCAACAGCCACCCACAAGCCAGCCTCATTGCGCTCAACAGCTTCTGAGACTTGCAACGTAGGACTCCATACAGCGTGTATGTAGCCCTACAACATAGCTGCAACTGGCAGTAAGGAGAGCATATCACTTTTCATTTTCTGATAGCTGATTATATGATGAAGTCTCCTCAGCATGTCTTCCTCTTCTGATGATAGTACACATATTTTGCCTTCAGGCCAGCTTGTGATGATTCCCAAGATTCCTGAGCAATTGGGGTTTACTATTCAAGCTTGTAGTGTAATCAAGTGAGACACTTGCTGCACGCAGCATCAGTGGCATGACATGGAAAGGACTTTCTCTTTTGACATCCAGACCAGCTCCGGCAGTCAAGGTGTCAGGAGAGGCAGTGCTTTGGTGCCAGTCACTTCGGAGGTGGCTCAAACCCCTTTGTAAACTGACAGTATCTCCTTTTAAGTAGGAGGTTAACAGGCCTCAGATCCTCTGTATCTCTGACTCCAAAATCCCAGTCTCTGTCCTCAAGTCTCCCTGGGTACTTTTTGCCAAAAGCTCCATGGAGGACCATTCTTCCCAGCTACAGCATAGAGCTCATTTTTCACATCTTGTCCTGTACTGATTAGCCAAAGGGCTACTGCACAAATTATCTCCTATTTAATTTGTTCAAAAGCTTGTTATTTTTCAGGACACTTCTTAATATAATTAATTTTCTGGTTCACAAGATGGAAAGGCATATAGTCTGTCTGTACTCTGGAATATTCATTCTCCAAAAAAACACAGCACCTAGGAAAGCCTGTGATTCCTTCTTGCTGGTTGGTGGGGACATAGCTGCTATTTTCTTTTCTTTTTTTTTTATTTTATTTTATTATTGTATTTTTTCTTTCTAAGATTATTTCAGGATTTTTCAGTTGATTACTTTCCACAGATGCAACGATGGCTGTACATGAATTTATTGCAGATGATGTAAGCAAGGGAAAGACTATCGTATCTTGTTTAAAACTTTGGTCAGTTTCTTATCCCTGATGCATATAAAGGGACAATTCAGGTTGTGTTTCATAGATCTGAAGAATTTGTCCTTTATTCTAAGGAAAAAACTTTATAAAAATGTAGCAACACTCCACCTCCTTCAACATCTCTTGCAGAAAAAAACTGCCGTATTACATGACCAGTTCTGTATTCAGGTTTTCTGATTGAATGTTGTGTCATAGAAAATACTGTACAGTCTGTGATTAAATCTGTACATATGCACTCTGACATTTGTTCCTCTAGAAAAGACAAAAAATAGGCAGTTACTAATGATCCTGGTGATCACCACTTTGAAAAGGGCAGTTTCCCTACTCTAATATGACATAATGTTGATAGAATTTTTATAGAAGAGATTCCATATGATTACAATGGACTCAAGATATATCTTTTGAGAAAATTTTGCCAGATTTTACAGATTCTTCTAGATGTCTTCATAAGAAAGAATCTCTTTTGGGATGTACGTATATTTATCATCACTCAGGAACTTCGTTTTTTTCTTTGTTTTTTTGTTTTTTGTTTTAATTGCAGGTATTCATCAGCTAGAAAGCAATTAAATTTAGATAATTATATTGCCAGTACCTAGTAGCTGCTTAAGATATATACATGGGTCAGTGTCTTATTTATATGTCCAACCTTAGCAGGAGAGCTCATGTCACTGCTGAGTTATCAAATCAATGCTGTTATCAATTTAGCCTAGATTTTCAACCAGGCCTGCTTGCACAGATTTTGGCATGTATAATGCTCTGCTGGGTCATGAATGAAGGGTAATCTATATTACCCTTCTATAATCTATATTTTTCTATTGTCTTGACGTAGTGTCCTAGAAGTTTGATTAAATGAATATATATATATGTTATATACTGGGAAATGAAAATCTGCTGTGCTTTAAAGATGCATAAATATGAATTTACCTGTTTACTACCAATTCATTTCAGTAAGAATTGATTAATAATTGTATGCAAAAAAATATTTCTGTAGAGTACAAGTTTGCATTAACAATTGTATCAAACAGATTATTCATAGTATTATGGCATTTCATTTTGTGTATAAAATGATATAAACTAATCCTTGCTGTTGTATGTTTGCATGTACTGCAGTACAATGTTAAATGGCCTCATGCCATTTCAGTTGCAAATATTAATATTTCAATGTCAGTTTTATCTTTAGGAACTACCTTTAATTTGTGTTTGCCTTTTTCAGCCAGTATAATTCAGAAGAATTACAAATTCACTTTCATATGTACACACACTTAATTTTAATGGTGAGCTAAGTTATAGCAAGATGTTCTGTAAAAATGAGTGGAGAGAATAAAAAATTTGTTCATTGATTATATGCTTGAAATTATACTTTCTTAGTAAAATATGATAGAAAAAAAAAAGGAAAAAAATTAGTCTTTTGATTATACTTGGTAAAAAAAAAAGTATTTGTTGGTGAGACATTTAAATCATCAGAGATGGAGGAAATGGTAATCTCAGGAGAATTATAGTGTTCATTCAATTGATGGCTGTAGGATTGGCAGTGAAGGAATAATATTTTTTTTTTTAACTTTAATCAAGACCCCTGGGGTGGTGAAAAAGACATGTGATTCGAGGGGTACAAGAGACCAAGATGGTGAAAGGGACAAAGACAAATGCTTCAAGAGAAAGTTTGGTGACAGCAAAGATGTTTAAAGGAAGGAAGAAGGAATTATTCTTACAGTGAAAAGGAACCTGAGTAATGCTGTGATCCTACAAGTCAGTATGATATCATTGAACCCACAGGATCTGACAGAAAAGTTTTTTAGTTCTTCAAGCCCAGGTTGAATAGGACTCTCAACAACCTGATCTAGTGTGTGGCATTCCTGCCCATGACAGAGAGGTTGGAACTACATGATATCTATGGTTCTTTCCAATTCAAACTATTCTGTAATTCTATGATTCTCCAAAAATATTCCTGCATATTTAACAAAATATTTTCAAAATGTACTAGCAGTAATACAATTTATTCATGCTCTATATGCTATGTGTATACAATAAATATATTGTAAGAATCAGATGTCATTAAATTAAACCTTCAAATCTAGCAACCAAAAGATGCAAAGGAGTACTGGAGCTAAATGATTTAAAAAACTTTATCAGAAAAATATTAAAACTGTAGCTTTTTGTGATTTTAGGACATACTACACTTTTATGAAAACTGTTTTTGTGATGGTTAAATGCAGAGCTTATTAAGTCTCTGTATTACACAAAGGGCTGCATAAGCCCCACATTAACCAATCATGACAAATTGCCTGATTTTCCATATATGTGTTCTTTACTAAACATGGAAGAAATATAATAATTTCATTAGGATCATAAATTAAATAGTGTTATGCACTATGACATAGAATCACAGAATCACAGAATATGCTGAATTGGACAGAACCCACAAGGATCATCGAAGTTCAAATCCTGTCCCTGCACAGAACAGCCCCAAGAGTCACACCATGTGCCTGAGTACATTCTTCAAATGCTTCTTGAACTCTCTAAGTCTTGGTGTTGTGACCACTTCCCTGGGGAGCCTGTTCCAATGCCCAAACACCCTCTAAGTGATGGAACCTTTTCTAAAATCCAACCTAAACTTCCCCTGACACAGCTTCAAGCCATTCTCTCAGGTCCTGTCATTCGTCACCAGAGAGAAGAGATCAGTGCCTGCCCCTCCTCTTGCCCCCATGAAGAAGTTGTAACTGTGATGAGATTTCTCTCAGCATCCTCCAGGCTGAACAGACCAAGTTACCTCAGATGGAGCCCTGTGGAACCCCAGTAGTGCCAGTCTGATGTCACCCCATTCTCAACAATTCTTTGCACCTGACTCCTGAGCCAGTTGCTCACCCATTTCACAATGCGTTTTTCTAGGTGAATGCTGGATATTTTATCCAGAAGAATCCTGTGAGACACATGATGAGGAAGCAATCTTTGCAGAAGTAAACCAGCAGTATATATTGTTTAACTTAAATTTATCTGTAGGTACTTTAAGCAAATTGAAAAGCAGATCACTGCAAAATTTGACTTAGAAGCCCAAAATGTTTCTTTCCTGAAAGGTCTTCTCTTAATTTATATGAGCAAGAATCTGCAGGTGACAGCTAAAACCCCAGACATCAGATGCCACATTGCAGAGTGATTCAAGGAGAATTTCCTTGTCACTTGACAACTACTGCCTATTTAATCTTTATATAGAGCTTAAAGCATGGATGTTTTGTTTTGTTTTGTTTTGTTCACCCTGGGCTCATCTTCTTGGTGTTATACCAGACAAAAAGGTATGACAAATTCTTTTCTCTCATGACTGTTCTAGTATCCTAAGGACAATGGCTGGTCTTCAACTTAAAGTATACCATTACAAAGAAGTATTGCAAAATGATTTTTTACCACAAATTTTGAGTGACTTCATGCATAACCTATCCTACTTATAATTCACACTGCCAGAAAGTGCCCTGTTTACTCACCTGTGCTTTTCTGTACATATCGTAGCTTTTAATATGTTTGAAAAGATGCATGCGAAATCCAGTCCTACAGCCAGCAGTGAAATTCTGTTAATGGTCTCTGAAGTAAAAGGGATTTCTTACTCCGGCATGAAAAGGATGAATAAACCTCGCATTTCTTTGAATGTAACTGGTTCCTCTAAGAGGAACTTAGTAAACAAAACAATAACTATCTGAAAACTACTGTTTCCAGCCTCAAGAAAGCATTGTTCCTATAGAACCTTTATTTAGCTGACATATATTCTTCTAATCCCCTGGAACACACAGTTACTTCTTGCAAACATTGTACAACACAGTAGTCAGCAACAGGCATAAATCAACAGGAATTGTTCAGTATTTGTCTAAAGTGTTCAAAAGCCAGTTATTCTTCATTAATTACTTGTGCTAATGTTTGAACACCAGCCCTACAATCTGCCAAAGCCATATATTGCATTTTAACCCTTCCAAGTTTTATGTGAAATAAAAAAAAGAATCCAAATTTTGATTTTTAAGCCTGACTAGTTCTTTGTAATATATGATGCTGTCACTAAAAAATAAAAAAACTGACATAAATTAACAGACATACAGATATCTGAAACAGCTAGAGAAACTCATACTCCAGTGCTTGGTAATGTACAGTAAATTTTGAGGTTTTAGAAGGGATTGAAGGAAATATATTTGTCGGGAATTCAACAGAAATAACTCTGGCAGCTGAGTGATTTTGAGTTTCTTTCTACTAAACCACCTATTTCTTCATAAAATATTTTTTTCTCTCTAGAAATAAGTTCTATAACTAATGTCTGAATACTTTAAAGTCTTTCATAGTTTCACATATCCAGAATGTACAAAAGATTTTCACACCCTGAGGAACATGCATTTCAGTGAGATGCAATGGTGATTTAACACCCCAAACTGTTCAGCTCATAGCTCTTGTGGAAGAAAAAATGTACAAATCCAAATATGCAGACAAAGGAATAAGAAATTCCGTACAGCAAATACAAACACTTTTGCAGAGAAGTATCATAGAGGAAACTCTTGAAGAACCAGAATATTTAGCATAAATCCCACTGCTTACTACATCAGCAAGGCTTTCAGTTGGAATCAATTATATTGTACTCATTACCCATACGCGCCACTGAGGGACACCATATTTTACAGATATCCATTTGGATATTGAGCCATTGACTGCTACTCTTTGGACATGGTTATCCAGACAATTTCTTATCCAATGAATAGTCTATCCATTAAACTACAATTTAGCAACTCAGTTGTTTTATGGGAATCATGTCCAAGGCCTTGCAGAAGTCAAGGTATACAACATTAGTTGCTTAATGACCAGTAGAGTCACTGCATTGTAGAAGGATGATCATATTAGTCAGGAACAATGTGCCTTTTTTGAAGATGTGTTGGCTGTTTCTAATCACTTTCCTGTCCCACACACGCTTTGACATACTTCCAGGAGAATATTTGCCATGTTCTTATCAGGCAAAGAGGTGAGTCTGAAAGGTCAGTAGTATTCAGGGTCCTCCTTTCTTCCTATTTGAAAAATGGACATGATATTTCTGTTTTTTTCCAGTTACTGGTGACCTTCCTGACTGCTGTTTTGAATACAGTGATGAGCAGTGTAGCAACTATATCAGCCAGTTCCCTCAAGATCTTGGGATACATCTCATCAGATCTTATGGACTTGTCCATGTACAGTTTCCTCAGAAAAACAGATAAAATAAATTAAACAGAGATTAAGAAATGCACCAATAAAAATTAAGATAAAATAAATATACTTACTAAAATAAATAGACCATTTAAAAATTATTTTTAATATATTTAGTAAAATAATGTGCTGATTGAAAAATAAGAGCAGTATTGCTGCAAATATGTATTTGAAGCCCATATTATACCATGAAATAGCCTTATTTTGGAAATTTTTGAATACATAGGACTTCAAGACTGCCATTTATATGAGAAACTCAAAAAACAATTCAGTCAAGCTTCTAGAATCTCTAGAATTTCTTTGAAAATTAGTAGAGTTGTTTAGATGCTTATTTACAGGTTTAAATTTGTTCAGATCCTATCTTTTGACCTTAGTGCTGTACTTGAGACCCCACTGAAAATTAGTTACCTAGAGAAGAGTGGCACTCATGGCCTGATCTATCCATGACATTCTGCTACTGTCTGTGTGTCAAATTTAATGACTTGTGACAGATCAATTAAAGTTAAGGAACTCAAGGTTTGTATGACAGATTGGTTGTTTACTAAGTGAATTTATATGTGTACATAATGTAATAATTTGCGTAGTTAATTTATTGTTGTTGTGAGCATTACATTTGCTTGTGTAAATTATACCAGTTTGCTGTTCAGATAAAAATGGATATTGATGGATTTGTTTTGACTATGCACAAGTTGGCTTTGACTAGAAATTAATCTGGATGCAATTCTTTGCTGTCTGATGTCAGATGGCAGAATACATCTGCACATCAGATCTGAGGACCAAAGTCAGTGAAAGCAGGGAAAACTGCCCAGGTCTTGGTACTGGCAGAGTTGAAACTTCTGCCCAGGTATTTATGAATTACTTCCTGAGTCTATATGAACTTCTGAGAGACCTATAAATCTCTTGTGAAATAAAGGAGAAATTGTGGGGGGTAGTTTTGTAAAATGGGCAGAAGAGTTGGTAGATTTTTAATGATATTGGTTTACAATTGGCATAAGCTAAATTCACTCTGCCTGCTGCTGAAAGGGACTCTTTACCGTTCTCATTCTTCTATCAGCATTTGCAATCAGGTGAATCAGATCATTTATCTTTGGTGTTGGTTATTGTTTTCCCTCATGAATAATTTCCAATCTTAGCTAATCTTGACTTGCTGTTGGGCCCCATGATTTTAGTGTTGGCTCAAGGGAGGAAGCAAAAATTGTAGCTGAGAAAGTTAAGAATGTTATTTTGGAAAAAAACAACTTAATTTTGGCTGAAACAGGTAATGAGTTAATACTCTAGGATGTACATGGGACTTCTCTTTCATGCCCAAATAAGTCTAGCTAAGCCTAAAATTCTCATCTATGTACAAGAAGAGTGTATCCTGTTCACCTGAGACACAGTTTAATGTTCCCAAGTCTTTGTTATTCCTTTATTATAAGTGTAATGAAATATACATGGTCACCACCTTGAGGCTACTCAGAGAATGAAGCAATACATTGCGTGGAACATGCTTGTTAACTGCAGTTTTCATGTTGTGACTGCATCACATCACTTTCAGAAAAGTAATGGCTTTCAAAAAGCTTCTGCAGGCTATGCAGGGTCTTTGTATTAACCTATAATATACCTATTATGTCTCAGCTCCTCTGTTTTGCTCACTTTCTCATGAATATAATCTTGCAGACTATGCTAGTGGCAACTTCTGAGCTGGTGTTTCTTTTTTAAAGTGGGAGGCAATTACTGACAGGATGTAATCTGTTGGATTTCATTCCTTACTGTGACTCATTAAAGCGTACTTTACCTTCTATGAATGCTAGAAAGGCTAACCCTTTCTCCACACGCCCTTTAAAAAATTAAAAATATTTGCTAGTGACTATCTGGCAAGTAATGCAAGGTAAACAGACATTTCTAACTCATCTTGCTGTACATTTTAATTAACGAGATTGTGCTAGATAGATGAGGATCTGGAAAAATTAGCACTTGCATGAAAAAATACATAGTGTATTTGCTTTAGATGAAGAAACAAGAATTAGATTTGGCTCATATTTTTCTGTAATAAAAAGAAAATAATATATATTTAAATATAAACCGGTTTGTTTTCCATTTTTTACAGTTTCTTTTGCTCTTATTCATAGAAATGCAAATAGACAGTAACTTCTGTGGAGAGAGGGTGATAGGTAAGAATCTGCCTATATGTAGTAAACTTGTGTGCATTTCCTAATGCATTTAAATAAATGAATATATCATGCATGTCAGCAGAAGCAATCTGTTGCACTTCAGACAAATGAAATGCTAAATACTGAAAAGTGACATTTCAAAAAGTCACCTTCAAAAGGCTACAATAAATTTTATAGATTCTTTAGCATTGCCAAACACAAAAAATAATATAAATTTTTTAAAACCTGCAGATTTTATTAAGTTGTCATCAATCTTCTCCTTACAGTGTTTTAAAGTTTATCTGTTTAATTGAAACATATATATATAAATGCTTTCAAAAGTAATGAAAAAAATGGTTGTTTCAAAATGTGGGATTTTCAGCATTTCATGGCACAGAACTTTAAAAAAATATATTATTATTATTGTTATTATTAATATTTAACAAACATTTGACCAACTAAAACATAAATAAATGTACATAAATACATAGCAAGTATATAAACAACCATTCATTGAAAAGTCTATAGGGTTTAATTCTTGGACCAGTATAATTTTCTCATCACACTTACTAAATATTATAAACACTCCCTAAGCTCAAAAGGAGTTGTTTAAATAAACCATATGGTATTTATATAAAATAACAACAAAATAACACCTAGCAACAAGGGTCCTAAATTTTATTTGGAAGGGATTTAGAGAAGCATGGAGAAATGTGTATAAATACCTAATTGGAGAATAATGAATGTGGAAACAAACTCTTCTCAGTGGTAGTCAGTGAGAGGGCAAGAGGCGATGGGCACAAACCAAAACACAAGAAATGAAGAGGGTATGTTTTCACTGTTAGTTAAAACTCACTGCTGAGCGCTGGAACAGGTTGCTCAGGAACGTGCCACAGAGTCCTCATCCTTGGAGATATTCAAAACCCAACTGAACATGTTCCTGAGCAAGCTGCTCTAGCTGACCCTATTTTCAGCATGAGGGTATTGAACTACAGAGTCTCCATAGAACTTCTTGAGTTTCTAATATTCTGTGATGCTGTGCCTTTTTTCTCTTTGCCTCCTAAAGAGAAATTATGTGCCCATCATTCAAGACAGATGTAGAAGTTTTCACTGAAGGATTTAGGGAGCAATTTTCCAAAGCATGAATTGCTTCCACTTTTCACCATTTACCTCACCAACACACAGATAAATACATTAAGGAAATATACTCAATTATAGTCACAAACCTATACACTGATGCCAGCAGCTCTGCAGTGTAACTTTCTCATGTTCATTAACGTAACACTAATTTAATTTGTTTTGTATATGATTGAATTTCTTTTTTTTCCACTTTAAATATCATACTTTCAATAGCCTGGTTCTACCGCAACTTTAGTAAAGGAAATAAAGGAATATCCAAATGCGCTGCCCATAATAAGCATCCTGAAATGTCACAGCGTGTTTTAACAGAGAGATATTCTACTGCAATAATAACAGGTATTCTAAAATAATATTTTTAATTTAATTGAAAATAGATATTAAAAAAAAAAAAAAAAGAAAGTAACAACAGTAACAACAACAAAATACCTAAAAATTTTAGGCAATTTCAGGGAATTCTGAAAAGGCTGCTGGACAAATAAACAGAAGAAAAAGATATCTTTGATGTTCACAATCCACTAAGTGCTGAAGGTGAGAAAACTTTATGGTGAAATATCATCACTTTTCTGCCTTTCATAGAATTCTCCAACTGATCTTTGTGGTCATTGTCAGAGATATTAAATTGTTCCCTATGGACATAACATTGGATGTGCTGCAGTCTTTATATCTTGCATTACTGATATACATTTTAAGCCAAATAGCTTATGTCTTGTACTGATAAATAAATTCTTAAATATCTACTCTTTCTTTACAGTATTTGGTTCAACTATTTTGCAAACACTTAGTTTTCAGTTTCTGGGTCTGATCTTAGTGTTTGCTGAATAAAAGTTCTTAATCTATTAGCTTACTGGCAAAAATAATTAAATTAATAATATGTTTTGTTAAGACCTCTGCCTGCTATCTTTTGTGATCTTATAGATTAAAAGGATGGTTTAGAATGTGAAGAGGCTCAGAAAGTCCATACAGTTCACACCTTAGTGATGGCAAAATTAAATTACATAGGCCCTCAGCCTCAATAGATTCCTCATCTATAAAATGATTTGAAATGAGAGATATATAGACAGGCTGTAAATAAGAAGGTATCAGTATCATTTATGTTCATATTTGTAAAATAAAAGTGCACCTCAAAGTTTTCTAAGTGAACAGTGCAGGACAACATAGGAGGTACTCCTGAATAAAACATTGAATTTGTTTTATTTTCTAACTCCTAAGAGGAATTAGCACTTCTAATTATCCAGATAAATAAAAATATGGAAAAAAAAAAAACTTACTTATGATTATGTAATTTACAAAGCAGGAATTGCTAAGGTAAAAAATCTTGAGATTATCACAAATATAAATCTAGAGTTTTTTAAACACATAAAACTGCTTATTCCTGAATTACTCCTATTCTCAGGACAACTGTATTCCACGGCTGAGTTAAATTTTGTTTCTTGAAGTCAATAATGAGAATGTAATTATGTATAACTGATATAACTGTATGTAAAAAAGTTTAAGTGATATAGGATTTTTTAATCTGATTTGGAGATTAGGTTTCATATGGTCTATAATTTGTCAAGAGTAAAAAAAAGTACTAATTACACTCATAGAATTGAAAATGTGATTGTAAAAGGAAGAGACAGAAAATAAAGTGTAATTCAGCTCTAAAGGACTATTCCTGAGATGTCAGCATACAACTTTTATCTTTCCCAATAAATTCTCTGTGCACACAATAAGATAAACTATTATCCCTAATGATTAATTTCTTACTATAATCCACAGATTAAAAGACATGGAAGAGAAGATAGGATGGATAAATCATTCTGTCTGGTTAGTAAAAATTTTATGTGTATTTGCATATCTAAATATATGATCCCATCACTGTAATACTATGTCAAAAGCTTCCATTTTAGCTCACATACATATCTGTAACCAGAAGCCTGAAACTTCAAGGTGAGTTGTGAGGAAGGTCAAGTTAGATTAGACAGACTTTCAATTCAGAGTACTTCAAAAGTCCCTAATTCACCAAATCCACTCAAATAGTGGTATAAACAAGGCTGTTTCAAAGATCTGCTAGTCTTCTGCACTATCTATATGAAAAAGTACCCCATAAAATTCTCAGAGTAATTCTTTGTGAATTTGGGCTATCTAGTTCTGTCTTATTTTTTTCTCATAGAGTTTATTGATTAACCAAAAATGGCATATTAAAGGATTAATTAATACATGAAATTATATCTCTGTAGCCCAAGAAATACATCACTGATCTGAGTAATAAAAGATCCAGGCTTTTGCCACCATTGAAGCCTGAAGAATTGTGTAGACTTGATGTGAACTAAGTTTAGGTTGTTTAAGCTGTCATAATAATTGCTTAACGATTGGGTAATGACTGAGTGTCTTGGGAGTTTGGTTATATTCATGACTATGATATATGATAAATGTTTAACAAATCTGTGCAGAGGATCAGTAAAGAAAGAGCAAGACTGCATTAGCAAGTACATGAAAGTCGCACTAAGCAGATCAAAGACAGAGAAGGAAGAAATCTTTTTCCATCAAGCCTGCTGTCTCTCAGTGAAAATATCTGTCATTAACAACCCTTTGGAATCCCCAGTATCCATCTGGAGTAAGGTGGGTACCATCAGCCTCAGAACTTAGGCAGTGTAAGATTGAATATAGCACCAGAGAAAAAAGGGAAAATAGAGGAAAAGGGATTTTTGTGTATGAGAGTAATAAACTGTTGAAAGTGACATTAGTTCATTCATTATATAATTTCCATCAGTTTTAAAGTTCATTGATACTCATGTGAGGCCATCCTCTTTTACCCATGATATAATTCTGAGCGCAATATGATAGGTAGGAAATAAAAGCACTATGTCAATACTGCATGTTGTAATTTGACACATTGTATTACCCAGGTAAATTCTTTACCTAAAAAGATTTTGTTTGTGAGGCTGTTGGCATTATTTTTCCTTTTTATCCAGAGCTATATTAAAAATTTATAAGTAAGCACTCAGTCAGAAATATATTTATCTAGAAGTATACCAGTAATAATGCCCTAACCCCCCAGATCTTCTCCTTTAAACATAACTCATGTGTAAATGTCATATTAGTCTTTTCTATTTATCTGGTAATATATTAATAATATATTAATATTTCTTTTATTCTATTAGTCAGCTTTTTGAACAATTCGCCTATATTATCCTAATTTAACTTTGTCTTGGTGTATATGGTCAGAACATGCTACACAGAGGTAAACCATTTATACTGGATACATTCCTGAATTTTTATTGACTTTGTTAAACACACCCACACATTTAGAAATATAAACATGGATAAGTTTTATTATTATTAGCCCCAGTGATTTTTCTTTTAGTTCAGTGTAAATCAGTGTTTGTCTTTTAGTACTATGTTTAATGTAAGGTCTGCTATTTAGCAAAAGTTACTGCAGTTATTTAAATACATTTATAATGTGGTCTATGGTTACATTGTGCCTATGTATTATATGTACTTTTATTGCATAGATTTGATTCTTATCCACATTTGGAATTATTTTCATACAACTATAGGGGGATGGAAAGAAAATTATAGAAGCACTACAGCTTAGTGGTTGTTTGCATTTTTTTCTTCCCCTCACGTTTAGTAAAAAGCTTTTTCAGATTGGTTTGGAGCTCTTTGTGAATATTTTAAGCTTACTGATCCTGTTCTCTTCTCTTTTACACTCTCCAAGGGTGCTTTATGCTTACTTTTCTAATTGACTATGTTTAATTAACAAGGTTCTTTGATTCTGTTAATCTTACAATTTGAAGTTAGAAATATGTTTGCTTCTCTTTGGAGACTCAACATTTAGTGTCAAATTAATGACGACTAAAGACCTACTGATGACAATAATTATTGCTTATTTAAGAACATTTGCAAGTGGTTAATTTCAAAATTCTTGCTCTAATTTCAGCCCAGGATGTGAGGGGGCAGAGTCTGGAGCCATGTGGGTGTGTCTAGGCTGTTATTGTGTACCACAAACATCATTCCTGGGGTGAAGAAGTAGGGCATTCTCACCTCTTAGAAGAAGGGCTCCGCAGCCATTTTGTCCTTTTCCAGGGAGCAAGCAGTGAATGGAGCGTGGGGTAATGCTGGTCCTGACAGAAGGGTTTGTCTGCAATTCTTTTTCAATGTCTCAGACTTGGGGAAAAAACATATTCACAGAGAGTCCGGGGACCATTCTGTTGTCTCTTTGAGTGGCTGTGGTCACATTAGGTCAGACTTGGTGAGCATTTTGCAAGTAATCACACCCTTTATACACTGTTGTTATTTACATTGTTGCTGTTATTGTTTGTTTTCTTATCTCATTGCTGTTTCTAGTAAATTGTTATCTCAAGCCATATCTCTACCTCATAATATTGCTGCCTATTGTCTCTCTTGCCTGCAGGGGTAGAAGAAGGGATTAATTTTC
Organism: Taeniopygia guttata; assembly: GCF_048771995.1. NCBI lineage: Eukaryota > Metazoa > Chordata > Aves > Passeriformes > Estrildidae > Taeniopygia > Taeniopygia guttata. The sequence goes on along the minus strand of NC_133027.1, from coordinate 29,354,985 downwards.
AGCTGGACATTTTTCCATAACTCATTACTTTTATTGAATTTTTTAAATAGGTGCTTTTAGTACTCAGAGAATTGGGTTTTTATTTATTCTTAAAGTCAGTATATCAATTCAGAAGTGAAAACAAAACATCGGTATTTTTTGTAAAAGTTCTTTAAAATTTAAAATTTCTATGGAAAAACCTAGTCAATTTATATTAAATTTCTGAGAAAGAAATAATAATTTCACATGGGTTTTGCATCCAAGATCAACTTTTATGTATTATGAAGCCTTAGTCCTAAAATTACAGTTATTTGCCTCAAAGTTAATGGTTTCTGTTTCTTGGGAGAATTAGGAAGTAAACAAAGTGGATAACTGAAATTTTTCTTAGTTTTCCAGAGCTTCAGGTAGTAAAAATAGATTATAGTCTTGCATACATTGCTCTGGCCTTTGTTTTCAGAACAGAAACGGAAATATTTAAACCTACTGACTCTTAAGCAGAAACAGATAAAATAATTTAACAGTATATGTATATTGAGAAGGAAAATAAAACCAGGCACTGGAGAAGAAGTAAAAATAAAAAAGGACTCTAGTTGCAGCTACCTGATGCAGCTCATAATACACTCTGATAATGTTTGTTAAGAAATGGAAAAATGGTATCTAGGAGTTGCGTTCTAATTTTTTATCTCTGATCCCTAAGCAACACAAAACTGACAGACTGCACTCAAAGACACTGGATATAAAGAAAAAAAATTGAAAATTATTTTTCAGGTGTATTTTAAAGAGACAGAGACAAAAGGAAAGAAAGGAAAGTAATAAAATTCTGGTACTTAAGAAAGTAATGGAAACTAAGAGGAGAAAGCAAAAGAAATGGACATGGATAATATGAAACATTAAGTCTGAATTATGGAATAATTTTTGTTGAAAGGCATCCTTCAGATTATTGATGCAACTGTTGTCCTAAAAACAAATGCCACATCTGTGTCTTTTAAATATTCCCAGGGATGGAGAGTCATTCTTTTCCTTGGGCATCCTGTTCCAATGTTTGACAGACCTTTCAGGAAAGAAGTTTTTCTTTGATCTTATTAAAAAAAAAATCTTGCGGGAAATAAAAATGAAGTGAATTGTGTATGTTAACTTTCAGATGAACTGGGTTTGGTTAGTTCCTAATTTTTGATAAAACTCATCCATATTAGCTGAAAACTTAATCTGCCTTATACTTAACTGGTCCTATCAAATGTGCAGGACACACAGAAAGAGAAGCGGAGAAGGTAAGAAATTCCATATTTTAATTGTTACACAAGCATCTATTAGTAGTTTCTAAATGTCTCACTATTGTTTTAAAGTTTTGGGGTTTTTTGTAAGCATTTTTCCTATACCACAGAACCTTGATTTTTTTTTCGTCATTTCAAAGGTAGGAAAGGTAACATCAGCTCTGCTGAAGAGGGAGTGACTCAGCAAATGGAAGGATTTGGGATGGAATAATTTATGCTATAACACACAGGAGTTCCGCATTGAAACATGGAGTGGAACTTGGGGTTTCTAATTTTGTATTATAGTGCAGATTACTGCATCATTTTTGACTTCTAGTATATCTTCTGATAAAGCATATCTGAGTCAATGCATTCACTATTTAATATGCATATTTATAGAGTAGTTCACCAGACATGGTTGAAAATGACTCATGTAGAACTTCAAAGTGCTATTCAAGAAGCACAACAGAAGAGAACTGTAAATTCAGTTTTTGAACTGGTTGTTGATTTTCAACTTAGATGCACAACAGAATAGTTTCTTGACTCAAAGTTTAACTATTTTAATTTTTTTATAGAGATGAAATTTTAAAAATTTTGGTTAGAGGACAAAGATGTATTTTGTAATGATTAGCATTTACGATGTTATTATTTTAGAATGTTTCAGTGTTTATTCCTTGATGAAAATTCGTGGTGCATAATATAAATATTAAAAATTCACCATTAGATCAAATTTAGAAATTAGGTTGAAATAGTTTTCTTTATAATTAGTACTTTTTATTTAGACCTAAAAGAACTAAAGATTTCTTTTTATCAGAATACTATATATAAATCTATTGGAAGATATAATTATAATGCCTGTATAAATATCTTGTTGAATATCAAGCACTGATGATCAAATATCTGGTCAATATTAACCTAAGTATTATTTGAAAAGCCTCTATTATATAGTGTATTTTTCTTTAATCTAAGTTATAAGTCATATAATAGGCCAGACATTAGAATGAATGTACAGGTCTTTAGTACACTGCAGAAGAGGGCAATAGAGAAACGTAATATTTATTCTAGTTTGTTACAAGTGGCAGACTGCATTGGCCTCAGCAAAAGAAAGCTAAAGACAAAAAAAAAAGGAGTGGAGGAGTGGGGTGTGGGAGGATGCATTGTAGGAGAATAGTGACAGTGCTGAAGGCAATCTCGCCCCTAAGGAGTTACAGCTGTACTAATTACCAAAGAGTAGGAACAGGACAGCCCTTAATAGGGTGCAGCTGTGTCCAATAAGGATGGGTGTTATAAAAGAGTGGGTTAGGTGATTGAGGGTTTGAGTCAGTCAGCTGTGCTGCTGACTGAGTAAGTGTTGGGTGGCCATGATGGGGACAGGTAGAAGCCAGCCAACCATGTGGAAGAGAGAGAAAAGGAGTCAGTGTTGGGAGAAGCTGCCCATGAGAACTCACAGAGAGAAGGTATAAAAGTCTTACAGTAAGATAATGAAGTAACAGTGGCAGTCAGTTCCCATCCACCATCGATTGGTGCCAAGCACCGATGCCAACAGTTGGTGGCCTGTATGGGGATGAGTTCTGACAGTGGAGGATGCTCCTTAGTGACAGTATATCACTGAATTTTAATTGAGAGATAATTTGAATTATTTAATGACAGAATATTTGGATTTTTATTATTCAGGGTTTTTTTAATTTTGCAGTTGCATTAATGGGCATGCCCTGTACCTACTTAACTGTCTACTCCTTAGATAATTAGAAGTTTGATTATGATATGTAATATATTGGAGGCTAGGTTTGGAACTGAAGTAGCAGTAAATAATATAATACATTTTTTTACCTTTTCTCTATGTTTCTAAGACTATTTAGTTAAATATCAAGCTTAGTTGACTGGAATAATTTTTATTATAATTGTCTGGGGAAAGTATCCCTTTATAGGATAGTGTGAAAGATGTCTTCTAAAGTTTGATTTAATATTAATTAAGCTTTGCTTCCTAGAAAATTTTTTTTCTACTTTCTCTTCATGATTGGCAATAGTTATAAGTATAATTAAAAGTAGATTTTTCAGCAAAAAAAATTTAAATCCTAGTCATATTATAAATTAAATAGGCTTTTTTATAAAAACGAGCTAACTTTTTTTTGCCAGGTGCCATTGTGACCTGGTTGAGCTATTAGACAAGCTTCTTTAAACTTCCGCCCAATATTTCAACTGTAGACTTAAAAACAAAAGACCCACCCAATTTTTTAAAGTTTGATTTTCACATATTTTGTTTATGAACATTTTTTTCTTCAGCCTAGCATAAACATTTTGTTCCTACTCAGTATCTTTTAGTAGTACAAATTTAATTTTTTGTGAACTACTATTGTTAAGTGTTTTCATTGTATTACTTGGAAATTTAGGTTCTCCACATTCTACAATGTGGCAGGTAGACAGCTATGGACAGGGCTGTAAAAGTGAAGGAGTAACTTACAAGAGAAAATTCTACCTTTCCCAAAGGAAAATGATGCTGAAATTTACTTTGTAATGTGTATTTGAACACCAAAGGGAGATATTGACTTTGCTGTTCACTTTTCATTGAGCTGATACTACTCTAAATGCATTGATTCCAGAAAAGCTAATTCTAATAAGCATAATTTTACAAAAGATAGTAAAACAGCAATTTTACTAAGTCAATGAACTAATGCTGTGAAAATACTTCCTTATAATCTGATTTTTATTCTAGACTTTCATTCTCTCTTAGCTGCTTCATTCTTTCTCCTTTTCTTGAGTTTATTTTTTTGAGAACTAGTTTTAATATGCTTTGCTCTTATGTCAACTTCATTATGACTCACTAATGCAGAAAAATTTGGATACTGTTTTCTATCCTGCAGTCCTGACTTTGACCTTTGAGTCAGAAGCTAACAGTTAACGAAAGCTAACTTTTGTTTGAAGTTAAGTCTTCCACTTAATTATTAAAGACAATATCAGTCTATATATCAGATATATACTCATATTGGGTGAAGTGACTGCTCAGAAGAGTGAATTCTTTTAGTTATAGAAATAACTGCTCACAAATGCTCAAGCCATGGTTTGCTACCTGATTTTCCTGTATGTACATTAGGGAAGATATGCTATAATATTAATATTTTTCAGTGTTAGCCGTTGCTTTTCATAAATAAATAAAATTTTCTAGAAAAACAAAAGAAAAATTCTTCATAACAATTACTCTGTGTAAACACATTAGGAATGTTTTCTGTATTCTTTTGGTGTTTAATAATTGTCACATTGGACAGTTGTGCTCTTTGATGCAAATAATATTTTTATATAACATCATAAAACTTGTCAGTGAAGCATAATTCATATATTTTCTGATAGTTTTACTGCTGAAAGAACAAAGCAGGAGAGTTCACAGTGTGGTTCAATGTCATGACAGTGTGGAAGTTAGGATGCAAAATCTACAGTTAACAATAGAGCAATTCTAAATGTAGCACAAAAATGCTAAAAACAGGTTTAGCAGAACTGTTTTATGATGTGCTGTCTTGGGACACTGTGTTCCTAAATTGTCTTACTTTACACCTCTGACCAGTCTTGATCATGGTTATCTCTAGTTTTGGAAATTTCGATGATTTCAAGATATGTTAGAAATCATAGCTGCTTACTTTTTATTCCTCCTTTCTTGCTTTTTGAAATTATTTCTCTTCTCTTTTCAGTACTTACTGGGGACTACCTCAGTCTGGAGCCTGTATACTTTAAGTGAGAATGCTTCACAAGATAACAAAGATTAATTTCTCCTTGGAGAGATCATCACACTTATGTCCTCAAAACATCTAGAGATTTCCTGATTTTTTCTTTTTTCATATAGTCTTTTTTATGTAAGTCAGATAACTTAAGTCAAAAGCAGACAATCAGAAACTTTCAGCCAAAAAAACAGCCTACAGATAAAAGTACAAGTAAAGGAAATTTAGATGGGTATCTTCATAATAGTATTTAAATAAGTGCCACACATAACAAATATTTTAAAGAACACATATACTGAAGAATGAAATCACAGAAAAAAAATGCTAAATGAGTTAAGATCTGTTTTTTAGTCCTTTTGGAGGCCAATGGAAAAATAACATGCTCGTGAACACAAGCAGCCAAAAATAAGCATGTGTACTTCAGGCACATACTGTCTGAAAGCACTATTTTAGTTTACCTGAGATAGTGTGTATTGAGTTGATGTGGCAAGATTTTGGTAGCAGGGGAATGCTGGGATGGACTCTCAGCATTTCCTTGACATCTAATGGATCCAATGTCAGACACCTCCAATTATAGACCCAACCCTGGCCAAGGCATCATGAGCCCACCAATGATAGTGCCTCTGGGATAACATAATTTAGAAGGGGAAAAAATTTTTCATGCAATCCATTGCAGCCACAGAAGAGAGGAGTGAGAATTTTGAGATGAACAACTCTGCAGGCACCAAGGTCAGTGCAGAATATGCGGGAGGACACGATCCAGGCACTGGAGAAGAGATTCCTCTGCAGCCTGGTGAAGACCATGGTGAAGCAGCTATGACCCTGCAGCCCATGAAGGTCCACAGGGCAGCAGAGATCGACTTGCAGCCCCTGGAGAATTCCACAAAAGAGCTGGTGGATACCTAAAGGTGGAGGCTGTGACCCTGTAGGAAGTCCATGCTGTAGCAGGCTCCTGGCTGGACCTGTGACCCTGTGGAGAGAGGAGCACTGGCGCTGGTTTGCTGGCAGGATTTGCGACTCTGTGGAAGGCATCCACACTGAAGCAGTTAATGAAGAATTGGAAATCCATGGGGATGATTTGGAGGAAGGCACAGAAAGTTGTCTCCCATGGGAGGGATGCCACACTTGATCAGGGGAAGAGTATGAGGAGCCATCTGCCTGAAGAGAAAGAAGTGGCAGAGACGGCATGTGCTGAGCTGTCTGCAACCCACATTTACTGTGCAGCCAGGGGCAAGGAGGTAGAGAATTTAGCGAGCGAAGTTAAACCCAGGAATAAGGTGGGCATTGTAAGAAGAAATTTTTAAAACATTTTATTTTATTTCTCATTATCCTACTCTTATTGCTTGGTAATAAAGTAAATTAACTCCCCAAGTCAAGTCTGTATTGCCCATGATAGTAAGTGGTGAGTGGTTTCTCCCTGCCCTTTTCTTGACCCATGAGCCTTCATCTTATTTTCTCTCCCTTGACCAGCTGAGGGCAAGACCAGTATAGTGGGTTTGGGGAACACCTTGTGTCCAGCCAGGGCCAACCTACCACATCACACTACATATTTAAGGCTGTCATGAGGAGAGGACTTTGTCTGCAGTAAATTAAGGTCCAATACATTAAGACTTTGAAATCTATTAGATATATTGTTATAAATTTGATTCCTGACAGACTATTCAATGATGCACGTTTCCAGATCTGTAAGTACCTGATGCAGATTTTATCATTTAAATAGAAATGGAAGCTGACTAGCATAAAAGTAGAAGCATTATAATGTATTTCTGGTTTTATTTCTATCTATAGCTCTTTAGTATCTAGTAGTATTTTCATATTTTACATAGTACAGTTCTGCTTTCTGTATCCCCACTAGGCCTGCAGCAGTTCCCAATTTTTCTTGTAAGCTTATAGCTTAGATTCGCTGAGAAATATAAGAAACCCAAGGTAACTGTCATTTAACTTTTCCAGAACTAGTCACATATTTATATGCCTTACTCAGCAATAAGGAGCAAATGAGTGTTTAGAGAAAAGGTGCATTAACTAAAATAACCAGATATTTATTTTTGTTTTGTTAATGAATACATTTATATTCCTTCATTTATAGAGATAAATTCATAACTTTGCCATCTCCACAAGTTCTAATATTTCCTTTTGCATGTTCTGCAAACACATAGATAATAGTGAGATGAAGCTTTTAAAAATTTTATCTTCTATAGTCATATTTAATACTATATTCTCCCACCTTATGTTTCTGTATTTAGTGCTTTTTTTCAACTAGCATGGGGTAATTTCAATTTGAAAAAAAGTTAAATTTGCATTTCACTATGTACTCTCATACCAAAACATCTTACTATTTTGGGATGTAAAGTATATATATTTATCAAAATAAAATATTACCCAAATTACTTAATGGTGTTAGCATGTTAAAATCACTTCATTAAAAGCTAGTTTGCATTATCTGGTTCCTGAATATTTGATTATTTCAATTATATTTGGCAGTTTTAAATGTTTGATTTTTCTGTTTCTTTCTTGTGTTGAAAACCATTCCTCACCATTTTTATATAAAACTGCTTCAGTGCTTTAAGGGGAGAATGACTAACAAACCTAACTACCCCCAACCTGCTATTTATCAGCATCTCAATACACACTAAATCAGCAAATTAAAAATATAGATAGCTTTTCCACTACCATATAATTATTTAACATTCTAGGATTTCATATACTACTATAGGAAGAAATGCAGGGCTGAACACTTCTTATTGAGGATTTTTTTGTTTATGCTTATAAAAATATCCTGTGAAGAGCTGAGAAAATGCCTGTATTAAATTTTAATGAATATTATCTGTGACCTTTTTTTGCTCAGTTTTATATTTCTGCCTGTCTGAAAGCATAAAATTAGGTGAAAGAAAGCCCCATATGTGTTTAAATCCAGAAAATCAAAAACTATCAACAAAGAAGAAAACTGTGAAGTGATGGGCCCTGTACCTTGTGGCTATGAAAAGAAACCTTCTAGCTCCTATCCTCTGAGAGCAATGTTCTGCAAATGCTGAGATGTGAGATCAAAACTTCTCAGTCCCTTGAAAGGCTGAGGTGCTATAGAAAAACTGAGCATACTGCGAGTCAGGCTGGGCTGTTTTCCCAGCGAAACATCTAGGACCTAAAATTATGCATAAAAATTGAGGTTAACTAAAGAAATAGTCTTGGAGGATTTTTTTTAACAGTTAATATTTTCACCTTTTTTTATAGATATGATTTTAAGAATTTATTTTATGGGGTAGGGGAGAAGTCGGAAACAAGAAAAGAAGCTACAAATGACAAAAAGGGGACTAGAAGAGAGAGAGCAGTTATTTAATTGCTTTTTACTACAGCATCACCCAAGGAGATAAACCTTCTATGAGTCCGATCTCATTTGAACATCCTGAGACATTTTTATTAGCACTACTGAAATGAAGGCTAGGAAAACAACTTCAATTTTAAGAAAACTTGAATAAGGACCCAACTCTGGCATGGTTAAGAGAATATGAGTGAAAGAACATCCTTGTATATGAGGATAAAATTCCAAATTAGAGAGGATTGTAGAGACAGTATGCAAGAAACACCTTAAAAGAACAAAAAATGAAACAAACAAAAAAAAACAAACTACAAAAAAACAAACCAACAAAAAGAAAAAAAAAAACCCAAAAAACAAAAAAATGAAACCAGGTACAGAATTATTCATGGCTTGATAAACATGCAATTTTGTCTAAATTTAGTTGTACATTTTCTAGCTAAGTAGAATTAGAACTCTATTCTGTATTTTCTATATAAACTCTTGTTCATTCTATTGAAGTTTTTAGCTCACGACTGGTCTCTTTAGAAGCACAACTACTCTTTGTAATCCACCCAGGATTCCCTGATTGGCTCCCATCATCCATATAAGGAAAATCTTTGAGGTCGTGACTGCAATCTTTATCACATCTACATTATGTGGTTCTGAAATCAGGTGGAATTCCTTATTCAAGGTTGAATTGTGTTAATACTTTTAAGGCAAATTATAAAAAAACAGACAAATAGACAGGTTTATAAGAGGTTCTTCACAGGAATTACATGCTATTGTTGCTCAAGAAAAGCTCTGTTTGTGGGTATTTAGAGTTAGTTAAATGCATGGCTAATCTTTTACCCCTTATACATATTTAAAGAGAAATATGCAAATTAAGCTCTACAAGTTATGCATTTAATGAGTTATGTGACAAAAAGTCATTGTGATCCAGTAGATATTGGCTGTTAATATTCAATTAAGAAAGGGATTTTCATCAGCTTTATTTGAATTACCCATGACTTTACAGTTTCTCAAATTGACTAGATGTCTGTGGCTAGTTTGATTTACTTTTTTTATCTTTTTGTGGTACAACCACAATTTATAGGTAGTAGTTACCGAAACAAACAGTTATTGAAAAGAGGAAAGAAAAGAGAAAAGAAAAGAACCTCATGCCCATGAAAGTCTTTCCAAACTTTAAAACAAATGTGTGAGGAGACTGTGTTGAGGAATTACCTGAATCTCAAAAAATGAAGCCATACTTGACTCTAGTGAAAATACAGAAATGTGTTTCAGAATTCCTTGGTTGTCTGGAGCCGCTGAGGGAGAAATTATTCTTTTAATTACACCTTCTGATGATGCGTAAATAGTGTTTGGAAATTTTGATATGCTATCTTTGGACACTTTTTCACACTCCACTAGGTTAAGCTTATTTTCATGTTTGGGAACAGACTGGTAGAAATTAAGCAAGTTCTTGTGTGGAGTGGATGGGAACAAGAAGCAACATAGGATGGGTTGTGATATAAAAAAAGGGCATCTCAGACAGTATCACCGGCCTAAGAAAAAGAGAAGTGCGTACACTTGATGAAAAAAAAAAAATCTTTATTTATCTAAACATTCATATTTGTTATTCAATATTTTTTCCTGGTAGAAAATTTAAATGGAAACATAGAAGTAAAATTTTCAGCTTTAAAAATAAAAAATCACATTCCTTAACAATAATTACATGCTCTTAATTACAAACCAAACATTTTCCACCTGCTGAGATTTCTACTCTCTGGAAAATATCTATGGTGACTCCATTATATCCTCGGAAAACTTCTGACTTTAATTGGGAAATACTTTCCACTAATGCTTTGCAGAAAATGTTAACAAATGCATTTCCCCCAAAGATTAAATATCAATCTATTTTATGAATGTACAAAAGTATTCACAACCAGTGATTTCCAGAAAAAAATAAGTTATTTGGTGAACTTAAGAAAATAAACCGGCAAAAAAATTTTATCCCATAGAAGTCAATGAAAATTCAATTCCTTCAGTCCCTGCAAAGATATTTTATGTCTTACAGAAATTCTTTCTTTCTTAGTTTCATTCTTTGTCTATGTAAAGTTTAATTTTCAAGTTTCAAAGTTTCTTTTGTTAATTTTTCAGATTTCCAGATATGCAAAAGGCATGAAGGCTTGTCACTGGAGTATATTTTGACTGGACCCGCTTTTTAAGTAAATGTGGTGGGTTAACCTTGGCTTGTGGTTTTCTCCTCCACATCAACAGGGCAGCGGGAGAAAATAAGGCAAAACATTTGTGGACTGAGACAAAGGCAGTTTAAACAAAGAAAGCAAAGGTTGTGCAGAGAAGCAAAACGAAACATGATTTTTTTCTCTACTTCTTATCACCAGGTAATGTCCAGTGACTTCTGGCACAGAGCCTCAGTACGTGTAGCAGTTGCTTTGGAGAGCGTCATATTAACAACAAACACCACTCCCCTTCCTCGTCTTTCCCCATAGCTTTTATTTGTACTTTGCTGAGCACAAAGTCATATGATATGAGACATCCCTTTGGACAGTTTGTGTTTTCTGTCCCAGCTGTGTGTCCTCCCAAATACTTGCCTGGATCCAGTCTAGTGGCTATTGTGTGGGAGTTTGGGAAAATAGCCTTGATACTGTAGGAGTATTGCTAAGCAACAGTCAAAATATTATCAACACTCTTCCAACTACAAGTAAAAGCAAAGTGCTACATAGGTTTGATATGCTATCTTTGGACAGCTCTGGGGAAAGTTAACTCCAGCTCAGCCAAATGCAATACAATCTCTAGCCCTTATTCTGTACCACTTGCAAAATGCTCAGGTCGCACATAATCTGATCAATTTACATATTTTCTGACCATTCAATTGTATGTTTCTTATTCCTGAAGTCCCTTTTTACCAACACTTAGGAATTATACTGCATACTTAAACTGTCTTTATGATTTATAGATTCTGGTTAACTACCCTGTGCCTTAACAGAGAGCTAATTTGCCCTCTCTATGGGTCTCTGTCACTCCACAAACAGTGAAGAAGAACAGACTATGATCTGGAACTCATGAATCATGGTGGTTGCTCAGGTCAACAGATGCAATCTGTTTGATTGCTGAATGCCAAAACCAGCTTGATTTTGGTCATCCCTGCACTTGTCCATTTCATTGTGAAGCCCCCTCTTCATCAGTTTAAGTAGTTTCTGCTGCATTACTTCCTATGACATGCAACTCACATCATTCTTCACAAGGAAGAAAATCCTCCAGAAAGCAGACACTGGATCTCCTCATCCTTCTGCATTATTTACCAAGTACACCCAGGTCCTTGAGTGAAGACAATCCTGCAGCTGCTTGCCTTTTCACAAGTGAGGAATAATCCACACTGCCTTTCCCAGTCTCTCACTACAGGAGCTTTATCTTCTCCCAGGCTGTGTAGGGGCTCCATTTGGGAAGGACTAGGACACTTAGGAGTTCCTCTGGTGCTAACCAACCAAGTACCCTCAGGAAAGAGTACTTCAAAGACCCAAAGGCTCCAAATGAACTTTTGGTGTAGTCACCAGGAATACAGAGATCAAAACAGTTGCCTGCTTTGCCTGGTCTCTCTATTTGAAATATTCACCCTTATCATGGTGGATGTTTCAAGTAATGACTTCTCCATGTGCCATAAATGTATGGTCTATTACTTCACCATCTTAAAGATGATGAACATAGATTTTGGACACATAGCTCTGAAAACACATGGAATTCACAGTCCCTGATCTGGCATCTACTTCCTCTGTACCACAAATGTCAGATGCTTAATGATAGAATATGTACAGACAGCATAAAATGAGAAGACACTCAGTCCCATAAGTAGTATGAAGGCAAATTCTGAAAATTGTCATGTGGGTATGTGAACAAGTATATCAATAGTCATCATTCTGATTAGAATTTATAATACAACATGAATATTCAAATTTAAAATTAAACTAAGGAAGTTGTTAAAATCATATTATATGCTAACGACAGATTTATGAAAATGAACAATACTGAAACACCAGATCAGTGCAACTTCAACAATTTGAAATACAGCTACAACAGGAATAAATCATGTTCCTTTGTGTATATAGAATGTACAAAAGCATTCTTAACAGCTGCTTATTTAAATTTTGTGAAGTCAAGATGAGCTATGGAAGGCATATTTAGAATCACACAAATATAGGAACCTAAGATGTCTAACCACAGTTTTGGCTCTCCTACACTTTCAGGTTTAACACTATGAGTAAGTATTCAGATGCTTACAGTTTTGCTGCTTTCATTCATAATGAAACACCAATTATTCCAGCTAGAAGTATGTTTTGATTTTCCCAGAGTTTACAAATTACTAATGACATTTTTCTATCAGAATTTATTTTCACTGGGGTGTCAAAATGTCATCCTTAAGGCACTCTATACTAGTGAATTTGGAAGGTCTCAGCCACAGTCTCATGAATCAATCACTCACATTAGCACCTCAAACCTATAAAAAGTAGGTTTAGTTATATCATTCATCTGCAATATCTCATGTAATTCCATAGAGCAATTCAGTACTGGGTAGTACTAGGGTGGTATAATCATCTCTATGGGAAATCAGTGAGTGCTACAGTCATTAAGGAAGATCAGAGGGCACAGTAGTAAGTAACAAATACTTGTAAAATGTTTTGAATCTAATTTCAATTTTGTTTCCAATTTGTAATTTTATAATTACTTGACCAGGTGCAAGAGTCTACAAGATACACACCTATATTTCATTTAGTTGGCTAGACTTTTCACACTTAGGAGGGAAAAGTTGGTACTTTTACCATGTTATTCTTCCCATCCAAGACCAAATGTATAAAGTGAGATTGCTTATGCATTTGAAAGAGCTGCCTACTCTTCTGTGCAATGAGAACACTGACATTTAACATAGAAGATAGATGTTAAGCAAAACAAGTCCTATTCTCAGAGACTGAATCCATTATTTGCAAATAATCTTCTAACCATATATTCTGTTAATGGGATGGAATTTGCTGTAAAAATTTGATGGATTTGCATCACTTTAGATACCCCAAATACAATTTCCATTTTAGTTGGGATATCTAAAGTGATGGGTTGAGTGGTATTTTTGACTGCGTAAGCAAAATCCCATAAACAATTGTGCTATCTCTAGATGTAAGATTTTCATAGGAACATAGAATATGATGAGTTGGAACGCACCCATCAAGATTCTTGAAGTCCAGCTCATGGCAAGCACAGGACACCCCAAGAGTAACACCATGTGCCTGAGAGCCTCTTGAACTCTGTCAGGCCGGCACTGTGACCTCTTCCCTGGGGAGCCTGTTCCAGTGCCCAGCCAACCTCTGGGTAAAGAAACTTTTCCTAATGTATGACCTACATACATACATAGTTTACTATCTTTTATAGTAGCTCTTGTTGTCATCTGTAGATTGTGTAGATACTTCACAAGGGTGACAAAATCTTCATCACTTTAGATGAAATAAAATTATATAGGGGGAATTGTTTTAAAAAAAGAATGAAAATAGAGGCAAGAAATTGGAATTTGTTAAGTAGATTTCCTAAAATTGTCTCTAACTGTATGTTCCTGTAGGTGTTTCCTGTTAATGCTACTAGAGGGAGCCCCTGACAGCATTCTATTAACAGTAGAATCCAATTATTGCATCCATATGCAGAGGGATGCAGATATATACACATGGAAGAATATAAATATATAATTTATAATTGCATTAAACTGTAGGAAAAAAGCCTCACAAGACATTACAGGTTTCCAAGGAGAAGGAAGACCTTTTGTGACATATTTCTAGTATGGAAACTGAGCCACTAGCAATCTATAGCTCAGCAAAATCCTAAAATGGAACTTCTGTCTTTGCTTGCACTAGTTTTTTTGTAACACTACTTGTTTTGAGTGGAAACAAGATTGTATGTTTAGGTTCTGAATGAGAGATGATATGTGAGGGGGTAAGGACATAAAACAAGAAAGAAGCACATCAGGTGTAGAAGGCTGACATGACTGTCAGGTTGGGATGTGGGAGAGCTATTTACGTATGCTTGTTATGAGAAACTGAAACCTAGAGATGTACATGGGATTATACATCATGGTACATGCCAAGGTGAAAGTGAAACTTCATAGTCAAAGGCTAGGGGTTTTAGAAAAGTCAAAAGGATGAGGAATGAAACGTTTATGACACTAATATGTTCTTAAGTTATGAAACTTTTGAATCACAGAATCACAGAAAGGAGGAATTCGGAAGGACCTTTGGAAATTATCTAGTTCAGCCTTCTGTACACAGCAAAGTCACCTAGATTAGCTTGCACAAGACTTTGAAATGACTGTGAGGTAGATCATTGTACTGTACTTGCAATTGCCTACATTAAAATTCCTTTGTTACTATTTTGGTCAATCTCTGTCAGAATATGCTTTATAATCATGAATAACTGACTTAATTTTCTGTTGTTTTATGATACTACCATATTATTAATTTTTTGAGGTTTATATCATCATTATATCTGGAAGAACATTTACTTTCTAGAAATGTGAATAAGAAAAAGGCATTTTTTTTGCTCAGTAATAATTTAAAAATTAATTCTATGAGTGACTTGATTGGAAAGATGCTGTAATCTGTTTTATTTACTCATAAAAGACTAATTAACAAATCAGTGGGATATTATTCTTGAATTTCTTTTCTTTATGTGTTTGTGTGTGTCTTGTAACAAGTTTATAATCCAGGAATCTGTCATTTTTTTCTAATGGAATCAGAATCTATACAAGGATCAGGCAGATGCTAGAATGAGGCTGCTCCACAAGGAAACACAACCCAGGGGCCAAGTGTGATCCCCCATCGCAGCCTAGGGAAAGGCACCCAAGGCTAATCCCACTCTCTCTGACCTGGATGTGGTCTACCACAGTCCCAGAAAGGCAAGGTTATGAGTCAGGAGTGGTAACCATCCACAAAGGGCACTCAGTACCTGAGAGTGCCCAGAGCAAGGCTGAGCACAGTCACACCTGTGATGTAGCTCAGGAATGTGCATCCCTGATGAGACTGCTCAGGGTGGCAAAGGCCTAGTGCCGCGTTCTGGCTCTACAAGCACAAATGCTATAACTAAAAATAATTTAGCAATAGCTGTAAAAATAAATTCAGTGCTGGGACAAAAACAACCAAACAAACAAAATCCCTAAAAAAATGAACCACCAACTTCTGTTACATTTGTTTAGGCAGATACATTTCTTGGTTTACGTAATTGTCAATACCTGTAAAATTGCCCAAATATGTGCAAAACTGAAGCAGTAAAATGCAAATCCTCCTCCTCACTGGAATATTATTTAAGCCAAAGCCTTTTTTATTTTTTTTACATAGCTGTAATTGCACCTATATGCATTTAAATGTAAATTTTCCCTCATATTACTAAGGAAAAAACAGGATTTATGCATCATTTATGAATAATCTCATGATGCATTCAAATAGTGTTCTGGTAAGCAGCAAGAAAAAATCTTGGAAAGGCAGCTAAGTGGCTAGACAGATGGATTATGAGTTCAAAAAGTATCTGAAATGCTAAAAGGAAGCTTGACCTTGACAAAAATGAAGAAAGAATATGAATAACACCTTATATCATATACATGTACAGTGCCAAACATAATTCTAGAAAGGTATCACCTGCTGGTTAATGAAGGATATTATAGACACAACTAGGACTGCATAGGTTAGAACCATGGACCCCAAACTACAGTGCATTCACTACTGGGAAAAGCAAGACTTTCAAAGAAAGTCCTGTACAACTGAGAGCTGCTTTTACTCCTAAATGCCTGGTATCAGTGCTTTCAACTGCTTTGCAGTGTCAGATGCTGCTGATGGCTGTACTGGAAAAGAAAAAAAAAAATTGCAGACAAGTTCAATGTATTACTTTTATCTGACTTTAACAAAACATTCTAGAGAAAAATGGTATAACTTTGTCTTATTTCATATAAATAAAACACCAGTTTTTTGCTAGTCCTGCAGTAATTTCATTTATGAAGGACATCTGTACATAAATATTAGATACTTATTCTCACATTATTCTGACACTTTTTTCTGTACATAAAGATATCTGTTAGCACAAAGGAAGCTCTTATATAAAAATGTGAAAAATATTTAGTAATGCATTGCATAGACTATTTAATTTTCTGTTATATGTGGACTGTTCATGCTCAATATTGTCCTTATGTCTTAACCTGTTCTAAAAGATCAGATCTGAAAGGTTTGTGTGGCTGAGAGCAGGGGGGTTTTGTTCTTTTCAGCTGTTGGTCTAGTAAAAATTCAGGATACTTTTGGACTCTTCAAACTCTTAGTTGCTATACCCTTAAATCATCATAGTTATAAGCACAGAAGAACATAAAAAAGACATTAAAATTAAGGTATTTTATTTCATCTGGAAAATCATGTTTTTCATCTTTAAACTCAAGCATGAAACTGTAGACTAAATTTAACCTTTCTGTTTTGTAATAGCTTCCTTCATGCAGTATCATATGCTTAAACTTCCTTTTTTAACAGTGGAAAGGCTTATTAATTTTTAAATAAGCTTTTTCCTGAAAATTCTCATGTCTCCTTCCAGTTCCACAGATCTATCAGCACTGCTGATTGTGACAGTGCTGGTGATGCCATTCCCATCACAACTGCTGGCTCTAACAGATGACAAAAGCAGCAACTTTTTTGCTCTGTCACTGCAGCAGCAGCAGCAGCAGCAGCAGCAGCAGCAGCAGCTTATTTTTCCATCTGTGAGGAAGGTTTATTATATATTTAAAGCATATATTCACTGCCTTGTGAAGACCTTGCATAAATTTGGCTCCGACAGTTCTATTCCAGTTCCTATAATCTACACTAAAGAAATGTTATTTAGGTGTGCTGAACATCTTTAACATTTCAATATCTGATATACTGATGATATTTGTAAGACGTCTATCACATAGAAGTTTCCAGGAATTTATAAATCATATCCTATGTAAAGAAAACACATAAATAATGCTACAGCAGTTTGTTAAAGGTGTAAACAAGCTTAAAATAAATATATTTTCACATAGACAGAATTTTAATGGTTGTACATATCTATCCAAGTAAAGGCTAAGAATATTCTGATTATCTGGTAGGCATTGTAGTTTGTTAAATGGGTAATATGTGACCTCACATTTAAGGTAGCTGGACAATTTTTTTCTCCTGATCAGAAGACTGCATACAGTGGGAGTTCTAGAAATAGCAACTTCTACAAATAGAGGCATCTGCAAACAGCCACAATTAGTGGTCTTTCCATTCATTTGCAAAATTTTATTTCTAAACATATTTAGGCAAGTATGCAGAAACTACCGAAATTACACATAATTTCCATTTGAAGATTCAGGATCTCTTGGGCTGGTTAGCTTTTTAGCTTTAAATTTGGATAACAGCCTATGTTTTAGAAATCAGAAAGGAAATAATATGGAGTAATTCCATTTTAAAGACAGCAGGGAGGTAAATACTAGGATGCCTGATGAGGCCCTGCTCTCCTGGAGATGGCTGAAAACCTGCCAGTCCGTGGGAAGCAGTAAATGAATTCCTTGCTTTTCCTTGTTTGTGCGCGCTGCTTTTCCTTTCCATAATAAACTGTTTTCATCTTAACCCATGAATTTGCTAGCTTTTATCCTTCCAGCTCTCTCCCCCATCCTGCTGGTGGGGGTGTTAACAAGCTGCTGTGTGGGGCTTGGCTGTTGGCTGTGGTTAAGCCCAGACAAGAAGATGAACAAAACATTAATGAACTACACAGGATATCAGGGCTCTTGCAGTGATTAGGGTGGCTGGACCCTTTTGTTTCCAGTTTTTTTGTTACTTCGGATCACTACCAAAAGCCACACTATAATTTTGGTGAAATGTTGACTTCAGCTGAATTTGTCCCTGAGGACCTTAGGAAAGAACTGAGAGTGATGTGAAAATATATTTTTTTTAGGAAGACATTTGGCACTTTTCTGAGGAACTACAGGATATTATGGGGGAAGTACTTAATATACAGCTTGCTTTTATACTTCAAATAAAAAGCACAAACATTTCTATTGCAGGAGAAAATATTCACTCAGAAAGTCTAGGTGTATATTTTCCTATTGCTTTGATGTAAAGCAATGGGAGGTCAGGGGAAGAACATCCAAGTTCATATTTTCCATGAAAGTTTATTAACTCTGAGGCTGTTGCTTGAAGAGAGATGGGAGAGATCAATTTCTGTCTCTGTGTTTAAGGTGAATTACTGCACAGTAAACAGCTTGAATCCTTGGGTCAAGGACAGTAATCCTAGGAAGCATCTTAATACAAGCCTATTGGCTCAGGAGCCTGCTAGGTTGAGAGATTCCTTATTTCCAGATTCTGAACCTGTCTTGTATCTTTCTGGTTTCTTGACCAAGATGCGTTTTCTGTGCACTGGCAGCACTCAGCTCAGGCTTTTCCCTGGGTAGGCAGAAATTCACATCTTGAAAAGGAATTCATATCTTCAAAATATCACTGAGCCCAGGTAAACAATCCCTGCAGAAATGCTTCTGACATCTACTACGTGAAAATGCAAAATATCATCAACAGTATGTTTTAAAATCAGATCCTGAAATAGCTGCCTAAACTTCAACCCAAATTCTAGACTGAAGTGGAAGCTCTACAACAGCTTGTTTTCAGTGTTACTTTACCAGCTGCTTGTTCAGCATGCTGACTGTTTTTGACCCTACTCTGAGACACATAAATCTTCCCTAGTTCTGTCCGGGGAACACAGGCCCCTGATTCACTGCCAGATACAGTGGCGACCATGCATAAAATTCTTTCTCCTTTGGGAGTCATGCATTTAAAAGTAGCATGGTTGTGCCTGTTACTGGATATACCATTTGGCTGGATGGAACTGTGGGAGTCAGGAAATGAATTGTAGGGAAGTTAATTCTGACAGTTCATTCAAGCTAGATTTTTTAACTTTTTTTTTTTTTTTTTCCCCAGGCCATAGACCTTGAAGAAAAGCCAAAAAATAACCACTACAACTCAACTATATTATTTTTTTAGGATACTGCTTTGTTTGGGGGGGTTAGTAATTTTGTCTAATCCTTCAGTGTATTATTGGTCAGTTGGCTTGGTTTTGGCATCTTTTATGGGGTGTAAGTAGTTGTTAAGTTTGGGAGTTTCCTTTTTGTCATTAGTTTCTTTATGGGCTATTTCTATCTGTTTAATGGCTGATCCTTTTCTAGAGACTATAGGGGTGCTGTGGGGTAATTTCTAGAATCACAGATCCAGACGACAGAAGGCAACACAGAGAAGGATGAATCCCATGACTGGACGGCAGCCATTGAAGGTATCTCCTATTCATAAGAGACCGCCAAGGAAGGAGGGGTGGAGGTATTACCTTCTACATCAAGAACTGGATTAAGTGTGAAGAATTGTCTCTGAAGAGCAGCCATAAGAACATTGAAAGCTAGTTAGTAAGAATCAGAGACCAAGGCAACAAAAGGAACCTATTTGTTTGTGTCTGCTACAGGCTTCCCTTGATCATGCAGAGTAATGTTCACAAGATCTTTGTCCTCCTTGGGGGCTTCAACCACCCCAACATCTACTGGGAGAGCTGCACAACAAGCTGTAGGCAATCCAGGAGATTCACATAATGCATGAAGGATAACTTCCTGACCTAGGTAATAGACAGTCCTACCAGAGGGTTACTGGACCTGATGGTCATTAATGGAAGTGAGCTCATCAATGGCATCAAAGCAGAAGATAGCCTGGGCTGCAGTGATTGCACACTGGTGGAATTTGCAGTCCAGGGGGATATAAGTCAGGTGAAGAAAAAAGTATCCTGAATTTTAAGAAAGCCATATTTCAGCTCTTCAAAAGGGTTAGTCAGTAGGACCCTCTGGGAAACTGTCCTCAGGGAGAAGGGAGCCGAATAGAGCTTGAGGATCTTTCCACAGAGCAAGAGAGCTCTCGGGTCTCCAGGTGTAAGGAATCAGGAAAGGAAGGCAAGAGATCAGTTTGGCTGAGTAGGGAACTACTGATCAAACTAAAGAGCAAGAAGCAAATGCACAGGGAAGAAGGGATTTCTTGAGGGATGGGATACCATCCAGAGGGACCTATACAGAGGGACCTTGAGAAGTAAAAAGATTCAACAAGGCCAAGTGCAAGGTCCTGCACATAGGTCAGGACAACCCAGACATGAGTACAGACTGGGAGACTGAGGAGAAGCACTTGAGTGTTCTGATTAATTAAAAACTGCATATGAGCCACTGTGTGCACTTGCAGCCCTGAAGGCCAACCACATACTGGGCTGGATCAAAAGAAGAATGGCTACAGGTTAAGGGAGGTGACTCTCCACCTCTACACTGTTCTTCTGAAACCCCACCCCCACACTACTTCCAGGTTGAGGGCCTCAACATATGAAGGATATAGGGAACAAGCCTAGAGGAGGGTCACAAAGATGGTGAGAGGGCTGGAGCACCTTTCCTATAAGGAAAGGCCAAGAGAGCTGGGGTTATTCAGCCTGGAGAAGAGAAGATTCCAGGAAGACCTTATTGAAAGCTTTCAGTTCTTAAGGGGGCTTATAAGAAAGACGGGGACGGACTTAGAAAGGCATGTTGCAACAGAGGGGGCAATGGTTTTAAACTTTAAAAAAGGCAGTCTTAGACTTGGTAACAGGGTGGTGAAACACTGGAACAGGTTGTCCAGGTGGATGCCTTATCCCTGTTAACATCCAAGGTCAGGTCAGGTTGGATGGAGCAACCTGACTGAGTTGAAGATGTCTGTGGTTTTTGAAGGGAGAATTGAACTAGATGACATCTGAAGGTCCCTTCCAACATAAACTCTTCTATGATTCTAAGGCAAAGAGCTGTTTAAAAACAAAAATGAAACAAATTTTTAACATCAGTAGACAAAGGACTTTTAAGAATCTGTATGTTACCATTTTGATGGTTGTCTTTCAAACTGATTTAGGAGATAAATCTTCTAATCAACACTATAAAAGTCCTTTACCAGTAGTAGTGACATTAGGGTCTTTTAGTGCTTTTTTGACGACACATAGTAAAAAAATGTTGATAAAGTTGCTGAAGTTACTGCTATCTAGAGATATCAATAGGCCCAAATCAGATGGATTAAGTTTATATTACTCTCTAGAAAATAGAAGTAAAAATAATAGTACTTCAAAATAGTAGTATTTCAAAAGAAGTATTGCTGAGCTAAACTTCTGCTTATGCAGTAGAAATGTAGGAAGAGACAATGAATGAACTAAAAATTTGAAAAGTCACAGATCTAAGTCACTATTCTATTTTGTAGTGGATATTAAAAATACTATCTTGTGGCCAAATCTCTGGTTGTGAAACAATGTTCCATTGCCATATCCTTCAAAACATAGTATGTCCTATAAGGGCCGAGACCTGAACATTACTTCAAGACTGAAGAGAGAGATTGAAAATATTAAACAGATAAATGCACCTTCTGCTTCAAACTTCAAAAAATACAAATAGGAGGATCAGCTTTGCAAAGAAAGGAGGATAATGAACATTTTTGGAGTTGCTATTTAACCAAAGGATAAAAGAAGAGATAGACATAGGTGCTGTCATAAAATGTGGAATTTGGATTCAGCTTTTAGCAGGCTGACATATTTTCATTTTCAGAAATACATTAAAGTCATCCAAAAGAACCAGAGTAATGTAATTGGCTGGAAAATATGATTGATATAGTTCTTTAAGCTCAAGAGCTGGTAAGAAGAAAGGAAAGAGAAGGCTGTTGCCAGGACATGAATCTGAGTTCACTAGTAGTTACAATAAAGACTAAGAGCTAAAGTATTAATATAAAGACCTTCATAATTAAAAAGAAAAATGTGATGTTTTACTAATCAATGGAAAACACAGAATGTCTTAGAAAAACAAAGCATGTCATAAGGTGTCTAGCTCATATAGAATATTATCTAGAGTGTTTTAATTTGTCGCCAGAGTGCAAAATTATTCAAGATGTGTTATAAATATGTCTTCTCTAAAATAAAAATATCCATATATGGCCTTTTCCTTAATGCTTCAGTTTAATATTATAAAATACCTTTATAGTACTGGGCAAAAGCAGGCTTTTTTGGTTGTATGCCAGCAGTGCCATAACCTTGGCAATCAATTTGAAATATGTCTAGTTAACTTTGCTTGACAAAAATGTGCTGTGTATCTGTAATAGTCTCTCTCCACATCTATTCATACACTGTGGTGGCCTGATGCTGTACTTACAAAACATGCCGATCTTTCTTAATGACACTCCAGAAGCAGATCCTTACATGAATATTGTAGGTTGACAAGGAAGTGAGTTTTCTCAGGAAGATGTAGCAAACCAATCAGTGGTCAGATTTGGAGTCCTGGACCTGGGAGTCCTAGGGTCACCAGTGCCAGCCCATGACAATGAAAGTAAGAAAAAAAACCCCACTCCTCTTAATTCTCTCTGTCAATAATATTTTTTATAAACATGAAGGAAATTATAAAGGAACAAATACGCTTCTCAATGTATTTTCAACAGAATGTTATATTTCTAACAGAATTTCATATGAAGCTTAAAGACCAAGTGAGAAAGTTATCTCTGCTTTAATAGACGTTATACAGACTTCTAAATGGCTCTTGTCACAGCAAATTCTCAAAAAGCTGTTAGTGTCAGTACATCCACTTTTCATCATATGTCATTGTTTTTTCCCCAGTAAGTTGAAAACCTTTTTTCATCTGGCTCTGAGTTTGGTGAGCACTGGTTATCAGGTTGATAACTGTTGTCCTAAAAGATAACACTTGCTCTGCTGACTGATTGCCAAAGAGTGACAAAAGAAAACACAAAACAAACCAAAAAAATCTACCAAAGAGGCCAATGAAAAAAATTCCCCTACTAATGTAGATATCATCAAATGCTTCAAATGACCTGAGCAATCATTGGTATGGCTTCCAAGCTGAGAAAGAGTGAATAGCTTCATTTTTATTTCTCAGATTTTCCAGAGACTTCTGAATATTGGATTGTCATTTCCTATAGTGAAAATTACTATAGTAATTTTCTTCCTATAGCAAATGCGCTCCCATATTAGGTACTGCAGAGCTCTGTTTTATTTTCCCTTTGTTAATCAGTTAATGAAGTTACAAGAATAGCAGGGGAAGAACCAGAAATTATAGTTTCTTCAATACAAGGAAGAAAAGTAGAAAAAGCTTTTAAAAAACCCAAAATGTTGTCTGAATTCAGTGTGTGGCTTAGGTAATAGTACTAAGTACCTGTTGTTACAGTTTTTCTTTTTGCTTTAAATCTTGTTTGGACAAAGATGACATGAGTGATGGCTTATCTTCAGGTCAAGCAAAATATTAATTTAAGGTGAGAAGAATGAAAAAATTTAAATATTACCATATTTGTCATTCAAAACTCTTTAACTTATGCTTACAAATGTGTGTAAATGTAAACTTATGCTTTCAAAAGTGTTGTAAATGTTATCAACCCCTAGTCTGACCATGAGTCTCATCTTACTTCTAAATAAATGCTATAGCCCTGTACAGAGCCTATTAATATAATAGGCAACAAGCCAAAACTGAAGAATAGTGGCTGGAACTAGAACCAGGCCTTTCACTTGGAAACAGATGGGGATCATATTGAAAGGAATATAGGAGGAAAGAATGAACAAAAAACCAAAAAAAACAACAACTACAAAAAAAATCCTAGGGTTATGAGGCAAAGTAAAAAATATAAGAAAAAAATCCCAAAAAACACAAAGCCCAACCCTAAGACTCAAATTTAATTAAATATTTCTTTGCCTTTCTTTTCTGATATACCTTTAAACAATGTCATAATCCTTCACATTAAATATATTGACTAGATAGTCAATTTTACATGAAAGAAATTCCTCTCTAGTTTAGATCTAGCCATGAATCATTTTGAAGTTGTTGTAGCTTTTGCTCTTATGTTTGATTAAATGTGATTAAAATCCAATCACATTCAACTGATGGGCTTTGAAATATTAAACATAACTAGTATATGATTGCACAATGGAATAAATTTGAAAAGCAAATTTAGTAAGTTTTCCAAGCAAAGATGGATAATTCTGGTTTGTTTTTCTGTTCTGTCACTGATATTTTTATATCTATTTACTGTAATTAGTGGCCTAGATATCTACATTGTTAAACCAGGGTGAAGTTTATCTGATTTAGCTTCAGCATTGGTACATCCTTACTTGCGACAATGTGTTGTCATTCTGCTTTGTTGTTTCTTGTATAAAAAAGAAAATGTGGATTTTGGAAAGTATCTGTTGATACAAATCACAATTAATAGTGAAATATGCAACAGATGGTGAAACTTATAATCATTCTATCAGACTAATAGTATACTGTCTTCATTTTGGAATTTGCTTTTCCCAAAAGATGCTGTTGGGCTGAAGCCATATTGACAGCTGGTGTGTTCCTAATGTAGTTAGTTTGATATACCTCATCTATTAAATTCTGTGCATTTTCCAAAATAACAGATGACAAGTGCAATTGACCACCTGGGAAAATGCATCTTCAGTAGAAAGCTTAAAATGATCTTTATTTGTGTGGGATTGTAGAGCTATGTAATGCTTTTCTATTTTGGGTGACATCATAAACTACTGGCATTCTCTCTGCCGTCCAAAAGTATGGCAGTTTTTGTACATACACAGTGATCAAAAATTATCTCAGGACAACTAACAGATGCTATAACTATCATGCTTTTGGAAAACTACGACATGCTTATCAGCTCCTCTCTTCAAATGTGGTATTTAGGAATCATATTGCAGAGACTGAATTATCAGCCTCAGACAGTAGCGCTGTAAAGTGAGTACAGAATGTATCCTGCAGAAAATTATGTAACAGATAGACATTTAAAAGAATCAATAATTTTTCTCTCAGGTAATGTACAGTGATATATTTACTAGGAAACATTATGTTGGTTTGTTGTGTTTTTTTTTTTTTAATGAATGCACCACTGCAGGTTATTGATACCATTATTAAAATAAGGAATCAAAATTGTTTATAGCTTTGAAGACATGTAAAATTTGTATACATTGTACATAATATAGATTTGTTCAAATTCAAAATTCACTGACTTTTGAAAATAAATTATTTTCAAGGGTTGTTCAATCAGTGTATTGATAATGCATTTATAAATATTTATATTCTATCTATCTATCTATCTATCTATCTATCTATCTATCTATCTATCTATCTATCCATATATACAATAAACCTATGCAATTATTCATTCCAAAGGCTAGTCCCACCAGCAGGCTACTATTCAACTTCTTCAGCTTTTCCCATTATATATCCAGGATAGGGATGTTTTGGAGAAGGACTTAGGAAAATACAGAAGGCATTGGACTGACATCATACATTGGAAAAAAACAATTTGTTCACCAAAGCAATGCCTACTGAACTGTTGACTCTTGTATGGGGTGGTGGACCCATGACTGAGGCACACACTTTTTCAGAGAACCAGTCCCAAGGCAAGGTGCTGAGCATACTCATTCTTCAGGGAGTCACCTGAAGATTAGAGAAAGAAATATGTGAGGGAGAGCAGTGGCAGAACACACTCCCAGGGCAAGAGGTGTGAGCTGCTACTGAACATGGGTGCGGAAAGATGATATTGGATTATGGGAGTAGAGCAGCTAGTGTTTTTTAAAGCTGAAAAGCTGTTAAGTAGCTGTGACCTGGGAGTTATTCTTGGGACACATGGCCAGTAGCAAGGAGAAGAAATGCTGTGCATGAATTAATGTATCACTTGTATGGGGTGGGTGTTTGTTTTGACTCAAGAGGGTCAATCACACTTAGTGCAGGTGAAATGGAAAGAAAGATTGTCTGGTGAATCCTGCTTAAATTTTAAAACCAGATGTTCTGCTAAGGAAGTACAAAATCTGTAAGAAAGGATTCAAGTTTTGGGGGCATGAGGGAGTTGTTTTGCTATTTAGAACTCAGTTTCATTATTGTGTTTTTTTGCAGCTGAGTTCATCATGACTAGGGAGAATGCAGCTGCCAGTGCCAGGCATGGGTCCTCATTTTGGAAAGCTTGGTAATCCATTTATGATCTCGGGGAGGAGGGGCAGGACAGAGACGAAGGACCAGGCAAAGGCAGGGTCGTGGGGGTTTTATAGGGTATCACAGGGGTGGAGTTTAGGGTTTGGGTTGAGGGAGGAGTTATTATCAATACAAGAAGGGTAAGATCAAATTCCTGCCCCTTAGGAACACGGGCACTCCACAGTGTTTCAAGGTGAATTTTGTAAAGGATAGTAAGAGAGGTGCAGGTGAGGAGAGAGAAGGAAAGAATATTAGTACTGGAACAATCTAGTAACACAGAATATAAATGAAATAATCAGTAAACTGATGAAATCAAAGGCCTTTTACATAACTAAATTACCAAGAATGCATTCTAGAGGAATTATTATTAAAATTAATGTCAGCAAAATCACAGTCAGTGAATGGGTAAGGTTGGAAGAGAGTATAGTGAGTCATCTGGTCCAACCTTCCTGTTTAAGCAAGTTACTATGGAATTATTGCCAAATATAGCAATAAAATATAGAGTATGATAATTAAACTCTTATATTATCCAAAGCTTACCCATGAAAGTAGTTTTCTAAGAGGATGATTTAATCAAGTAAATACCAATAGGAGTTAGAACTGAATAATGTGGTCCTGAGTAACTGCTTATTATTTTTTTAAAAACACAGCGAGTGTTCTCTTTCGTATAACCGAAACATTCTGCTCAAGATATTTTAACAGAGACACAGAACTCATATGACAGTCTCATTATTTGATGGATGTTGAATGGATATGTTTATTTATTTTGCATTTCCCTTGACAAAGGCTGTGGCAAAACTGCATGACTAGTTTCTCATTGTCATGCTTTCTTCACTTAATTCTCTGCAGCACTATGCAGCAGTCTTACATTAAAGCAATAGTTTGAAGTACCATTTTTCTCCCAATGGATATTTAAAGGCAGAAATCTGTTTTACTACTTCATATTGTTATCTGAATAGGCTAATACAATTAAACAGTCTGGAAGATGGAATGAGGTGGGGTGCTTCAGGTCCAATGTTTCATATAATTTTCCATTAATTTCACTCCTTCAAAATTTTGTTACAAAGAGTAAAGATAGCTAAGTAATAGCTGAAAAGACTTTTGAAATATATATATATATATATATCATATATAACATTTTAGGAAATATAGCTTTCATCTTCTAAACAAAGAATAATTCTGTCCTAACCATGTATTTTATGAATAAACTAACATTTGAAATAATACAAATATTTTTTAAATTTTTTTGTTCCTGCATTTTTAAAACTTCTTTATCTACTGTCTTTATAGGACATATGTCTCCAGATTCCATTTATGCAAAATAACATTTTTAGCATTTATTTTCAAATATTTTTCTAGGTATGTAAAAAATCAGAATGTAATATCGCCTGGGTGTAATTAAAATCATACTGAGTGGCATGCTTCTGTTTTCACTTATACCCATCCAGTACTAGGAGCTTATTACAGTAAAAGTAAGTGTAAAAATAATCAAAACTGCAAAAATAAAACACCAAAGAAAGAAAGACTGGAACCCAACCCACAGTCTCTAAGGATTAATAACCTAATATAGTAAGTAGTGCTCAGACATTATGGAGACACTCAGATACTATGGTTAAGACTGCCAATATGTGAACCTATATAGATGGATGATGGAAAACACTGACTCATTGTATCTGTCATCTCCCTAAGTACAGACAGTATTCAACAGTTTTATGAGTAGAGTGTCTAATATGTTCTTTATTCACAGCCATCTAGAAAAATGAATCAAAATGACATGGGTATCATTGCATTGAAGTGAGTATGGAAAGAGATGGCTTTCAGATACTTTCATGAGGAACTCAGGATACAAACTTGGATGGATGGATTGTTAGATAGAGCAACTTATATTCATTTCTGTCTGAAACATAGCTTATTGTGATAAAGATTAAAGTGCATATGTTCTCCCACTGGGGATTTTTAACAAAGTATAAATACCCAACCAAGCATTAAAAAAAAGGTGGTTTATTTACTATTTAAAATCTGTGTCTTTTCTCTCTAGCATAATGACACCACTGTGTCATTATAAATGTGCATATATTAAAAAAACACATTTGAAAATTTTATTTAAATCCTAATAATTCATTTCCTTATGAACAAAAAAAAAAAAAACAAAACCCTAAAAAAAAACCCAAAAACAACAAAACAAAAAAACTGGGGCTAATACTTCACTGTATTGCTTCAGGTTTTTAGATTTTCTCTTTCTGATTTCCCATAGTGTATTTCTTATTTGTTTGGTTTAGTATGCATTATAGGTGGTTTTTGTTTCTTTGTTTTCCGTAGGAAAGGCTCACAAATTATCTTTGCTGCACTTGATAGGATTGCATTACGTTTAAAGACGGAGTACTACAAAATAATCTTGAGTTATTTCAATGTCCTTTCTAATGGAAGAAGAAAAAATAATTATATTGGACACCCTTCATTAAGGCACCTCTAAGGTGCCTACATAGAGTGGGAAGAATCTAATTGCAGTTTTAATAACAGAGCTACTTAGGCAAATATCACAATTTGCTTTCCTACCTTTTATAATCATTGCCTAGAGTTCTGCTCCTGGCCATTGTCAATGACTTATTTTCAACACACTATAGCAAGGACTGCTCTAACAGTCCAATTTGTATTTTATAAAGCCTCAATTTATGCAATTAACATTATGTTCTTCATGACACAAAATGAGCTTCATCCATTCCACCTGTGTCCAGTCCCTACTGATTACGAGATCTGGGAAATATCAGACACAATGTTGGATTTAAAGTCATCCTTATTTTAAGAATAGAAGCAGCTGAGGGGGAAGTGCCCTCAGCTACCTGAAGGAGAAATTAAAATCATAACTGCCTAGCATGGGTAACTTGTGGACAAGGAAATATCTGGCTGGAAGCAGAAAAGCCAGAGACAACAAAATTACCTGTAAGAGAGTAATCTTACTTTGGTGATAAGATAAGAAATCATCACAGCATTGTCCTGCAGCCTTCCTGGTATGCAAACACTCAGGGGCCACGTTTGGGCAGCAGGTGTGGTCATGAGGGATGGACCAATGCCAAACTGAGGCAGCCTATGTTGTCACTTACAGGACTGATGCTGGTGCAAGGGCATATAAGGAATTGGCTTGTGGCATAAGTTTGCAGACTCCTTATAGAACTGTTAACAGCAGTAAGGCTCCAACCAACGCATTGTTCATTAATATATATTTTTAAATATGTATTTAAGCAAAAATGTGACTCTACCTCAAAGACTAATTTCTGAATGTATTCTTAGATATCAAGGAACTCTCTTTTTTTTTTTTTTTTTTTTTTTCCTCAATAAATAAACTTACTTATTTACTTTTGCTTATGGCTTCTCTGCCAGAAGTTACTGTGATGACAACAGATTCAGCAGAGCAGGATTTGGGCTTTCTCTACAGAACTGAGTTTGCAACCTATATAGAAAAAGAAGCAGTGGCATAACATTCTCATTTAATATTCCTCACATGAGCTATCTATGCCTTTTGCAAAAAAGAGTGAAAATTTACTTTTATTTCAGAATAAATGCTGTCAGATGATTAGGAAGCCAAAACTTTTTTTTTAGGTAACTGTATAGCTAAAATTTGCACTAACTAGCAATA
This sequence comes from Taeniopygia guttata, assembly GCF_048771995.1. Lineage (NCBI taxonomy): Eukaryota > Metazoa > Chordata > Aves > Passeriformes > Estrildidae > Taeniopygia > Taeniopygia guttata. The sequence goes on along the minus strand of NC_133027.1, from coordinate 29,325,089 downwards.
GGCATAGCCACAAAAAAATATGAAGAAATATTTTTTTGTTTCTGTAGATCTTCTAACCAGTCTTAAACTTTATGTATGCTAACTGCCTTCCTTTCACGTTCTTCCACAATGCATTATTTTTTCTTCCATTTTATGTAAACTTTAGGCTCCCACCAGTTTTAGTACAAGGAATCAAAGTCCTTAAGTAGAAAGAAAATAAATGGTTGGATAGTAAAAAAAAAAGGGAAAAAAAGGGCAAGGAAAATACCTGGTCTGTCAGTATGTTTTAGTGGGAGAGATATGTTTCATTTGATATACCACACATGCAACTCACACATACATAAAGTGGGAAAAATGATTCATAAATACTGAGTAGCTTAACCCATATACATATGTGTTTACATAAAAAAAAAGAAAAAAAATCAAGAATATCAGTAAGATCATGACCTGAATTTTCCATCAGTTATCAAGTTATGATGAATGCAAGGACAACATTTTTTAATGACTACAATAAAGAATTTTAAAAGAATAAAGAGCTGTCTACATCCAGTGGAAAGTATTGCTTCAGCACCATATAAATACTCCATTAGTTACATTATACACAGAAAAAAACCCCAAACATATAAACCACAAAACCAAAAAAAGTAGACTAGGGTAATTTTAAAATTTTTATATCCAAGTATTTGGCTTGCTTTCCATTCCTTCTTTTGAGCCCTGACTGCAGTCTAAGAATAGCTTACAAGTGCTGCTCAGTCTGGACATTTGGATTGTGGAGTGTCAAAAACGAAAGCATTTATTTTGGCATTGTGAAAATCTTAGAGGTACCAATTTACTATGCTCAGAAGTGACTGGATAAAAATTTCTTATCTTCTTATTTTTATTCTACTGCTCTCTCTTCTTTAATCCTCCTTAATCCACAGAAAAAATTATCAGCTAGGATTTTGCCCATGTCAAGTTTTTGAACTGAGGGTGGTTTTACTCTAGCTTTGTTCTCACAAGCATGACAGCCCTTGGATCACTTTTGCAGCAGGAATTGAATTTTTTCCCCACTCTCATAACTTAGAGAGAATTGCAAAAGGATTTTGGATTAAAGCCGCAGAAGGACTTTATCAACCAAATCTTACCTTACCCTTTCATGAAGATTTCCCACCCATAGATGTTGATGCTTATAAAACTTAAAATTACTTATATGGTTAAAGGCTTGCTGGTAGGATCCAAATTGCCTAACACCAAGCATGTGATTGAGCATTACTGCAACACGGAAACTAGACCTTATATAGAAATAACAAGACATACTGTTGCTTTTGGCACTGTTAAGATCATATCTAAAAACCCCATGACTATTGGACATATAATTTGAAATAATTTATTAAAATACTAAAACCAGATTTCTTCTGTCGTAGTAAATTATCTGATATATAAACAACTTTAAATAAGATGGTTTTATTCCTGCCACTTCTTCAGCTCTCACTTGCTGGTGATTAAGGGCTTTGTTTAATTTCCTGTGTTTCTTCTTGGTGAATTTACACCTACTTGTTTATTTGCCAGTTTGAATTGGCTCCTTGGTGTCCTTGTACATTTGCAAATAGTAACCTTATGCTTTTTTCTTCTTTTCGATTAAACCTGTTCCTAGAATGTATATTTGACTAAGGTCTCAACCCAAGAGCTTACCTTTATCTACACTCCCTAACATAAAATCCTTACAGGCCCGAGGTGCTGATTATACTATGGAGTGTTGTAGCTTCCTCCGTGCCAAGCTGGGGATCATGTTGATAAACACCATAGGCCAGAATGGCAAATAATCAAAAAAACTATGATTGAAGACTGTTTAAAGAACTTTTGTTCTCTAACCATTTATTTAGGTAGTTGCTAATTATCCCAATACCATGCCATTCATTATCAAAAAGTCTCAATGAAAAGGAAGTACTGTTTAGGCTCAGTATTGGGACTGGGACTGTTTTTGTCATGGCATGAACACTGTGTGTGTGATGATGCCAAGTGCAGTGCAGTCAACAATCTGAAGGAAGGGGGATACCTCCAGAGCTAATTGCACAGGCTTGAGCAGTGGACTTGCATGAACATCATGAACTACAAGGCCACATACAAGGTCTTGCACACAGGTTGGAGCAATCCCGAGCAGAAATACAGGCTGTGCAGAGAATTGCAGAGCAGCCCTGAGGAGAATGGCCTGGGGGTGTTGGTTATACTGAGAAGCACAATGTGATGTGCATTTGCAGCCCAGAAAACCAAATGCATCCTGGATTGCATCAAAATAAGTGAGACCAACAAGCTGAGGGAGGTGATTCTCCTGCTCCATTCTTGTGAGATTCCACCTGGAGCACTGCATTCAATTCTTGGGCCCTAGCATAAGAAGGATGTGGACCTGCTGGGACAAGTCCAGGTGGGGGACACAACAATTATATGAGAACTTAAGCATCTCTGCTTTGAAGACAGGTGGAGAGAGTTGGAGTTGTTGAGCAGGGAGAAGAGAAGGCTCCGGGAAGAGCAGCCTTTCAGTATCTAAAAGGGACCTACGAGAAAGCTGAAGAGGGGCTTCTACAGGGGCATGTAGTGCTTGGACAAGGAGAAATGGCTTCAAACTGAAAGAGGGCATGTTTAGACTAGATTTTAGGAAGTAATTCTTTGTTATGAGAGTTAAGATATAGGAACAGGTTGCCCAAAAAAATTGTGGACACCTCATTCATGTAAGTATTCATGTGGGATGCATCTTGGAGCAATTTGGTCAAGTTTAATGTTCCCTGAACAAGGTAGGGGAACAGGAACTTAGATGATCTTTAAGGTCTCTTCATATTAAAAGCATTCTATGATTCATTGATCCATACTAGGTATAAAGGATGAGAGGAACACTCCCATGTTGTCCTATTAATATTTTATTTCAGGTTGAGACCAATGACCACTAGCACAATCAGCTTTGCTATAGTCAGGTAGAATTTGATGCTGACAGCTGGCTTCAACAAACAACATCTATCTGCTGAAAGGTAATGAGAAGTGGTCTCAGCTGTGGGAAACAGCTGCAAACAACTCCTGCATGCAAACAGGTGGCCTTTATTTGCAAACAGACCAGAGAAAATGAAGCGTGCTCTCACAGGTGTTCACTGGAAGTAAGCAGTAGTGATTGCTGCCTTCAGGTGGGTGGTGAGAGGACCTAAGTCTAGTGTTTGTCATTGAGTGCTTCTCCCCTGGAGTTAGCCCATCTGACTGCAGATGAAAGAGTCTGCTGCCTTTTAGGGAGCTTTGCAACAGCCACCTCCCTGCACACCTGGGTACTCAATGTGTTCTCATTTATATTCAAAGGCAGTTGCCCAGGAACTTTACAAAGTCAACATCTCAGGCTTATTTTTCATCACTGCAGCTGTGAGGCATTGTTGCCCCTGTTCCAATCTACAGGCATCTTCACAAGCTATTCGGTGGGCCAAGAAATGCATATAGTATTACAGAAAAGATCATTACTACTTATAATGAAATTAATAATTCCTTTATTCAGTAAGTAAAACCTAGTCTGACAAATTATAGGATTATTTTTCCACTTTTATTATGTCACACTAGCATTCTGTAGACTTTCAATGACTAATATATGCAAACTTTTCTGTTTCTCAGCAGTTTTCAGCTGAGACCACAACTTCTTGAAGAATTTCTTCTCATTAGCTCCTAAATGAAAGATATTTTAGTCTCCAATGTTTATTCTATTTCTATTGCTTTATTTCTCAGTTAATAAAATTCTTCCTCCCAATGTAACCTATCAGAAAAATTTATCAACATATACGTAAATTTTGTGCCAGGAAAATTAAAAAGACAGCTGTATTGCCATCACTCCATGGATATTTCTTGAGGAGTGCCATAGCTAGGACATAATTTTGCAATTACTGATTAAAAAAATCTTAACCTTGACTTCTTAATGCCAAATTGTAGCCTATCCATAGGCTGAGCTGAGCATTACTGGTTTGACCCCTGTGCTATGGGCAGTGACTGCTGGCTCCCCCACTCCAGCTTCATCTCTGGACACACTCTCCCCCCAGGTCCCCAGGTCCCTGTCTGCCAAACAATATCCCCCTGTGTACATGGGGACACTGCCAAGCTGCAGTGGGAAAGTGAGCTGTGATTAAAAAACTAAGAAAACTAAACCAAGAAAAGCTCGCATCCAAGAAAGATGGAGGAAACCTCTCCACCATGAATTCCAGAAGCCTCCCTGAAGAGACCTGACAATGCTGAAAATTTGCTGCATGCCTCCTACACCAGCTAAAACCATCCTTCTTAAAATACAGAGGAATGTTAGAATAATGAGCACACTACCTGGGGAAAGGGATAATGGCAGGTTTGTCATGTATAATAATTTATATCCTTAGTATTACTAGCAAGATCTATATTGTATTGATTAAATAATTTAGAAAGGGAGTGTTAGTATTATTGTAGCTGGAATAATAATAATGTTTATTGCATTTTTCTACACTGGTAAAACTTTTAAGACTAAAAATGAATTCTCAGCTTCACATATATGTTATACTCCTCTTTTTCTTTTGTTCATGGAATGTCTTAACTGTTAAAACCTTCACTTTATTTGTTAGTTGTTTAGTTGTTTGGGTGTGTTACGGTGAGCTCCTGGACACCCTTTTGTCCCCCCTTTCCTAGGGCCTCTGTGGCTCTGATCATGATAACCCCTGAATCCTCCCTCCTGCCCCAATGGGGTTGGCGGGGAGCCAGGAGTGCCCACCCTGTCCAAAACCTATATAGACCCCTGAAACTTCCTGCTCTTCCTCTTTTGCCCCGCTCTCCATGGACACCACAGAATAAAGAGAGCTGTTCCAACACCCTGGGTAAGGAGCCTCTTCTGATTACTTTTCCCTCCCCTGCTATTTCCTCCCCTCACAGCCCCATATCTCTGAGCTAGTCGGATTCATTCGGGGGGCTGCGTGGAGGGGGGGAAAACCAATAGAAATAACATGGGTGTTCATTTTAGTAGCCCTATTTCAATATGATGTGTCCATGAGTACTACTCAGTTAATTCTTTCCCTATACTCAGTTTCTCTTTTAGTCGCTTTCTCCACTTTCACTCACCTTTTCCTATTTGGCACCTTTGCAAATATATACCTGAAATCCAGAGAGCTTAGATCTGCTGCCTTCTTTTATTTAATAGAAGATCAGTAGTGCGTTCCAAACATGAATTAAATTGGTCAGGTGTGATCCACATTCACTAATCTTTATGCTATTTTTCATTAATTTCTCCAGCCTTTTGTTCAAACCTTTTCTAAAAAAGAATACTACTCAAGTGAGTGGTCAAGCGCCAAAGAATTTTGACTTATTAGACTGAATATATCTGTTCTCAGTGATCTTCCTCAATCTCTCCTAGATATTGTCATGCCTATACATCTCAGTTCCTTTCAGGAATCACTCTGCTTGGCCTTCATACTTTGAAAATTGGAAAGTGGAGAAGGAAAGGCAAACAACATATGCATTTGGAACATTTGGAAGTCATATTAAGAGCATCTGATGTCACTTGGCTTGTTCAACCTGGAAAAGAGGAGACTGAGGGAAGACCTAATCATAGCATGCAGCTTCCTCACAAGGGGAAAAGGAGGTGCAGACACTGATCTCTTCTCTGTGGTGAACAGTGACAGGACACAAGCGAGTGGTCTGAAGCTGTGTCAAAAATGGTTTAGATTGAATGTCAGTAAAAAAGCTGTTTCTTCTCCTGGAGGGTGTTTGGGCACTTGGGACAGGCTCCTGTCCAGGGTACAGGAATGCTGTAGTGACCACAACACCAAGCCTGACACAAGTTCATGAAGCATTTGAGCAATGCTGTCAGGCATATGGTCTGATTCTTGGGGCTGTCCTGTGCAGGGGCAGGAGTTTGATAATTCCTGTGGGTTCCTTCGAACTCAGCATATTCTGTGATTCTAGATTTTTTTTTTTTTTTTCACTAATCTGCTGGTCTAATGGGAAAATTCAGCTCACATTAGTTTAGTCTAATCGGTATAGAAGCAAATTTTCAATATATTAACATTAACTCTCCACCAATAAAAGCAGAACAAAAGATACACCACAATATTTGACACATAAAATGTTATCAAACATCTACAGTTTTATAAAAAGCCTTCTATAACTCATGCTTGAAAGAAATGATCACACACTGGCTGAAATGTAACCCACCTAGTGTGTAGGTGAGTGTCCACCACGTGCAGATTGTTCTGTGAAGGTGTGGATGCACTAGCTGAGCAGGTACCCCTGCCACTGCTGGCACCCCACTAAGTCACCATCTGTGGGCAGGACACCAATGTAGAGCCACACACTCAAAGCAGAGGTGGCCCCACACAGTTCCTGTGGTGTAGGCAAGTTGTAGGCTGTTTCTGTGTCCTAAAGAAAGTGTTGAGTCTGGTCAAGGTAGGGCTGGGGATGACACAGGTGATGCCCTGCAGGACCCAGGTAGAGTCACTGCTCCTCATCCTGCTCCAAGGCCTCTACCCTCACCCTTTACAAATTTCTTTCTTTCTTTTATATTTCTTTCATGTTGAATCTTTTGTACCTCTTTGTAATTCCCTGGTTAATGTTTAAAACCTCCTCTCAGACAATTTTTCATGTTTGATTTACACATGCACCCTTGCACTTACATTTCTATCTTAAAGAGTGGACTCTCATATTCATGTATATGACATGGACGTAGAAAATAATAGTTTTGTTTAAAGCAATGGACTGCAGGCCACATTTGGCCTCCTTTACTACCAAGGGCAAACCTAATTGTCTGATGTTTCTTAAATGTAAGTGGCATATTTGCTATTCTAAAATCACACAGCACTTGCCCAGGTTCAGCAGACCCATTAAAGATCATCATTGCTTGCTATAACTGCGATTGTGTGTGCCAATTTTTACAATGCTATAGGGTTGACATTGTCAGGCTCCTCAACTGAAAAATATTTTTTAAAAAGCTTAAATTCTATTCTCATTACATATGTGATAGTTTTCTTTTTTCTTTTGTATATGAACTCAATATCCCACTTGTCCTTACTATGCAGTTCTCCTTACTAAAATGTGATACAAAGGTTTTGAGATATCTTTAGACAGCTGAGATACATATTATCATTACTGTCTGGCTTATCCTCGTAACTATCCACCCCCATTAGACAGCAAAGCAAATTATTTTCTCGTTAATTTTTTAGGAGAATAAATAACAAAAAAATTCAATTTATTATTTCTTTTGCAAATAGATATGTTCATTCTTGCCAAATCTGTCTTTATTTCTATTTTTGCAGTCTCTAAAAGTATTTTTAGACAAAACCTTTTTTCCAATTTCTTTATTCTCTCAGCTTACTCCTGATACTTCTTTTGTCTTGGGTTTTTACTAATATTTTGTGTCTTTGAGTAAAGATCAAACATGGAAAACATTTTAGAAGGATTTTAAAAGTAATAAACCTTGTTATTTCTGATGAAGAAGTAACATGGGAAAAATGACTTTATATTATTTACTGCTTAGTAAATTTTAATAGTCTTGTGCTAGTTGAGATGTTAATGTTATTGTTACAAAGACCATAATTCTACATGTGCATTTAATGACAAGTAGCCATCAGAGCGAGCTGTCATATACTGCTCCTTGTTGGAAAGCAGAGAACTAAATAGACATCAAAAAACAGAAAGTCAAATGCATAGCGTGTCTCACCAAAGTCATACAATTAACTTGAAACAAATCCAACAATGGAGAATCAAATTCTTGAGATTCTCCTTTATTCACAAAATCACAAACTGAGTTGGAAGAAATCCTCAATGATCATCAAAGTTCTGCTCCAAGTTTTTCACAGCACCATCCCCAAGAATCTCACCATATGCCTGAGAGTATTGTCCACATGTTTCTTGAACTGTCAGGCTGGTGTAGTTATCACTTCCCTGGGAGTCTGTCCTAGGGCCCAACCACCCTCTGGGGGAAGAACCTTTTTCTAAAATCTGACCTAAGCCTCCCCTGACACAACTTCAGGCCATTCCATTAGATCCTGTCACTGGGCAGCAGAGAGAAGAGATCAGTGCCTGCCTCTCCCTTTGCCCTCACAAGGAAGCTGTAAACTGCAATGAGGTCTCCCCTCAGTCTCCTCTAGGCTGAACAGACCAAGTGACCTCAGCTGCTCCTCATACAGCTTCTCCTCAAGGCCTTTCACTATCTTTGTTGCCCTCCTTTGGATGCCCTTTAGGAGTTTAATGTCTTTCTCATATCGCAGTACCGAAACTGCCTCCAGGCCTTGAGGTGAGGCTGCCCCAGTGCAGAGCAGAGCAGGACAATGCCCTCCCTTGCATGGCTGCCGCTGATGTGCCTGATGCCTCCCAGGACAGTTGGCTCTCCTGGCTGCCAGGGCACTGCTGATTCATGTTCAACTTTCTGTCAACCAGGACCCCCAGGTCCCCTTCTGTGCCACTGATTTCCAGCATCTCATTCTCCAGATTGTACATTCATCCAGGATTGTCCCAGCCGGGGTGCAGAATCCAACATTAATTTCTCTTGCATCAAAGAATCCTCTGCTTAAGATCAGGATTATCCATTAGTGGACTTGGTGGAGGTTGCTCTGGCAGATGTCATAGCCAGACAAAAGTTAACAGTGAAGAAGTTTCAGACATTAAGAATGGGTTTCAGACTGTAACTCTAGGAGATGAAAGATGAAAGTTGCCTCAGTCCTACAGCATTTGTGTGCATCCATAACATCAACAGAGCTAGGACACGGAGAAAAAGAGAGTATTTGGATTGATATAATTATTTTTTTTCAAGGATAAAATCCCAGAAGAAAAAATTCCCACCATATCTGCCTTATTTGCCTTCCCCACCCCTATTCTTAACCATAAGCACTCAACTCGGTCATACCGTAACTAAATTCCAGACAATCAAAACATTGTCTAACATACAGGACTACCCTACCACCTCTCCTTCCTTGCCTATCCTACCTGAAGAGTTTATAGCCATCTGTGGCAACATGTCACTTTTGACAGTCGTTTCCATGTTTCCATGATGACAATTTTCTTGTATTTTTTCTGCTGCTCAATGCCTTCTGGCACCTCCTGTTTGTAGCTCATGCTGTGTGCATTAGTGTAGATGCACTTCAGTTGGGCTATTGAATCCATCACCCTTTTGGGGGTAGTATCCCTAATTCCTATATGATCATTCTCAAGAGTTTTTGTGGTTTTGTATCACACTAATAAACCTTGGATCTTTACCACTGGATGGATCTACATCTCCTACTTACACTAAAATAGTAGACTGAAGGATCTCAATCACTGCTATACTGCTCCCAGGTTTATCTGTAGCAAACCTGGGTTTACTCCCTTCCTCATTCAAATCTAGTTTAATGCTCCCTGCTAACTCCTGTGCAAAGATCCATTTCCCCCTTTGAGACAAGTTCACAGTAGAACTCCTTATTTATTAATCAGGTTCCATCCAAAAACCTTAAATATATTGTTTACACACTAATCACGTCACTGATTTATAGTCTTTACTGATTTGTAGTTTATATTCCTTCAATCTATAGGACCAACTCTTGCATCTTTGATTATAGCAGTAAAGTAAAAAATTTGGAGTTCTTCAGAATCTTATGGCTTCCTGTTCCTGTTTGGGAAATGAAATGAAAACTACATGTCCTCTAGTGCAAATCCTCTTTGAAGTTCTTTCAGTCAGAACTTCATGACTCTTCATGTTTAATTGATAGGCCCTTTTAAAATTCAACCAAAAAGTTTCATAACACCAATGTTAAAATATTTCTGATTTTTCATAGCCTATATTTTTAATTATTATTACTGCAATCCATCATTTCTTATTTGAAAAATGTATACAATTTCAGGTTACACGCACCAGGTGTCTTCACAAGTGTATCTTTAGTCACTACCTCATGTTTCTTGTATCCTTTGGATGACGCGTTCTAAAAGTGTGTCTTTAATATCTTAGAAGCTTAAGGATCAGGCTTGTCCTCTAGCTCAGACTTCTTGGTATTCTTTCTGTGCCGGCTTTCATCAAAGTGGCAGGATGGAAGCAGACAACTCTTCCTATAGATAGATAAATTAGGCTGAGAAATTAAGGCAAAGGTAAATAGCTCACACTTGAGTTGTGCCAATAGACTGAACGTGGTCTGTGCCACTGTAGCCTAGAAAATAAGACTTCTGCCACTGCTTGCACAAGGTCCTCAGCTGTGCATTGATCTGACAGTACAAGGTCTCCACTTTGTTATGACCTGGACTGGGTGTTTCTTGTTTAACCCCTATGCAGGTGCCAGCGGCTGCTGCCTCCCCTGCTTCAACTTGAGCTCTGGGAGTATCCCTGTTGAGCTAAGACGTCCCCTTTCTGTCACTGTCTGACAAACCCTAGGGGAAGAGAGGGAAGGGTGGCTCTGAGGGCCAGTGCCAGGCTACAGCTCTCTATGTGGGGGAAGCAAGTGAGCTGTGATAGTGAAACATATAAGCCCAAACTCAAACATACTGTTGCTATTGCGCTGGCGTGGTAGTGTGGAGGAAGGGATTTAGAAAGGCCTTGGGAATTGGAAACTGAGGAAAAGATACATTTAGGTATGAGGAAAAGATACATTTATGTATGCCCCATTGTTTCAGGAAAGTTTCGCTTCAGCATCTTTATGTAAACCCCCTTCTCCCCACCCCTGAGCAGTTCCCATTGGACCTGACCCCTGGGGTGGTTCTGATGAGCCCATGCTGAACACTGTCTCTATTGTTTAGACCTTATCTCTTAATTTTGCTGTATAAAACTGTATCTGGGCAGTAGCCCAGGGTCTCTTGTCCCTGCAACTGTTCAGGCAATACAATCTTTCTGGACTGCACACAATTGACCTCTCTTCGTCTCTTTATCTCGACTCCTTGCGGCGGCCGAGGCGCTCACCCGCTCGAACCGTGCTAACCCAGCCGCTGCCTGGTGAACCCAGTGCAGCGGGACCGCGGCAAACCCCGGTCCCCTGAGGGGACAGCTAGCCGGAGGGGTCCCGGGGGGCCGGGGAGGGACGGGGGACAGCAGCAAGTGACCCCCGAAGGCCGCACATACTACAAACTTGAACTGGAAGAAATTATCATCCCCATACTTCTCCTGGCAGAGTAGGAGAAAAACCCTAGCAGACAAATCATCCTCTTCCCTTCAAAGCCAAGGGTGCTGACAGCTCATTGCAGCCTACCCTCATTCTCCCTTCTTCTAGGCTGACAATGTCAGGATGCCAGGGGTAGAGAAGGGAGAGCACAGCACCAGGACAAGTGGTTTGGTTTGTTTATTTTCCATTTCTCCCAGTACAACCTGTTAGCTATATTACTGAGGTTTCTCTGAGTTAATTTGGATTATTAGTTACTATTAGCATAACTGAACTAGGACTTTGGGCTGTTATGATTAAACTTTGAGCTAATAATGAACTCTTTGCTTTATGTATATGGTCTGTGCCCTTTTGTTTAGAGCAAACCCGTGACCACAGCACCATTTAGTTCCAAGAATGTGAGCCTCATCTTGACCACAGGTGCTAAAGTAGTCTAACAATCTGAGTACATGTTGATGAACATAAGGATAGGATGGCAGGTTTGGATTGTCTCTACTCAATTGTATATCATTCTGTTTGAAAGGGTCTACAATACAATTTTCAGGCAGTATCAGAAGCTTAGCTGATTCAATAATTTCGTTAGGATTTCTGTCCTGTTTTATTTCCCTTGGCATTGCAAAACTGTTGGGTTTTTTGCTTGTTCATGTGCATTCATGTATTATATTATGCATGCAAGTCTCAGACTGTAGCTATTTTTATCTATTATTTATCTTTTCTTTTCTTTGTTGTATTACTTCATCCAATGCCTTCAAAGTTAAAAGTGCATGCTTTTTTGCAGCAACACAAAAGCATATATTTCACACTTCAGTGCACTGAACAATAGTTAATGGCATTCTGATTTAGTCTTACATTTGAGTAAGCTTAATTGTATTCTTATTTTATTTAAGCAAGTTGCAGTATTAGGGAAACTCATTAAGGTTGTACTTCCTCAGGGAAGGCTGAGCCATATTTCTTCAATTACAATATTCAGCATGACAGAAATACTAAAGATCTACTTCACATGGTGTCATTGTCTTCCCACAAAATGGGTCACAGAAACAAAAAATATGTAGGGAAGTTTTCTTTGGATAACTTTTAGATGTATCAGTACTGGCTTTTATTTTTAATTAGAGAATGTGATACTTGAGAGCCGTCAGTGTGGCACCTCCTACAGTCTGAAGTTTTCTCTTTATGAATATTAAATGTGTAATGCTCCAAGTAGGTGCTCACAATTTCATAGTCTTTGAATCTCAGCCATGGAGAAACCACCCTTAGAATTATGAATCAGATGTCTTCCAAAGAAAAAAGCTTAAAATTATACAGACTAGCTAATTTATTTCAAATGTGTGTGTTGATCTGATCAACTAAGGGATCTGGTCAAAGGGGTCTGATATTTATCAAAGGAGTCTGATATTGAAGCCCTCCTGTTCTCAGTATGACAAACAAAAAAATTTGCTGACTATGATCTTCTGAATCTTTTCCTCATCAAATGCAGAACTATAATGTTCTTTGAGGATGATCAATTAAGTCTTTGTGTATACTAGTATTTACCAATACTATAGTATTTTGAAACTTCAAATCAGCTCTAAACAGCTCCCTTCAAGTACCCAGACACCTGTATTATCCAAGTGACTCTGCTTACACACATTACTTAAGCTTAGCCCCAAAGACAAGCACTTTCCTCTGTTTTATGTTCTTGCAACAGATGCTGTCTGTCAAAATGTCAAAAGCAGAAACAGAATAAATTTCTGGTCATAATCTGTTTTGAGGTTCTCAGTGGAAAATTTTAGCACAAGAGAAATTTTTGCTTATTTCAAGGGAGCAACATTTCCATGCTGGTTTTGTGAAAATTATATGCATCTCTATAATTATTTTGTCAGGTGAGACTCATACTCTTCACAAAATGGAAGAGGCATCTCTTTTAATATCTTTTTCATGCAAGTTTATGGTCAATTTTGCCAGACTGTTTTTTTTTCCCCTTTGCCTAGTAACCAGCTGAGAAACAGAAAAGACTTGTAAAAAAAATGCTTTAAGACCAAATTTTTGTCAATTTAAGTTTTCAGTGAAGAAAGCTTAAAAGAGCCAAGAGCTTGACTCCTAAACAATCCCACTCACACAGAGCAACACATATGTTTTAATTACACTATAACTGCAGCAATTGAATATATTTGTATTACATATAAAATCAATAGAGAAAGGACTATGGATTATTGTTTGTGCCATTGGTCTCGTTATGTGTTGTAAGGATTCTTTTCACTGGGCATCTCTGAACAAGATTAAAATGGTGGTGTTGGTTGTGGCAGAGAAATCTGCCGGCAAACAATGTGAAGGGCATAAATGCTAGCCCAGGAAGTTTGTTTTGAAATTAATATACACCTGGTTGGGGGAGCGCTGAATACAGAATGATTAGTTGATTCAATGACCATAATGTACCAGTAATTTTAATCTCAAAGATGAGAAAAACCCAAAAGCATATTCTACTGAGGCTACATATCAATCACAATGTAATTAGGAGAACTGTTTAATTTGCATAAGGTTGCAATGTCCTTTATAATAGCCTGAAGGTTTTAGATAAATATAGACAAATTTCCATGATGAGCTGTTATTTGTTTTGTATTTGTATTTGTCTTTTCTTTTGAAGTAATCTGGGTTTGTAATGCTACCTTTTTAAATGAATAAGTAATTAAAGTTGAACTATACACTTCTTGTTGGGTAGAAATTTCTGGAAAATTATATAATGCTTCTTATCTGCCATGATATTTATATGTAGTTATTCAGTATAAAAGTCACCTGAATTATAATTATCAATTTGAGATATATATATATTCCTGTACTTGTCTCAGTTTTTAAAGAAATATTATTGGGAAGAAAGTTAAAGAGCAGATTGAAGTAAAGCAAAGGATTCTTTTACATATGTATTGCTTTTACTTTGTAATGAAGGTTTTATTTTTTTAAAATAATTTTTATGTTGATGTCATTGGTCGGTGATCTTGTTAAGGTGTCCATTATTTTAGAATATTTAGATATTGCAGAGGCACTTAGTCTCAGTTTCACTAACATTTTCATTGAAAATCACTTCAAAGCTTCATCTCATACTGAAGTAGCTACATGCTCATCTAAGAATATTTTAGTTCTAGTCCAAAACTAATATAGCTACCAGCTTACTTCTTAATAAAATTAAATATACATAATAAGTTAAATTTCATTACATATTTAAAATTAAAGTCTATTTATTAATCATAAATTTAATTATATGTACAAATTTATCCAATCAGATTAACACCAATTTTGTTCCCACTGGCCTACACTGTTGGTATGAGCTGCATTCAAAGTTTGAGTCTAACTCTTAATGAAATCACCTGCTTCTTTAATTTACTTCTGTGTTTGCTGTCTTCCTTATGCCTCAGTTGGGGTCCTCTTTTGCAAAGTCTTAGGGTCTGACCACATCATAAATATGTAACAATATTCACTCCTTTCTCTGTGCACAAGGTAGCATTTCTGAACAATGTTCCATTTATAAATTTATTCTACTGAAAAGGCTAAAGAGGAAGAAGCAAGCTATAATATTTTTATCTTGTGAGAAACAGTGGGTTAAATCCAGAGTTAATTTCCTATATACTATGTTTCAGCAGTGTGTCTATTTACAAGCAATCTGCTGATTATATTCCATGGATTAGGAAAAAACAAGATGTGGTTCTCCAAGGGAGATATAGTGTGCTCAATAGTTCTAATTAATAAATACCATGCACATACATCATATAACAGGGTCTGGATCACCAGCTAGGGCTGATTGCTGAATAGTTATCTGCATTTATTTTTCAGTGGTGTACAAAATGAAGCATACTTTTGTAATCTTTTTACTATTGTTTTAATTAAATTACCTTTTAACTTTTTTCTTTTAATTTTTATTAAAATAATATCAATGAACAGCATCTTCATTCCTCTTGTTTAATTTTTAACTTTGTACTGTCTTACAGGAACTCCATTGAATATGTCAGCAAGTTCTGACGACTATTCTTTGATATTTTCTTTTCAAATACTGCCACTTTATTTTCCTTCCCTGTTGGTAGATGAAACCTATTTGATTAGTATGATAAATATTTAATAACTTTTTCTTTTGACAAAACTGTAGCTGGATTATGATAATGCAAAGCTCATTAGTAAAAGGGCTTGATTAACGTTCATGTTTTTGCCTTCATTCCCCAAGTCCTAGACTTTCAACGCTGAAGCAATTCAGGCCAAGTCAAAGAGAAACTGGTTGTACGAGTTGGGCATCTAAAATGCATACTTAATTTCTGTGCATGAAGTTCAGGTCAAGCAAGTGAGAAGCTCAAATTTTCTGTCTGTTAAACTCCTCTGCAGCATAAGGAATGTAATCATATAAGATGGATTGTTGTGTTAAACTGTGGCTATCCTAAAGACAACACAGCATCTTAAACTGCATAGCTCAAGGGAAGCACTCTTAATTCCAATTACCTTGACCGGATAGCCATTAGCTCTTTAGTTATTTGAGGAATAACTCATCTGGATTTGATGTATAGGATAGTAATTTTGTCTGCCAGAAACAAAATATTTAAGACTTCTGCTTTCTTCTAGCAGACTAAGATGGTAAGTCTCCTAGTTTTAGAAAATCTCATCCTCTCACATTTGACATTCTCTTTGTTTCATTTTATTGCGTATAGAACCTAAGTACTTAGAACAACAAAGAGGAAAATAAATGTTAAAATTATCTAGGCACTGTAGATCTAATAGTCTGTATCTAGATCTAAAAAATAAACATTGAGTATTAATTTTGGAAGATTTATTTTAATTTTTACAATGGTACTATGTAGTAAACCATGCTACAGTATAAACAGATTTATGGAAACATAAAACTGTTCACTCACTCTGCCTCTTAAATATTGTACTTCCACGTCTTTAAGCTATGGTAGATATTTTTTGCTTCAAATCCACCTAGATAAGAAAAATAAAATTCGAACATGCTTTCTATTTTCTGGTCCTGTGACCATTAAGGAAAGGTGAATCTTAATGATCTGTGCACTTTCCTCTCAATCACCAGAACGGATTCATTGACATTTATATCTTAAACGGTATGTACACATTTGCTATCAAGTATTATTTGGCTGTACAAATATTTATCTGCCATAATACTGACCACATGAGCATAATCTGACAAATAATCAATAATTATCTAGACTCTAGAGTCCTGAGAGCTAATCCTAACTTCTATAATTGGATGGCAAATGATGGAAAATATTTATATTATATTTGACCCTATTCCAAAGTTCTGCATATATTCAACAGGCTTTCCAACATTGACAGTCAAATCAACTCTTAGAATTCCAGAATTTCATTTGAAAAAAAAAAAAAATTTCAAGTAGAAGGCATACTTAGTGTTAATGGAAATTTATAAAAACAAGATTTTGCATAGGAATTTCAAAAGGAGTTTTTCTTTTAAAAACACTTTGGGGATAAGAATGTTTAAGAAAATATTATTTTTATTAAATTAGAAATATATTTAAACATGCATTATTTTTAACAAAAAGTCTTTTAAGTTAAGAAGAAAATGCAAAAAGGTGATAAGGGAAGAAGAAAGAGAAGGAGAAGTGGAAAATGAGCAGAAAGAAATGGAAGAGCTGGGAAATTTAAAAAAAAAAAAAGTTATATTTAGCCAACTAAATAGGGCAGCCACTTAAAGTAATGGAGAACTTTCCCTCTATTTTTTTTTTCTTTCCCTCTATTTTTTTTTTCTTTCCCTCTAATTTTTGAGGTAAAAGTCCACCCAAGTAAATTTGTTTATAAAATAATCAGATTTCTCAGATTTTTTTGTATTTGTTTAGCAAAAGAGAATTCTTGTATTTATTAAAATATAGCAACCTTTCATATTTGGAATGACAAATTTATCTTGGAATCAATATCAGAACAGTTCTGAAATACTGTGGATTCTGTTCCTACATTAGCAGGAAATAAGTTCTTGCTCCTTTATACTGTTGAGCTAAGGCATTTTTAAATGTTATTTGAGGAAAAGATTTGAAATTTACATCTCTAGATGTTCCTTTCTGGAAATATATATAGTTTAATATTGTGGATTAAATATTATCTAGTGGTAATTTACTCTTTTTTTTTTTTTTTTTTTTTTGGTAGCTACTAGAAATGTTTAATTTAAAAAATCCCCCTAAGTCTCAGCCTAGAAAATATTTGAAATTGAGCCAGAATGAGTCTTATTTATTATGCATATGTATGATACTGCTTGGCCTAAAGACTGTTCGGTAAATTACTTTCCAGTATCTTGTAAAAGTAAATGTTGGAGATTAAAAACTGAATAACAAACTTGTATGCATGTTTGTCATATTTAGCAGACACAGCAATACCTGAATTTATATAATCTTAATCCTAAATTCACTGCCTCTATACTTAACCTAATCTAGTTTTCAATAGATTGATTGCTTAAGTATTTTATTATTTTAATCAAGATAAACCAAAATAGTATCAAGAACTGTATCAGGCTTTATTTTTAAAAATCCTTTCTTGAAAATGCTTGTTGTTTTTGTATTAGTAGCTTTTTGTCAAGAGGAAGCAAACTAAAATTTGTCAGGTATTGATTAAAACGTTAAACTAGTTCATCATGTGAGATAAACTGCTATTGGAAAAACAAATTACCAATATATTCAATAGTACCCAGTAGCTCTTATTCTTCAAGTAAAAGTTCCTAGAATTTTTATACCTGTTACAGTGATACTTCACCCACTTGGGTCCCAAAAAACCCCATGCAGTGGTACAGGCTGAGGCAAAAGTGTCTGGAAAACTGCCCAGCAGATAGGGGTCTGGTGGTGCTGGGCAACAGCAGCTGAACATGAGCCAGCTGTGCCCAGGTAGCCCAGGAGGCCAATGGCATCCTGGCCTGTATCAGTAATGGTGTGGCCAGCAGGACCAGGGTAGTGATTGTTCCTCTGTACTCAGAGCTGGTGGGACTGCACCTCAAAATCCTGTGTCCAGTTCTGGGCTCCTCAATACAAGAAGGACATTGAGGTGCTGGAGTGAGCACTGAGAGCATTGAGCTTCTATGGAAGCACAATGGAGCTATTGAAGGGTCTGAAGCATAAGTCCTATGAGAATTGGCTGGGGTTGTTTAGCTTGAGAGAAAAGGGACTCAGGGAGACCTCACTACTGTCTATAACTACTTGAAAGGAAAAGAAAAGAAAGTAGCAAGGTGAGAGTTGGCCATTTTTCACAGTCAATAACAGGACAAGAGGTTATGGCTTCAGGATGCGCCAGAAGAGGTTCAGGTCGGGCATCAGGAAGAATTTCTTAGTGGAAAGGATTGCTAGGAACTGGGACAAGGAGGTGGTGAAGTCACCATTCCTGGAGGTGTTCAAGGTATAACAGAAACAGACTGGCATTTAGTGCTATGGTCTATTAGTCAAAGTGATGATCAAAGGCTGGACTCAATGTTCTTGGAGATCTTCTGCAACCTAAATGCTTCTCTGATTCCAAAACATAGTGTCTTAGCAGAGGTGGATGCTACACCTTCCATTTTGAAATTTTTTGTCACAACTGTTGTCTTAACTCTAAACTTTGCACCTAAGTTCTATACTTTATATAAACTCACAGGAAGATAAAAACACCTAAACTCTGAAACAATAGCAGTCCCTCAGTGGGGCCCAGCTCAAAGCTCTTAACTCCTCAAATTTAGCACACACTTTAGTTACTGTGACTGACTGACACATTAGGTTCAAGGCCAATAACTTCAGGCATAAATTTAATAAAAATCATAACTCTGGACAATATTATAGTATATGTAATAGAAAACTTAATCAATGAATCCACATGTCTTCTAAGCCAGGGCAGTATTTGTGCTCTCTGCCTCTTTTAGTACCTATTAAAATGTCTTTAAACTATAATATATTTATTTTTAATTCAGCTTTCAATATCATTAACTAGGTTAAATATATCCTTAGAGTGTTTCTTAGCCGTATGAAAGTCTGTCTTTCCTAAGGTATTTTGTGAAACTTAGGTTACTTCTCTCAGTAGTGGAGGAATAGGGTTCTTTCATTATTATTTCTCCATTTAGTTAGTATTTTTGAATATTTACTTTATCAGTTAAATCCCTTGTTGCACCCTCTGAGTTAGAAAAAGTGATGGTAGTTACCTTGCTACTTACTGTCAAATGTTTAAGGATTTTATTGGTGCATTTTGAGGCATATAATATGACAGAAAAAAATTGTCTAGGAGACTGACTCTATGCCCATTTTTCTATTAATATGGGATTTTTAAAAAAGATATGCCATAAAGAGAGTCTGAAATTGGTCTGACCTATAAGATCTCTGGCAGTCTTTGTCTTTGAGCAATATAGATGATTAATTTAAAAAGAAAATACTAATAACATCAGAAAAAATATGAATTGTAAAAATAAAATATTATCTTCTATTAAATATTAAAAGATGGTGTGGAAAATCTGTACAACAAACCTGTATGTCTGCTTTTGAAAAGAATATCACCCAAACTGATGGAAGAACAGCTATAAAAGGAAATTTTTTTAAAAATTTTATTCTTTAAATAGCCTGTGAGGGTTGATAGCTAGTATTTTTGTCAGGACATATTTGAATACATACCCAAGTTTATGCAGCACAACAGTAATTTTGACTTCCAAGGGGCCAATCTTTCCCCAGTCTACTAAAAAGATCTAGAGGACCCATGTTCTCACCTAAGAAGCAACCTAATTTGAAAGAAAATATTTATCACTTACAGTCGTTATGTTGTAGCTCTTTTACATATTTATTTAAAATTTTGTCTGAGAACTTAAAATTTGTGTCCCCAATCAAAAAAGTGGAAAGATGGTAAATAATATTGCATCTTGGTACAATGTCTTAATAACACCCTTCTAGTGAAAGCATGAGAAAATTGACTTTATGTATGCTCACAGACACAGAAAGAGGTTTCTGCAGTGATCTGACACAGTGAAAACCTGAATGAGCTGTTTACAGTCTGTACAAGATAAGGATGACTGAAGTCTAGCAATAGTCTACAAATGATAATATAAAATATTGAACAGATATCAAATTTAATGTTCGAAATTTAATTCAGAGTCTCCAAATAAATCAGGTTCCTTGCTCTGATCATAGGCATAATTCATCAACATCTAGAAGTCATTTAATACCAACTTTACATTCACAGTCTTCTAAAAATTCATCCAAAGTAGCATGGAATGAATGTCATTTTTCAGTTCTAGGTAATATAACTGATAAACAGTTTTACTGAATAACTTCTCCTGCCTTTGGCTAAGAAGGAAAGCTTATTTGAGAGTTTTAGCTGTTACTCTAACTAATCATGCTTTTAAATTACCAAGACAAAATTAAACTCCTCTGTTTTTACATTGATGCAAAGCAGGTTCATTTACCTGACTGTGAGAATATACCATTCTTATCACTTGGGACATGTTAGTTATATAAGCTTAACCCTGAGTATATGGAGTAATTTATCTTCCTGAAGCCTGTGAAAGCTGCTGAAAACTGAACTTCTGTTTAATTTTTCTACACGTGTCTTCTGCTAATTCATACACTGGGTGGCAAGGTTTACTGTCAGAGAAAGCTGTTATGATAATCTTGAATGACCTCCTTTTAACCTGATGTTTAAAATTTACTAATTTTCAGTCCAGAATTACTTTTTAAGCCAGAACATACGACTGTTTGGCTATAGTATGGCCTTTTATGCTAAGAAAAACCTGTTCAGCAGCAAAAGATGGTATTAGAAGATTGTAATTATCTCCATCTCTTGGCAAAATTAATAGTAAAAATCTTAAATTTTTATTTTCTTACTCATAGATCTCTTTCCAATTTTTAACTTCCATTACAAAATAAGGACACTAGAACAAAGCTAATATTCTAGCAAGAGATTCACTATGTCATACAGACAATTACTAGTAGTATCTCATTTCTACTTAGTATTTGTTGTTTATATATCCAGCCATGCCATTCAAACCAGAAATAAATAGAATCATACCTTACAAAATGTTGTGTTGCCATACAATAATATTATCTAGTTTGTTGACAAATTAACTGGTTGATACTGAATTGAAAATTTTGTAAGTTCTGTGATGCACGGAGTTGATTTTTGATCCTAATTTTTGTTATACATTATCTCTGGTACTTATTTGCCTTTGAGTGTACCTGCATGATTATTTCATGCATTAGAGAGCTGTTGCTGTGTTAGATTTTTTCTTTTACTCAAAGTACTTGAATATATGACCAATGTGCAAATAAGGATATTAGGTTACAAACTATAAAGCTGCATCAAACTTCAGGCTTCAGAATCTGAAGCTGAAAATCTAAAAGTAATCTTAGGATTTCAGCCTCTCAGAAAAATAAACTTTGTTTTTAAATTGCAGGAATTTGCCTTACACACTTAATTCTAGAGTTTACCAGACTATCTATAAATACCAGATTTCATTCCCCTTAAAAACCTTCTGCAAAACTGGTGCAGTTAGAATGTAAGTATATAACAAGAATGAATATTTTTGTAGATGACATAATGTGATTTTAATAAATTCTTCAGTAACAGCCTGGGGATTTTCTCTTGGTAGTTTTTACTTATGGGATGTTGAGATCAATGAGCATGAAATAAGTCACTATGGATAAAAAGCATATTTTGAACTTGCTTTCTTACATTTTATTTGGGCACATGGACAGAACACTACTGCATTTAATATAGCTATGATGCACAGTAAGCCATAACGTATCTCAACAGAGAAGCTGAAGTATATTTTTCATAGATATGTAAGTATGGATAAATTAAATTAATAGTTTCTGTGAGGATTTATTTGCATTATTTAAAATTAGTCTTGCTACAGTTTACTGTCTTTATATTTCAGTGGGATCATTCAATTCTTCTTAGATAATCTTCTTAGTTAACAAGTATCTGATATTGTCAGCACCAATTTGCACCTGACACTGTGTTTGGTACAAACAGGTAGTAAGAGGACGACTGGTACATGTTTTGGTCATGAATTTAAATGCACTGGTTTCTGATTAAGTTTACCAAGTCATATTTTGTGATTAACTGAAAGAATTCTTCCACAGGATGACTTCATGTTCTGGTCTGTGCTTTTAAGATATGAATGTATCTAGTTAAATCTGCACTATTCTGCATTGTTCTTAAGAAATAAAACAACCTCCAATAATTCATGTTTCAATACATTAAGAGGAACAGTACCATCAACCCCTGTCATGGTTTAGAAATTGTATTTTTCAATTTAGTGCTCCCACTAAAACCATGCACCGCTCCTCTTCCCCGCTATGACTGAAAGCACAAAAGACAAAGATCACGAGTTGAGTTAAGAACAATTTCCTGGAAACTGCAATGAGATAAAATGAACAGTAACAGCAGCAATACCAATGACAGAGGGTATAACTCATGTACACACCCTGCCCTTCCCCCACCCCTGAATAACAGATATTACCAGAAGGCTCCCTCCATCACATTTTCTGAAGCAGAATGAAACCGTTCTCCCCAGAAGAAAGCCCTTTCCCTTACTCCTGGCAATGATGTGAGGTTATAACATAACCTCTCTGTCCTAGCCATGTCCCCTCAGGGCTACTGCAGAAATTAACACCATCCTGACTGGAATCTGGAAAACCCAAATCTGTTTGTTAGGTCTACACACCTTGATCTTATTCAGTGTCAAATCTGTATCTGAGCTGCTTGCTATTCTGTTTATCTTTTTTTTTCCCCTTAGCTTTCTCATTTTCATTTCCCAAATATATAGTCAAAACAGACTAAAAGCTGTGAAATGGTCCTATCTCATTGTGCTTTACAAGTGCCTTTCTTGCAGTGATACATATTTATATCTCACACCTTTATCTTGGGCTATTGCCAGCGATGCACTATTTATGATGAAGCTGGTCACTATTGTCCTCCATGGAATTCTGAGCAGTCATCTGACATTTCCTAAATGTTCGTACTTTAAAAATACTTGTCTGCAGACACAACCGCAGCAAAACAGTGCTGTTTAGAGAATTATGTATTTGCCTGTCGAAGTCCACTTTACAAAGCCACTTCATATATAAACATGGCAGAAATTTGCCTATATTTGGGAAAAATGAATATCCAAGATTTGCTAATCATAAGAAGAATTTTGAACAGCTTTTCTGAGTCACTAAGAAAAAAAGATTAGCTGAAGTTTTTTGAATGATTTAAAGTGGATAACATGCACAGTTGCTGAAAGAACCCAGGGCATTCCACCCCTTTTGTTCCTGGGCAAGATTCACAAGTTCTCTGGTAGAAATCTGACTGCAACTGTTTGTTGAAAATGAAATTATGCTTCTTTTGTGCAAACTCTCAGTGTGTTGCATTTTTGAACTTTTTATTTATTTTCTGTGAACTTGAGTGGATTTTTCTACATTAAGACACTCTAAAGATGTGGCTATATTGCCTACGTAGCTGTGATTTTTAGTAAGGACCTTCATAATGGACTTGATGATATCAAAGATATTTTCCAACATTATTTATTCTGTGATTCTTTGATAAATTTCAAACTTTCAGCAGCTGCTGAAAATAGAATATTTTATTGTGATACTCTATTTCATACCCTGTAGATCTCCTGTAACCTCCCTTAAAATCATTAGTATTTTGCATCTGACCTAGTGATAATATTTGTTTGAGTCTATAGATGCAAAAGCTTATTTATGCCTCTCTGAATGTACAGGGCAAATTTCAAAATGCAGCTGTTAAGTGGAGAAAACATAAATTACCTAAACGAAAAAGTGAAACATTTTTAGAAGCAGAAGTACTCTGGGGAAACTTCTCCATTAGCACAGTTAAATGTAATTCTAATAAAAATTATAGGTGGTTGTAGAAAATATTTGCTTTTAAAGCTAAATTAGTAGGATAATAAATATTAAATAAAATACAGTATGGTTACGAGTATGGTTTGGATCATCTAGTAATTTGGTTACAATATGAAATAATTATTTCAATGCAACCACATGCAACGTTGTCTATATAAGAATTTTATGGGACGTCTGCCTTGAAAATCACTAACTCAGAGGCTTAATATTCTTTGGAGACATCTTCCTCATATTGAGTGTACCACAACACTTAATTATTGTCACCAAACAATAATTAAATGCTTATTAAAAATGAAACAAGTAGTGGACAGAATAATCAGTTTTCCTTTTCCTTCAGTACTTGAATGAACACCCCATAGGAGTCTGTCCCTGCTTCTGGTGCCAGTTTATTGAGCTGAATGGGAAACTCATGGAAAACCTCTGACTAGAAGCACAGATACAGCCCGGTATGCAAAGTGGGAAAAGCTGTACTATATGAAACTTGTGGAGTATGACCTATTTGCCCTATTAATAGGCCTTAAAAAACTCTTTTGGTCGCTCTATCTGTGTATAAACCTCTGAAAAGATGTGAAAAGTTGAGTTTGAAAGTCAAAGAAATTATGAATGAAATAGATTTTCTCAAAAAAGATCATTCAGATGAGGTTAATAGGAAGAGAATAAACGTATATTAGCTGCACTTCATAATTCACGGATATGTGAGAGGTCTTGCATTAAGCCAAGTTAGTTTTGTCCCAACTGCCGTGAGAGTTACTAATTTAAGACCAACTTTAAGTTACTAACTGAAGACTAACTTAAGTGTGTTGGATCATGCAGCACTACTCCAGTAATACAAAATAATTAATCTAGTAACTATATGAGCTCTATCAGTAGTTTTAGACCCCTGCAGCCCACGGAGGATGATGGTGGAGCAGATGTGCACTGTGTAGCTTCTGGGGAACCTCAAGCTAGAGCAAATGGTAATGTCTTGTATTGTAACAGGTCTTACAGTGTCGGAATCTGTGGGTGTTGGTGATTCCGAGATTGCAGAAAGTCTCTGTCCTTCTGCCCCGTTGCCAAAGAAGAAGCCATAGTTCGTCTGTGCTGGTTTCAAGGTTGTTTATTTTTGCTTATCTATAACAAGTTCTGCTGCCCTGCCGCAGGTCTGTCCTGCAGGGCAGCGTGTGGGGCTCTGCCCCCCAGTGGGATGGTACAAACATTATATACAAGAAATTACGTGTACTATATTTACAATAATGTGCCAATATCTATCATCTACGTTGAATAGTGTGTCCCTAGCCTAAACCAATAGAAAAATGCCAACATCACCAAGAACATGGAGGTAAGGAAGAAGAAGGAGGAAGAACAGGATCAGGCCCACTTTCCTCCATCTTAGAACTCCTGACCCCCCTGTACAAAGTAAAACCCCCCTGTACAGGTGTTAAAACCCCCCTGTACAATACTAAAAAATTTTACCCTCTAATTTGTGACTACTTTTACTATACTATCTAACCCTCTGTGACTGCTTGTTCCACCTTTAAAGTTGGTAATTCATTCCATGGCTCAAACTCAAAATCACAGCTGTTTTCTGCTGTTTGCCAGGGTCTAAAATGCTTCTGACCAAGGCTTGGAACCTCTAAAAATGTCTGAGGGACATTTTGAGTTCCGACATTACAGAATAGTTTGTCCCCCTCTTTCTTATGGGGAAAGACCTCCACCCTTTGAAGTAAAGAAACACTGCAATGAGATATCTCCACAGCCTTCTGCTCTCCAGTCTGAACAACTCCAGCTCTCTCAGATTTTCCTCACAGGAGAAGTGTTCCAGCCCTCTGATAATTTTTATGGCTCTTCTCTAGAGCCACTCCAATTGGTCCTTGTCCTTCTTGTTCGGAGGACTCCAGAACTGGACACAATACTCCAAGTAGAGTCTCACCAGAGCAGAGTGGAGCAGTAGAACCACCCTCTCTGACCTGTTGGCCATGCATCTTTTGATGAAACCCAGGTTGCAAATAACTTTCTGGGTAGCCAACTGATATTGCCAAGTCATATTTTGCTTCTTGTCAACCCACATCTTCTCAGGGCTACTCTCAATCATTCTCTGCCCAGCCTGAATTTGTGATTGGGATTACACAGACTCACATGCAGGACCTTCTACCTACCCTTGGTGAACTTCATGAGGTTTGCACAGACTCTCCTTGCAGGCTTGTCAAGGTCCCCCTAGATGATGTCCCTTCCTTTTACCATGTAATTCAACTTGATATCTTCTGCAGACTTTCTGAGACTGCACTCAATTCCACTATGTCATTGATGAAAACTTTAACATAATGTAGTATCTAAAAGAAACCTTTTCCTTTCTGGGTTAGCAGAAATCATACTCCAACTGCTGTGATTCTAATTTAGATTTTGGAGTTTTGCCTATTACTGAATAATTTTTACATATTAAAAGCACCAGCAAATTAATGTGACCCAGGTGTGTGGTCACACAGTCTAAAGTAAACTATTACCATCATGTGTGTACATGTTCTATATGTCTACACTGACAGATGATATCTAAGCCTGAGGTGAGACTCATTGTCATACTAGTGTAGGTGTCTCTGAACAACATTACATATATTTGATCTTCCTAGGCAAGGATTGTAGACTGAGACTATAGGACATAATGAATTTCCTCCATTATTGACAACAATATGACTGATCTCTACTATTAAAATGTAGATACTCTTAATTCAAAGATCTTGATGTCAAGGATACCATCAGCATTCTAATGCAACTGGCTTCCATTCCTGGAACCATATGCAGGCAGGAGAAATAAATATGAAAACATTATTATCTATTTATGCCAAATGATATTTTAAGTGCAACTCTAAGTACTATAAGCCTATCTAATGTCATTTTTAATGTTTTCTTATTTGCTGTGTGTAAATTAAACTTGTGTCCTATCTGATATAATGAAAACTTTTTAAGTTGTAAGTCATCAAACCGGTGTCTGTGTGGTATTTGGATGTAGTACTAGTAGGACCTATGCAAAGATAGAAAAGTACATTTTAATTAGAATTAATGAATATATGTATGTATTTTAATTAGAATGAATGAATGTAAGAATAACAGATCAAATATATTGTGTCATATCTGTTATCCAGAAAGTATTGTGGCCTTAATAAAGTTTCAGTTAATTAAGTTAATCAAGTCATTGCTTAAACAGATGTAAGAGGTATTAGCATAGACAGAAAAGAAAAATGAGAGAATGACCTGATATATCTGTCTGTACAATGAGGTTTCAGATAAACACATAAAATTCACAAATGGCTTGATTGTTCCAGTGGTACAGCACTCAATTCTATGGTTTTGAAAAAAAAAAAAAAATTCAAAAAAAAAAAAAGGAAAAAAACTTTAATGAGCTGTTCCAGCAGTACAAGTAATTGCTTTCATAACTAATACAAGTTAAGTTCTGGATACAGAGGACTTAGAACTGTATATTATAGCAACTAAAAAGGCATAGTTAAGGAGAAACTGTTGCTGAAGCTTTTCTGGCTCTGATTGAGCTTTTTTTGGTTTTGAAAAAAGTGTTTGCTATCCTCTTCTCCTTTTCGTTCTTTTTCTAAGTATAAGTAAAATAATGTTATTGGTAAAAAGAAATACACAGTCCATGGTTCTCACTTTAGTATTACATTCATATTTTTTTCATGGGCTTTCTATTCCTGTTAAATACTGTAACTCATTTCTCAGCTTTTTAATTCACGTGACTTGGAATTAATAGAGTAGTATCACGTAAATATTTGTCTTATGTGATAGTAAGTATATTATTTTGGCAAATTAATACTTTCTAGCACATTCTGAAATGGACTAAAATAATTTGTTTTAGTTCCTTCCTTGAAAGATGAAAATGTCGTACATGGACATTTAGTCTTAAAATGTAGAATTAGTCTCTGACCTGTCATTATTGGGGTGGACTGACATCATATAGAAGAACTCCACTGGAATTCAACAGTTTTAAAAACTGAAGGGATGTTTGTAAAGATAGATTTAATTTAAATAGTGTAGATAGTAGAGTTTGGAATACTTGTTTGCATAAATAAAAAGACAGAGAAAATTGGCTTAATAGGTTTCTCTATAAAATGATTGGAAGCTACCCTGAGCGTCTGTGGTCTTGCATTACTAAAGTGAACCTATTGCAAAACCTTGAAATGGTCAGCATACAGGTCCATGACTGCAATAGCTGTAGGATTTTTAGTCTAAAGACTTTTGAAGTGAGAGCATACAATAGCCTTTATAAGACAAATAACTGGTGCAAAGAGGACAAACTGTTTACTACATCTTCATAAGAGCACTGTGTTCAGCTCTGCAGACCCCAACACAGCAAGGAGATTAACCTCTTGGAGCAAGTGCAGAGTAGGGCTAAAGATGTTAGAGAATGGGACACCTCCTCTATGAGGAAAGGCTGACAGAGTTGGGATCATTCAGCATGGAGGAGAAGGCTCCAGAGTTACTTATAGCAGCCTTTCAGTACCTGAAGGGAGCATACAAAAAATATGGAGAGGGGCTTTTTACAAGAGTATGTAGTGATAGGGTGAGGGGGAATGAATTTAGATTGAGATAGGGTAGGTTTAGATAAGATATTAGGACAAAATTATTTACTACAAGGGAGGCAAGGCACTGGAACAGTTTTTCTAGAGAAGTTGTGGGTGGCCCATCCCATGAAGGGCTCAAGGCCAGCTTGGGTGTGACTTTAGGCCACTAGATATAGTGGGTGTCATCCCTGCCCATGGTGAGGGGGTTAGAACTAGATGATCTTTACAGCCCCTTCCAATCCAAAACATTCTACGATTCTGTGAAGTGTTGCAAACTAAATTCAGTGAGAAAGTTTCCATTTAGACATTTAGAAAAAATTACAACAATAATGATAATTAAGTGCTAGCATACCATGCTTGGAGGAAGATTGTGGCATCCATGAGTGGGTGGGTCTTTAAAAACATATTTAACAAGTGTAAATCAGGAATTATCCCTCTAACCCCTTGGGTTAGAGGGATAAAACATAAGCCTTCTCAAGGTCCTTTCCAGACCACTTTTTATAAGAAATCAGAATGACTAATTGGTTAAAAGTATCTGATTGTTAAGAGGCAAATTTGCAAAATTAGGGAAAACATGTAAGAAACAGATGGGAAATATGATTTCGCCTAGACATAGAATTAGAATTCCTTGTTTTATAGGTTTAATTTGAGAGATAAACTTTTTCTGGGATTCACTGAGTTTGTAAGTGTGAATTTCTGTACTTTTTACTTTTCTTGTTCTAATTCTATATGTTGGAATGATGTATTTTTAAATCACAGTACATTAAGATTTTTTCATTTTGTGTCTGCTATGCATTCATTGCCATTTCTAACTGAAATGACCTGAGTTTGAGTTTCCATTGTATTGACTCACAGATGCTGGGGAAATATTAAAACATGTTCTTAACTTGCAGTCTGTCCTTTTAGTGCAATAGGATATAGGATGTAAGTATAATTACCATCTCAGCAACACAAACAAATTAAATTATACCAGTTTAGTCATACCAAGTCGCAAAGATTGAACCTCCATGCATTCTGTCATGATTTTTGAGTAAATGTGAGACTGCCTGCATGCTCCACCCTTGAAAACATCATGGATGACAACGCCTGTTATGTTGTGGGTGTAAATAATGTGTGCACATCCAATATATTGTGAGGGTGTTTGCCCAAAACCTCTTGCCTTTGAGTGAAAATATACCCTTATCACCTCAAATTATCATGTTTAGCTTGGAAGTGGCCACCAGCTTTTGTGTCTGCTGTCTGTGTTGTCTTGTGTCCAGGCATTCACAGGGCTTAAAAAAGCACAGGAAACACCAGAGAGGAGAAAGGGGTGAGGAAAAACAAACAAACAGACAAACAAACAAACAAACCTCAAAAAAATTTACAGAACGTAACTGTGACTACTAAGAGAAAGAAGGGGAAAAGGTGCTCCAGGTACCTGAGCAGGTATCTACAACATAGCACATTGAGCACCTGACACCTAAGAAGGAAACTGAAGCCCATACACAGGAGGAAAAAGAGAGGAGGAAAAGACAAATATGGCTAACCATAACTCCCTAAATTCCCCATCCCCCTGCACTGCCTGAGGGGTGGGGAAGAATGAGGAGTCAGAAATGAAGGAGTTAATTTGAGGCTTGAGAGAGGGAGGATGGAGAAGGTATTGTTTTAATTTTTTCTTTGCTTCTCAACATCCAAATCTATTTAAATTTCTTCCCAAATGAGTCCATTGTGTCCATGACTGTAATTTGGTATAGTTTTATCTCAATCCAGGAGTTTTTCCACCCTATTTTATCCTCTTGTTCTGCTGATGAAGAAGAGAGAGAAAGGCTGGCTGGGAGCTTGGCAGACAGTCAAGGTCAAGCCAGGGAAGACAGGAAGACAGTAAAATGAATGAAAATGAAAGCAATCCTGAATTTTTTTTAAAAGGTGGGAAACAAGCCTTGAAGTGGAATTAGGAGCAGTGACCCTGATTGAACACTGCCAGGTATCACTTGAATTCCTGCCTGAGTCAAGCCCAGCATCTCCCAGTTGGACTGAGGAACCGCCTTCACTCAGCCAGTGATCAGAGTGCAGGAGCAGCATGGGTGCACAACTTCCCAGGATGCATGTGGGGCTGCATGTTGCTTTCCTTTAGCTGGGCATGGGCAAGCATACATGCTCAGCTGGAGCACCCACATCTCCACAGGAGAGTTTATGCTTGGGAAACCTGCACCCACACTCTGGGATGGAGGTGCATGTAAGCCGCACAGGTCAGGATTGCATATAAATATGTGTGTGTGTGTGTGTGTGTGTGTGTGTGTGTGTGTTTGTGCGTGTGATTGTGATCTTCTGGGATTAGATATATAAGTTAGTTTAGCAAAAAAAAAAAAAAAAAAAAAAAAAGATTTTTATTAGCATTTTGTAATGGAGTGTATTGCTGATTATCTGCTATATTACTGATATGGATCTTCAATATATAGTTCATTGACTGCCAGTTAATTAAATGCTGTTAATAAATGGATGAATCAATCCTGATTGGATTTAAACTTCATCAAGTGAGTTTAAATTGAACTGCTCAGCAGTTTTTTCTAAGCAACAGCTTGCTACTGGTCTTTTGGTAAAGCTAAAGTTTGGATCTCTAAGGTGTTATAGATGCCAAACTCTATTCACAGAATTTACACTTTGTTGTTAAATATGTTTTCCCCAAAATTTCCTTAAACATTGACAGTTTTTGAGTGAATGTGTCCATTAGGGTAGATTTTTATTACCTAAAAATAAATATTTGCCAGCAGATTTTGATGCCATTCTGGGTGACTAAGCTTCTGTCACACACAATAAAATCAACATTGTCAAGAGTGAAAAAATTTCTAAAAAAAAAAAAAAATTCTGACTAATCACCAGGTACTGGATTATGTGGGCATACTAATAATGTTTGAAGTGACCTTTGGTCTCCCAGCTGTCTTAAAGGTGTCTCCTTGCTCTTCTATATTCTCACATAGGCTCTGTGTCACTCCTCCTAGAACTGTATTAATGCCTTAACTTCTCTACTGAGTTCTCTTTAGTTGATTTTAGAGTGAGCGAATTTTGGAGAGGAGTTTGTTAATTAAGCATCTGTTACTCCTTAGACATGGATATTTAGCACAGATATAGGTATTTATATGTAGACTTCTAAAATAAGTTATTTTTATTTGTAACTAAATCTCACCCTGTGTGTCAGGTAGTAAATGACTATCTTAGCCAAAGGTAATTTAGTAAGATGAAAATCAGACATGTATAAGTGACATTTTTTTCCTCCAGTCTACTTGTAAGCATAACGTTTGTAATCAGAGCTCTTCAAGTAGACCATTTCAAATTTGTAGGAGTTATCTAAGCTAACCTGACATCCAAACGAAAAAATCATCCTCACTGGGGGACTGCATTATCAGAATGTCTATTATTATTCAATTTCAACTCCTATGAATTTGGCACTTCTGGTTGCAGCATGTTGAATGTCTACTAAGATGAAGGAACTAAATTTTATTCTTGTTTAGGCTTGCATTAGAGCACAGTGCTGTCCATCAATCCAAATCCTTTCAGACTAAGATCTACTTGGGTTTCTGCTTCCCAGATACATTCTGTAATCCACAGGCTGTTTTGAAAAATGGGACAGCTGCCCCCTGCAGGGATAAAGTACAGGCAGCCAATGTTAGAAATTTTGTTTGTCCTGTCTATATTTTACTATTTGCAATTTGCATGTTCTCACTTTTCATTTGTGTTTTGCAAATCTCATTCCAGTTTTGCTCCACAGGTTTCTAGTTCTGTATTTTGAAATGCCGTTTCAGAACTACATACTTACTTCTTA
Source organism: Taeniopygia guttata (assembly GCF_048771995.1). Taxonomy (NCBI): domain Eukaryota; kingdom Metazoa; phylum Chordata; class Aves; order Passeriformes; family Estrildidae; genus Taeniopygia; species Taeniopygia guttata. The sequence continues at coordinate 29,292,886 of NC_133027.1, read as the reverse complement.
CATACTGTAGTCTTGTTTGACCTACAGCCATTTGACAGTCTGACTCTTCATCTTTTCTGGCCAAACTAAGCCTTGTGTAAGTTGCTGAAATTTCAGCAAATTAAGCTACTTGATTCCAAATCTTCTTTCTGTACAAGCAAAATGGAGAAATCAATTTCTAATTCCTAAAATTACTTAGAAGATTAATTAGTTATTGTTGTTGCAATTGTCTTAAGATTTAAATACTACATGAAGAAAACTATTATCATATAAATAGTCTTCCTGAAAACATAAGCTACCATTTGTTTGGTGAATGTGGATATTTTTTTTGTTGTTGTTTAACCTGCTTCAGGTTTTGTTTGTTTGTTTGTGTTCTTTTTGGGGTTCTTTTCTTCTTTTTCTTTTTTGAGGGTAGGAAGTGTTTAACAGCATAATTGAATTTCCCACTGTCTGGAACATACAGGCTTCTAGGTAAAGATAAAAACAAATGTCATTTTTCATTTTCTTTATTCTGTTATTCTGTCTTTTTTTTTTTTTTTTCTTAATCTACACTGGACTCATCATTGGAATTTGTCTTGTTGCAATAACTTTCATTGTAGATAGAAGTAAAACATTGTCTCTTGTTCACTATAGGTCAAACTAGTCTGAGGCATGTTTCCTGAGAGATTCATTTGCATGCAGAAGCTGTGTCGTTCTTGCTTTGTGAAATGAATTTTCAAACAAGCATGGTTCTCACTAAATAAATGACATTTTATGAAAACACAAAATGTGCCTAAAACAGCATAATGGCTTTAAAGCATTTTAAGTACCTTTTGGCAAATCAACAGATGCAGAGTATCAATTAACATGCATAATTTATCTACTAACAGTAGTGTCTCTACTTTTTAGGGGGTTGTAAGACTGCCTTTTATTTGTGCTTTAATACACCACTTGCTGTAATGCTAATATAGTTTGCAAGAACTTTAAAGACAAAACTCTCAGAACAGTGAAATTCTAAATAAAATAATGTATCTAGATCTATACTAACAATATAATGTCTTTCGTTGTTACTAGCCACACTTAAGAAGCTTCAAAAGAACTATATTGTTAATATCCGATTTTTTTCTTTTTTAATGTTTAAAAAATTATATAAGCTATTTAAATATTATGATCGCAGTGCAACATCTTTTATATGAGAGCAAGTAGCAAATCAGGAACTTTGAAAATCCTAGAGCATCTCCTGCAACTACTAGGATGACTAGCATAGTGATACTCAAACCATTATCATTTGACACTGTTGTATATTTCGTATTTATGTTTGTTACCTGTGGTTGCTCTCGAGTAACTTATTACTACTTTACTACTTCCCTTTTATTTTCTTTTGCTTTTTTCTTCACAAGAGGTTAAAGATATAGAGATATGCTGGCATCTGTTTCCTTAATATCCAGTATCCTTCAATACACCAAAAGGTGTCTAAAAAACATGAGAAAATGACAGATGTGAGACAGATCCTAATCAAAAAAAATTCTCTCTAAGCTGGTGACAGGAAGATAGACAGGATACTGAAATGGCACTGCAAGTTTGGTTTTAGGCAGGTGAATCACATCCAGTTTTGATTCAGTTCAAGATTTAATTACCCACATTTATATTTCCAACTGTCTGAAATTTCTTTGTGGTGTATAAACCTCATTATAATCATCACACATGATGACAGTTCATATAACTTGGGAAGCAATTTAATTAATCAAAAAATACTCCTCTAATGCCTATATTAATTTTTGAGGCTCTGGCATTTGAAGTCACTTGAAACACGCTAAGGTGACCATCAGCTGCCATTCCAGAAGAGCTCTGACCAGTGTCTCAGCTGGTCATATGAGACCAGTGTCTCAGCTTGGTCCTATGTCTGGGCAACCAATCCTGGTCTCATGGCTGATTAGTAAAATATGCTGACTGTACTGACTAGACTAATTCATTTACAAGTTGACACATTTTCAGAGACATCATATTATCTGTCCTAACCTGGAGTTGGAGCCATCCTGTAAAAGGCTTTGATTGTGTTAAGACAGCCTTCTAGTTTGCAACCTATAACTCAAAATTTGAGTCACACTGTTTAAGTCCTTCCTTCCATGGTTCTGAAACTCAATTTACAAATGACTTTTCTGTCAGTCTTTTCAATTTCTGATATGAAATTTTATACTCACTGCAACCTCCATTTTACCATAGATTAAGGATTCATGAAAGTTATCTATCACATTCTGATTTCCAGGAAGCTCTGTATTCATTTACAGAGTAAGCTGCTTCTATTGTAGTCTGTAGATTTTCTTAGTTAGTATTTGGTAATTAAAATTAAGATCTGGGCTCAGAGTTTGGTATTGCAGTAAAGAACTCTGCTTTCTTTCTTTTAGCTGATTTTGAAAGCCTGAAATTGGTAGTAGCATTTCCCTTGCAGGAAGCCAGCAAGACTAATAGAGCTGCTACAAATGAGAGTTTTGTTAGCATACTTATTGAGTGGTTAACAGAACAATAGAATGATGCAAAGGAAAAACCAGAGGGTATCAGTAGTAATAAAAAGTTACAGGAAAATGTTTTGTGCTAAGAGGAAAGATTATAGATTAAAAATAATAGTATGTTCCCTTAATATATTTTCCCTGCTCTTCCAGTTTTGGGGATTTGCCAAGTAAAAGCTTCCAGCAGCAGTGTACCAAAAGAGGAAAGCCACTGTCAATACTAAGAAATCCTTTTTATCAGGACCCTGGGATCTGTAGCAAAATCTGCATTCATTCAGGTAGTTGACAGTGTGAGCTGAAGGTCTAAGATCTCCTGCTTTTCTCCTGGGACAAAAGAAGACCTCTTCACAAGGAAAGAAGATAAACATAAATTATAAAAATATACATATGTATGTATATCAGAGCTAGGAGGGAAGAAAAGTTTTGAATTCAGTCACAAACATATCTACAAAATAATCCTCAGACGCCATCCATCCTCTGATATGTCATCAGGTTGCATCTGCATGAAACAATTATGAATTGGAAACAGAATTCTTTTTTTGATACATTATAATACCAAAAGTATTAGAAACAGTATGAAAAAAAAATTTAGATGACACATTTGTCTGTACAGCTGCATTTAACAACAAAATGGCTTTCCAGCTATTCATTCAAAGGAAAACTCATACAAGGGGAATGCACGTTGAGTCCTCATGCTGGCATGCTATGGCAAATAAGCTTATATCTATGACATGTATGTGTTTATGGAGGTTATAGATAGGGCCTTTTACTTCAGCTCATTTAGCATTATATTTGAGTTTCACATGTACAAATTTGTGTGGTTGGGGAGCTATACATCCCATGATAATTAGATAACAGTGCCAAACATAAACTGCTGATACCAATATTATGTTATATTTAGGAAAAAAATAATTTAATAACAACAACAATTTATTGATCCAATTGCACGTAAGTTTTTAATTTCTCAGGCTACAGAAAATAAAGAGTTCTGCTGTCAATTTCCACACATGCAATAAACAAGTCTTATCATCCTCTGCAATTCTAATCCTGTGACACCAGAATGATGGTTTCTTTGTATAATTGAATCACATTGGGAATTCTCTTTTCTTCTTATTGTTTTCTTTATCTTCTTTCTTTTGATTTGTTTTTAACTTGTGGATTTTTTTGTACATTATTTGATTTGTGATGATTTTTTTTTTCTCAGGCTGAGGATAGCCAATCACTTATAGTTTATATCTTGGAATTTTTTAAATTTAATTTTCATACAAAGAAGTATGAATAATTTGTGCTCTTTCATTAATATTGGAAATTTATATGGAAATAAATGTCTATTCATTTGCACTTTAAAACAAAAATACAAAATAATTTTTCAATTAAAAATGAATAGGAAAGCAGAAAGGTTTTAATGATCCTAGTTATTGTGAATTCAATCTAGGCCATGATTCAAAAAAATAATTTAAAATACTACTAGTTCCATAAATTAAAAGGTTTTCTCGAGGGTTTTGCAACATCAAAGTAACAGAAATGCTTCTATAAAGGATACAGCAATCATCTAATATCTTTAATAAAGTGGAAATTTTTCTGTGCTTGTAGATTTACATTTTTATGCAAATACATTCATAAGCACATGTAACTATATTTAATCTAATTTATTTGCTATTAGGGATGTTACACTTAAATGTGTGCATAAAGGATCAAAACCCACTGCCTTTCATTCAGGTGAATTATTTTCCTTTAGCCAAAGAATTTGAAAGTGTTGACAAAAATTACAGTCCTGTGTAAAAAAAAGTGATATCATTTAGCAATTTTTTCTCATATTATGGCCTAATTCAGCTGTTGCTAGTATAAATAAAAAACCTTTCATTGAATCAGAATCGGTTGTAATAGTCAGGAAACTAAGCCTTAGACAGAGTTTGTATTTATTTATTGTTCTTCCAATGCTGTCTGTAGTCTAAAATATTCTCAAATCTAAAACATAGGGAAAGGATTGCATATAGAAAAGGAGCATTATTAAGTACAAGAAATCATTCATCTAAAAATGTTATACATATGGTTTACATGGCCTTCAGAAAGGCATACTTCAGTCTAGAGGCATGTAGTTTAAGAATTCTTGCTTTTTTTAAAAATAGAACTAGAGTTTTCAAAGTTATAAATCTTGGACTCCTTCTCTATAGTCTTTCTATACTTCTCAGATTGATTTAATATCTTTATTAAATGCACCATATTTAACATCTCATTAAAGCATTGAACTGGGAGTATAATAAACGTATGTAGTAAATATAGCTGCTTTGATCTAACTCTCAAAATTTTGTAGGGTGAGCTATGTTTTTAAATTTTATGTGTGGAATCCAGGCAATCTATGCTTTTTTATTAGGTTTGCACGGTCAGGCTTTCATAGCGCGGCCACTACAAGGGTGATGTCTGTGACAGGCTGCTAGAAGCTTCCTCCTTGTCCAGCAGAGCCAATCCCTGCTAGCACCAAAGACGGATGTGCTGCTGGTCAAGGCTGGGCCAATTAGAAATGGTGGCAACATCTGTGCGATAACTCTGTGATATTTAAAAAGAAGAAGAAAAATTGTCCCTGTGCAGTTGTAATTGTAGCCATAGAAGAGCAGGGTGAGAACATGTGGGAGGAACAGATCTGCAGACACCAGGACAGTGAAGAAGGAGCGATGGGAGGTGCCCCAGGCACCAGAGCTGAGATTCCCCTGCAGCCCATGGTGATGCAGCTGTGCCCCTGCAGCCCATGAATGGCTGTGGGGATGCAGAGATCCACCTGCAGCCCTTGGAGGAGACCCACAGCAGAGCAGATGGATGCCTGGGAGGAGGCTGTGACCCCATGGGAGACCATGAGAGAGGAGCCCATCCTGGAGCAGCCTGTCCTTGAAGGACTGCACCCTGTGGAAGTGATCCACATTGCATCAGTTTGGCAAGGCCTGTTGCCCATGGGACTCAGGTCAAAGCAGTTCATGGAGAACTATCTCCTGTGGGAAGGACCTCACTGTGGAGTGGGGCAAGGTCCTCTCCCAGAGCAGTAGGAGAAACAAAGGGTGATGAGCTGACCACAACCCCCATTCCCTGTCTCACTGGGCCTCTGGGGGAGGAGGTAAAGGTGGGAAGGAGGGAGGGGTGAGGAAGAAGGTGTTTTGATGATTTTATTTTACTTCTCATGATCCTGCTCTGATTTTGTTAGCAATAAATTCAGTTAATACCTCTAATTTGAGTCTGTTTTGCCCATGGAAGTATTTGGTGAATGATCTCCCCATGTTCTTACCTCAACTCATGAACCCATTGTTATATATTCTCTCACCTGTCCTGCTGCAGAAGGGAATGATAGTCTTTCGTGGATGCCTGACATCCAGCCATTGTCAACCTATTTCAGCTTCTAACTTAGATGCCTCAAAAACTTAGCATGAATAAATATTTTAAAGTGTTTCCAGTCTCCTTCTTTCTGTTGTGAATAATTACTATTCTTTGACATAATTCAACACAAAGGGTTCTTAAGATAAGTCTTGTCTAAACCATCCCGAAAACCAAATGGTATTTTCTGTTAAGTCAGAAAGAATATTTTTTAGATCTTGACTTGTAAATCATGGCGTTCTGTTACCTAGGAAAGACCTTTGGGAAGAATAATTCAATAGAGAATACAGTTAACATTTGTAAGTGCTGAAAAAAAAAAATTTCTTGAAATGAAAGTGTTTCAACTGTAAAAACTTCTATTACTATACAGTATTCAAAGGGATAACCAGAGTGTGGAATGTGCACATCAGAAACAGAGAACAGTCTGTCATGTGATGAAAAACCCTTTAAAGGATTACTTGGTCTATGAAAAAACAAGAGTTTATGCCTTTAAAGTAAAAAATGTGGCAATAAAATACAATTATAATCATATTATTAAAATTCATTTCAAAGGTGGATCAAGTATGCAGAACATAAGTTTTAACACTGGACATGCCAGAAGTAACATACCTAACACAAGAGAGCCCATGAGCTCAAATTCATTGGTCATATGTAGAGAATCTAACAGAATAGTACCTTTGGACTCTTCGATGTTCATCAGCCTCCTCATAGGTGCTTTCACTTTTTTTAAGAATTTTTTAAGGATATGTTCATTAAGCAAAACACTTTGGTATTGTCTCAAGCATGTTTTATTACTGACCTCGAACTAGAGATTGGCTTGTATGTACAAGCTTTTGGAAAAGCAACAGCTTTTCTGCATGGTATTTCAATAACCCTTTTCAAATGCTTACACAGTATCTAGTTGTTTGAATAATAAATTAGGGGAGAATTGTACTGTTAAATGACAATTTACTTGATCTATCATACTAATGTGTTTTAGAAGAAGGTTTAAAATCCTATAAAATATTTCTAGAAATAGATATTTCTCTAGACTGGTAGTGAGAATATCTGTGCTGAATGGTTTAGAATTAAATATCTAGTTTTTAGATGACCCAATTAGGCATTTGGAATTATTCCATTAGCCTTAATTTTATTCACACTGAAGTGCTACAGCCAGCCATCCTGTGGCCTTAGATGTTCCAGAAAAGTATAACATTTTATCCAATTCAGGTAAGATAAATTCCTCAGTGTTTTAAATGTATCTGTTTGCTGTAAATTGCAGCAGAGTTTATGCAACATTTCAATACAAATTTTGAGATTTCATTTCCCTCCAAATGTCTCACTTTGAAGCAGAAAATTCTCACTGAAATTCTGAAAACTATACACTAGCCTGGGAAGCATGCTAACAAGAATGAACATTCAAGACTATTATTTGTAGTCTTTAACTGTATTATCTCATATTTTATGTTAGAAGTGTTAGAATTGTAGTTTTCCTCATAACTTTTGTTTCCTAATAATGAAGGTATCTGTGATATATGCCATAGATGTTTTCTAACTGGTGAAATACTAAGAACTGTGCAGTGTTTTAGCTGAGTTATGATAACCTATACCAGTCCTGAAGGCCATTTGTACTGTTCTTGGTATCTAAATTTCTGACAAAAGAGGCAACACATCTATGATGGATTAGAAAACTAATTGGTTTGCTCAAGGAAAGCAGGCACAGAAAATTATGAACAAATGGCAATCTTTCAATACAAGTTATAGAAAAATTTCTCCACACTAAAAAACTATAAGGCCTATTTCCTTGACAAGAATATTAAAATAGTTCCAAATGTATTCCTGAGACAACAGGAGTATGTCTAATTGTTAAAGTGATGTAAATTGGTAGGTGTAATTTTTCTGATGCTGTTGACACATAAATGAAGATATGTTTCAAGTCTAAACTTCAAGCTGTGAAGCAAATACTCTGTAACTGCAGACAGATGTTTTAGTTTATTGTTTACTTTCTGAGTGTTGCTTCTAAAATCATAGTAGAAAACCAAAAAAAACCAAAAAAAGGAAATAAGAGTATTCTGAAGAAGGCTGTCAGTGCCCTTGGACAAAACTATTGAAAATGAGTTCCTCACAGATTCAATGCATTCTTATCGTTAATAAACAGGTCATAGACTCACAATTTTATTTTTCTTTGGACAAGTAAGAACAACTTACTTGTGGCCAACCCTATATACATTTCTTGCCAATTTGTGAAAACACAAATACTAATATACCACTAAGTGTTTTCCTTCTGACTCCTTTTTCTAGCTTAGTTAACTCTCCTGCTCTAAATGCTGTAGAACTAGTTCAGGTGCATTAAAAGGCTTTTCAAACTAGTCATCAAAGATTGGTTATTCATATATGCTATCCATATCTGCATGTTCCTGTGAGTGAAATGAATATGTGAGTGCTTATTATTATGTTACAAGCATTTGGCCCAACAGGAGCGGATTGAAACAGATGCTGGTTAGATTAAACTAGATTTAATATGGTCCTTGAACATTTTGCTTACATCTGATACAATATTCCCAAAGGTACCAAGTGTGTCTGCACAAAACTGCAGACTGAGCAACTGTACTCTAAGTAAGAACTATTGGAGGGTTCATTAAGAAATCACAATGTTCTGGATAAAATATTCACGTGAATAAAATCTGTATATTTTATTTTATCTCACTGAAGATCTGTTTTTACATAGCTGAAAAATGCTTATGAATTGAAATAGAAAGAGCTAGGAGCTTTCCTTTAAGGGCAATATCACTGCATCCACAAGAAATATTGCATATAGGTGAATCCCCAAACATCAGAAGAAAAGTACCTTTTTTAGAATAATGAGAAAATATGAGGAAAAAATTTTGATTGGGAAGGGTGTCTGAGAAAGAATTTTTATGATTCCAGTTTTGAATTTCAATTGTCCATACACTCTTTGGGCAGTTCTAGACACATCTAACAAAGATTTCACTTTCTTCAGTAAAATTCATAATATTGTCCTACAGAATTGCAGATATTAACAATTAGAGCATGAATGCTAATATCACAAATGTAGAGTGTCAGACAATTTGTTTTTTAAATATTGAATTGAATATCATATCACAAAGATTGTCACTATTTCACTACTTAAATACTTGATTGAACTGTTGTTCTTAAATGCTTAGGAACTTTACAAATAAATCTAATGGAAAATATAGCTCCTTAACATGTGTTTTTAAAAAGGTTTTAGGATGTTTTTGAAAGCAGAAACTGCATTAGTCTCCATTTCATTCAGAAGAATAATTTCTTATGGCAGGAAGTACTTCTATCCTCAGACTGCAAAGTTGGCATCCTCTTAGTTGGATGTTAATTCATCTTTTTTCTAATTGCAGACTACATTTATCAGTTTACAGCTCTTCAGAATTAAATGTAGAGATAAGAATATGTTTTAAATCACATTGATGAATTGTTTCTGTATTCACAAACTAGAAGTTTACTAAAAAAAAAAAAGAACACTGGACCCTATTTTTCCATGGTATTCTGAAACTTCACCTTAATTGAAAGTAGAACTTTTACTTAGGTTCATTTGGGTCTGATGATTTAAAATGGTCCCTAGAAATAAAACACTTCAAGAAAAAGAGTGTGATAAAAAATGCGTTTTTAAAAAAACTCTTAATATATGGTCACTGGGATAATTTGATAATTTTTATTTCCTTTTTTTTCATATCTGATAGCTTTGAGGACTTTGTTGCTTTTGGGAAACCCCTAAATCCACTTTGTCTTCTGCAGCTTCAGCTTTCTTCAGAAGGTTAAGCTATGTTTTCTACATTACCATAATATACAGAAATATAACCATAAAAATGCAGAAATTTTATTCTACTTTAAGTCATTTAAGTTTTAATCTTGATATGCACGTGGAGTCTCTCAGACACCACTTGAACTAATTAACAGACTTTATATATGACACTGACCTTAACAAAGGTATGACTACAATATATATACATAAAAATGTATACAAAGTTGAGAGGCTTGCTAGATTTAGGCCACTGGTTATAGTATAACAGAAAACCAGAAACTTTACTGACATTTTTAATAATTTTGCACCACTGGCGATAGTGTTGATGTCAACATTGACTTATTGTCAATAAAGTAAATACATTTTCACAAAGGGACCATATATACATGTTGGATTTTCAATAAGAAAATCACTAAATTCTAAATTGAAACAGTGATATTTATAACTCTAAGTATGACACATATGACATATTTATACAAGAAATTTTGGAACTAGGATGTAAGTTAATACTCCTCTTCAATATCTTTATGGTGCATGTGTCACTGATCTGCCTCAGGCTAGTCCAATGACCAATGTAAACTAAATAAAAAGCACATATGAAATATCATCTACTTTTTCTTTTTCTTCATTACTTTTATTTCAGTGTAAAATTTCACAGGAATTAGGAACAAAGACTATGATGCTGAATGTGATAATTTTAGAGGTACAAAAATCTCATAGACCATGAAAAATAAAAATTAAAGAAATGTCCTAAATGTGATTGTGATTTAATATTTCTTCCTATACATGCAAACAAGAGCAGCCAAGCAACCAAGCCCCTACATACAGTCTCAAAACTTCCTTTGAAGTGGTTCCTTTGCCACCTTCTCTCAAAAAAAATTACATTTGCTACTTAAATACAGTTTTACTAAGCAGATAAAAATAGTTCAAGGATTCAAACTATTCATGAGTACTTCACAAGATTCACTTCCACTTGCCAAATATTTGGGTCATATGTCGTCTATTTACAGTCTCAGAATGCACCCAGAATGAATTCTGTGGCAGAACACCTAATGCCTGACATTACATTACTGTAACACTCTGTATTGAATTAGTCTGAAAGGAATATATTGATGTACTAGTATAATGGCTTTCAGATCAGACACCATTTATCAACTACTTAGCTAATATCCACTCTTAAATTCAAAGAGTGGATGGAAATGAAGGGTAAACACCCACGTCTGCCATGCTTATCGCTTTCAATTGTATGGTTGGCTGGCCATCTGTATTTGATTTGGCTAGTTCACTATGTCCTTTTTTTTTTCTGTGCTAATGAATACAAATTCACTGTGCAATTCTGGATGCAGTAAATTATGCTATGATGGCTGATGCTGTCAGTAAAATGCTAGGCATTGAGTCTGATAATTAAAGAATGACATTTAACGGAATAGCATATCTGGAATTGAATGTGTTTTGCTGAAAAATGAACATGAAGGCCAAACAGAGGTTCTTGTTATTTTTAAAAAGAATGTTGGCAGAAGGAATGGTTGGAGGAGATATGCTGATATCTCTGCATTAGTTGATGAGATAGTATTGCATAGCAGGTTTAATAAATAATAATAATTTTTTACATAAAATTCAGAGTTACCTTGAATACAAGTTCACTTTTGGCACTACAGCTTCAGGAAATGTAAACATTATTATACTTCCTTTGCATATTTTATGATACAGTACATAATTTAGGAGCTCAAACTATGTCATAATATTTACTGACATTGTGATTATTAGAAGAAGCAATGTGCTCGAGGTATGCATAAGGGTCTGATGATAGAAGCACAGAAAAAATCTCCAATTCCAAACTTATTGCAATGTCTCATTTCCCTGCTTCTCCCGACTGGCATTTACAAGATTCCATTTACAGCTGTGGTCAAAACTTTAAGCTACAAGCTGTTTAGAGCACTAAAAAGCTATCATGTACTAATGTTATTTGAGTTTTGGTATATAGAGCAAAATAACTACTACTTTTATAGTTTTTTGTTTACTTTATGTTTTAATTCAATTCAACTGCTTGATGGACAAAGACAATTCAGTGAATTAAAAAATGAAAACTATTTTTGCTAAAAATATTTAACTTTTTCATATATAACCAGTAGAATTTCTATGTTTTGAAATATTAAAATCACTTAAACTTGCTCAGAATATATACTAGCCAAAATCACTGAAATAGACTATAAAAAGAAGCAGTTCTGTCAATTTCTTTTTTCCTTGTATCAGAAAGTTCCATTGGTTTGAATTTTCAGAAAAATATGTGACTGCTTAATGGAAGCAGAAGTTAAAAACCCGGCATTATTATACTACACCTGCGTCAGTTTATCAATAATCATATTTCCCCTGAAATATCGAATTGGTCTTCATGTACTACAGAGTCCAGTTATGAAGATATTTAACCTCTGGTTAAAACAATATAGATGTCAACATCTATTTAAAAGTGTATTAAAAACTTAATTTTATATATTAAAAAAACCTTAATATAGATATATAAATAAATCTCCAAAGACATGGAGCATTTTTTAACAATAATGTTGTTTTGCCTGCATGTTTCTGGTAACTATTTCTTTGCAAATGAATATTTATATTTTAGAGAATTATATTTAAATGCAATGTTGATTCAATTTAATATATTGAATCACAGTGATATAATTATTTATTTAATTTTTTAGGTATTCATAGGGCAAAACCTAACAGACAGCTTTGACTTTTTCACAGGTTAAACCAATACAAATAACCTTTAATATAGCCTATTGCAAAAGCAGAGCAAAATTCATGTCTTTGGAAAATTAAATTCTTATGCAGGATTTTCGATAAAGATCAAATAGTAAAATTTACCCTTTGTATTCAAATTTATTTATTTTTTTAATCATAGAATCATTAAGGTTGAAAAAACCTCTAAGATCGTGTCCAACCATTAACCTAACACTGGTCCACTGAACAAACTATGTGACCTTATGTCAAGTTCTTTTTATCATATGAAGTGAGAGATCATTTTTGACTAAAGGCTTTACTTCTAGGGTCTATTTTAAAGCATCACACCTACAAGTGCAATAACTTACATAAAACTTACATAAAACAAATCTCTTAGGTTAAATGGTGTCACAGTAGTAAAACATTGTGTTAGGAGTTGATGATTTCTATTTACCTGTCATAATAAGTAAGATATCAGAATGAAACCGATGGGAAACGGTTCTTATTTATGTTCTGATTCTATTGAATTTTGCTGTAAATAAGAGAAAATCTTCATTATCAATTAAAGCTAGTATAAGGATATGTTAAAGGCTTCACTGTGGTTTTATATGTTCACCCTGTGCTTGAGAAAACTTCTGGAGTGATAGAGACCTGAATTTTTGGTTAAGACTTGTATCATGCCCCTCATCTGGGACAACCATGCAGACTGGGTGCAGAATTGCATCACACTGTGTTAGCAGATGATGTTCAAATTCACACATATTTCAAAGTAACGTTGTGTATAAGGCAGTGAGAAGTATGGAGTGAAGCCAGTGTGTAAAGCTGAATTTCCTCTAGGCATGTCTTTGATATCTTTATAGCTTACCCATTTCAAACAGGCATGGTTTATTTCTGTGTATACCCTCTGAGGTGAATAATCATGTGCAGAATGTATGAAACTAGTAAATTTCCCCTCACTGTAGCACAGAATCACAGAATCATAGAATCATAGAATCATAGAAGAGTTTGGATAGGATCCAAACTGTTGGACCTAGTTCACCTAGGTCCAACCCCCTTCAATGGGCAGGGAGATCTATAGATGCAACTCTTTCTAGATATTTTCTTAATATCTGTACATTTTTCTTCCTAAATTCTATAAGCAGGATTTCTTAGGATATAACTAGAAGAAAACAAACAAACAAAAACCCAGAAAAAAAAAACACACCAAAAAAAAAAAAGAAAAAATAAAAAGAAAAAACCCCAGTATTAATAGTTTCACAGCATGTTCTAAAGCATTTCATTTATTTTAGAACAAAGATAAATAAAGAGATTATATCATAACCATTCAATGTTTTCAAACATGGGAAATGAAAATATAGCATTTTCTTGTGCCTTAGGAGTTTCAAACAGACTAATAGACAAGAGACTGTCTGAATTGGAAACTGATGAAGAATATACCACATGTCCCCAGATGGATAAAGTGATAGCGTTTTCTGTAGGAAAAAAACTTGTGATGGACAGAAAAAGAATGGGAAGAATCAGTCTCTCACAGTAATTGTATAGAGTGCTCATCTGGGAAACAGGCTAATCACCTGTATTTCAGATTGCTCTAGGAACAGTACACATTATTAAATATTTTTTCTAAGAAAATCTGTTTCAAGTTGAAGACAATGCCTATGATTACTTTTGAGTGTTAGGGACTGTTTTTAAATGTGTTATAAATAATAGAGCTCATTTTCTGATGGAAATTAGCATTCTTCATTTCTCCTAGGTATTATTTCCCCTTTGAGGTGAAAATTTATAAAACATCGGGATCAGTAAAAAGGAGAGCTTGAGATCTCATGTGTTATTTTAGTTTAACACCTAAACAGGTGGTTGGTTGGACCTAGATAAAAATCTCAGTTTTTGAATTGACATTTGGACACCTTGGTATCTGTCCCTCTGACTGAAATGTGCTGCCAATGCTGCTTTTTTCCCTACCACGTGGTAATGAAGTAATAGATTATCTTGCTTCCTTCAGGGCTTGTGGTCAGCAGCAATGTTTTTATGCTCAAAAGTCTATTCAATTTTCATAGCAATATGATTATCCTATTGTTTTTATATTTTTATTAACCCATTCAGTGAATTGATAAATTAAATTTGCTTGTAAATAACGACACTATCAAGGCCTTATTTTTATTCAATTTTTCAGGCTTTATTTTTGGCTGAGACTGGTTTAGAGGAGTGCATACAGATGTTTGCCTATTGAACAGAAAAGTAGGAGGTTCAAATATGTATATGTAGATAAAAGGATACTAAATCATTATGATAATAACATAATGAAAAAAATTCTCTCCTACATCAATACATAAATGCATTTCAAATATAATTGAATTGCAAATATTCAGAGAATTTAAAGGCAATAATCCTGTATTTTGTAGGTTCTATGTGTTTCATATTTTGAAGATAGGTAGCATTTCCTTCTCATAAATAAATTTTTAGTGAAACAAATTTTGAATGTGAGCCAATTTTCATCTCAACTGGAATCATCATTAAAAAATGAACATCTATCTGAGTTCTATGTAGAAACTAGAGGTGTTTTGACAGTGTGAGACCCTATAAAAAGAACTAGCAATTGCTTATGATTGGTTTGTGAACTGAATATTGAGACTGAGCTGGTGCATTTGAGGCCTGTAAGAAAACTGCTACTGAAATATGGTTATCTAGCCTGTGTAAATGGAAATACAGGATTTCTGTTCAGATAGACATGCATCCTTTCTGATAAGGAACAATACTTAAAGGAGAAAAAGTGTTACTGAGGGAGGCATCTTGTGAATAATTGCAACCAATAAAAACCTGATCCCTCAAGTACCTCTATATCAGAATAAAGATGAGTTCACTGTACACCTATGTCTTTCAATCCTGTTGCATTTTAAAAAATCAGTTTTTTTCCTGAAGTTGAGTTTAAAGCCTTATGGAATGAAAAAAAAAAAAA
The DNA here is from genome assembly GCF_048771995.1 of Taeniopygia guttata. Taxonomy (NCBI): domain Eukaryota; kingdom Metazoa; phylum Chordata; class Aves; order Passeriformes; family Estrildidae; genus Taeniopygia; species Taeniopygia guttata. Next base: position 29,277,612 of record NC_133027.1, on the reverse strand, counting down.
AAGAAAAAGAGAAAATGAATACTCATTTACTTGTCACATGGGAAAAAAAGAATGCTTTTGTGTTATTCTATTTTAAGTTTCAAGAGAGTCTATTATGAGATTTAGGTTGAAAGAATCATGCTGAGGTGGACGAGTGTAGGATCCAATCAAAACAAGATCAGGAAGAAATTGAAGTATCATGGGAACATGAGTGGACATGAATTCGAAAAAGAAATATTTTCACGTAGAAATGGAGTAATAGTTTTAAAAATTCCATTAATAATTCTAAATTTAAAACTAGCTGGCAAATATTTTGGAACATCAGATGGGCTTCAAATGAAATTTGCTAAACTATCTTCTTAGTTATTCCAAGACAAAGAGTTAGACATTCTTTGACAGTAATTTTCCATTGTGTTCTACTTTTGAGCAGCAAACCCAATTTTGAGGAAAACAAGAGTTTAAGGTTATGGTGAACTTCAATTCATATTTTGAAGCAAAAATTACATTTTGTGAAATTGATTTGTTATTCAGTACTTATTTTTAAATATTGACCAGTCTATTTTTTATGAAAGCTGTACATTAATGTACATGGACAATTTAATCCAACATATCTATTTGCCTGTCAGTCTGTCTCTCTCTTCTTCTCCAGCTACACTCTCATTACTAAATCCATCCTACTCAAGTATTTCATTGGACTAATATTTTCTACATTAAACTTCTAGTTCCACTGACATTCTGAGTGCGATTAACAATTAGTTTAGTGCACACTTTATGATTCCCTCTTTCCATTCATATGTCATTCAGTTGCACCTATTACATCTATCAGAATGTTAAATAGTATTACTACAAAAAATAATTACCCGCTGGGCTTAAATTGTGTAGGCATGCTCCAGAAGCCTTATAGAGACATTTTAATTTTTTTTTTCTTTTTTTTTTTTTTTTAGATTTAGGTTTTTCTGCAAGTGCACAGATATTATTAAAGAAATATGTCAATGAAGAAAAAAAATTGGGTTACACTGTACAAAACACATGTAGCTTTAAACATTCAGAACCCTTGATATAACAGCTATATTTTTTAGTTAATAAATACATTTGGTTTTCTTATATATGTGTAAAATAGCACTTCAGTTTAGCTTGGTCCATCCAGGGAAAACTCCCACTGAGCCATGAATACATCAAGAATAATGTACTGGTACTAAAAGAGTCACATACTTAATATACGTTCTTCAAATAAGTCATAACCATAGGTTGAATCCTTCACTGCAAAATTTCCAAGTAAAGTCTCCAGAATATTTCACAATGTTAGGAGAATTCTAATGAAGTATGAAGGTGTTTAACTTATCATAAATCACAGCTCAGTTCTGTCATATAACTTTCCCTAAAGCTCTGAATTCAGTATTGCATGTTCTATGAACAGATTAAACTAGCATTTTCTTCCTATGGGCAAAATTAGAAGTAGTTCTTCTAATTTCTGGCATACAAATCCATTCAGTACTTCTGACAGTTGTAAGAGAAATAAAGGTCAAGCTGTACCCTGTGGTACCTGTATTCATTCAATTTTGCCACTTGAAAAGTACATTTAATCAAACTTTTCAAAGTTATGGCTTTATAAATGGCTATTTATTTCTGGCCTTCGATTTGCAATTTGTATTACTTTTTTTTATCCACTTCATCATGTGCATAATTATCTATCCAATTCAAAAATTATGAACAGTTTTTGAAGAAGCTAGGTCTAACCAGGGATGAAGCATTGTTGGTTTTTCTTCTCCACTCTTTCCAATACTTGAGTAAAACATCTCTACTTTATCTTGAAATTCTTCCTGGAGGATTACTTACCCTGCAACAAACACACACCCTCATGAAAAAAAAAAATAGTATTGTCTTCTGACCAAAGAGTGTTTAGCTATCTGAGAAAAACATGCACGAGCAGTGAATTTAAAGCTGACCTTTAAACACCGAAACCACTTTTAGGTTGAGATTTTTATCTGCTAACTATAGTTTATACATCTCAGTGAAATACAGATGCTAGGCAGAGAAGTATAGCACCAAACAGAAGCAAAGCATCAAACAGAAGCCAGGACGTTTTACTTGAAATATGATGACTGCTAAGAGCAATTCATGTAGGTGTTGCTAACAGACCCAATTAGAATGCAGAATATTATTTAGGAAAAAAAAATAATAAAAGTATGTGGGAAATGAAGGCTAAAAGCTAGATAAGTCCTCAGGGCCAGCTGATCTTATCTTAAGGTTAAACTATCAAACATTTCCAGAATGGCTTAGAAGTTCTGAATTTTGACAAAATAGAATAAAAATAAAACAAATATTGTTTAAAAAATATTATAATAAAAGATATTATCAAGTTGAGGGTTTTTTGTTTTATTTTTCATTTAAAAAATTTTACTAATTATTTTTATGGAGGCAAAATCTATTTCGGTGCAAAAATAAAACAGAATGTAGGGATCATAGACTACACATTGCAGACTACATGTGCATGTTGAAGCCAGAATGAGAATTTTGGAACTGGTTAGCTCTTTCCCAGTTAGACAAAAAAATAATGGAATATTCTGACCCTCTGCAGAATATGCTTTGTAAACATTTACCTTTATTTACATTGTCATGTTGGGGATACATCTCTCTTATTTATAATATATCCTGATTATGTTCCATGTAACTATATAACTTTCTGGTATACTCTGTAATATACTCTGAAAATTTATATTTCTGACTTTTTTAGGGATCTTTTTAAGCTTTGCATGGTGTCATGATGACCATCCTGATATAATTTCTCTTCAGACAAGGAACAATAAATCAAATATGCTAATAACTGAAGAAAATTATCTGCCTTCAAAGCTGTAGACTTGGGACCTCCATGTGGATGAGAACAAGGATGCTCTTGGACATGTTTTGTTGAGACTTTGGCCTTATGATACTGAGGATGACTAAATGAACTTAGCACACATGGGTAAGCATAGTGCTAAGCAACTGGGTAAGCAACTATTCAAGTCCTACTGGCCAAATCCATCAAAATTTCTGAATCTGCCTGTATCTTAGAAGTCCAGTGCTTCTGACTACAGGTCATCAGCATGGAGATTTGATGTTGGTTCCAGCAGCATGAACAAGCAACTGCATCTACAGGTGTAACAAACCCGTATTTCATCACATTTAACAGAGCAAAAAAAGCATTGAGCGGAGAACACCCTCCTAACAGCACAACTCGACTGCATAAAGTCAGTACACAGTTACCCAGTGTCAATTGAACATCAACCCTGCTTACACTACCTGGACAGCCGTGGATGCTGTCAGGACAAACAGAAAGAGCAGTCATGAAGCAGTCTTGTCGCTACCCCAAAAACTAGAAAAGAAAGAATGAGAGAGCTAGACAGTGATTCAGTAGGTAGAACGGCAGCATTGAAATCAGCCTTGCAGCACTGGGAAATTATAGACCATTCAGACTGTATTTTGGAGCTGTTGCTAACAGCAAAGAGCACAGAAACTTTATCAGGAGAGACAGCACCTATGCTATCATTTGTTATACTGCCAGGATGAAGAAAATACTAAAGGAAGATGAGAAAATGGCCATGAGCTACTGTGTATATGGCTGCAAGGATCATGATTTGTTTGGTTTTTATTGTTTAGCTTTAGTACATATTCAAGGTTGTATATGTCATTGAAAACAGTTTGAAAGAAGTACTTGCAATTGGAAGAGTTTTGTTCAGCCATAATTTTCTAGGTAGTCCTCTGAATTCTTATTTATATATACAAGGTGAAGCCTTTGTTGTTTAGGACATGGGTGTACTAATAACAAGAAAAAAATCCTTTTTTACATAACTTCTCTACACTTCAAACATTTCTGTGCTTGAATATTATGACTGCTTTCTGCCTGCAACTATGTATGGACTTGTGGTGATAGAATATAATTTTAAATTATGGAATTCAGGGTCTTCTTGCATTCAGATGAGATCACTGCAAAGTAGTCTCTTTCTTTCATCTCCAAAAATCTGTTCTATTTGAACCTTCTTTCCAAGCATGAAGAGAGAATCTATTAAGAACTGAGAGTTCTAATTTAGTATGAATAATTTTATTAATGAATCTTCTATTGTTAATGTTTCTTGGTTTGCTGTGGTTGCAGCCAAATATAATTGGGTCTTTGGGTGCCTATAGTGTCGTGTCCTGCACCCCTAGGTGTTGTCCCATTCATCATTCCATTCCCCCTGTTGTCATCACCCCTACCCCTTCCCCTTACCTGCCTTTCCACCCTCTCTGATCAGGGCTTTAAAGAGGTTTGTACTGTATCCTACAGATAGTATCATCTGCTGTCACAAAGCACATGGATATGACCTTTCACATCCTGAGAAAGGGACAATTTCTACCTCTTGCTACACCTCATCAACACTGAACTTAGAGCAGGTTACTCAGGCTTTGTCCACCCAGCTCTTAGAAGGCTCTAATGACAGAGCTTTCACAAATGGATTGGTAACTTGTTCCAATGCTTCTTGATTTTCACAGTGAATTATTGTTCCTGTGTTCAGTCAACTTCTACTGTCACCCTGCTAGGGTTTTGGACACTGATTCACCAATCACATATGTGGGTAAATTCTCTAGTATCTTGATGATCTCTCTCAAAGTGCTGGAAGATTGCAATTAGCTCCTGACTACCTCAGACGTCTGAATTCCTGTTTATTAATATTTTTCTTTTATTTGGGTTGCAAAACTGGGCATAGCATTTCAGACACAGTCAAGCACAATCAAGCATGATTTATCTCAATGAATTTATGCTGGCTATTTCCAATCACCTTTCATCTGTCAGTAAAAAAGTGAATGGGAGAAAGATAAAATAAGCACAAAATTACCTTTTCTAAAATAGAAAAAATTATAAAAGAGCCATTTTTTAAGCTCAGTTTCCTTAACCAGTGGAAATAGGACCAGTTTTAAGAAATCAGGTTTGACAATTTCTCTGTACATAAAGAATAAATCAAACTTCAGGTCAGAGATACTGAGAAGTATTTCTATACCAGTAACATCAAGCAACAGATATTCACACCCCCTGGGAGATCAAATAGGTATTCTTTCTGCAACTAGAAGAAGGTGGATCTGACACAGTGACAGAGCAGAAACATCCCAAATTCCTCTGTTCGTCTGAAAGGAAAGTCTGGCTCACTGACACTAACATTTTTCTGCCATATTTGGGTTGTCCAAGGCTCTAATTTCATATTTATATATACTTTGAGGGATGATGTTATAATGTGCACAGGTAGACGAAAATATTATATTCTACAAAGCCTTCTTCATTTGTAAATATTCCTCTTTTTCAGAAATTTATGTGCAAAGATCATCTTACAGAAAAGTGGATTATTTTCTTACAGATGAATTTCATGTGTCAGAAACTAGAATAATCATTATTTACTTAAATCTTTATTCAATTCCATAGCTCAGTCATGCAGCAAGTACATATCATTATAGACCTACCTTTTGAGCATATTTGGCTTAGTGATTCTTTTTCCCTGTGATTAGAATGAAATATTGAGATGAAAGAGAAAAGTTTTGGCAAAGCATGAAGAAAATTGATCACAGTATTTTAAATGATAGATAATTTTTTAACAATATTGCTTGAAATAGTAATTTATCTCTAATATAGTCTTAGAAATATTTTGCCTATACTTTTCTTATAATTGAAACAATGAAAAAATTTTCAGCCAGTAATCTGTAGACCCAATACAATTCTTCACAGATAATTGTTACAATTTTCAAAGTGTTTATTTAACATAGGTCATCAGAGTAGTCCTATGTCTTTTGTTGTATTTAATCAATTTTTCAGTTATCTTAAAACCATAGGCACATAATAAAGTAAGAATTTTCAGATCACACTGTTTGCATATAGCCTGCTAATTTGGACCTCTTGCTTCATTACACAATGAGCCATACATAGTCAAAGTGGTGGATCATTCTTGGGTTCTTCCTGGGACTAGACAAATTGTTTTAATTAATAGTTGGGAAATCTGCAAAACATGGTAGTAATTTAGTCATTAGAAGTGGTCAGATCTCTGCAATAGGCATTATGCACAGAACCACACAAAACCATTTTCCTTCCTTGAGCCTCAGTGTCCTGAGAGGTCACTTTCAGGATTTTGCTTCAAAGACAGGAACAGAGTACTGGCAAAGTTGCTTACTTGGTTCAGAGAGATTTATTTGCTTGGCTTTCATATTTTCACTGAAAGACGAAGATATTTCTCTTTAAAATGCAACTGAAACTATCAAATTCATGTTCAGCCAATAAAGGAATGACACCAGTAAAATTTTAGTCCAGATCGAATTTCAAACTCGTATAATCTTTCAACAATGCAGCAGAGTGGTTACTTTGTCCCTGCAAAAAGCTAGTCTAACAACATTTTTACAAAGTTGTTTTCAATTATGTCTCTTTTTAAAGACATTATTATGGGTGCATCACTATTATGGATAAGACAAAAAATTATGTTTAAAAATATTCCTAACATTTGTTATATTTTCATATAAATGCTTTTAGTCTAAGGGCTGTCTTTTACATGAGCACCAGAGACAAAACCCAAAAGCTGTCCAATATTTATTTTCTTTAGAATTTTTTTTCTATTTTTTTTATAAATAAATGCTTTATGATTTCCAGGTACATTACTTATCATCCTATTAGATGAAATATTCTACACTAGGCTTGATTACTTTAGCAATAGTAACCAATTTTATTATGTTGGTAAATACATACTTACTAGCCACATGGCAAAGTTATAATATATTTATACTTAGAGAGAACATGTCAGAGAAATAATTTCTTTGGATTACTCTCTGAACAGTTAAATAATTAAGAAGGAAAAACTATTTCTAATTTTTAAAGCTTATTTAAAATTTTACAATTTTTAAAGTGAGAGAAAACTCACAGTTAATTACGGTGCATTAACTTTCCTTTTTATGCAGGGCAAGTAGACTGAAGAAAAGTAATATCCTCTTTTCTGTCTTCCTTATCTGGTGCTTGTAGAAGAAGAAGAGAATAGAGAACTTTCAGAGATTTTTCCTATGAATCTGCCACTGCATAAGAAGTATTTTACCTGTCACTGCATAAGAATTATTTTATTATTTTTTTCCTAGCTACCATGAGTTTAGAAACAATACATTTTACCAAAAACATACATACAGTTTCTAGAATGTTACTTCTAAGGTCTCAACAGTGTTATCATGACCTCTGATTTATATTGAATTTTATTTTTCTAAAAAAACAAAATACTGGAATCTGTAGTAACTTATGAATGTTTGTTTTATTACACATTTCACATAGATAAACTTTATTTGCAAAGACGCTTTATCATTTTTTTAAAAAAAATAATTTTCATCTAATTAATTTTTATGGAAATTATTTCTGGAAAATATCCTTAGTATTATAATTTTAGTATCAGCTGATAAGTTCTAAGTTGATTTTTCACTAAATTTTATCAAAATTCTGCATGTCATTGTCATTAGATTCAGCATCTGTTCCTGATGACATATAAGTCATTACCCAGTAACATATATTTCAATACATTTTGCTCCAGTACTTTTGTTTAATATTTTTGCTCTGAATAGCTACCTTAAAGAGTCTTTCTACCTATCACACAAAATCTCACATATCCCACTTCATCTCAATCTTCTTTTCTCAAAATATTTGCTAGTAATTACATCTATTTTATTAGGAAGAGTTGACATCTTCCTCATGCAGTTCAGGATTAGAGATTATAGAAAATAATTTGAAGATAAAAACATACAAATTTAAATAAGATTTGTGCAAACTGATGTTTAATTTTTCACCTTTTTTTTTAAAAAAAGGCAGATTTTTAAATAAAATTAAAACATTTTTAACCTTTTAAATGTGGCTATTTTCTAGATGACTTTTTAAAAATATAAAACAATTAAAGCCTATTAGAAACTTTAGTCCACTATAAATATTTAATCTTGTTTTTGTTTTTAACCATTTTAAGAAACTTCCTGCTTGTTTTGGTTTTTGTATATTACCTATTTTACCTGACTTCAAAATGATATTAAGATTAAATAGATTATATTATATAGATTAGATTATGTGGATTATTTTATATAATTTATATTGTTTCGTGTATAAATTAATTAAATTGTCATCTCATATAAAAATGTTGAAGACCTGGCTTTCTATTTCAAATTAGGAAATTATTTTTCTATTCACATATCTTTTAAACAGAAAAGGACTGTGAGAGAATTACTATTGTGGTTTGATATGGAAATAAATTTTCTTAGAAGAAAGAAAGTTAAAGTAACCAGTGATTGGGCTTAGATATTGACACTTAGGCTGACTAATTCAAGGCTGGACATGCTTTTGAGAACACAGAGGGGTTAAAAGCAGAATTTTCAGAAAAACTTGCTTTCTTTAGTTCTGGTTATCAGAGAGTGTAGGCTCTCTTAGCTAGGTAGTTGGGTGGGGGAGGGGAAGCCTTGCGGCAGGATTGAGGTAAGGCTGAAGGGTGGAAGGACTGGAATTTTCCCTTTCCCCTTGGTCCTACCTGCCAAAGCATGCGGCAGCCTTGACAATGAAATCACTTTTCCTCTCTGTTTCCCATCTTGTCCTATAAAATATGTGGCACATGTACAATGAACTATGAACAAAAACTCTCAGTGAGTAGGTAATTCGTGACAAACATGAATATGTCTTGAACACTAAGTACTGCATAACTGGTTACTCAGCTCATAGAAATAAAGGAAGAGTTTTGTAATTTTTTTTTAAGTGTGTGAGCATAATTAATCCAATAAAACCACCTGACAGAAAAATAAGTACATTTGTATTTTTTCTGTTTTTTTGTTTTCATTTGAAAATTGTATATACTAAAATTTCAGATATTATATTACCTTCAATTCCTATTAGCAGTGTTTACACGCCTCACTAGGTGTTAGTCCGTAATCCACATAAAATTAACTTAATGAAAAAAGTCAACACAAATTCTAGCTAGCAATTAACATTATCTCAAGGGCTTAAGGAGGATTCAAGGTGTAGATAAGCTTTTTGTTTGAAGCAGATAACTTAATTCTAGATAAAAAAATGAAACATTACAATTATGACAACTATTTGTCAATTTTTGTTTCTTGAAATGTATACATCAGATTTCCTAAGCAACAGCCTTTAAAACTTTCATGAAAAATTTGGTACCTTCTGAAGGACCAGAAAACAGCAGTTTATTAAGGTGTTGAAAGTTTTACTGAAAAAAATTAACAAGTCTGCCTATTATTATATGTCATTGTTATGGTTTGACACTATCCTTAGGAAATACTACACGCGGGTTTTTTTTTAAGCTGTAGTTATACTGTTTCCTTCTGTAAATGAATGACCATAATGTTTAAAAGGAAGAATAAAAAGAGAAGAGGAAATGTGAGAAAACTTCATCACGGTAATTCAAAGTCTTTTAGGGCTGAAGTTAGATTAACTGTTGGTCTTAGTCAAGTTTTCTTTGGTTCATATTCCTTCTGAGGTGTTTTATCTCTCTGATATTTATGTGGTATCATGGTCTGGATTTATCTACCTTCTTTGAGAGAGAGACTGAGAACTTAGTTTGTTTTAAACTCCTTTTACATACAGTGTAGAGGGGCAGATTTATTTGTGGGAATTCAGCCTTTTCTTGACAGACTAAAGGGTAGTTTGCATATGTTCTATGTTATTTTTAAGGTATTTTACACAGACTTAGCCTACTGCCTTTTTCATAGGGCAGCAATTCTTAATTTTCCCTTTTTATAGAGGTAAACTCTTCAGTTTTTCAATTAAAAAATCTTTCTCATGGAATAGAAGACCATGATTATGTGAACATTTTTGTCCTAAGATAACCCAAGGAAAAAAGTTAGTATTACAAAGCTTCAAAGAATTCAGGATATAAAAACTAAAGAAGAACTTGATTGGAAATGTCTCTTTCTACACAGAGGGTAAAATTTTTCCCTAGATAGATTTTAGAAAAGGTGATAAATTCAGAGTATTTTTCCTTTATGGAGATTTACAGCTATGTTTTCAGCTTACATTTCAACCTTTTTTTCAAAATGAGACTAGAAATTGCCAAGACATTAATCATGCTTCAAATATTTACAGTATAACAGCCAATTCAAATTCAACTATAGCATTGCTACCACTATCCCTAAGGTAACCCAATTATACTTATTTTTTATTACATGATGTAATGCATCAGTCTAGGAGCATAATAATAAAAGCACAATAAATAAAAGCTGAGAGAAAAAGGAAAACTGAAGTAATTAATTGAAATAGGCTTTGTAAGAGATGAAGAGAGACTGAAGGAATTAACTAAAACAGTACTTTCAAAAGATGGAGAGACTTACAGCAAAATTTTGGGCTTCAAACCAAAAATATCTTCCATGTACCCCTATAGTATTAGAGGCACCCATTAACTTCTTAAAATTGATAGATTAAGATCTATCAGTTTAAAATTAATGTACTGTGAATGATGCACTATAAAACTGCTCACATCCAATGACTGATGCACAGCTCAGCCCCAAATAACAATTGGCTCCTCCCATCTAGCTCTGTCCTGTTTATAAACTGACCATGATGTTATGTGGTGTGGAATATCCCTTTGGCTGCTTTGGGTCAAATGTTCCAGCTGTGCTTCCTCCCAATGACTTGTGCACCTGCTCACTGGCAGAGTATGACACACTATGAAGTCCTAGATTTAGAATTAAAACATCAGTGTTTTATCAACATTATCCTCATAATTAATCAAAACCAGCACTGTACCAGCTACTTAGAAGACAACTAACTCTACCCCAGCAGAAACCAGGACAGTCAGTTAAAAAAGGAATTTGAAATAGTGAGTAGAGTAATCTCGACTTGTGAGTAGATTAACCTGGTGGAAGAGAGAAGAAATAATTAGGTTGAAGTAAGATGAATACTACCAGTCAGGTAATCAAGTAGGTGAAGTACTCATTACAACACCAAAAAACTAGGCCAAAAATAGCTATAAAGACAGCAAATATTCCTTTATAATTGTTTTCAAGAATGCATGTATGTTAGCTTATCTTCCAAGCTTCTTATACTACTAAATAGATTTTGTCTTTACTTCCTTTTCACTGGAAATATTTATTAAAGTGTGTTCCTTTCTCCATAGGTGTTACATATACTGTGTGACTAGTAGCAGGAAAATATAAACAATTTTTTAACACTTGTGAACCAACAATTCTAAACACAGTCCTTGTGTTTGCATTTATTAACGTTCAAGCATCGATAAATAGATCTGATATTTTCCAGTTCCTTTGAGCCAAAATCCCACCAATGCCTCTCAGTGTAAATCCAATGTGTTTCCAATGCGACCAATTCATTTTGCAAATGAAAAGCATCTGTGCAGGGTGCATGTCTCAGATTTTAATTCATTTCACACTACATATATAGCATACTGTATCTCTGGAAACATTTTTGTTTAGAAAATGCCAGATAGACGTATGAGAAGGAGGAAGTTAAAGAAAAGAACAGTTTTCCAGAGGGGAAAAAAAAAAACCAAAAAAAACCTGTAAACCTAAACTTTATTTTAGCACTTTATGTCTAACATTTCTTTCTTTTGGACTGTTTTTTAAATAGGTAAGATTTAGTGCAACTACACATAGAAAAACTATTGTATTCCCTGTGAACAAGAAGACAAATCTTAAAATGAACTGGAATAACAGAATGGATTTAGAGGGAAATTTACTTTCCAAAATCCAAAATCGTGACTGGGGGGAAGGGAGGGGGCAAGAAAAGAAACAAAACCAAGCCAAAAAAAAAACCCCTCAAACCCAACCAAGTACACAGAAACTCCAAACCCAAATCCAAACAACATAACCCAAAAACCCACAAAGAAACAAACATATTCAGCTGTCAGTAACTAGTAGGTAAAGAAGAAATGGGAAGGGAGGTTTCTCAGTTCACAAGATTAGTTCTAGGTATGTAGTGTAGCCATGAAGAAGTATTAATTAAGAGTTCATCTTTGAAAGGTAGCTGTGTTTTGAGGAAGGGGGTGATCAGGATTTTAGATTTACCTTTAATAGAACCCTTCTCATTATTAATGTTATGAGGAATAAAATCAATCTGTATAAATAAAAGAAAGTGATGAAGTAAAGATTAGAGACAAGATTAGACTCTTTTGCACCCCTCCACACTGTTATACTGCATAAATCTCACTACGACCTTGTAAGACTGAGCCTAAGGAGTTCCTCTTGTTGACTGACATTCAGCCTGTTCTGTTCTGTTAGGCATTTACAGGAAACATCTTACTCAGTCACTACATTCATTGCAGTGTCTACCAATATTCTATTGTAGTGTCTCTTCTTTTTGGCTGTACAAGAAAAAGAAACACTTCCTATCAAGGACTCATTTAGTCCAACACATTTGACCAGATAGAGAAATTCTCTACTTTGGAGCGAAGCTTTATGAGATAAACTACACCTACAGAAAACTTTTTTTTTGTTTGGTTGGTTTTTTGGGGTTTTTTTTTTGTTTGTTTTTGAGAAAATGTAAAGATATTCCGTAGTTTCTCTTATATTTTGCTTTTAATATACTTGCTGTGGTGGCTGCTGCAAATATTGTTCAAGAAAGATTAGACTTTTTTCTTGTCTCTTTTCTTTTTAATTTTGGGCATCTACCATTAATTACACCTCATTGCAATATGTCCCATAGGACACATAATTGATTAAGCATTGTATAAATAAGTGTTTCTATTTATAATTTTTTTAATTTGCTGCATACCTATGCATGTTGTTAGTCAAGTAGTGAATATTTAGGTGTTTGTGACCTTTCTTCTTAAATGAATTTCTCAGCAATCTAATCATGTTGCCTGCTTTTTTCTGATCTTCATTCAGCTTGTTCCTTTTCCCTTCTCAGTCAGGTACCAAGATGTTGAAAAATATTTAAAGTATTCCAGACACAGTCTTAACAGACCAGATAGACAGTGACTAATACTTTCATGATTGATTAGTTAATGTTTTGGCATCTGATACCAAAACCTCCATTGACCTTGGATTATTTGTTTCCCTGAAATATTACATTTAGAGCTGGAAAAGAAATGTCAATACTTCCAGAAATTTTTCAAAAATTAAATGTTCCCTTTTTAAAAAGAACTGAAGTAAATAGTTTTAAAAAATGGACCAATAACCCCCTATATTAAAGGCAGTTAGAATATTTTATTTTGGCATTTTCCAAATGTTGCAATTTTATCCTTCTAAATCATGTCACCTATAATTAACTAACATTTTTGAATAAAAAACTAATCATTTTTTGAGCATGTTGAAGGCCAAAATAGGATATTTTAATAATTCTGAATGAGTTAGTATGCAACGAGATGTAGAAAATCACCATAGTGACCATTTATTTGTTTTCAATTATTGCTATTTTAACATTATAATCCATGAATTACCTTCCTACATAATACTTATCTTAATTTTTTTTTCTCAAACTGTTTTTTAATTGTTTTCTTCAAATACGTCCTTACTTTCTAGTTGCATTTGTATTCTTTCTTATGAATGCTCACTGCATTTTCAGTTGCAAGTTTCATTATTATGGTCTTTACTCTCACTTTCAGGTTGTTAATGAAGATGTCTAACAGGACAAGAGATGATTCTGACCCCTGGGCAGTAAATGATACTTCATTTCATCTTGAAATGTTATTCCTGATTATTCTCTGCATTGCCTCGGTGAATCTTCCCTAGGACTCCATACCTCTTTAGATCTGAACTAAAAGTCTAAAATTTCTTTGGACATCATATCAAATATTAAAAGAAAAAAAAAAAAGAAAAAAAATATCTCCCCAGCTCAAATCCTCTATGTCTAGATTGCTCTCTGTAATTATATCTACAGTTCTGTCAAAGATAAAATGGGTTTATCATAGACTAGAGGGAGCTTCTGTCATGTATGCTGCTTGTTGATCATAATTCCACCACTATTAATGCACTCCATATGTAGGCTATGCAATTCCATGAACTTTGCATCACCCAGGAAACTGAAAAAAAAGACACTTTCTTGAAAAGTTATTGCCCAAATTTTACATGGTCAGAAGAAAGCAACAGTGCTGCCGTGATAGACCTTCTTCCTCAGCAGTTTCTCAGCCACCCTAAGCAGGTGTCCATATTTTCACCAGAGGTTGTCTCCAATGCCTCTTCTGGAATAGATATAGACTCAGAACATCTGGTCAGAACGTTCTGCGTGTGCTTTTGTTAGACCTTGACTAGAACTAAAGAAAGGCCAAGAATTAGACAGATGGCAGGGGAGCCCAGCTGCTCTGAAAGGCACAACTTGGCGGCTGCTCTTAGCACTGTCCGAGACCAGGACAAGCCCCGCCTTGAGAAGAAAGAGTTGCTAACTTTTTAATATCATCCTATTTTTAAGTTGAAGAATGTAAAGGAGCTTGTAAAGATCTTGCATTAGAAAAAAATTAAAGGACGTGTTTAGGAGTTAGAAAATCTGAATTAATTGGTGTCTCCCTCTAGACTTCTAAGTCCTAAAGGTAACTTTCTCATGGAATATGCAGCAAAACAAAGCATGCTTTAGCAGAAGGATGACTTAGTCACAAGAAATTACTTAGGTCCAGAGCACTCTTATGTCATCTGAGGACAGTGACCAATAGCTGTATTCTTCTGTTCTTCTTTCCTTAATAGCAAATAAGGTTTTACACTAGCCTAAGGATTCATAAGGAATCTTAAGAAGAAGTGGTAGTTTGCTATCTGTCAGACAAAAGTTTAATTGACTCAGTCTTGAGGAATGTTTGGAATTACCTTCAAAAAGGGACCAATGACTATGAATTTCAAGCAGATGAAGGTATACAAAACAAATAAATTTGAATTGCACAATTTACCACAGGTTTAATCTTAAGGTATTTTTATTTTGTTTTGTTTTATTTGAAGAACTGGTGAAATACCTGACTTTAGACAGTTCTTCAGAACCTATCTGTGAGATCTTCATCTGTTGCTAGTCAGCCATGGGTAGCTTGGTTTTATTTTGAATCTGTAAGCAAACTTATTTAGACCAACAAAACATCTCAGTGGCTCATACCTTTTTTTTTGATTGATGGTTCTGAACCTTTGATTGTGATTCAGAAGGCTGTGAGTCAGAAAGCAAGACTGACTCAGATGAAAAACAGTTCAGTGCTCTTTTCAGCAAGAAGGGAACAAAGCACTTTCTGCTTATAAATCTGATTCAAGATTTCCTTTAATTTCATTTTTTTCCAGCTTCTACTGGCTTGGTTTGTAGGAGGTGTTGTTGTGTTTTGTTTACGTTTTGTGGCTTTGTTTTGTTTTTTGTGGTTATGTTTTGTTTTAGATTTAATGTATTTGGCTTACAGCAGGGTTTTAGTAACACAGGCAGGGCTTGTGAAGAGGCACCAAGAGCTGCCCCAGTGTTGGGCACAGACAGTTCCAACCATGTTCAAGCACCTGTGACTGGTTGATGTTAAACCATCAATGATGCTGGTGGCATTTCATTGGAAAGAAGGGGGAAAATGCTGAAGTTGTGAGGCAGGAGTGAGAATATGTGAGAACAAAACTTTTTAAACTCCAAGGTCATTGAAAGAGGGGAAGAAGCTGTTCCAATTCCCAGAGCTAAGATTGACAGCAGTAATTAATTCTTGCGTATAAGAACAACAAAAATTCTGCAGATTATTATTTTCCAACTTATGATTTTTACATGCTACTTATATCAGTTTTAGCAGCTTTTTGAAGAAAATTTTGGGTGAAAGGTAGGAAAATGTGTTGATTTCCTTGGCATAGTCAGCCTTTTTAAACATGGCAAATGCGTTATAATAAGACATTTGAAAGAATATTGAACAAAAAGGTCCTTTTCTAGGAAAAGAATTATGTGCTTGAGATTTACAGAGTATAGAATAAAGAAATAAATCAAGAAAAAAAAGTCAAATTCTGAACAAGTATCAAGGGTCATTTCTTCATGCAGAGAATTCTAACTATGTTAGTGTTACATAATGGTTTTCAACTCAATTGGGTTGGAAAAATGGAGAGGAAAGGCAGTGAATAACCATTAGAGTGCTCCCTGTGGAGGAAAAGAATTTAAAGAGAGAAAGGGCCAATACTTCTGCACCATCTTGATGGGAAGCTTTAAAGTAATGTCTAATTTACTACATTTGTCTGCATTCTTGCCCAATAGTTCTTTGGTCAAAGTCCCTACCTTCAGTGAGAAAACTAATAATAAAATTTAGCAACGTGAAGCACTTTATATGAATGAAAAGCAGAAATGTTTAAATATTCCAAGGTCATGGCAAAAATTCAGTGCATATGTGGAACCTAAAAACAAAGTTCAGCAAGAAGGATTGAGCATATTGACTACAGCACACCAGTGACAAATTGGACACTAGAGAAGCAGAAAAACTGAGGCAGCTTGGTGCACTGCTCTAATGGAGATATGAAACAAAGGACTAAGAGGCACAAAAGTGCTTACAGTGGTGCTCTGGAGAACACAGCAGTGTTGTGGTTGTGCTCCATCAAGAACCACACAGCCAATAAATCAAAAAAAATGATCAGATGATAACAGAAAGCTGAACTTTTCTTCATTAACTTGGAAATGCATATTACTTTTTATGTCCCTACATATCCTAATGACTAAAGTCACTTCAACTCCACCCAAACATGAAATAACATCAACTGTAACTTCATCATTTCCTATTCCTCAAAGAAAATAATGGGAATGTAGCTTAAGTGGGCCAAAGACGACTTCATTGTAGCCTGTCTTTTCTTACATATGGATACCTATTGGGTAAGAACTTTATGTGTGCTAAATGATGATCTTGAGCTAGCTTTAATTGGTGACTAGACTTTTTTGGTATAGTGCTTCAGATTCATCTTTACAGTCAGTTGCCATCAATGACAATCTCTGAACTTTGTCACTAATGTTTTCTATTATCTGTGTGTTTTTTAAGGAAGTGTGCTATTCCATGAACTGTGAGTCCATCAAGGACACGAGCAGCAGCCAGCAGTGGAAAATATACCAAGAATGTGCATGCTGTCATTGTGTGATGCTGAATAGGTTATCAGACCACCCTCTGATACAATGGGCTGTTCAGTGTGATGTCTAAAAATTTTTGATTTTTATGTATTTTTCATATATTCAAAGCTCTGTACAATAATTATGAAGCTCCTGGTATTTTTCCTCCCCTATCTGTTAGATTTTAGAGTAATAAACAAACCTTCTAAAATATTCCTGAAATACTGTTTAGTATTATTTTCAAGTAAGGCAAAGAAGACATAATGAGAAGTGGGGCAAAGAAGCCCTTACCACTCCAAGGGGTGGGTCACTGGTGCAACTGAATCTCCTATTGGATGTACCTGTTAACTATCTTAATTAATAAACCTTATAAAATTGCAGAAATCTGATGACCATGTGCCTGTCACCACCAGGAAGCTTCCAAATAAAGGTCTACTTTTTACTATACTATTTTAACAACATTGAAAAGGTTTTTGCTCATTTGATATTAGGCAACAAGTGGAGTCCCTATAAATAAGCACTGACAGAGTGGCAGAGACCATGGATCTTGTTTATACTGGGGCTCTGATAGTTTGATCAAATATAAGGGGTTCAAGAAAATCTTCCCCTTTCATATGACAGCATGTCATGTCTATACCTGCCTTATGAATATCATTTTGATGGTAAGAAGTCCAGTAAGTCTCTAACAGACAAGAATTGTTTAAATACACTATTTTATTTGAGAGTGCAGCTAAATTATTGATTTTCACCTCACCCAGGAACAAACTCCTGAACAAGTGAAAAAACACTTGCTTTGTTAGGTTGTTATTGTTTGGTGTGGTTTTGTTTGTTTGGTTGGTTAATTTGTTTTTCCTGTGATGCCTATTACTTTTCTGTATCTTTCCAGCATAAAATCTTCAGGACAGGCTCTTCACATATGCAGTGTTTGTACCCTAACTTCTGAATTTTTTAAAGGAAAGGACTGGGATTTAAGGCACTACCATATTTTCTGCCTGTTCATTTTACCATCCTGTCTTCAAGATAGGAGTAGTAAAGAGACAATGCCTATCTTGCCTTTTATTTCTGGTTCCTGTCAAGGGCTCCTATGTAAGTCACCTAGTGTATAAACCATCCAACCATGATGACTGGATGTACCCAAATTAATATTAAAACCTGCAGAATATATAGCCTGAATTAGTAATATTGATCTATTTAAACCTACTTAAGGGATTTAGCCAAACAGCTCTAATGTAAATTGTTGTTAAATATTCTCAATGCATTGAGAAACTTCTGTTTCTCAACATAATCTCTGATGATCAACAGATACCATAAACTACCTGTTCAGAATACACTTCTACATAGTCATCTGAAAAGAGCATGATTCTCTAAGGTCGTAAAGAGCACAGTTTCCCATCTCAAACACTGTTAAGGACACAAAAGGACATTGCCATGAGATAAGCACAGAATGGAGAGCCAGGATGGCACTAACTCCAAGCCTGGCTGAGAAAAGATCTATATTAGTACATATTGGGTGATGCATCCAGAAAAAAATTCCCACTGTGGCAAGCTCTGTGAAGAAGCAACTGCTTATACGCCTATCATCAGGCAATTAAAGATCACTTCAAGATTTGTAAAACCTGTGGCCACCAGCAACCACTGAAGCCCCCTTGAAGATCCCTCCATGGATACCTGGAACTGTGGTTAAGCCACCGCAGCAGGAATGTGAAGTAGGGCAAAGGCAGTACTATTATTTTATCTCAGACCTTGTGTGAGGTTAACAAAGCTGAGGGAGAAGAATTTATCACTGAGAATGGACAAAAAGAATGCAGAATTTAAGGGCTGTAAAGAAAGCCAACTCAGCAACTGTTCTGAAATCAGCTCCAACTAGGTAAAAGGTAATTCTGAAGGGGGGAGATCATGATCACCAACTCATGTCCCACCAATCCAAGAATTCCACCACCTCAAAAGAAGAGAAAGAGAGAAAGACTAAGAATATAAATTAATTAGCCTTAGAAGCAAGGCTTCTAATTTGAGCAATAGAATAAGAGAACTATGCTTCCAGTGAGCATTGCTTACTCGGTTTGTTAAAAAATATGAACAGTGAAAAGTTTTGAATGCCCTCAGAACCTTCAGCAACAAGAGACCCAGAGTGAAAAAAGACCAAAGGAATCCATAACATGCGACTATTTTCTGCTGGATATGTTGATCTCTCTTTTCCCCACCCCTTCCTTTTTATTTCTATCTACCTCACATTTTATTGTTAAATAAAATTCGTATTATTGAATTCAGCACATGGTCTTTTTTGCACTTTAATTCAGGCAGAGGCATCTCTCAATAATCATATCTTAATAGGTTCAAATATTTTTTGATGCAACAGGAAGAGATGATTTACACATGCTCATCTGCAGTTGGGAAATTGATATTCTAATACAGATAGAGCAGGTATTCCTTTCATGCCTCTCAATGCTTTGGGGAAAGTTTGTAGGACTTTGCCATGCAATATGTCATATTCATGTGAAGTCACTTCAAATGATTCTTTAAAATTTTCACTCTTGTCATGCTCACTACTGTTTTTCTGATCATTCACAGCTGCACAGCACTATAGTCTAAAAATTACGTGCTTAAATTCTGATAGAACAGTCGCAGACTATAATTACTCCTTTACTGCTTTGCCCTTCAGTGACTGATTAAACACATCAGAATACTATTTCTAATATCCACAAATATATTCATATGTCATCTGCTATTGAGAGTTAGGTTTTGTGTTTAAACAATAAAATATTTTACCATATGTTAATTGAATTAAAATTATAATTTAAGAAAATTATAGATTCCTTTCATCAAATAAAGCTAGGATAATGTTTGGTTTTATTAATTTTGACCATATAAAACATAGTAGACATAATTTTATGTTTGAGATTTGGTATTAGTATTAAGATATTTTATTAATATCAAATTCCGTTTCAACCAACATAGGAGTTCTAAATACAAGTAAGTTGTTGTCAGTTAATAACCCTCTTCCAGCTCAAGCATAAATGGACAATAAATCCACTTAGTCTCCGAAATTAATTTTGTTATTCATGTATGAATATAAGGATCTAAACCATCAAAGTAAAACATTGACATTCTCTAAAGTCTGTGTGTTCTTCAGCTCTAGCAGGCAAAGCATTCTGTTTCATGTTGGAGACATCCTTTGAATTTCTGGTGATCTTTCAACAGCTTTTTATCAGCACCTACATATCAATTTCTGCTACACCAAGGTGAGTTGCTTCTCTGTGTTCTTTGTGTTCTTAAGTGTACACTTTTTTGGACTTCTACTTAACTGGGGGCAGAATGGGTCAATAAAATACTGAAGCATAAGGGAATTAATTAAAAGAAAATATTTCTGTAGGGGGCAATCTTAATTATATTTACCCCCAGCTTAGAGAATAAATCCAAACACTTTAATGAGTGTAGTATTTTTTTTTTTCTTATTTCTTTAGTGTGAGTTTTTTACACTTTCATGTGATATTCTGGAAGGGTTTTTTAGAGTTTAGTTTGTTTTTACTTTTTTTTTTTTTTGCCTTTTCTTAAAGTGAAGACACCTATATTATTATGACTACTTTAGTCTATTTTCTAATGTAACTATTTTAATTTAGAATCTCTGCCTGCTTTGAAGAGTTTAATATTTATTTCAATAAAGTACTTGAAAGTATAGTTGGATTGAATTTATGTGTCATTTATTGATATCTACATAAGCCACTAAATTTCTGAAGGTTCTATGCTTTTTGAAGTTTTCATGTTAGAATAAAAATTGGAACCCAATAAGAGAGATGCAAGTGTCTTGTGAAAGTTTTAAGGATAAGAAAAATCAGTACAAAGGAAAATATTTCCATTTGCTATATCCTTATTCACCGTTCACACTATTTGCTTCATAGTAAAACCCCATATTCTCTCACTTGTCTGCATTAGTGATGATACACTTTGCATGTCTAAAGGAAAATCAAGGGACTTCTGTCACTCAGCCTTCAGCAGGAGTGTTCCAATTTTTGTCATATGAAAGGTGTTTTCTCACAACTGTAAAGTAAAATAGAAAGAATGGAATGCATTGGTCTGGAATAAATCACATCTATCATTCATGGTTGCCCTACAAACTACTGTTCAATATAAGAAAGGTAATTTTTGACTGTTCCATTAACTCTTTCAATTGGCAAGTCATGGTAGACCAACACAAAACAAACCATGAGGTAAATGTAACAGTGAATTCCAAACAGTGATTAGAATTTGTAACTAGGTTCTATAAAATTTAAGTCTATACTCTCACTTGAAAATATCTGAGATTTTTAAAAAGAAGCTTATGGAACTAAAACTTGCAACCTGCTTAATCAAATATAAACCACACAAAATTAAAACACATAAAATTAGATATTTAATTCCTAGGAATAGGCCAACAAAAATCCGTGATCTTACAGAGCTATAGATTTTGTTGAAAGAAATCTATGTTGAATTTAAACAACTGGTTATAGATTACTTTGAATAATTGTTTGCATCTTCTATAGAGACTCAGCTTACCCATGAGGAACCATGCAATCAAGGAGGCGTTTCTTACAATGAAAAGCTACCTCCTTTGTTCAAGTTCTGAGAAAGTATATAACACAGATATAATCTTTATTTTTCAATCTTCGCAGCAAAATCCACTAAATCCTTTTATGGAACTACATCACATTCCACTGGGAGAAGTTTTTCTCCCAATTATTATTGTGAATTATTTTCCTACTTACTAGTATTGAATATTGACAACTGTTTTCTAAAGTGAGAATCTGAGAGTACAGAAGGCACAGAAGGTCTGTCAGCTTTCCTTCTCTATACCTTAGACAAAAGGAATACATTCTACAGGGTCATAATACACAATCATAATGCAAGGTCTTAGAATAACAGTGTTACTAAGAATGAACATTAAGATGAAGAACTAGGTTATGATTAGTCTACACTGACTCTTGAACTAGCAGAGACTACAAGAGACAGAAAAATAGGCATTTGTAGCATTTGACTTACCTATTTAGTAAGATGAGCTAAACCTTAAAAGTTTCCCCACAGACTATGAATGGAGTCAAGGGTATCTAAATCAACTATTATTTTCTGCAACGTAGACATCTGTATTTAATGAGTTGATCCCCCAGCCCTAATACCCCACTTTTGCAGCAATTCACACCTCACATTACATATGAAATAAATGAGATTTATGTCTTGAATAACTGAATTTACAAAATTTGACATTCTTCTAAGGAAGCAGATCTCAGAAGTCTTAAAATGTTCATAAGCTTTAGTCATTCATATCTCTTTGTCTCAGCTCCCCACCTTTTAAACAGGAATAATGCCCTCTCACTTCAGAGGAATTCTGTTAAAGCAAATTATTTACTATTTGTGAAGTATTAGATGCTATAATGATCATTGCCATCAAATAAAACATGAGGATATTAATAATTCTGTCTCCCTAGCAGCACTTGAATAGTGGCCTAAGGCCGCTCAGTGAATAATAACAAGAAAACAAAATATTGAATAGCTACCTATTTACTGAATGCTATTAATCATGTGTGCTGAATGATGCAAGGGTCTCATGGACAGAACAGTACATGAGTAAAGAATTAAAAACTGTATTATACTGTTTATGCACAAGAACACAAAATTCCATGGATTACTTCATTCTAACCTGTTCTAACTTCGGAGTGCTTTGCCTTGCAAATACAATATCAAGTATCATTCAAGTTGAAAATGAAAGGCACTTCCATAATTTATAAAAGTTTCTGATGTTTCCACAGATCTTCAAATGAAGTTATATCCAACTATCCAGAAATATATTTGAAATACCGTAAAAACTAATGTAAAGTACTATATATGGTTGAACTATCTTGTAATTTTAAAAGTAAATAAGCTTAAGAACAAGTTGCAAGGATTAACCTGCAAATTCAGATACACAGTCCACACAAAATAACCCCTAAAAAATTATGGTATATTTTTCCTTTTGATAAATAACATAAACAATAGGTCTTACCTGTCTAATTTGAGGAAAAATATAAAGAAAAGAAAAACAGAGATTAACAAACTGATGGTTAAGTAGATCTTGAGAGACAAAATGTACCTACCAGAAAATAACTCAGAAAAACAAATTGCTTTCACTTTTGAGCTACTACCAAATTGATTGTCTTTCTCAAATTATACAAGGTCCCTTTGCTCTAGAACACAGTACACCCCTTTCTGGGACATCTGAGGCATGTCTTTTTTTCAAACCAACAATTCTCATATCTGAATAATAATTTCAGCATTTTTGATACTTATATTATCAGAAATTACTTAATTGTCCAAATTACTCCCCTGCATTTGGTCTTTTCCTTTGTATTGCATAAATACAAACAGTGCAATAGTAAAATGGGATTTTATTTCCTTTCATGTTTCAAGAAGCCACTTTACCTCTGAGTAGATTGATTCATGCTCAGAGTAAAATGTTGTATTTTTACAAAGGAAAGCTGTATAATCACTCAGAAACAAGTTCCCATAGTTTTTCTGTCTTCTATGGAACTGTTTTTAAGTGTTGCTAAAAGGCACCATTGAAATGAAATTAAACTAGACATAGTGTTTTGTATCACATTGTGTTTTATATATATTATTCCATTTAGTTTTAAAAATGTAAATGTGTGTCAGATGTGTGGCACATTGTGGTCTTTTATATTTGATGAATATTTGTATCAGAAAAAAAGTTACAATATGTGCAAATGTTTCAAAATGTTTCCAACATGAAAATTCAAACGCTTCTTTCAGTGTACCTACTAAAATTGCCTCTAATGTTTCTCTTATTTTGATTTTAAAGCAAATTGAAATTAAAACTCAACAGCAAGACATGAGTCAATATCAGTCTACAAAACCAATAGGGATGCTAATGTCTTTGGCAATCTTCATCTTCCCTAAAACCTGAGGAAGATCAAGCAGAATGAGCAGAAAGCACCAATTTCCTGAAGGGCTTCTTAATTCTGCTAGTTATGTAATCTAATGGCATTCATCACAATATTTCATCTGTAATTGCTATGTTTTGCTCTTTGTCACATTTATAATACATACTTTTCATCCCAAACTATAGCTCAAATTTAATATAAAAAGTATTGCATTAAAGACAAAATATTTTTTACTGTTTTTAGCAAATTGAAAGAACCTCTGTCGTTTTGAAAGAGAAGGAAAAGAAAAAGAAAAGAAAGAAAAGAAGAAAAAGAAAAGAAAAGAGAAGAAAAGAGAAGAAAAGAGAAGAAAAGAGAAGAAAAGAGAGGAAAAGAGAGGAAAAGAGAGGAAAAGAGAAGAAAAGAGAAGAAAAAGAAAAGAAAAGAAAAGAAAAGAAAAGAAAAGAAAAGAAAAGAAAAGAAAAGAAAAGAAAAGAAAAGAAAAGAAAAGAAAAGAAAAGAAAAGAAAAGAAAAGAAAAGAAAAGAAAAGAAAAGAAAAGAAAAGAAAAGAAAAGAAAAGAAAAGAAAAGAAAAGAAAAGAAAAGAAAAGAAAAGAGAAGAGGAGAGAAGAGGAGAGAAGAGGAGAGAAGAGGAGAGAAGAGGAGAGAAGAGAAGAGAAGAGAAGAGAAGAGAAGAGAAGAGAAGAGAAGAAAAGAAAAGAAAAGAAAAGAAAAGAAAAGAAAAGAAAAGAAAAGAAAAGAAAAGAAAAGAAAAGAAAAGAAAAGAAAAGAAAAGAAAAGAAAAGAAAAGAAAAGAAAAGAAAAGAAAAGAAAAGAAAAGAAAAGAAAAGAAAAGAAAAGAAAAGAAAAGAAAAGAAAAGAAAAGATCAGGTTAACAAAATTCGAATAGTACTTTTAAGAGTGATTTGTTATGAATAAATTATAGGCAAAAAAATAAAATACATGTAATAACGAATAGTACCCAGGGTAAATTCAAAATGTCTAAAAGAAATGTAGGTGTTTCATGTTATTTCATATTTAACACAAGAAACCTAAAAAACTCAGGCAGCAAAAGTCACACTTGATTTGCAGCTGAAGGCACTGCCTGTTGTATTTGAGTTGTGGTTCTTGTTTCAGTTCTTATGAATCTTGAATTTACATAACAGCTCAGCTGCGACAGCAAAAAGATGTGATGATTTTCCTTTAAAAGATGTTCCTTATTCATCCCTAAATTTTAAGAATTTCTGAAGCACAGGTTTCCACCTTTCCTTGGGAATAAATTTTCTATCTACCTTTTCTACAGAAGTAGATTCTGCAACTTTTTCCTTTAATGTCTAACTAGAAGCTAAAGATCTAGTGCGGGCCCAGCACTTGGACTCAAATGATCCTTGTGGGTCCCTTCCAACTCAGCATATTCTGTGATTCTGTGGAATTCTGGTGGAAGTCACATTTGTGGGGGCACTTTCCTTTCTGCTTAGTATTTTGCCTAAAGTGAGTCCCATTCTTAGGCACCTATATCTTTTCAGTTGAGAATAAAGATTACAAATTATATCATTGCAGAGAAAAGCATACTCAGTGCTGAGCATCACAAAGTTCATGTATATTTTTGGACATTTACCATCATACTTTACAGTCAAAGGACTATTAGAAGTAGCAAATAATGTACTTCCTAAAACAGTAAATATACAGATTTATTCCATCTAGGAAGCTAATTCCTATATCCATTTTTCCATTATTCCACAAAAGTTACTTTCACCTCTTGTGGGAATCAGCTGAAGCTTTCCAATTATTTTAGTGGCAGTGAACAAGGCATGTATCACATAGTATTTAACAAAAACAAAGATCTTTTCATTTATCATGGCTGTAAGTGTATAATTTTTTTTTTTTTTTTTACTGGCAATATGTTCACACTTTGGTTTAAGGTTTTTCTCTTAACATTTAAGGTGCCGTTTTCAAAACAGAACATTTTTTACATTCTCAAAACTATCTCTGGGATGTGAACATCCAGAATAAACTCAGTATTTGCAGACATTTTCAGACCTCAGCTGAAGTTTTTCTTCTAGGACTTAAACGTTAAAACACTGGCATTGTTATTAAAGTCTGCCCTTATTGTATCTGACCATACTATTAATTAAGTAAAGGCCAGATGAGACTGGCATTTTAAGACAGATTTGAAGTAGAGTAATTCCTCTGTGTCTTTTTTCCTGCAGGATAAATATGGAGCCTCTCAGCAGTCACATGACCTGGATCAAAACCGTATAAAATGTGCAAAATTGTATCACTGGTACAACTGTTGCAAACATATCAATTACAGAAGAGGCAAAACTGGCAATGGAATGAGCCCTGTGTCACTTCACATTGTTGGCAGAGAGATGACTTTTAGCACTCTAGCTAAGTTGTGTCATTGCACATGTCATCAAGAGTCATAACAATGTCATATATTTAACTGACAAAACTACAACTCCTTACTGAGCATTTAAGGAGGGTGAATGCAACTATATCAGCTGGGAAAGTAGCTGTCACCTGACAAACTGACTTTCCTACCTGAAAAAGACATATGAAGTGTATCAAAACGACAGTTTCTTGCAGATAGCTTCTAGTTCTCTGAGACAGGTGTAAAATGTGACCATATTATGCTGCAGTCTTCCTTCCTTTTATGTCTCCACCTCTCAGAGTAGGGGCACCTTTCCCAGATGGTACACCAACCTCCATTCTTCTTCCCTCAATTAGAATTTGAATGCATCAGCAACAAGTCAACATGACCTTGCAGAACCTGACTCTGAGTCAATTATAAACAAGATTTTTTTCTATGTGGTATGCAAGATATCCTGAATAACAATAATGATGTAGATATTCAGGAAAATATTGTGTTTCAGAGATGTCTGTTACATCAGTCACCCCTGTCCCAGCTGCCTATTGCTTACTCAACTTCAGTGAATGACTATAATGGCTTTGAGATTGTGCTGTGTCTTTTAAACTGTAAAAGAAGAAAATAAGAAAGATTTTCAAAGCAAGAGCATTAAAGCATAGAGAGGGAGACAGATAAGTTCTCATAAAGAGTCTTAAGACAATCTCTAGACAAAAATGTTTTTTTTCCTGCATACCACAGTACTATGAAAAATAGTTTTCTAAAAAAAACCCAAAATTATGTATATATTTCTACATATATCTTATATATATATAGCTCTATGTATATCTTTGTATTTAATTTCCTAAGTGAATCCAAAGGATAGACTCTGAAATAAAATGTTCTTTACCCATTTATGCCTACATTTCAGTCAACTTGAAATATAATTCTAATTTTTTGCCTACAAAATTAGTAATATTCTCTAAAACACTATAATAAGCATGTATTCTAGTGAGGTATTAATTCTTATAATTGAAAATGTCAATAATATTTCTAATTCATGTATAAGCAAAATAAAATTTAAGCCCATAGCAATGAAACTGTAAACTCTTCTGCATACTAATTTGCTTTAGTTGTTTGTGGTATATGCATAGGACAGCAGGATAGACTAAACAAGAAGTGTGCTCGAAGACCAGTCTTGTAAAAACCGTCGAGATTCATGGTAACCTTCAGATTACTTAGGAAGCTTGGTTTTAAATTATACACTGAGCAAAGCATGATGATATAATAACTACCTGCTACCTGAGCCACCCATAATAAAAAGACTGTATAGAAACTTGACTGTTAAACTTGGAAAATTACATTTGTATAATAAATCAGTGGCAAAGCATGTGGCTTTGCCTTGTTTGTCATTTTTTTCTAAATGAACGCATATTAATAGTGTAAAAAGAATTAAATTTTCTCCTAGTGGTAAAAAGAAAGGCAAAACCCATTTAACTGAATTTTGGAAGATAAATTCAGATGCCCAAAATGAGGAAGCAAGCTACTATGGATTCAAGAAAGTTTATCGTTCTTCAACTCAAAAAAAAAAAAAAAAACCAACCAAAATTGCAAGGATTTTATAGTATCAACAGGAACAGGTTAACAGGTGGATTATGTATTGGTCTGAGGGCTCTTTTCAATTTTAGGACATAATTTTAAGTTCAATCTAAAATTAGACTGCAAACAAATGACAGCAGGAGCCCACAGTTGTAGTGTACATAGTGGAAGGCCCTAGAAAGCACCCACCAAAGTCCTTTAAAAGGGTTTATGTTTGTTTTTCTATAAGTTAGATGCAACAGAGAAATACTGACAAGATACTCTCAAAAGGTTGAAAGCACAAAAAACTGGACTGGCAAACTTCAGAAAATCAGGGAGCTTTGGCAAAAGTTTATGACAACATTCAATCAATATAAAACATTTCACAAAGCATTACCTTAGCAAACTCTAAGCTCGGTCCACTCAGCAAACTCCAGCCCATATGATTTAAGCTACTCAAACTTCAAGAAGGAGGCATTAGAAGAAGAAATAGCTAGGAGACATGGAAATGAACAAATATAGTTACCACTCCTGGTTCAAATGGTGTTTTAGCTGATATAAAATCCAAGGGGAGGTAAATATGTGCTCAGGTGATGTTTTGGCTTAAGTACATTTTGGCTTTCCCAGACGCTCTGCCCAGATGAGACTTCTGGTCATTTTGCCACTGGAGCTGGGTTAGGGACTCCAGGGTTGGAGTGGGGTGTATTGCCTCCCACATGCCAGGCTTTGGCCCCACTGCTGGAGTACAGCCCCTGGGGGTGCAGGGTGTGTGGAGCAGGGCATCCCTTGCAGGGGAAGACCTGGCCTGCCCATTTCCCTACACATGTGCCTGAAATGTTTCAGGCCATCAGTCCTTCCAGTCCCTCACAAAGCCTGAGATCATTACAATACATGTTGTAAGGCACAGGCCATTGCAAATACATCTCTACACATAATAGTTAATACTGCTTAGGATTATTGTAAAGTATATTTGTATTCCACGGACAGATTCAAGCGAGATCTCTTTGGTTGCTCTTGGGGGATGAAGTTTATTCAGGACGCAGAGAGGCTCTGCCTCGAGCTGCCAGACACAGCACGTGGCTGGGCCTCGGGTGATGGGGGAGGGGAGAGACAAAGAGGGAGCAGGGACTCCCGGAGGACTCTCCAGGAGGAGAAGGGAAGATCCAAGAGAGCGTCCAGCCCCCCGGAGAGCCTTTATCAAAGGGGGCTCCAGGGTGGGCTGGGACAGGACCTGGGCCAATGGGGTCACAGGCACCTGATGGTTCAGGGGAGGGTTACAGATGTGGGGTGAACCATACATTCTGGGGGGTGAGATGGGAGAATCCATTCGGCTTTTGGACCCCGCTGTAGGTGAGGGTAATTGTCCAGCCAGTAGGGGGCGTTATATTCGTCCTGGCTGTACCATTGTGGTTCTTAATCATATTTATCTACCCTTCCCAACAGATTATGACTGATAACTTTCAAGAAAAATAATCATTGATTAGCTCTAGGTGGCCACATCAGATTTTAGAATGAAAATTAAATTGAAGAATATATCTGTCTCATACTCCATGGGAAAAAAAAAAAAAAAAACAGTTTCCAGAATTCATGACCTTAGATTTTTTTCCATTGAAACATGTGTAATTAAAACTTGAAAGTTTAAGTTTCTGTATTTTATCTAGATGATTACATTTTCTATTTTACCTTCTCATTCTTGCCACTTAGGAAGAGAAGCAGAGCACTTTCACATCAACTTAAGTACTGCTTATGAGAGAAAATATTTTTAGTTCTGGAAACAAAATTCTTTTAATGGAAGAAGCATATATCTTTAAAGTCACAAACTGTCACTCACAGATGGAAGAAGTACTGGTTTCACATATTCAAAATCACTCAGATGTGAAAAGTGAGCCTTCTAGCAGACTGGCAAATTGCCTTTATACAGAAGAGAATTAAGGACAGACGTATTCTTTGCATGTTTTGTTTAGCTTGTTTCTTGAAAAACTTTATAAGTGACTATAAAAATTCTGCAATATACATTTGAACTCATATATTTTCTTTTCAAATGGATATTTTATGATTTTTTGCACAATAAGTAATTTTTGTTTTTCCTGTTTATACCAATTCCCTGCATTTCTGCAATCCTTTTGTAGAAATTATAGTGAAAATATATAAATGGACTGGATACCTTCATACCTGAATACACTGAATGTGTACCATTTCAAGACAGACATATGTAGTTTTACCACTGTAATATATTCTAGTGCAAATATTGTGTGATGGGCATGAAGCTGTATTTGAGAGCATATAAGGAAATTAAAGTAAAATAATGCACTTGTGTGGATTTTTTTTTTCCTTTCTTCAAATGTATCAAACACTAATTTGGCTGATAGATTCTTGTCAAAAATGTTTCCTCAATTTAAAGACTCTCATTAATATCATATGTGATTGGAATCATATTAAAGAACATGATAATCAACACCTGCAATATATATTTTGTTGTTATATACTTATTCCTCTCCCATAAAATGAGTACTGAACAACTATTGATCTTAAACTTTATATATTGTCTCATACTTGACAATCTTCTTTCAAGATATTTTGTTAACCATCTTTCTAGATAAAAAAGAAGCATAATACAATTCATACTTGAAAACTGTGCATGTTAAAATGCAGTTGGCATTTTGTTATTTTGATTATCCTTCACTATTTAAAGATTAGAGAAGAAAAATCCATTGTATGTTCTCTTTTAGTCTGATGTACAAGAATCTGTCCCTGATTATGAACCTGATCCCCCTCTATTTAAACTGGGTGTATAGACAGCCACTGATTTTAAAACAATTTGGACTGATGCAGTATTTGCAATGTAAAACTGTGGATATAATTCCAAACTTCCAAATAGGAATCTTTACTGTTTAAATCTGATTTAAATTATATAATTTTTTTCCCACAAAAATGTGAAGCATAATAACTGTCAAATTTTGTATTAATTTAATAGGAAGAGTATTAGATGATATAGTTATTAAACATATATACTGAGGAGGAAAGTAAAATAAAATAGTTAAGTGAAATTAGCTAGAGTAGAGATGACAATTTTAAGCAGACTCATTTTACAGTTTCACTCAGCATCAAGTCAATACATGTCAGAAAATGTCAGGCAAGCTGCACAAAAATAGCTCATCTAAAGAATTTGAACCTTAGAAATATTAGACATCCTTCTAATAGATCATAGGAATAGGCCCTACATATATTATGTAGTAGAATTTAGTGCTAATTTTTTTAGTTTTTCATAAATTCTATTCTTTATTTTTGCATGGCCTGTCTTCCAGCCTTGTGTAGTTAATGGAGCTTTATTAATTAGAAATAATTTAGTCCCCAAATCCTCAGCTTGATTTATAAAGAAACACTGGAGAAAATACTAATCTAACATGGTTCCCTGATCTTTTTTCCTCAAATTTCTTTCTCCTAGTTTTGAACAGGTCACTAATAAAATACTGACTCTAGCCATGGAAATTAATCTGAAGAAAAAAATGCTGCAAATATAGTCCATTTATAGTTTGCTATTAAACTTTGTGAGTTGTAAAAGTGTTACTAGATAATTTATTGTGGAATGACGGAGACTAGAAGAGGCAATAAGCAGAAAGAATTTTTCATTTGTAAGTTGATGATAAAGGAGCTACAATTCAACTGTTCTTCTGTTCTGAATTGATACTGACTTACTGACAATGTATTATTAGTACAGAATGCTGATATATGGAGATCAGTCATCTGAAAATTAATGTATCTATTGTGATCAGTGAGAATGTCATAAATTATAGTAAACACAGCTTTATATTATGTTTAGTAGTGGTCCACTCAAGACAGAAAGTGTTTTGGTTCTCAGCTATATCTCACCATTACAAGGCAGGAATGTTTAGAAGAAAATAGGTTAATCATTCTACTTGAAATCTCCTATCACTAAAGTAGCTTAAAATGACAAAAATCTATATCATATGTCCTAGGTAAATTGCAATAAATATTTGAACCTTTAATTTCTTTAGGGAATGTATGTCTATATTCAAGCACAAGTAAATAAATTTAGAAAATATATACATGCATATAAGCATTGAGAGTAGCACAGACTAATACCTATTTTTGAGTTGACAGTTTATTTCTTGGAGCCTACTATTTCTTAAAATAATTAAACACAGTATGATTGAGCAGCTAACAAAAAGCAACACTCTTCAAATAGTTCAATAGCCATGATTCCAGTAACACAAAGGATGGCTGACCACATGCTCTATCCTCCTGTGCCCTTGCACTTTGCACAAAGAACATTAAGTAGTTGTTCATTCAAACAGTCTATCCAAACTAAAATATAATCAAAGTTTGGTAAAGCTATGACTGTCTGTCTTTATAGAAATGTGTTCTCTACCAGTATTAAACAACACAGTGCTTAGTCCCTCAAACAAAATCCACAGAGCTTCTGAAATTAATCAGCCTGAAAGCTAAATGAATCCCTTGGTTTGATTCTTTCCATGTTGAAGATCCTTGATTTGATTCATGTCAGATTTTCATTTAATGGTTTGAAGGAATAGAAGAGGGAGATGTGCCAGACAATGGCTATCATTCACTGCTCTGACAAAATTAATTCCTGGAATAAATGAATAGCTTTTACATTGAACCTTGAAGAACCTGGCTGTATTTTGACTTTGTATTGTCCTCCTGATGCTTAACAATGAAATCTTTCTGTCTTTCTTAGAAGGCTCATATTTAAAATAAAAATAGAATGACCAATCAGTGTAATCACTATGCCCCTTGTTTCTTTTTTCTTTTATTCTTTTGGAATCTTCTCTTAGTTCCATAAGGGCTGCTCTGGAAGTGTTTTATTTTGCATTTGTTAATCAAGCACTGGAATGCAGCACAAGTATCATAAACAAAAAATTAATTACTGAGTACATTTTATCCCTTTCAGAAGTGTTTTTGTTATGTAAAACACTCAATTACATTTGCATTTTTTACAGAATGCTCAGCTGTTGTGAAGCAAATTCTTTGGTTGTTTAGTGATATAATTTCCTAACAGCTAATAAAGGAACATTCAACAACTGAACCACGGACTCAATGTAGATAGAAGCATCCCAATTATTTGCACTTTTTTGGCAGGTAGGCATCTGTGTAGGCTGGTTGTTGCCTTCTGGCTTTCATATTTATTTAAAACCTTTTGTTAGTCTCTCCCTTTCCTGGTAGTTCACTGTCTTTTCCCCTCTACTCATACATGATGAGCACCAGTGATAAACACAAATCCTGTTAAAATCCAGGCTTAAAAAAAAAAAAAACTTGTTAGTTTGTCTTACATGCCTGTTTGTTATCCTTTAGCGATTTCCATTCAAAACTATAGATTTTCTAATTGCCATATCCAAATTAGTGAAACTGGCTACTCTTGTAGCTCTTGTTTTTACAACTTCTCTCTTTTCGTGCTAATAAGGGGCCCAACACTCCTGATTCCATGTATGTGACAAATGTTATTGATTTTCTTATCCAAGTTTATCTTTGTCATTCTGTTTTTAAATCATGGACATCAAGAGCCTTATTATCTTGTGTTTCCACCATTTTCAGCAGCAAGATACATTCCTTTTCAGTTTCATGATGAAGGAAGAAGTATGGACAACTTGGACTTCTGTTTACTGTAGTTTTCAGTTTCATCACACATATTGCTTAATATTAGTTTTCTTATTATTCTAGATGCATTACAAGCCCTAAATGGGATGGGCAAGACTTGTATTACTTGAAAGAGCTGTCTGCCAAATATAGTATTTACAAGGAAAATATACAGATTTTTCACAGAACAAAGAAATCTGCAAAAAGCCTTGTTTCCACAAAGAATCTACCTTAATATATTGTAAAAGACACTGCAGTACTTAAAATCAATTATCATCCAAAAATTCAAGACATATTTCTGTCTATCTTGCCTGTAGTTAGCTGCCTTACAGAGATTCTGAAATTCACATGTAGGTTTCCTTGTGTAGTGGAGAGAAACACATATTTCTAGAAAGCTTTCTATGGCTAAATTTTTTTGGTTTTGTTTTTCAAAACACCTCTTCCCATTTAGGAATTAAGTACTGACTGTGATGTTGCACTATAAGATACAGATTCAAGAGTTTTATATGTATTTTATTATCTTCTTCAAGTTCCTGCTTGGTATTTTAACATGATATCTAAACCACTAAAGCTAATGTGAACATTTCATATAATATGTATCTTTTTATTTAGAGTAATTATCCTGAGATGAAAAACTAATTTACACCATAAATAAGAATTTATCTCTTACACGTGACAAAACAATCATAACATGGCTGTTAAGTAATGCATTCACAAGAGACCTGGAAGGAAACACTTATTTCTGCTTTCTGAATATTCTCAACTCTTTTGTTAGGAAAGAAGCATAAATAAATGAAAGAGAATCCAATGCTAAGATATTTCAGGGTTGGAATTTAAAATATATGGGACAGATACTTATCTTAACTCCTGCTAGGCCTTGACCTAGCTGCACCAAAAGCCATATTTACCTGCTGGAAACTCAGTGGATTTCCTTTGGATTTGTTATTGTTTAGCTGAGAAAATTCAACAATAAAATATAACAGGATTTGTCTTCTACACAAAATAAATGCCACAAGTATTTTGAAATTTTATATTAAATATTTTCATATAATGATACATTTTTGAGCTATCTACTTCATAAATACATATTACTTTAATATTTCATATCGATGCATTGCTGGAATTAATCTTCAGATGAGAAAGGAAATAGAGGTCGTAACAAACCTCTGACTAACTTTTGTGGAAATATTTCAGCCTTGCCAAGGGTACATGTTACTATTTTTAGTAACAGCAGTACAGTATTATGTTATCTGAATACACAGTCCTTTCATCAGTATATACAATTATCCAAAAAATTATAGTGTGATGGGCTTAGGCTAGGTAGAATTCATTTTCTTCCCAATGAAAATAAATAAATGAACAGCATGGGGCTGTTTTTGGATTTGTGCTGAGCACAGGGCTGATAATAAAGAAGTACTTTTGTTATTGCTGGGTAGGGCTTACACAGGGCCAAGGCCTTTTCTGCTTTTTGTGTGGCCAGGCTGGTGACAGCTTTGGGTGTACAAGGGAGATTGGGAGGAGACACGGTCTGGACAGGTGACCCAAACTGACCTAAGGGATATTCCACATGATATGTCATCATACTCAGTATGTAAAGTGGAGGTGAGAAGGAGAAAGGGGAAATGTTTGGAGTGAGGGTGTTTGTCTTCCAGAGTCACTGTTACCTGTGATGGGGCCCTGCTCTCCTGGTGATGACTGAACACCTGCCTGCCCTTGGACAGCACTGAACTCATTCCTGGTTTTGCTTTGCTTGTGTGCACAGGTTTTACTTTCCCTAGTAAACAGCCTTTGTCTCAACACACAAGTTTTCCAGCTTTTACCCTTCCGATTCTCTCCCCAGTCCTGATGGAGTGGGAGTGAGTGGCTGTGTGGGGCTTGACTGCTTGGCTGCTGGCTGCATGATGTATGCAATCAATGACAGGAAAACATAAAAAATGTATCAAGTATTGTCACCTTCAAATATTTTAGTAATGTGGATAATGTTCTCTGAATCCAGATTATGGACATACTTCAGAACCTGCACAATATGAACTTTTTTAGAAATTAATCATGTTCTTAATATTATTAAAAATGTGAGTTTCACATTATTCTTCATCAAAAAGGGTGCAGTTATGTTATCCCCAAGGCAAAACCTCTGTATTTAAAATAATGTATTTTGTTGCTTAGATGAATTAAAAAATGTTATTTCATACTGGCACGTAGACCTTCCATTTTCTAACATTTTTATGGAATGTAACTGATAGGCATTATTTTTATAGACTGTAGAAGAAGTACATGTATGATATGATGCAACTTCTCTTAGTAAAAAAAAAAAAAAAAAAAGAAAGAAAAGAAATTTATTTAAACAGATCTAGGTCCTCATAAAAATAATGGAAAAATTATGTAAGAACACAAAATCAAGCTGTCTTTAAAAATTAGCTTTCCTCGTATATTTCTTCTGACTTTTCTTAGTGTTGTTTTGTGGCTCCTTTTCAGAATAGATAAAAAATAAACAAAACCTAAACCCCCTACAGTATAGTAAATTATAAAGCTTATGGAAGCAGTGATTCAAAAGTAGTGTCTGTGTTCTCCCTGTGCTTTGGACAGTGAGCTTTCATTTCATACATCATTTATAAGTAGCTTCAGTGACTTCACCAAGTCAGTAAAAAACCTTTTAGACAAAGAAAGTCAGATAGTAAAAATTATATATTTGTTCTGAATGTTAAAAACTCCACTTTATTTTTAATTGATGAAGTTTCATTAAATCCCTGGTTTTAGGATGAAAACCTTAACTGGGTTAAGACTGACTTGCTTCCCTCAGGATTAGTCATTGCCTTAAAATGGGGGTGTATATTTAGTTTTTCAGGAAGCTGGGAAAAATCCACTTTCCATTTTTTTTAGTCTAATGTGACAGGCTGTTCTCCATACTGAAAAAAAAAAAAAAAAGAAAAAAAAGGAAGAATGATTTAAAGCTTTTTTTTTTTTTTATGTAGACCTACATAAAAACAAGTCACACTTTGCAATTTTTAAAACCACTAGCCTAGACTGCCACCTATATAGCAATATAAGAAAATTCCCTCAAAAATACTTGAAAATTTCCCCAAATTAATCTTTGATTTACATTTACTTTAAGGTTCTGTTACAGGTTTTCAAGTTCTCTCCTGACTTGAATCTTGGATAACATGCTGGATTACCATGTCTCTCCCTGTTCCAGTCTCAGCAACATTAATTGCAGGTCAGTCCTCCATACCTTCTCTCTTGGCTCTAAACATTTGTTAAATATTTTCCTAGCTATTATCTCGCAATCCCTTTGTTTTTGTGTTTTAAATTCTACTATAATATTGGTTTATCGCACAGATATAACCTGATCCTCTCATTCAGGTTTAAATTTGCACTAGGGGTACTGTCAGATCCAAAGCATTAGCTGGAGTATTGAAACAGCATAGCACTGAATTGTTAGCAGGTTGCCCAGCACCATTTTAGCTCCATCCAACCAGTAATCTCTCATGCAATGCATAGGCTCAGCTCAGAGGCTGGTGTCTGTAGAGAACGAGATATAAGCATGTTTTGTCTCAAGCATAGAAGAGATGGTCCAACAAAGGTGGAGTAGTGTGGTTTTGAGCCATTTTCTTGTTTCACCTGGAGACTTACACTCAGTCATCCCCCACCTCAGGCTGGCTTCCTGGAGGAAAGATCAAAAGGGCTGGCTGCACATGCATGAATGAAATGGCCCAAAAAGTCTTGTTTAGGCTTACACCAGGATAACTTTAATAAATGAAGCAGATCAGTTCACCTCTGTCGCTTTTGCCTATGTTTTACTAATCCAGATCTGGACCATCCACATTACAAGATGAACGTGGAATCTGAAGACAGATGGTCTTTATCCTCTTTCTCTCTTTTCTACCTTTATTTCTCTACTGTTTTCTCTACTGTTTGGGCAAATCATATCTGTCATATTCTACCTCATACTCCATACTAAGGTTTGTTGTGGGAGTGGGGAGCTTGAGGAGGTGTGGTGTGATTTTTAAACCAGCACCTTTTGACCCAGCACCTTTGAGAACTATCTTGTGAGAGTTTAAGTGTACTCTAAGAATTTAAGAGCTGTAAAAAAAAAAAAAACCAATAAGAGCTTGTCACCCACAACTTTTGAGAAGTAAAATTTGAAGACATTAGCCAACACTTTCTGAATCTGAATAGTGGGCTGATTGCCAAAGTTAAGGCAACTATACAATAAAAGCACAAACATTCCCTGATGTCTGGTGACATTTTCAGCCTGAGGAGAATTTATAATTAATATCGTGTCCCTTATCAGTGTGTCATAAGAGCATCATCCCTGACATCACTCACAGGTGTGGTAGTAGTATCATAGAAAACAGGGCTAGAAGAGGCTACAAAGGGGAACTTTCTCCATCTACTATGTCAAATAATGTTAAATTAAGCTCAAAATGAAACAATGGTGGGCCTTGGCAGCTAAAAGTACTGACAGAGTCCTTGGGAGCATTAAGCACAACACAGATAATTAGTCAAAGTAAGTGACTGCCTCTCTAGACTTGGTATTGGTAGTCTCACCTCAAGTAATGTGAAGAGTTTTGAGCTCCACAATATAAGAAGAACATAAAAATATTAGGATGCGTCCAAAGGAGGGCAATAGAAATGGTGAAAGTACTAGAGGCATGACTTACGAGACGTGTCTAAGAATACTCTGTTCAGTTTCTGAGGAGTAACCTCATTGCTGTCTTCAGCTTTTTTATAAGACAGGACAGAGAAGGGGGTGTTAATAATGCCAATTTTGTAGGTTTGAATCCTCCATGGGCCATTCACTTAGGAGTTGAACTCAATGATCCTTTTGAATCCCTTCCAACTCAGAATATTCTGCAATTTTGTGTCTGTCTCTTCTCTCTAATGTCTTATAGAACACATGGAAATGGTGGAAATAGTGTAAAGCTTTCCCAGGGGAAGTTCAGATTGGATATTATGGAAAAGTTCTTTAACTGAGAGGGTTATCAAGCACTGGAACAAGTTCCCCAGGGAAGTGGTTATGACCACCTAATGTTCAACAAGTGTAAAGACAATGTTCTTACACATATAGTTGAACATTTAAGTTGCCTTATGCGCAGTCAGCAATTGGACTTGATGATCCTAATAGAATCCCCTCCAACCCAGGATATTTTATTCTAATTCTACTTGAATTGATTTTTTTTTTTAATGTATTTCTAAAAATCTTTAGCTATCCTATTTCCATAGAATGCCTCACTTGGGTGCTTAGCTCTCTCATCATCAGGAAGCCTTTATTTATGCGCTCAGGCTTAATCTTTCTTGCAAAATAGTTCTGTGGCTTCTTGTCTTGTTCATAGTGTAGAGTGTAATTATTTATTTGCTTCTTTGCCACAATCTTTCATAGAATGCTAATATTGTATGCTTCTGAAATCTTTTCTACTTACTGTCATATAATACTAGCTCTTTCAATATTTTGTTTAGGACACATTTTATAGAAAATAATTTTCTGCTCTAACTAATTCAACATATATTTGAAGTGTGGTGCTCAGATGTGGGCAGGGTAAAAAGGCAGAACTGCATTATAAAGAGTCAAATAGCACCCATAACTTACTCCATGTCCCTGGAGTAAACATTCTAAACATCCACATTATTTAATTCCTAAAATTTCATACCAAGGATGAAATTATATCCAGATTGCCTATTGGGAACAGTACCTGACCTATGCCAGCCATAAAATAGTGGCTGGAAATTTCCTGGATGCAGACAAGTTAAACCATCTCAAAGAAAGCTAGGGATGGTGGTATTAATTTAACATTAGAGGTTATTGAGTTACAGTGATCATATCTGTGATCTGATCAGTTGACAGAGCAATTTGGTTTTTTTGGCTATGCCCAGAATTATACAACACTTTATTGTAACACCAGTTTACCTCCAGTCAGGTACATATCATACCTTCCTACAGTAAAGGTAGGTACCATTTACCTTGCAAAGTCATGGACAGGTTCCAACATAGGAGCTTGCAGATGGGTGTTGGAAAAGTCTCTACAGGAGTTCATTGCAAAACCTGCCTTGGATGTACACATAGTCAAGTTGTAGCACAACCTGAATAATGATAATTTTATTAACCCCTAGCTTCCTCATAGAAAACCTAAGATCTCAAGACCAAGACTGCTTTGGTAATAATTATCTAAAGCAGCTCAAACTGTTAGACAGCATCTTTAGTAGTACAGAAAGACCAAAAAACTTATTTGCTATCTTGCAAAAAAGACTTGCAAGCTTAGAGTATAGAAATTTGGTAGGATATAAAGACCCTTGCTTTCTTGCTGGATCTCAGAGATTAGAGGGGCTGGGTGTATTGTGCATTGTGCGTTGTGCCGAAAAATGGGAGTCGTCACCCAGTGTGAAATAAACCAATCGCACACACAGAGCTGAAGTCTTTGTTTATTTCATATTGTGTGAAGATAGGTGTTAGGTAGTAAATCCACTAAGCCAGCACACCGATTCTCAAAAATGTACACTATTTATGCATTTTAATACACAAGTGTATTATAGTTCATTTTCTACAAGTTAATAGTTTTCATCTTAATTGGTATTCTACTTTCTATTACTTTAACAATTGTCTTGCTTCTTGTGCTAACTCGTCCCATACTCAGTCTTTCTCTTCTTTTGAGCTGGATGATTTCTTGAGTTGGTGGGTTGTGTGTTGCAATCTCCTCCTGCTGGAATTACCTTTTAGCTAGTTTGGACTGATTTCAGCACAGTTGCTGAGCTGGCTTTGTTAATTTCTCGCCTCTGCCAAATGTCTTTGAGGTGTGTCCACTGTCAGTAGCACATCCTACCCAAGCTCTGCTGTAAAACTGTGGGCCTAAATAACTAAGCAAAGCAGTACATCATTCCCCATCTATGAGACCGTGAGGCTTGATTTTCAATTTACTGATAAGGGAAGACCCTCTTTCAGAACCCACTTCATTTTCTTTGTGACTCCGTGGGCTTACTATTAACTGTCTCTGACTCTTGAGATATCAGGTGTAGCTGGGCTTAATTTCTGATAGCCATTTTGTACATGGTAAGACTGCACATGTTCAACAAGAACTTTTACAATCACACATTCACGGTTTGTTGAAACTACAAAGATACAAATGCAGAGTTGCCATTCATATTTGTAATGATTCAATCAGGCTGATTTTGCCATCAATCAAGCTTAAATTCACCTGGGTATCATTCAATGCAGCCAGAGGTGCAAATCTTACCAAAGAGGTGTCCCTGTATTCTTCCATGGAGTATTACAAATGACAAAATTATATTTTGGGAGAAGTGGAGGTAAGACCTTAGCCATGTAACTTGTTGCTGCCCTCATAAAGAGGGGGAGGGGAAGAGGGAAAGGCAGCCACTTAACATGTAAATGAGGGGTTTTGTGTTACTATCTCTCTTTGTAACTAAAGGACAAGATCACAAAGACCACGGGTCATGCATCTGGCACCTCAGTATCACCCCCCTACACAGGGCTGATTGTAGCAGTAAGGGTCATCCTCTGCTTGATAACCTATTATCCCTAACAGCAGCCTATCACAGTAATCCCTTCACCATATATCTCATGGCTATAGGCCTCATACCTAAAGAGGAAAGGTATGTTTTGTCGATATGTTCATAACAGGTTGCAAAATGAAAAAGAAAACCATGTTTTCTATGCACACGATAGAAAAGAGGAAAAAAAAAAAAAAGGGATCATATTGCAGTAAAAAAAAAGTTCAAATATTAGATAAAAAGCAGGAGAATAAAGCATAAGAGTAGACTCCCTGGAGACCTTAGGCAGCCTTTACTACTCAAAGTCCTTGAGAATAAACTAGACAAACACTGGTCAAGGATGACACAGAATATTCTTTGTAATGAATCAGAGATAGAACAGACCTAAGGCTATTCATACCTTTCTTTGGGATAACATCTTTTGTGATCCACTACAATTCTTTAGTCACATTCTGCAGTGAAATTTGATTTAGCCCATTATTTATAATTTTAAATATATACACTGATTAGTATTCCTACCCAGATGAAATATTTTGTATTTCCCTCTTTGGTAGTTTATTTCAAACTATTTCTTTAACTTTTCAACAGCAGTATGTATTTGTAATCCTGTATTCCAGAATTCTTCCTAATTCTTACTTGCCAAGCTCACTGATATAAGAAATTTTTTATTTTATCTTTCTAGTCATATTTTTGCATGGTATTAAAGTCAAGTATGTGATTCTTACGATATCCAACATATATCAAATTCATAAAACCTCTCAGAAAGCACAGAAGTTGAAAATTGCCCAGACTGAGCTGGGTGTCATGGTTTTAAGCTCTGCACCAGAGCCAGTTTTTTGCTTCCCTTGTTCCAGGTTCAGCTCTGAGGTTAACAGAGAGGTGACACCCCTTTCCTGCTGCAGTCACTGTCTGAGAAACCATAGCTCTTTGTGTGCCGGGAGTCCCTTTGGGATGATAGGGGCCACTGCCAGGCTGCAGCTGGCAGCCCAGGAGAAATAAGTGGAATGTGTCAGCGAAACCTATAAATATAGCACCAGACAGAGCCTAAGTCTAAGGAGAAAGAAAACATCAATGTCACACTTTTCTTGGCAGACACCTGCACATGATGACAAGTAGCTGTGACCCTGTCTCCCATACTTCTTGAGAAGGGCTGAAGCATCAACCTTCAGACCCAGAGGGATGTTGCAAAGGTAATCATAACATCAGAGAAAACACATAGATACTAGGAAGACTTTAAAAAACAACCCTCAAATTTAACTTCATTATTAATGAGACTGTAGCCTATAACAAGACTTTGAGTGTAGGAACATGCCTTCAAATAATTTCATCTACTACATATCTTCCCCAGATCATAAATATTTAAATTAAATCAAACAGGAATAACATTTCAAAACTGAAGATCTTTTTCTGGATCATTTTCAGTAGTATCACTAAAAAAATTGTGGGTTTTTTTTTTTTTTTTAACATGCATTATTTTTATAGTTCTTCATGTTGTTGTTAGGTACATGACAAACCAAAAATCCAAAACATTCCTTGTTACTGTAGCAATGTCCACTGCCTTATGCACTAGGGAGCCCTGAACTCCAGAAATCTGTGACCACCACTGATGCTTTAACAGGCAAAACATCTACTGTAAATTGATTATTTTCCTTTCTTCTGTAAGTGTTTAAAGACAGATGGAGGTCAGATGCTTGAATATACTCTGGATTGAATAGAACGCTAAGCACAGATCTAAAGGTAAAATAAAAGTATTTTTCCAACTTATGATTACAATATTTAATCCAGTTTTAGTTTCATGTTTCTTCAGTGTACATATTGTCCATAAAATACATTACTTAATTGTGTTTCTATCTTCTTACAGATGTACAAAAAACTCCAACTCTATTTTAAAGACACTTGAAGAGCCTAATTAAGATACCAGGGAATAAATGTTTCAGGAAAGACCATTTCCTTTACAAAACCTTGATAGCCCTGTCTAGATATTGCAGACTCATAGAAGGATGCAAGTTAGAAGTTGGAAGTCACCTAGTGTAATGTCTTGTATAAAGCAAGATTAAATATGAAGTAATACCATTTTGTTCAAGGCCAGTTTAGCTTCAGACATCTCTAGAGGCAGAAAACTCACTGCCTCTCTCTGAAAACTGCTCCCATGCTTGCTCACATTTGTGCTGAAAATGTTTTTCTTCAACTCTAATTAGATTTTTTTCTTACTGAAACTCCTCTCCACTGTTCAGACTTAAAAAAAAATTCTTCACACTGTTCACCTTAAAAAAAGCCTGAGTCTGATTCTCCCCACCCAGCCATTCTCTGGTGAGCCCCCACTTTGAGTACTGCATCCAGCTCTGGGCATCCCAATACAAGAATCACATGGACCTGTTGGAGTGAGTCCAGAGGAGGGCCACAAAGATGATTCTGTAAACGGATGGAGCACCTCTGCTATGAAGAAAGTCTGGAAGAATTGGGGTTTTTCTGCCTGGAGAAGGCTTTGGGGTCACCCAATTGTAGCCTTCTAATACCTGAAGGGTGCCTACAAGATGGAAAGGGATGTTTTATAAGAGCATGTAGTGACAGGAGTAGGAAGTATGGATCCAAACTGAGAGAGCACAGGTTTAAGTAAGAGATTATGAAAAAAGTCTTTACTGTAGAGGCAGTGAGACACTGGAATAGGTTGCCCAGAGAAGTTGTGGGTGTTCCACCCCTGAAAGTGTTTACAGTCCAGCTGGATGAAGTTCTGAGCACCTGCTCTAATGAATGATGTGCCTACCCAAAGCAGAGGGATTTGAACTAGATGAATTTTAAGGTCCCTTCCAACATCGACTGTTCAATGATTCTATTATAAGGTAATTGAACGTGGAAATTCCTTCCTTCCTGATCACCTTCTTCAGGCTGAACAAAATCTGTTCTGTAGCCTCACCTCGTCCTCTGAGCTCCATCCTGTCACTCAGCAGCAATTCTTGGAACTTTCTCCAGTCTTCCAATATCTTCCTGGCACTTCAAATCCCCAAACTAGACATAGAACTGTAGATTTGGTCTCATACATACTGGACAGTATTCTATCTGTCAGCTTAGTGTTTATTTATGCAGACTGAACATATTTTATCTTCACCCCTGCACAGGTGACTCGTTATGAAGAGGACGCCCATCAGGAAACTGAGTCCTTTACTGCAAAGCATCTTTCTGCTCTTTTCAATTACCACCTTCTCCTTTTGCTGCCTAATTCTATACTAAGTGCAAGACTGGTCATTTTCTTTTCCTGAACTTCCTGTTTTTTCTTTATATCAACTTCCCTAATTTGTTGAGAACTCTTTGAATAGTTTTCCTTCAGAATACTGTTTGCTTTTTTCGACTAAATAAGTACTTCACTTCCTTCATAGGAAACAACTGATATTTACAATTAAAGGTCATACATATAGTGAGTACAAACCTATACTTAATTTTACATCCTAATTCTAAATTACATTAAAATTGTTAGTATATCACACAGAAAAAGAAATATACATGTAGGTATAAAGCAAAATTTTATTCAAAATATGCTGCAATTTTTGAGTAATGAAATACTTTCTAACAAGTCATCTCAAATGTTTTAAATTATGTGAGGTTTTTTTCAGTTATGGTCTGTCATAGTGAAGAAGAATCTTTATTGTTCTGAAAGTTTTCCGCAGATATATTATGTATCTATTGTGCTTGGTTGGAGATAGTAAATTATCTCTGGGATAAGTTACCAACATAGGCAAGTTCATTTCAAGTTTCTGTGAACTTGTTGCACATTTTATGTTTCACTGAAGTTTTAGTCTCCTAAGAATGTTGGTCACCCTCAATAGTAATTATCTGTCTCACAATGTCACACATAATGAAAAAACAAAGTCCTAAAAAGTTGATGCTAGAAACTCCTGTGTAATACTTGTGTTCTACTTGTGTAAAAACCATGAGTTCTTAGTGTAAGAAG
Source organism: Taeniopygia guttata (assembly GCF_048771995.1). Taxonomy (NCBI): domain Eukaryota; kingdom Metazoa; phylum Chordata; class Aves; order Passeriformes; family Estrildidae; genus Taeniopygia; species Taeniopygia guttata. Next base: position 29,232,796 of record NC_133027.1, on the reverse strand, counting down.
TAAATCTAAATTTGACAGAAGTTAGAGTTTTTTCATATGTTGTGGAATATTATCTGTCAAAATATAGCCCATGAAAAAGAAAACTACCAATGCAAGTTGCTAGCCTGACAAAATCATTCCAGCTATGACACTGAGCGCCATGGAAAATCTATTGTTCATCACTTTTTTAATCTTCTGCTACCAAATAAAATGCCATTGAAAATGTAAGGTTTCTTGCTGGGGAAAAAAAAATTGAAACCACATTAATAGTTTTCATTCCCTTGTGGCACGAACTGGGTAAGAAAAAAACCACAAAATACAAGCAGTGCAGTGATGCTGAATATATACTGCTCTCAATAAAGTCCTTAGGCAAAATAAGAATTATAAGTTATCTTATAAGATGGCTTACTGTGGACAGAACACTATTTGTGGCAACTTTGAATTCTCATAGAGAATGTGGACTATCTTTTTCTGGACTGGAGTCACAAAAACAGAACACTATGTTGAACTGAATTAATAATTGTTTTAAATCTCTAAATATCAAGCATCGTAGTAAGCATTGTATTTAATTTTCTCTGTTTAATTTAATAATCAAGCATTGTATTTAAATTCCTCTGTTCTCCTGTGAACCACTTTCTTTTGGCATTGGTATTGGATTCTTATTCTTGTGTGCACTAGCTGTTACAAAAAGTCATAAGTATGTCTTGAACCTTCAGGGCATTAAGTAACAGGTGATTGTAGACATGAACCACATCTGATTTTTTGTGTTTGATATCTTCTTCAACAGGTATCAAATAGTTGTTACAGATTATTGAATAATCAAAATACATTTAGTACTTATGAAGCTTCTTTGTTCCATAAATAATGAGATACCTGTTAAAAATCTTTCTTTGAATGACTGTACATTCTTGCTGAAAGTGAAGCTTTTGGTTTTTAGAAAGAAATTTTGACTGGTAATAACTACTGATTTAGTTTATAAACTCTCCAGAGATGTAAACTAACAAACTCTGGTACATAACTTGAAAGATGAGAAAAATAAGCTCTTACAGGTATTTAAGATAAAATTACACATAGGATAATATGAAAATTTTGGTAGTTTTCTTTGCCTTTCTCTTGCTCTCTTTTTTTTTCCCGTTATCTTACCTATAAGTATAGACAAAATCTGTGGTTAGTGAGTTTTCAAAAACTGAAAACATGCATACGGATCTTTAGCAGATTATAAAGCTGCATTCAAAACACTTTCACTTTTTTGCTTTTTCTTCTTTTAACTCTGTTACTAATTTTCCTAAGTCTTATAATATGCTCCATTAATGAATAATTCCATCTGCAATACCAAATTCCTAGACTCAAAACTGGACACATTTCAACACACAGAAAAATGTGTTTTAACATGAAATCAAAATATTTTGCACTAATTAATGAACAGATTGTAGCTTTTAACCCTTTTTTTCACCTCCTTTTTGTTCTCCCACACGAATTACAAAACATTGTAGATACAGAGGTGTGGTTTGAAGAAATGTTTTGGGTTTTTTTGATCTATTATTTACCATCAAGAAGCCTGATTAAGAAGTACATTCCTCTTCCTATATACCTTGTAGTTTCTGTGATTTACACACAAATATGTCTAGACACCAATTCTGATTTAATTTACTACTGTGCAGTCTATTTACTAATGATGTGCAACCAGAGATCATGCTGTTTTTACAATTACAGCATCTGACTCAGACTTAAATACTTTGTTCCTAAATGGGCACAAAAGGATTTTCAGTAACTCATAGCCCTTCTTTCAAGAGCAGTAAGGCTAATGAAAGGCCAGTGGCATGGTAGAAATGTCACTGGCTGCTTGTCTGCATCCTCAGATAGCTATCTTCTGAAATAAGTTTATTCTTCTTTGCCTGTATTTCCAATCAGTGTTTCACAACATTGTATTTTTCTTTCAATTCTTATCAGGCTGACTGTTCAAAAATTTCACTTTCACACATATATTTCAGGACAAAGGTGGAGTTATTGCAGTCATAGCCATCTGTGTGCACAGCAATACTATGTAAGTAGTTGCTTAACATGTGAAATCATCACAGCCAATTCTCCTAACTGCTTGATTCACCAAGTAGCAGCACTTCAGCCAAAATATGCAAAGACATCATGATTTCTCTCATAATACTATAGTTGGAACTTTTTCAGTCCTCTGCATGAAGTTATAACACATAAAGGGGAGAGGATGCCTCTTATCTTTAATGTCTTTAGAAAGCATTATAGTCTTGCTAAACTACAAAGTCAGTTCATATGGCATTGTCCCATTGGTCTGATTAAAATTTCATAACATAATTAAAGGTAGAAGACTCTAAAAGATGAGACAAAAAAAGGGGAATAATTCTTGCCAGCATTCTCATTATGAAAGAAGCCTTTGTTAAAGTCCCCTTCATTAAAGCCAAAATTTATATTCAATATTACATGAAAGAAGAGAGTGCAGGAATAACTACTGTCTAGGTTAATATATTAGAAATAAGTATTACTTTTTATTTAAATGAAATAAACAGAAGTTTTTAAAAATTACCTTTTTTTCTAGAGAGAAAATAAATGCATTGTCTAAAGTTGTTGGCTGTTTTGAGTGGAAATATATACAGTTATATAATACTTCTGACATAATACCAAGAATATTTTTGTAAACTCAGATATTCTAAGCTATTTCTCAAGGTGAATTGAGATGGCTACCTGACTCTCACATATCCACTCTTGCTCCTCCTTCTCAGCTGAACAGGGGGAGAACAAAAAAGATGGAAAATCTTTATGGATCAAGATAATGACAGAAAAAATCACTCATTAATTGCTATCACGAGCAGAACAGACTTGACTATGGGAAGATTATTCTTGTTACCAATCAAAAGTACAGTGGCATGGTGAGAAACATCCCAGCCTCAACTTCAGTCCTTCATACTTCCCCTCTACTTCCCCTGCCCTGATTTGTGCAGGGAGATGGAACAGGGTGATCAGACCATAAGAGCTGCTCTCCGCCACTGCTCCTCTCACACCTTTACCCTGCTCCAATGCATGTTCCTCTTCTTGGCCATCAGCTTCCTTTATGGCACATCCACCTGCTTCAACAAGAGGTCTTCCACAGCTGTAGGTGGGTATCTGCTCCATAGAGACGTCCATGAGCTACATGGGGATAGACTTTACCACAGTCTTTTCCAGATGTTGCACAGCAATCTTGGCTCCAGCTCCTGAAGCACCTCAACCCCCTCCTTCTTTAATGACCTTGGAGTCTTCTCTCTCACAATTCTAGTTTTTTAGTGTTTATCTTCTTTTCCTCCTTAAATACATTTCCCCTGAGGTGTCTCCCACCTCAGCTGTGCCCTGTGATGGGTGGATTGGAGCCAGCTGGAACCATCTGTGTCCTGCATGGGGCAGCCCAAGCCTCTCCTCACAGACCCTCCCTGCAGCCCCTGCTGAAGTCAGCACCAAGGCAGCTTTACCCTGTACACTTGTCTACGTTCATTTTCCCTAAATAAACATAACTGGAAGCAGGGAAACCTTGGATCAGGAAATCATCCTTGCTCCTGTCCTCCTCTGCTCTCTAATTTTAGCTCAGCTCTGAAAGGTACTGTTGACTATAAAGATAAGTAGAAGTATTTCAAAGTCAGGTATAACTTTGAGATAAACTGATCTGAAGATTTCAAAAAGAGGATTTATTGGTGCTCTATTAAAGCTGGCAAGTGAGAACAGATCTACTAACATTTTATTCGTTTCTGTTTAGTGAAATACTGAAATACTACTGAAAACCTCCTGAAATACTTTGAAATATAGGGATCTGCATCAAGACTTTTGGACAGCTGTGTCCAGCACTTCTGGTTAATTTTATTTAGCTTCAAAATTATTATTTCTGGTTTGGGTTTGTTTTCTTTTGCAACTTATATCTGTTAATCATTAGCCCTAAAATTTCTTTCATCTTATGCTTCCAGAAAAATGAGTAAATATGGGATTAAAAAAAAAAAAATCACTGTAATAACTTACAGAGCAGCAGGTAGTGGCTGTGTGTGATTAAAAATGTTAAGCACTATCCTTTGATCTTAAAAGATGAAGTGTTGAGACTCAACTAAATTTCAAGTATTAGTTTCTCACTTTTTAAACTATACCAGAGTTTCTCCTAGAAATTAAAGGGTTAAATTCTCAGCCATCCTCAGCATTAAGCAGGATGAGAACTCTTCTTTCACACACAGATCAAAGAAGTGATTTTTATGAATATATTTTTTGCTTTCCTACTGAAATTCTAAAGCATGAAAGCAGAGACTCATGAACAGGTGGAAGATACACTATTTCTAATCTCAAAGGTTATTTTCACAATCCTCCTTCCCCTCTTTTTTTTTTTTTTTTTTTCCTGGCTATGTTTTAATGGAAAGTCCAGGAATATAGGCTTCTCATCATGCTTTAGTATTTCTTCATCTGGCCTGAAAAATCCAACAAAGCCATTGTCTAAGCAAAAGTGGCTCATTGATTAAAAGGCTGGTTTTTGTCAATATTCTTTGAGCTCCATAACTTTTCTTGCCCAAGCTCAGGTGTCAGTAAACCAATAGGATGTGTAACATTTTGCATTTAAAATTACGGATGTATTTATATATCATAATTCAGACCCATAAAGGCATATCTGAATTAACTTCAGCATATAAAATCAAGTACAGTACTACCATTTTCTTTAGGACCAGAAATAACTTGCATGCATCTACAGAGAAGTATCTTGCATCATAAGAATGAGCAAGTGTTGCCTGATATGGAGGAGAGTGGCTGCTCAGAGTTACTGCACTGGTTATGTTAATGAAGAAACTCCAGCCACACTCTCCTCTTTCCCATGTGGCTATTAGCAAGAAGAGATTTTCTTTGGGGCAGTTGACAGGAGACAGAGAAAAGGGAAGAGAGAAGAAATTCAGTAAGGGTGAAGAGCAATCACATTTTAGATCCCTCACATAACTATTTACTCATGAAGAGAGTTACTCCATCAGAGATTTCCTGCACTTCCTTCCTTATTCAAGTTCATTGAGCAATACAATGAAAGAATTTTAAGCAGAGCATGTTGGTTTGGTCTCCAAATACCAAGTTCATGCACTGGAATGGATGAACACAGGAGATATAAGAGCATATTTTGGAGTGCGGACAATCTCAGAAACTTTCCTGAATTTGCAAATAAATGTTTTGTTTCTGTCTTTTGTCTGCTCCATTACTTAGCGATTCAAATATTTCAGATTACACTTGGAACCTAAAGTGTGACGATGTTACAAGAGAACCTTTCCTCCTTAGGTCTGTAACCCAAAATTTAACACTATTGATTTTTTAACAAGTCACATCAGATCAAGTTGAACACTGGTAAACTTATTAATAAAATATTATATTAAAAAAATAAAGCTTATCACATTGTTCTGATAGTATTCAATACACTTTATTTGAGCTGGGTAATGAGTAAACATCTGACTCAGAGACTTGAAAAAATGCATTTAGATTTATGCACAATGCACATTTTTCTGGATATATGGGAATAATAAAAACCAGGTCAGAACAAGTATGAAAATTCTGCACTGAAGCTTCTGCAAAGAAATAAATAAATAACATGCATTGACTGGATAAGAAAGTGTCTGGACAGCTGTACCCAGTGGTCAATGGGTCAGAATTCCAATGGGCAACTGTGACATATGGACCTTGAAGTCCATAATGGGTCCAGTGTTATTTAATAACTATATTAATGACATAGATGAAGGCACTGAGTGCACCATCAGCACATTTGAGATGAAGAACATGTAGTGACAGAACAAGGGGGAATGGATTCAAACTGAAAAATAATAGCTTTAGATTAGATATTGGGGGAAAAAAAGTCTTTACTCTGGAGGTAGTGACGCATCGGAACAGGTTTTCCAGAGAAGTTGTGGATGCTTCATCCCTGGAAGTGCTTAAGACCAGGTTGGATGGAGTCTAGTGAAAAGTATCCTTGCCTAGAGCATGGGTGTTTAGAACTAGATAAGCTTTAAAGTCCCTTCCAATTCAGACCATTCTATGATTCTTTGATTAAATAAATGGTATAAGGAAAATTCTGAATATTAGTAACCTAGAAAATAAAACCATTCTAAATTACCCTCTGATGAAAATATATTTCATGACATTTAGTGTTTTCATAAAACCACCTGAGTAGAGCTAAATAAATGCAAAATCTCTTTCTCTCTGCTTCAATAAAAGCTGTGGAAATATATAAGGACCTGTCTGTGATCAACATAGAATAGAAAACAAGTAGGTGAGACAGTATGTGAATGAAATCAGTGCTCAATTCAGAGCAAAAATACTGGAATCTTTTGATCAGTCTCCTCATGTCAGAGTAAAGAATTGTGCAATAGTTTTGTGGAAAGTTGAATGTAGAAACTACAGTGGATTAAATACACTAGCTATCAAGATATTAATTTACTTTATAGTATCATAGGTTATATGTAAGCATAATTTATTGAAATATTATGTCCTGCAGGCATTTAAACTTTATTTGGCCTACAGGAACAAATTTAGTCATATGGGCATCCATCTTGTAGCAAAGTTTTTGTGCATTGTATGTCTGACTAAATTATGGAAGTTCTCCATTAAGTCAATTTGAAAGCTATAGTTTATAATAAGGGAAAAAATGCACATGCGTTTGAGTTTTTCAACCTCTACAAGCTGTGTAAATTGGTTTTCTCTCTCTTTATTAATTTAGGCTTAGTCCTATAACAACTGTTCCGAAGACCTTCAGATGCAGACATGCTCCTCTCTGTCTTGCTGCATGCTGCAGAATTTTTTTATTTAACCACATCTATGGTAAAATACTCTTTATTCTCCTTCATGCTGTCTATCAAGATACCTTGTTCACTATTTTTTCGAGCATGCAATTTTTCTATTTAGATACATTCTCACAAGGAAGAGGCCCAGTTCTTCATTCCACTGTTTTTGTACACCTAGAGTTGGCAAATGCTGTATTTAAATTCACGGAAAATTAAGAAAACTGCAAATTCAAGCTGTTATTCATACTCAAAAAGAAATGAAACAATTTTTAAGTTACTTCATAACAAAAATCAGCCTGAAAATTTTCCTCTTAGAAACAGCGAAGTTACTGTGAATATTTCCTTGAAGTGGGCTTTTCAGGAACTTTATCTCACTAGAATAGAATAGATCCTGTTGGAACCTAATGACAGCAATTATCTTATCCAACTGTGTTTCTGCATATGTTGAATTTAAAGTTTAATTATCTAAAGATAACTGTCTCCTTTGGAAAAATTATGTTTGATGTTTAAATCTGTTTCTCTAGGAAGTCCTTGCAAAGTAAACCTTCTCTCTCTCCTTGTAAAATGAAAAATAATAATAATAAATGTAAAACTGTATCTCCCTCACATTCATTCAAGTTAGATGATCTGTTATCATATAACCAAATTAAGGATTTCCTCACTTCTTTGGAACAGCATAAGTCACAATTGTAAAAATAAAAATTGTCCCTCCAGTTATAATTGATTCAATGATTTCCCTTTTACTGGAAGTTTAAGTGTAGTGTTTTCTCCCATTGAATTGTGTATTTTTTGTTGATTTACAGATTAACAGAAAAATATGTACCTGGTGCAAGTACTTTAACACAAATGTTTACAATTCATTATTATAAATGATATAGCAGTATTATATAATTTTGGAATCGCTTTAGGCTTCAGATGATCGACTTCCAAAATGATAAAATAGCATGGGGTTGTTTGTTTTTATTTTTTGAAAGACATGCTGCAAACAGCAGGTTTAAAAATGTTTCACACTTTCTCCAGAGATTCACTGCAGTGTGGTTAAGTAACCAAAACCAGCAAAAACTGAGCAGTATCAGAAGCTCACAATTTCATGGAAAGGTATCCTTCCTCATATTGTTTCAACATGTAGTTGATGATTGGATTGTGAAATGCAAACAATGTACAAGTTATCCCTTCAAATGATGGACACAACCATTGTGACCTATTTTGATACAGCAAGTTCAGATTTGAAAATTTAGAAAGTTTAGAAACTTTAGTGTTAAAATTAATTTTGGTTTTATCTCTCCTAATAATACCTGTATTGTGTTTGGAGATTAATTTTGTTCCATTATTCATCAAATGTGAAAAATTTGGTTGTGGTTGTAAGGGTCATAGTATTGCCCCACCAAGATGTTTCCCTATTTATCTCAAAAGATAATTCTCAGAATGATTGGATGCTCAGTGCCTGTGGTAGCTGCAATTTCCTGAATGAGATGTGGCTGCATTGTTAGAAACTGTCAGGATCAAAACTAATCTTGTAAAAGCTTTTTAGCCTTTTTGAATGCTCATTAATTTATATGGAAAACATATTACTACACAAATGTTGATAAGGAATCAACCTCAAAAGAAAAACAAGCAAAATGCAAGAATTTTTTTTCTGTTGCCTCAGCTTACCAGTTCTGTCTTCCCTGTTTATATTACTATTAGAAGATAATATTATAGAGAATACAATTTTTAAAATATTTATTTAAATATTCAAGGAAGCCTTCTGTATTTTCTTATGAGCTGATATTTCTGGTGATATAATCTTGCATGTCTGGTTGCCAAAATAGACATCTAAAACTATACAGCATTAAAAAAAAAAATCCTGTTTTTCTAACAGTATTTATTTTATATCTTTAGTCTCTTCAACAGAGAGAAAAAAAAATTAAATAAAAGTTTGACAATCAGTTACAAACACACCATCTATGCAGGTGAATTATGAAGGATGTGAAGAGACCTTTGATCCTAACTCTTCTTTTGAATGGGAATTCACAAAAGCAGTTTATTGTACTTAAATTCTAAAGATATAAGTAACTTGATTGATCTATTCCCCTGTTTAAAACGAGCACTTCTCAAGCACTTTGCTGAATTGAGTCCTAACAGCCCAGCAAATCAGTAATGTCAGCACTGAGGCTGATGCAACAATCGAGAATAAAGATGATTAAGAACAAGAATCACAGAGTATTTATGATCAAAAGTATGTTGCTCATCACAGCTAAGCTCTCTTGGTAGATTCATAAGCTGAAAAAAATGATGCTATATTTTTCTTTTATAGGTCCTTCAAACATTGAGGAAAACTCAATGAGGAAAGATTATACTTACTGGATTTAATACTGTTAATTCTGGGGCAAAATGTTCTTTTGTATTGGCAGTTAAATAAAAAAGTGAATTCACAGTTCTTCATATAATTATTTTGAGATTACAATTGCCTCATAAAAATGTGCAAATAGTAAAAATGCATCATAACAGACTTAAATAAACCAATAATGCTTCTCTTTTGCTTCAGAAAAAAGGTAGAAAAAAGGAAAAAAATCAGGGTTAATTTTTGTTACAGGCTAACTGAATCTCCTTATTTGTATGACATTGCCAATTCATGAGCTATTTGAGATATAAAATAATTAATAAAACAAAAACACTAAAGAAAGAACAAGAAGACTCATAACTGTATGACACAGCCAGATGGAAAACAGGAAATCAAAATAATTATATCTTATAAACAGAAAATTGCTATATTCATGGTTAACACACAAATATGTAAAATAAATTCAACTAGTGTCACATGTTTTATCAGGTAATAACACATATAGAATGGTCATACTGAAAACATTCTGCCCTGAGATCCAGCAGCAATACTTGCTTTTTAACCGAAAGCATTCATTCCAAAACTAAGCATCTCATTATTGTGTGACAACTGTACATTTGAGATTCATACTAGACACTAAAATTTGGATAAATTTCATAATTAACCAAGAGAGTGTTGTTTTCCCTCCATATGTTCGAAGACAGAATGACACACAGCATAAGAATATTTGAAGGAGTCCTTAGAGCAATATAAAAGTTTTCCATGGCAACAACATCTAAAAGATTATGAAACCCACACTGCAGAGATGGTGCCTGAGGACATCCATTTTAAGATTGTAACATGCTTAACCCTCATCAGTAGAGGGAAACATGGCTCCTTGTGCGGTATAATGTCAGCCAAATTTAGGATCTAGCCCAGAGCTCATTAGCTGGGATGAATGGATAAATCTCATTTAAAAATTTGAGAAATTTACTTCTTCACACTTTCCCCAGAAAACAGTTTTAAAAGATGCATTTCCCAATGGTGAAAGACTGTTCTCCTTACAGTTGTCTGAGTATAAAAGTAAGTGTCTTCTCATCTTTCAAAAATACTGGATTCATATAATTATATATATATATATATATATATATATATATATATATATATATATATATATATAAGAAAAAGGAGCTCTAGAATTTTGCAGTGGTATGTTGAGAATTGACAAAACTGTTGTCTTGAAAAATTGTTATTTTTTAATAATAACATTTAAAAAAAATAAATTGCATTTTTTTGTTAAAATATTTACTTCTTGAATTTAAATACCAGAGAATAAACTTCAAAGCTAGTTCCTGTTGAAAGCTGTTAGTTCTCTGTATCAACCAAGAAGAATTTTGTGCAGGAGCTCTGGTGGGCATATTCACTCTGTTCATCCCAGCTACTTCAGACTAAGAGGAGATGAAGTCAATGAAAAGAAATAGCTCCTTCAGGGAAATGCAGAACATGTAAACACAGTGCATTTTTGGAAGAGCTTCTCTCTTTTTCTCTGAACTATGTAGGTTATAAAGAATATTTCTGACATATTTTCAACAGTTATGCAACAGATATGTTCTCTTCCCTTATCCTTTATTATTAATAGATTATTAACCATGCATATGAGCTCTAGCTTGAAAAGATAAAAATGGAGGGGCATATTAAGAAGAATTTAATGCCTGCTTCTGCCCTTTTCGGTCTTCTAGTGTACCTGTATGTATCAGCAGCAGTATATCTACCAGTATATCCACCAGTCCACCAACCTAGTTCCTCTTTTATGTGATGACCAGAAAGTTAGTCTCATGATTAACTTCACTAGAATGCAGATATAAATAACTTTTTTTCATTAGAAACCAGTTTATTTTAACAAGGTTATTTCCATATCATCACCTTACCTGCCGTAAATGGAAACATGGAATAGTAACAAACTCTGGAAGTGAAAGGCTGATCACCACACCTGCTGCACAAGAGCCAGACAGCATTATGAAGAATCAGTACAATGCCCTCTACTAAGAGCAGATGTCCATTTTTTATGTAGACCTCTTAAAAACCTTCAAATTATTACCCTATTTGGCCATCGCAGCCATTCTTAGAAGAAGGATAGAGGAAGAACCTAGAAAGAATACATTTGATGAAATTATTATTCAGTAATAATTCATTTTTACGCCTTTCTCTTATGTCAGTAAGTTGTATGTCACAGAACTGGCTACTCCAAATACTAGATTTCAATGAAGATACACTGAATATTTTCCATATCTTTTCAATTAGCTAAAAATAATTTAAAATATAAAAAAAATTCCTATGTGTATCCCCAGTTTCCTGACCGCATTGTAAAAATATATACATGGCATTTCATAATTTCAAAATGCACCTTACTAATTGAGAACCTCTTTTTTGAAAGCAGAGTGTTCCCATCTGGCATTCAGCAAGAAGGCTTTTTTCATTGGTGTTTTCAGCATGAATAAATAAACCAACAAATAACTTCCTGTTTTGCCAAAGATGCTTAGAGGAAAGAACATGACTAGCAGTTCTTACAGAAATGTCTAAGATTGTTTTGCTACTGTTTTTGACGTTTTAAGCACCACATGTGGATTATTTTTATTAAAAAAAATCCACTATTGCTGTTACTACTTTAGAAAAGGGTGACAGGGAAAAGATTCAATGAGTGTTGCAAATACCCATTGTTCAAAGTGCTCAAAGACTTACAGGGTCAGTATGTCAGTTTCTTTTGGACAGCTGGGTGACTGAACAGCACTGCTGTTCCACTGATGCGTAGTCATAACCAGAGCACCACAGCAAAAGTGCAGTTGTCTCTTTGACTTTCCCTGTGGAAGAAAAGGCACAGGTACAGGAGGGCCTACAAGACTGCACCACTGTAGGAGCACCTACTGCACTCAGGAGAAGTAGCTGAGTCTCTCTAACCTGTCCATAGGACTGTACTATACATCACTAGTTGAGCAGAGATACAATTACAGATACCGAGATCTGGGTATAAGGTGTAAAGAGGGATATGTCAGTCAAAAAGTCTGTTTTAAAAATTAGTCAATTTAAACCAAAACAAAACCTGATAAGTGGACAATATCCCTTTAAGTGGAAGCAGCAGCAGTATTCAAGCACAACTATTTCATTCTAAAAGTAATAAACGTGAGGAATAAGTTGTCAGGTAAGCCCACTGAAGCACATACTATAAATGAATTTAAGAGACAGCTAGAAGTTTTTATAGAGCTAGAGGGGAAATTAAAGACAGTGACAAAGCAGGAAAACTACGCTGAACTAACATATAAAAGACAAGTTTTCTGGTTCTTCCCTCCAACATTTCTTTATGTTCATTACAAAGTGTATCTGATACTTGTTATTTATGTTGGAGCAAGGCAGAAAAAAATGAAGCTGTTTCAAGTGCATTATCCCAAAGGTCCCAGAAACTTCACCTTCACTCCACTTATGGAGGAAAAGTGAAAAAAAAAAGGTGGCAAAGTTGAGACCATGACTTTACCTAATTTGACATGCTGTGAAGTTAACACTGCACGAAGAACTACTGGTAGGTCATAAGGGAGAAAACACAAAGGATACGGCTGAACTTACATCTTTCTCATTGTGTCGAGTCATATTTCCTACTTTAGTTTTTGTTCTGCTGGATTGTAAGAGTCCTAGAACTGCATAAATGGCTCTTCCCATTGGGTCTGATCCATCTCCCATCAAAGGTGGGAAGATTGTTATTGATTCACCTGTGAGCTGGACAACTTTGAGAATATGGTCTATCCTTTTCAGGGAAAAAAACAGACATACTGCAGCTGGTTGAAATGCATTCAGCAGAAATATGTTAGGACTTTTTTCTATTTTTTTATACTGAAATTGTCAATATCTTCCATTTGTCTTAGCAGCTGGGCATTGTTTTCCCTAATTTTTAGTGAAAATACATAGCAAGAATTGGTAAATTATTTCATTTACCAGAACCAATTAAGCAAAAGGTTCAAGAGTTTCAATTTGAATACTGCTCAGTTAAAAAAAAAAAAAAGTTATTCTAGACTAAAAAATCTAAAAATATTTCTGATCAGCATTTCTGTTTCCATTGTACGGGGAAATAAAATGGGAACTTCGAAAGTTAAGCTTTCTCAGTTGCTCATGTCTAACAAAACCAGCTTTTCTTAACTGAGAGTTTCAGGATTAGAATATAATAATAATTCAATTTTCTTCAGATTTTCCTGCTGGAACTTGACACCTGTAAAGATTTTGAGTGTTTGGGATTTTTATATCCACACAAGTGACTTCTAGTGAAATGACTCACCTGTGTATATAGATATACTGAAACCATCATTCTTAATACTTTTACCACGTCTGTCTCAAGATTGCTACCAATAAAGTACATACATAAACATCAGAATTTACACCCATAAGTATTTGCTTATATTTATTTTAGCTCATATATTGCATACAATAGCAATTAGTTTCAGTAAAATACAAAAATACTGTTTCTCCATATGGAATTTAAATTACATCTGTTGGACTGTTTTTGTTGAACACTCTAATGAAGCATTCCACTAAACATATAAAACAAATTCATTGGTATAATAGAATGTTTATCTGTTAATAAGCAGCAAAATTATACCTTGATTTATGAACAGAAAGAAAATTAAAAAGCAAGAAAAATGTTAGCTCTGAATTTGAGTTTTTATCACCCAGATTCAGTAGATCTGCTTTCAAGTCTACGGTCCGAAGCACAAGATGTAAGAGCTGTAATAGTCATTTATAGCTGGGTATTGCACATCTCTAATCCTCATGATGCTACTTGATAGCTGTCTAACAGTATTTTCATGATGCAGTGTGATGCTGAAACTTAGGATGGCTTGAGATAGTGGCAGAAGGGTCTAAAATGTCAAGTGGGGATTGGCATAATTATGGGCCCTTCAAGCACTTCTGCAGATAATAAATCCACAGTGACAAGAACTGTGGAAATTAGCCTTTGGAGACTGCAATCCAGCTGCTGTAGTAAGAGTCTTCATCTCACTAAAGGATCTAACACAAAACAAAAATTACTGGCTGCTGCTTTAACAGAAAAATAATGCTGTAAAGAATTAGATATTATTTATTTCAAAGTTATAGCAAAATTATACCAAAAATATTGGCATATTGGTGTGTATTTTTTTGTTCAGAATATAGCTTCAAGATATATTATCTGGTTTTTATTATTTGAGTTTTCTCAGTCTAGCTGGTGATGACCATTTAATTTTGCGAGATTATAAATATTCCACAATTCCCCTATAAAAGCAGCTATAGAATTATACATCCTCAAAATCCTATAATTTGTAATTTCATTTTTCAGTGTACATAAATAAACACAAATTTTTGTAATTATAACTATCCTATTTAATAGTACACATACGTTGATCTGATCTTCAGGATATGTGCAGGAACAAGTAGATATATAACATTCTGAACTGCTTAAATCACAATTTATGGGCAGTGAGAGGCAAAAAGAAAAAAACAGGGAAAGGATTAGAGGACAGGTACTATAGAAATGTTTATCAGATAAATTGGAATGTATGAGACAGATTTATCATACTTTGTTCTTGCTTAAGGTAGGAGTTTTGTCTCATCAGAAATCATCTCAAATCTCTGAAATAAAGGGAGCAATTCACTTTCCAGTGCTGTAGTGATAACTATGAGAAGTTGAAAAAGAACAAGCTGAAAGGAGATAAGAGCAGGTGGCTCTATGTTATCTCCAGAGAGTAATTCAAATAATTTAAAATCTTCCTCAGAAGTTCTTCTTCTCTGCTTTTGGTTGCAAAGGAAGGTAACGACCTTGAGCTACCACAGTGACTATAGGCTTCAAGGTGTAAAAGTATATTAGAATATTTTCTAAATATTATCTACAATATTTTCCAAATATGTGAAGACTCTTAGGAATTTTAGGGATTTTGGTTTTGATTTGGTTTCCTGTTTTGTTTTAATTTGGGTTTTTTCTGTTTTGGGTTTTTTGGGTTTTCGTGTTTGTTTTTCATTTTTTTTAATGTGAAGAGGGTCTCCATATTTGATTTAAACAGAATTTGAGGCTACAGTAAATGTGATGGTCTGAGAGCTATATTAATCTCTCAGAAAACCTGTAAAAAGAGAGGATAAAAAAATTAAAAATCTTTGGAAAAAAAGACTTTTTAGTAACAAAAAAATCTTCTGGATATGAATAATTTTTGAAACCACATGCTTCAGAATCCAGTTGAGTGAAAGCCATATATATATCTGTATTCTCCTGCAACCTTTAAATGAGCTGGTACTACCTCTGTTGAATGTGTTATCTTTAGGGTCTCTTTATTACCCTTACATACAGGTTTCTCAAACATAAATACAAATTATTTTTAAATTAATCTTTCTTTTTTACCATGGAAGATGCAATGTCTCTATCTTGATGAGTATAAATTCTAGTAATCATTTTATTGTGTTTTTATCTCTAATGAATCATTCTGCATTAAGCATTAAGCATTTTATCTATGGAGTTAATCTGAGCTGCCTTTTATACGTTTGTTTTCTTATATCTTTCCTTCTTTCTTAAACCCTGGAAGCAATACAGATTCACCATATTTTGTTTTAAACTTGAACTATAAAATATGAGCAAAATTAAAATTGTAGTCACATGCTTAATATTTGTTTAAATTTACTGGTAGATTATTTTCTGCACATTTTTGTTTCAAATAATATTATAACTTCATGTTTTTGGTTGTTTGCTATCCATTTTCAGTTCATTTAGAATGTAGACTGATACAAAGGTACCAGAAATTCTGAATATGTGAAAATACACTGCTGACATTGAGTTAACTTGACATAAATGTCCTAAAACTTTAGACACCCACTGTGGATATAAACTATTGTCTC
The DNA here is from genome assembly GCF_048771995.1 of Taeniopygia guttata. Taxonomy (NCBI): domain Eukaryota; kingdom Metazoa; phylum Chordata; class Aves; order Passeriformes; family Estrildidae; genus Taeniopygia; species Taeniopygia guttata. The sequence continues at coordinate 29,216,836 of NC_133027.1, read as the reverse complement.
TTTCAATCAGAAGCTATGTATTATTAAGATCTTCTAACTATTTTACTTAGAATTTGATTTTATAGTAAGTGAAATAAATGCAGTAAGTCTAGCAAACAATACCACATCATTAAAGGAAGATATTTACTTATACTTAAACATATATCTAAATTACTATTTACATTCTAAAAAAATATAATATCAAGTAAATAATAAATTAGAGAAGGAAAATTGCATGAAGAAATCATACAAAGCCTCTCCTGGAAGTGGTCGTATTTTATGGTGTTGTCAAATATAATTTTTTAATGGGCATAAGGTCTGTGACACACACATAATTCTTTGCTAGGAAATAAAATTGTCACTTTGAATAGCTATTATTTAAAGCAATGTGACAAACAATTGCTCCTACAGTACCTATGTTAAGAGGTGTTTCCTATTTCATTCCTTGCAAATATAACCTCAAGAAAACAGCAATGAAGGAGAAAAAGTTACAGAAGAGAATTTCCTAAAATATCCCGTCTCTTACTCCATTGGCTTTAATGTAGATTTCTATTTAGGCAGAAAGAATTGCATTCCAGAACACTGTTGTCCTTTGTCTTTAGCACTCCTGCATCTTACTTTCATTTCATATGCAGGAAAAAAAAAACAAAACGCCAAAAAGAGCCTCAAAAAAAACCAGTGTGCACATTCATCTGGAGGAAAGCAACTCTGTAGTGACATCATCAAAGGGATCCCCAGGGTAGTACTTACTTCATGTTCCTCTGGCCATCTAACAGATAAGTGCCACAGTTGGTGTCATGCCAGCTACGTCTCATTTTCTCCTCAGTCTGAAGAGAACAGATGCCTGCAGTGATGATTCACTCTCTCTGCACCAGGGTCTGGGACATCAAGAATAAATCTCTCTATGCAGGTGCTTTTCTGTAACCATTTCATGGGGAGAGATTCTGAAGACTTATCAGAGCACTAACTAGTTCTGCAATCCCAGAGATCTAAATCACATCATATGTCTAATTTAACCAAAGAAAAATAGATTATTTTCACCCTAAATTATCAGTTCCTACTGGAGAAAAAAAGAATTTGAAAAAGAAACCTGAGATTCCCCAATCCTACTAATATTTTTGAAATATAAATTCAAAATATTAATATACACAGAAAGTTCTGGGGTCAAGTCTATCAAAAGTTTTGAAGGAACATTCAATAACTCCATCTATATACAAATATCTACACTCTCTTTAACAGAGCTGCATGTGAATCTGAAAGTGAATACTTGTGGTTCTTAGTGCAAGAAGATTCTCAAGACTTGCTTGAAGTAACTCAAAACAGAGCAAGAACCATTGTTTTGAAATGTTACAGTGTTACAGTGATAACACAACTTAGTGTTATCATATAGGGGTATAATGATTCTCTCCATGAAATACGATCACAAGTGAATCTTGCTACTTACCTGTGCCTTCCTTTCTGCTTTGTGTCTGTTCACATAATTTTAAATGCATGGCAAGCCTGTAATGTAATGAAGTAATAACAGCTTCACACATATTGACAGCCACCAGGAAGTTATATAAGGGACTGAAAACAGGACTCACCAAAACTACTTCAAAAGAATGTTAATTATTATTACAATATTTCTATTTTGCCTAAGGGATAAAAGTGATGAGATGTTACTCTTATGTGTCTGTTAGAAAAATCTTTTTTAAATGGACTACTTTGTATAATTTTATCTTTTTTTTTTTGTTCATAATACCTTAGAATTTTGGATGGCTTTAAACATGCTTGGCAGTTATGTTCAATCTCCAAAGGCAATGTTTAGAGCACCAGTTTGGAAGTCTTTATTTTTCAATTATTTACTCTTCCCTCAAAGACCCTGTACACAAATTCTTCATAATAGTAACTCTGGTGTCTAATAGAAGTCAGGTAAATTTGATTTGCAATGGATTACCATTTTTATATTCCACTTCCTTAAATACTTCCATATATTTTAAAAACTTATTTGAGTAATTTGGACTGTCTTTTGTGCCTACAGTTGTGTAATTACTAGGTTACATTCAGATGCATGTACACAAATAAAGCCAGCCTCATCTCTGGAATCTCAGATCATGTGAGACCCCACAGCTTGTTGAGAGACAAGCTTGCAGGAAAGATTATGAGACATTTGAAGCTACATTATTATTCTTTGCTGATTGAAGTATTCATCACAAGTCTTGTATTTGCTGACTGTAGCTCTTTATTCTGTATCTCTGAACAGATGGAAATTTGTATACTTTTGTTTCTCAGGACTGCTCTACTAGTTACTGCAAATATATTTCAGCTTTGGGATTTTTTATGGACTTTAATCAGAATATTCAGTTATTAGTATATTATTTGCAATTCACTATTTAAGATTTGATTAGTCTCTAAATCAATGTAATTCTTGCACTCCTAAGTTTTCAGACTAGAGGGACTATAATGTTTAAGTTTATCTCCTGCTTACAACAGGGACATACTTTACCCAGGGCAGCATTAGAGCTGAGCTCAGAATGAGGAGAATACATATGAGCTTTTAGCAAATTGCCGCTTTTTTCTCTTGTGTCTTTAATTTGCTTCTCTCAAAACTATCTGTTTTTTTTTTAAAGAAGGATTGCAAATGATTAAGAGGCTGCAACAGCTTCTCTTTGTGCACAAAGACTGGCATCCAAAACCAAACTGATCTGCCCATCCCCCACTTCACATGTGTAAGAGACTCAAACACCACAATTACCTTAAACATTGTCAAGGCCACAGAAGAACTTGTAAGATGACCCACTACAGTGGGAACTTGAGACAAGAAGAGAAGGGAGGAATTTGCAGCAGGAAGACATCAGTTCCAGGTCTGCTGATGCAGATCTGGGCAGCATCCTGATTAATGCATCCAGACAAAAATTCCCACTGTGGCAGAGTGTGGAAAAGAAAGCAACAACTTATGCACACGCGATCCCAAGTTGTGAGAAAAGCCTGTGAAAATTCTCAGAAAGGACTGTATAAAGCTAATACCCAAGAAGAACATCTTGGGGATCCCCACCACTGACAAGACCAGAAGAAGGACCATTAGGATGCCCTCTGGATCCATGGGGTGGTGATATAATTCTACTTAATATGTCCTTCTTCACTGTCTTTCTCTCCCTCCCACTCTCTTTCCTATTTCTTTCTATCTGTTTCTATCTACAATTTACTGTTAAATAAAATCCATACTATTGACTTTATCATATGGTCTTGTTTTCACCTCGATTCAGGCAGAGACATATCTTAATAATTGGATCATAACACCATGTCACTGTAGGAGATCCATTTATGTGTATGGTAAGTGAATGAAGCAATGCCTACTATTTACGGTCCACTGTGCAGCTTAACCCAGACACTTGGGGATGCCTGAATCGAACTCATACATTAGGCAAGCACAAATGAAACTGACTTTGGCAGGTTTCTTTGAGACATAGACCCTTCTCCACACCTGTGAAGATAAATTTGCCATCATGTGATCCGGTGTGCACCATTTGTTTTCTTTTGTTAATAATTTTTATTGTTGCGTTTAGAAGCATTATCTGTAGAAACAACCATATTGCTTTTCATGTGACTACTATAGAAAGGATACCACTTATACCACTGATAGTTATTGGTATATTTCCATTACCCTTAACTGCAGTATTCCTTTTGAATGAATGCTCTGGCAGCTTTATCTACATTGAATACTCCCATGCATTTCAGCAGTTTTGTTTCTCCAACAAATTAATTCTCAGATTTAATTTTAGGACTATTCACTTTCGATATGTCAATTAAAATATAAATTACACTACAAAAAATCGTTAAAGAAAGCAGAGAAAAATGCAGAGATTTTAAGCTTTGGAGAACAAATACACTTAATATCTAAGTCTACAGACAGATTTTCTTTAACATAACAGTATCTAAGAGAACCAAACAATGCCATGACTATATTTTGCTAAGTGCTACATGAATATAAGGACAGACTTCAGAAAAACTGGCAGTCTAAGAGACATCTGAATGATTAAAAAAGGTTTATTTTCTTAACTGATTCTAAATTTTCTCATAAATTATAAGATGATAGCTACCTGTAGCTAAAGTCTATCTAATGAAAACTGGTAACAAATGGGGCTAATTTTTTGGGACAAACTTGTTGTCTTGTTATTTTAATGTCTTGATTATAAGCCATTCTTTTGGCCTACCTTCAATAGTAAAATTTCTATTATGGTTAATGAATAACAGCTCATGTCTTCTGAGTTAAGTGTTAGTGAAAGATAGACATTTGTAAAATATATGCATAAGTTTGCTGTAGTCTCATTTGTACAGTTGTCATTTCAGACTCTGAGGAAATAAAGGCATTTTTTTCAAAAAGTGTGAGCCATTCGTAGCCTTTTATAAGAATTTTTACACCATAGAAAGTGAAAACTAATATCCTTAAAAGTCTTCTTTGAAGCTTAAAAATCTTTACTATATTCAGATACTGACAGGGATTGTTTCAGTGTATCTATCTTTCTGAGACCATGCAAGAAATGGAAAGCTGCCATGCAGATGTGTTCCATTAAAGAATTTTGCTACTTCACAGCTCTATTTATTTTTGAGGTTATGTCAGAAATATTTAGTTAACTATTAACATTCTAGGCCAGAAGGCTTCTTTCTTGTCATTTCGAGCATCAGCTGGGTCTTGTGTAGTCATGCAAAGAATAAATTGAAGGCTATTTTTATTGTAGAACTTCAAAAATTGAGCATTATTACTATTGTTTCTCTGCTTACAAGGTGTGAAGAGCGCTTTTAACAATAACTACAACTCTGTGTGCTTCATTAATCATGAAGTGTTATGTGAAATTTTCCTTATTTAGAAGTAACTAGCCCTGTACAAAGTAATCAAACTCATAAAAAAATTCCTCTTTCCCTTTTTGGTTTAAATGGTTATATCTCTGGCATGTTTTGAAATTCTGATTCATTTTTATGAATTATAAAAGTGAATATCAACACTCTTTTCTAAAATGGCATCTGATAAAGATTTTCTGAAAATTAAAACCAAAAAACTCCAGATATAGGTAATGTTGACCTCAACAAAAAACAAACCCACATAAAAATGCCCCTAAGAATATAAATAATAGATGAAGTAAAAATTAAGGGATAAAATTATTTCTTAAACACACTGACCACAATATTTGACTAGTCTCAGCATGGCAAGATGTTTCAGTCCAAAATCATACTTTTATAAAACACTGTTGCGGTGTGATGTTGGCCAGAAGCCAGGCACCCATGAAAGCTAGTCACTCACTCCTCTCTGCAGCTGGACAGAGGAGAAAAAATTTAACAAAGGGTATATGAGTTGAGAAAAGGACTGGGAGAGATCACTCATTAAATACTATCAAGGGCAAAATGGGCTCAACTTTGAGATATAATGTGAATTTATTATTCACGAAATCAAAGCAGGTTAATGAGAAATAAAAGCCCTTAAAAGCACCTTTCCCCCTTAAAAACTCCTTCACAGCCACGAGGAGACAGGGAATGGGTCAGTTTGGTCAGTTCATCACCCACTGCTCCTCCCACTGCTAAGGAAGAGGAGTCCTTTCCCTGCTGCAATGTGGAGTCCCTTCCATGGCAGACAGTTGTCCACGAATTTCTCCAATGTGCCTTCTCATGGGAAACAGGCTCCCAAAAACTGCTGCAGCATGAGTCCATCCCATGGGCAACATTACCTCTCAGACTGCTGAGATGTGGGTCACTCTCCCACAGGGTGCAGTTCTTCCAGGACAGGCTGCTCCAGCCTGGAAGCAAGGGCTCTCTCTCTCCGTGGGCTTCACACAGACTCACAGCCTCCTCCAGGCATCCACCTGCTCTGTGGGCACCTCCCCCATGGGCTGCAGGTTGATCTCTGCATCCCCTATGGATCCCCACGGACTGTGCGTGGATCTCTGCATCTCCCGTGGATCCCCAAGGGCTGCAGGGGCACAGCTGCCTTACCATGGTCTCACCACAGGCTGCAGAGGAATCTCATCTCCAGTGCCTGGAGCATCTCCTCCCCCTCCTTCTCCACTGGCTTTGGTGTCTGCAGAGCTGTTCCTCCAATGCGTTGCCACCTCACGCTTTTCTGATTGATTTCCTTTGTTTTGATTTCTTCATTAATACGGTATCACAGAGGCGTTACCACCATTTCTGACTGGCCCAGCTTTGGCCAGTGGCATCAAAGGATTGGCTCTGTTGGATATGGTGGGAGCTTCTATAGCAGCTTCTCGCAGAAGCCACCTCTGTGCTACCAAAAACCAGGTCAAGCAAACCCAATACAAACCCACTAACATTTTTTAAATCTAAATTATTGCGACCAGATAATTTTCTTAGTTTTAAATAAAAAGTTTTTATTTAATTAGTTACCAAGAGCCTGTATTCCTTATTGCTGACAAAAAGCTTTTAATATTAGAATTATTCCCCAAAAGGTTTATGTGTACTAAAGGATCTGGAACAATACAGGATGGTCAAATCATCATATTTAGTAATCTTGAAAGTGCCCTGGCTATTTCTTTTCATTTCTCTTTTTCTGCAAAATACTCTTTTAAGATATGTTAGTATATTTTTTACAGCCCATTTAGTATCTGATCTGGCTGATAAAACTGCCACAGACGTGAACATTGTAACGTGGACAACTTCCCAGCAGGAACTGGAATTCCAAATAACTTCATGTCTGCTAATGAAGAGGTCAATGGATAGTGCTAATGTTCTGCAAAAAAAGCTCTATAGAACATTAGCAATTCCTGGAAGCAGTCATATGAAGAGATAGAGCTTTTGAACTCAGATGAAGATTTTTAATCTGTTAAAGAAAAAGGAGAAATAGGTATCATCTTTCATGCAGATAAGTAATTTTCGTTCTTCACTTAGTCTCCTAATCAAAAAGATTTATTAGTATGGAAAGTATTTTCATCATATTATTGATCTCATTTATATAATTCTAAGCTTATGAATGTTATTTGTTAATCGAAAGCATTCACAGAAATTTGAAATACACTGCAGAGACTGGTACTCAGAATAAAATGCAAATTCTCTGAATAAAGCTAAGCATAAATATACACTTAGGTGTGTTATGTTTATTCAGATAATTAGGTAATTATAACACTACTTTTATAAGTTAGGAGTTGCTTTCTCAAAACACTGCAGATGTCCATTTACTTCTTATTCCTATTCAATCTGTCTCCTTACAACCCTGCTACTATGGATGCTTGTAATTCTAAGATGGACAGGAAGGATGCAGGAGTAGTTAAGAGACAGCAGGAACTGAGTGTAAAGTGAATGCACTTTAAAATAAAGCTAAGGTAAGCTTATGTGAAATGTGTCCTACAAATTAGCATAAAGCAGAATGATGTTCTAACATTGCTATACTTCTGGAAGTTCCTAATGTCACTTTGCCATCACTTCTTCAGCATATGGTCTCCTTTTTCTTCAGCAAATGAAAAAAATGAGAAATATAAATAGAATTTTTTGCCTTACTTCTTGTAAGTATTCAGACTGTTGGTATTTGAATACCAACAATATCGACTGTTGGTATTTGAATATTATTACTACTATTTTGTTTCTGCACATTCTGTGACAAATAATATGCTTCATCTCTCACAAAAATAAGCAGTTTTCACCATAGAGACTTAAAGACTAAATTAAGTATAATATATATTCTCCATGTCATCAAAAAGTATAGAAGATAAAGTTAGAAAATAGATGGAAGAATTTTTTTTTTAAAAAATGAAAAAATATTAATCCAAATGTTTCTTGTTCAAATTAATTATTTTGTACTAATAAAAATGGACACATTATCTCTTTACTCACATGGCATTGCTGTGGCACAGAGCAGAGAATGGTTTCCAGTAAGTATAGGGAGTGTCTTGGAACAGACAATATGACTCCAAAGTAGCCTTTGAGTGAATTCTTTGGCTCCAAGAAGAAAATAATTATAGGCTGCATTAGAGCAGTTTCAATTTTATTCATTTTTTTATAATTTTTGATCAAAGTACAGAGGTTAAAATACATTCTGTAATCATTTGCCCTAAAGCCACAGTAGCATCTTCCTCCGTTATAAAGGATCAGTCTTATTTGACAGCCACAGAGAAAAAAGGACAGGCTGGGCTAAGGCTCAGAGTTAAATGCACATGAGCTGATAGATGGGCTTTTTCATTCATTGGCTGTGAATGGAGAAATCTGTCCCTATCATCTGTGCAGCAACACACAAGGCACGAACTCTCAAGGAATCGATGTTCAGTGTTTTTACAATTATTAAATTACTGTACCATTTCCAAACAGTTTTCCTCTGGGCCATATATTTTGGCCTTAGTAACTAAGCTTGTTTGTTCTATATATTGGAAATGAGACTGTCATTACATTTTTATGACACTTTTATCTAGTCATGTTGTTAGTACTAACAGCATTTTTAAAGGCATAAGGAGTATCTTTCCATCTTTCTCTAATAAAGCCTGGGAGAAAATGCATTTCTAAATTGATAATGTTTCTGTCTTTAATTTAAATACATTTGATTCTAATTCACCCTTGGGAGTGCAGATAGTGGATATGTGGTGGCTAAGTAACATTAACACAGTGTATGTTGCCATATTAATTTCTGAGGAAAGAAGAGCTTTAAAAGGAAATGGTCTCCTCATATTTAGCTACATGCTTGAGAGACTGCATGCTTTTCAGGAGCCACTCTCAAAGGCTTTGCAGCTACATCTTGAACACTGCATCACAGACATAGTCTGCAGGCCATCACTGGAAACATTATCCCATGCATTAAAGTTGTTCTCCTAAGCAGGAAGCTGAAACATTACCACAAAGAATTAGCATTATAACCACTCAAAGCAGCTAAACTTTTAGCAGGCTTGTAAAAGCACTGCAACATCAAGGCCCACACATGGATCATGAGCTTTATTTTTCCAGAAACTCAAAAAAAAGGTCATAAAAGTCATGAAAGTGCAGTTACAGAAAAAATGTTTATGTAGAAAGTTATCGGTCTATTCACAAAAAGTCAGGTTAGTATAATCTTGCCAGAATGACTAGTCAGTTTTAGAAAATTCTTAATACACCTTCCATGATGTTTAGAGAAAAACATAATTTCTTTTTTTCCAAATAGCTTATTTATTAAATTAGATATCTCTCTTAACTGGAAGAATTTTATTGCTATTGTTAAAAAAAATTTCTCATTCATCTGAAAAATGAATACTAAGTTGTAACATGCTCTCTTTGTTCTTCTACATGCTATGTGACTTAACTGCCTTCAAGAAACCCACTTTTTCTTCCTGTTTCCATATTCATTGCTCAATCTTCTCTTTCCTGATGGCTGCAATAAGAATATTTCTCTTGATTCAGCTGTCAAGAATGCTCGATATCAATGTAAAATTCCATTTTAATCCAAATTTCTAACTTATTTGCACTTCATGCTAGGGATTTTCAGTAGCTCCAGTCCTGTCTCTAGCACATGGAGAAAATAATACAATCTTCTATATGAAATTTATTTTGCTGCACTGAGTGGGAACACTTTTACTAACGAATCCTAAATTGCTGCTGTTTTATGTCACTAATGAAATCTGTACACTTACATGAAACAATCTTAAGTTTCATAATATATGAAGGTACATGAGGAGACAACTGTTCCTTAAAATCAGCTAGAATTCATGTAGTTTCACCAGTTCACTTTTTTATTTTCTATAATGTTAGTCACCCTCACGATCTGTGTTCTAAAGTCCAGATGATGTGCTTTTTCCCTCAGGTACTGTATATATTTCTGTTAAAATAGTGATCAGTTTGAAGCAGCCAAGTCACAATCCATTAATTGACTTTGCCATTTGTCTGTGATTCTCCTTTTGAATCCTAGACTCTGTTAATGGCAGAGAAGCTCTGTGTGTGTACCTGTAATTCCCTGTGGAAATGAACTTGCCATCTCCACTTTTAAGTGCCTCAGTATATGTCCATTGTACTGTGCTTGCTGGGTGGGTTGCTGGTGCTGAAGCACTGAAGCTGCTGCTTAAAGTAAAATTCACTCTAATTTAATTAAGTATCAACGGAGTTATGGTGTTGCTTTGCTTTTTGATCTTTAAACAGCAAATTACATTTCCATCCCAGCAACTCATTTGCTTTTAGAAATAGAGTTAGTTCACCAACTGTATTATACAAATAATATGAACATTTTTTACAAAGAATTCCACAATTTATCAATGTTTTACACTTCATTAAACAGAAAAATGAAACAAATTATGTTTGAGACAGAATATGGGTTTAATGCTGAAAATTTTATATAGTCATTTCAAATGCACTCATACACATCTGCCAAAGATGTTAAGTATCTAATTATAATTTTCCCCATACAATATACAATAATGTGATGATAAAATATCTCTTCAGAAGCATCTGTAGGATGCAATCTACAACAAACAAAAAAGTTGAAAGGACTGAATTTCTCAGACTATATTTTTATATTTCTTCATTTCTTTCTTAATGGAAAAGGAAAACCATAAGGTTGTGATGTTGATTATTCTTGGTTTTTCTATTGTCAAGGTCAAAAGCTTGCACTTAAAATTGTCAATCCTTTCATGGTACCTGTTAGAATATTTGACTGCTTGCTAGACTTTGTGTCACAGGGGTTTTAAGCAGCACCTATTTCAGCCTCTATTTTACCTTATGTAGATAATATTCACATATAATGAAGAACCTCTGGATAAATTTTGTATCTTACTTATTTTTCCAGACTAGTAACTTCTGAGTTTGAATAAGCTAGTAGCTGGTTCTGTCTAAATAATTTTCATAGTAGATAAGAAACCTAAACCTATTTAACTTTAATTCAGCTACTTAACAGAGCTGAGTATTAATTCTATGACACTAGCTAAAATAAAACAAATTGGGGACAAAAAGGCAGCAAAGAGGGAAGAAAATCATTCAGGAAACTAAGTAGTAACTAGTCCTTGGGAAAAAATGATGATCATATGTCTGATCAGCATGAACAGGCATAAAAATAACAACATACTTTTGGAACATTAATCATATAGTCATATTTATACACATATATATAGGTTTTATTCTGTGTTTGCAGTTTCACCAAGCTTACAACATGGACTTGGCCAAGAAATTTAATAACAGCTTTTCAAATTGACATTTCAGAAGCTATTATTATTTTCCTGATATTATCTTTAAAAGCCCCTTTACACTTAATGACTTTGCTGTGTATGCCAGCCTGACATGCTGTATTGTACTAAATACACTACTCATCTTCATGGCATGTTAGATATTTGTGTGCACTGGCATGAACACCTCGGTCCATCTCTTCAACACCCTGTTTGTAAGCATCAGGAGCTCTTGCCAGGTCCTCCCAGGGGTGTCTCTTCCACAGGCTTTCCCCACAAGGCAAGTGCTCCTGACCCTGTACATTCTGGTTGCCCTTCAACAGACTTCCTTCAGTTTGTTGGTATTTTTTTTCTGTTGTTGAACAGCCCAAAAGAGGTATTCAACAGAGGAGGTTAAGAACAAGTCTCCCCAGTCAGGCGAAGGCAAAGTCACATGGTAACTCTGCTAAGCTTTTAAGCAGGACCTTTTTTGGAAGGTGATGAAAACCTTAAGACCTTTTTGCTTATTTTCTACCATTGGATTACAATAACTTCAGTGAAGTTCAAACTTTCCTTTGGAATTCTAAAATACAAAATAATGAAAATGCATGTCACCCCATCTCCCTCTAAAAAGGAGAAAAAAACCAAAATAAGTAAACACATTGTCTGAGAAAAAATAAATGTAGATAAATTTTAAGTGGTTTGATAGATGTTATTGTTATTTCACCTCATGTAGCTTTATTGTTAAAGAGAGAATAGTGCAATTTTTAAAGTTTGATATTGCACTCTTGCTGGATGACTTTAAAGACCTCTTACATCGAATTTTAATCTTACCACAAAGGAAATTCAGGTACTAAAGATATCTGGCATATAGAATTATCTTAGAAATTCAAAACTGGGATTCACGAATCAAATGAAGGTAAAGAAAGAGAAATTTATTAGGTGTTTTTCTTGTGTCATCTTTCATTGCCATTTTACACATCCTGGTGTATCGTTACACCATTCTGAATGGTATTTTCAATTCCAGCAGATATTTCACTATGTTTCACACACTCACATTGACTGGAAAAGCAACATCAGAATAATACAGTTATTCGTCCATCACCACCATGACATATGCTGGTACAAATGTGCTGAAAAATATAAGAATTACTCTGGGGTTGCCTATGCAAACTGTTGTATTTCATTAGTGCTCTGCTAAACTTTGTATAGAGACAATGACTAAGCAGCAAAAGAAATATGTCAAAGACATATATAGAGCTGTAGTTTGGCTTTTACAGCCAAAACCATATAGAATATACAGAAATATTAGAAATGTGACTGAGAGCCATTTCCCAGGCTACCTAAGTTAAATCAATGTTGGAGATTAGAAGAGAGAGGTGTATTAAAAATTACCTCTGAGATCAGTATTTGCTGCCTCTTTTCCAGTTATACAACTTCTCCTTGAAAAATATGTCAGGATAGAATTTCACTCTACATATGGCCCACAAATTCCCTGAAACGATAATACTCAGTATTTTCTTTATCAAGCATAACAGTAGTTTGACTGGAAGCATATTGTGCCATTCAGAGTCAGGTGACCTACAAAGTAAAGAGCTTAATTTATGCTAGAGAAGCTTAAAGCTTATCATCATGATGAATAAAAGCTAAAAATAGCAGAGGGTATTTTATGGACCTGGGGTAAGCTTTTGAAGATAGCTTCATTGAATATAAAATATCACAAAAAAAACCTGTGTCACTTGCTTTTTTGTAAGTACAGAAGGACTCCACTAGATATCCTTATCAGGTTTTTGCCTTTTTAATGATTTCTTTTTCTTTTCATTAGTCTAAAAGGTATATGGTCACTGTAGTGGCTTTATTTTTAATACCCTTTATTTATTGTTTATGGATGGACTTGACTATGGATTTGAAATACAGCTTATGTCAGTAATAGGTATGAATATAAAATATAAAGTGTGCAAGCTCTGCAATTCCTGTACTGAATCTTATCTTAAAGAAACTCAACCTCTAAGATCACAAACCCTGCACACATAAAAAAGAAGATTATGATATAACTTCCTGAAATATTTTTCATAGTAACAGATCAGTACAGGTGAAAAACAATGGGTAAAGGAGTCCAAGGAATGGAAGTAATTAATTTTATGCTATTTTAAAATCTCAAATAACACTGAACTTATGCAGAGCTTTGGCCTAACAAATTATTACTCATGAGATAAGCTTAGAGATACTAAAGATGCCCATTGAAATAAAACTACAAAGACCTGTCAATTCCTGGCTCAGAGTCCAGGAATACTAATTTGTGTTTGGACTTGATGATCTTAAAGAGCTTTTTCAAGCTAAATAATTATATTATTCTGTGATTCAGGAGGCAAACTTCTAATTAGGAAAAATGCCTTTTTGAGCCAGGAGAGTAGGAAAATTTTGGAGAGGATGAGGATTTGGGAGAGGATGAGCAATTGTTTAGGATATGCACAGAAGACATTCTAGGAAAAGATTTGAAGAGTGAGCAACAGCATGAAAGAGATGCTCCTGTCTGACAAAGCCCCTCCTTGAAGGCTTACTAAGACAGGAAAATGTCAGAATAGAAGCAAAGTGGAGAAAAACTCCTATGATGGCAGGGAAGCTAGTACTTTACACTTGCAGTTCAAAGCTTTCTTTGGAAATCACACAAAAATAAAACTAATCAAGTAAGAAGGTATTCTGTTTCATGTAAAATAAAAGGATTTCTTACAGTGGATACAATCCACAGACATATAATGTAATTATTTTATATAGCAAAGGGGAATACAAAATGTGTAAGGTCCTATTCAGAAATACTGGACAGGGAATTTTGGCATGTATAATGTGAATTAGGATTGCTTTTTCAGAATTGAATTTCTCTTTATGTGATTCGTTCTCAGCCCATAATAATCTATGATCAAAACAAACTCCCCTTACCTGTGACCCCCTATGACCAATGCATATCATTATAATTATTTAAATATGTAAGTATTGAATTTCATAATTTGAAATATGAATGACAATATATAGACTGATTAATATGATTTTAATGTGGGCTAGATGAAGTACAGAATATCATATGAGAGCCTCATTAATCTTAATAGATTGCTGATTATGCAGATGGCAATCATTAGACAGACCTATCTGACCTATTTCACTGTCTGTCATTGGCTGTTAGAAAATGAGCCACATTCCACAAATGTCCATGGTTAAAACTTTTGCAGCTCTAGTGCTGTGATTTCAGATCCTCAGTTAACTCACACAAAGAATAAGGACAGCATTGTACAGAACTTTAAGACAAAATTTTCAAAGCAGTTGACTGTAATAAGCTGATAATTTAATCTAGACAAATCTCTCAGTGTTTCCAGCTCTGTAAAAGACAAATTACCTATTTAAGTCAGTGGCATTTTAGGAAAACCTAAGAAATTATGTTCTGAAAATCTGACTTTTCAGTAACAAATGTAGTCAACCATCAGCTTGAAAAAAAGACTAACTCAAAGCCTGTAATAAGACAGAAAAACACAAATTTGTTGAATTAATTTCTATTATCTTCATCCTTTGGCATCTAAATGATGTTCTCCCAGGTGCTGCCTTCCCTTTAACAGCTCAGGAAACAAAGACCAGGTGAACTCCCCAGCCCTGCAAATGAGCTGTGGCTTGCTGAGTGCTTTCTCCAACTTGCTAGAGTAAAATGCAACACACAGCCACACGATATGCAAAGCTACAGGGAGATATCAAGAGCATCACTTGCTTCCTGTTCTTTCACTTCCTTCCCAGCTGCCCAGGGGAGATCACTGTGCATTCAAATTACAGAGTTCAATGAAATTAAGCAGTGAGGCATGTATACACTTTCCAAAGCTGAAGGTATGATTTTGTCTTGGGTGTCTCTGCAAAGACAGTGCTTGGAGAAACTTTTGTTATTGGGCAAGGGTGGGAATAAAGCCATGAATAGAACATCTCTGTCACTCACACCCAAAGTTTTGTTACCCCTTCCCTGATTGCTTCTACAAAGAGTGGCCGATTTTTTTTCATTTTATGTAGCCACTGTCCCGTGCTCTGCAACTTTAGATGAAAACCTAGTATTCATATCAGTATAGTTTAGCTAGGCAATTATTTGTATGGTTTGATATTCTGGAAATAGAAGTTCCTTTAAACTTCCAATTAATGTGAGCTGACTACTGCCTACTGCCTTTTAGATCAAGGCGCTTTTTTATGTCAAGTTTCAGATATTGTACAGTTTCACGGCTCTGGTCTTATGCAATGAGAGAAAACGTGGTTTGTGCAATGTTTTGAGAAGAGAAAGAGCCACAATCATTTCACATTTCTATAAAATATTTCCCAAGAGAAATTGCCATGCACATAAGGCCATAACTGATGGCTGAGTGTGAACTGTACTAAAAAGACCTTTTCTGATTAAACCTGTGATATGCATAAAATAAAGGATAGCTGAAGAATAGAAACAATAGAAACAGGAAAATCTGACGACATAGGTTTATTGGAACCTTAGGTCTAACAACCATGGACATATTATATTGTATGCTATATTGTCAGAACACAATGGACATGAGAAAAAAAATCAAATAATCCTGCCCTCATTGTATGCTAGCATGACACAAATAGTTTGAATATGTTTCTGAGAGTAATTCAATAACTACTTCTAAACTGTTTGCTGACTCCAGAGCAGGAGCTACAAATCAAGGCTACAAGGAATGGTGTGTATCAGCAAATTGTGTAGGTCAAAGTTTACGGATTTCCCCTTTTTAGGATACATTAACCAAATTCCATCATTTTATTAGGCACAGATGAATTCATTTACTTTTTAAAGAAAATGAAAAGTTTTTTTTACATACAGTCATATTCCCAAACCTGCTTTCTAAAATTAATTCTAAGTCCTAGATTTAACATTTAAAGTGTTGCACCAAATTAATCATTATAACAAGGTTGTAAAAAAAGTTTACCCTTTGATAATAAACTCAGAAGTTTTAGGAATAAATACTGTGATTTCTTTTCCTGCTGATATTTATTTCACTGTTTTTAACTTGATTTTTTTTCCTAAATAAGAATTTCATGACAGTATGGTGGGTAAAATTTATAAAGAAAATTGCAGCCTTGCTGATGAAGGGAAAGGAATATTTATATACCAAATCAGTAGCAGGAAAGTGATGACTCACATACTCTTAAATGATCTCACATTTTTAACCAAAAATTGCTGACAATATCATTAAATATGAAACATTAGATTAATGGATTCATAATCTTAAAGATCTTCTATAGCAATTATACTTAATCTATAGACTAATTGGACAATCATAAATTATGCTCAGGGATAGATCTATTTTCTAATATAGATGACTTTTTATTCAACTCATAAAGTGTTAATACTTGTTAAAACCATATATTGGTATGTATTAATTTGTACTAATTGTTTGTACTGTGACTGAAATTATTCTATCCATTTTACTGCCTACAGAAACACATGTACTGTTGAGCCATTTGCAGTCTAAAATTAGACATAAAATTCACATTTTACAGCAGATGGACGAATGGCAGGGGAAAGGATAACATGCTTTAGAGTTGAGATCATAGGATCATCTAGTTCCAACCACCCTGCCATAGGCAGGTTCATTTAGATCACATTGCTCAGAGCTTCCTCCAGCCTGGCCTTGAACTCTTCCAGGGACGCAGCATCCACTTCTCTGGATAACCTGTACCAGTGTCTCACCATCCTCACAGTAAAGATTTGTTTACTAACATCTAATATACAGCTCTCCTCTTTCAGTTTAAAACCATTCTCTCTTGTCCCCTTGCTACCTGCCATGTGAAAAGCCTCTCCTTCTCTTTTTTGTAAGTCGCCATTAAAATACTGGAAAGACCCAATAAGGTTTCCAAAGAGCCGAGTCTTCTCCATGATGAATAATTTAAACTCTCTCAGCCTGTCCTCATAAGGGACGTGCTCCAGCCCTTGGATCACCTTTGTGGGCTCCTCTGGACCCACTCTAACATATCTACATCTTTCTTGTGCTTCAAGCACTTCTGTTGCTCATGTTGAGCCTTCCATTCACCAGAACTAGCAAGTCATTCTCAATGAGCTCATCTCCCACTCATGTGTGGGATTGTCTGGGCCCAGGTGCAGCACCTTGCCCTTAAAAAAACTTCTTGATGTTCTCTTGTGATCACTTCTCAGTCCTGTCCATGTCTCTCTGAATGGCATCCCTTCCTTCCATTGAATCAACTGCACTGGTCAGCTTTGTGTTATTTGCAGTCTTGCTGAGTGATATAGCCATAATGTACAGGAAAAAGTCATGAACAAGATCTGTGATACTGAAGTATACATGCATAACAAGAAATAGAGGGATAAAAGAGAACATTTCATAATATCTCACAGGAGATCTTCTTTTAAGGTGTGTCCTGGCTATAAGACTACTGAATATTTATATAGTACTTTTAATACTTTTATATAGTGCTTTTATCACATTGAAAATATTACTGCTAAATATACCAATAAGTAGCAGGATTAAAAATTAAAATAGTGCCCAGAAACTGTAGGATGCTGAGGAAAAAAAAAAATTAAATATAATTAAAATATTAAAAATTCTTTATAATATTTATAAGAAAAGGGAAACAACTAGACAAAAGTTCTGCTAAAATTCTTAGGGTTATAACTTCAGATTCTAAGATGAATTTGAACAATATTGTCACATTCCAAAAAAAGACAGTCACAAAAATCAGTGTGAATGAACAAGAATATATATTCCATATTAGATGAATTCAGTTTCAGACACTTGCTAGTATTAGCAATGTCTTAACTGAATCCTTTTGCGGAAATACTGTGCATAAATATTATGGAGGATGTAAACTACCAGATAACAGCCTAAGAGCACCAAGAATAGTAAAAGATCCACAAGAAAAGATTAACCTAGTTTATGGAAGAGAAGACAGGGAGGACACACACTAAAGCATTCAAATATGCAAAATGTACTATAAAAAGTTACATTTGTAATAAGGGAGATGAAGAATAATGGGTTTAATTTTTATCAGATTTCACCTCAGTAATACATTAGGGAAAAAAAGCTTTATAAAAACACTCTATAGATTTTGTAGTCATGAAATGTTGAAATATTGCACTCATAATAGTGGAACATTGAAATGGTTTAAAGAAGCTGTGATGTGTCCATCACTGACTACTTTGCAAAATCCTAGAGAATATCTCTCAGAAATAAGATTAATTAGATTAAAACATGGATTAGGAAGGGAACAAATGACCTTTCAGCCTCCTTTCTTATAATTTTATGATCTCTGATTTTCTACCTAAAAACAATACTCCATCAAATACTCCATTCAAACAGTCATCACAAAAATTGTTTTTTAAACAATCAGAGTAGTTTTTAGGAATGGATTTAATTAGGAAAAGATATAATAAAAATTGTTGAGAGACTTGTGATTCTAAGCAAAAAATTCCATAAGAAATCAAAACACTTGGATCACTTCCTTATTTTAATATATCAGGGGATTCTGGGTTGATCCAAGGGATTCTGAGTTGATCCACTTTAACTGATTTTTTCCAAAGTTCATTTTGTATATAAAGAGTACGTGATGAAAAAATCTACAAGTATTATCACTAGGCATTAGTCACAATTCAGTATCCAGAAGTCTCATGTTAAATTTCAAAATCATCTCAAGTCCATTTTAGAGTGTTTGAAAGTATTTCCCTATGCATCATTAACTGTTAATTGAATATTGGGTTGCTCACTTAATAGGAGTACTATTTATAACTCATTTAATAGTTAGAACAGTTAGAGGTGAAATTTTCATCCTCTGGTCATCAGTAGTAATTGGACATTGGTTTTATCATTGTTGGAAGGTCACTTAGAAGCTTCTACACAAGCATTAAGAGCACTGGATACATATGTTAAATGTTATTTTTCTAAAATAATGGGCATTTTTACAGTGAGGTAATTACCTAACACTTTCAAAAACACTGGGCATATCTTATGTTGAACATACTGACTTGAGTTTACTCACCTATGTTTTCATTTTTTCCAATAATTTCTTTCTTGGTAAGAATTGTTTACATTGGTAAAATTCTGTTGTAATATCTATTAAAATTATCTTCCTTCAGCTTAACAGAGGTTTAAAATAATTAATGATTGCATCACTGCATTCTTACTTGGAAGAAATAATTTTAAATTCTAAGCAACCATTTCTATTTGTTCTGTTAATCTATAGTAGTAATTTTGAAAACATAATTATTTCCCCCCTCAGCTTCCTAAGGAAACACATTCTTTAGGACAAATAATCATAAAATCATCAAACCATTTGAATTGGAAAAGACTTTTAGGATGATCAAGTCTAGCAACCAATAAAAAAAGCCCCAGACTAGCCTATTTAATCTGTACATATCTACTGGATTTTGTGTATTGCTATTCTGTAAAGGTAACTAATATTAGAAATACTCAAATTCCAGTAACTTACAGGAAATAAAATTTTAAGACACTCCACAGACACCAAATTTTTTTGTTTGTCAATATTATAAAAATGTGTGCATTAGCATGTATATATAGATATATATAAGTATATATGTGCCGTTTAAATCAATATATACAAATACCTGACATTAAGTGAAAAGTATACAATGTACAGCCAGACTCATCATAGAGGCATTCAGTAAAAGAGCAAGAAGCAATGGGCAAAGTCTGAAATACAAAATCATAGATTCAAAAAGGTTAGAAAAGATCTCCGAGATCATCAAATACAACCTTTGACCCAACACCACCTTGTCAACTAGACAATGGCACTAAGTGACCCATCCAGTAATTTCTTGAACATTTTCAGAGATGGCAACTTTTCCACTTCCCTAGGCAGCCCATTCCAAAGTTTAACCACTCTTTCTGTGAAGAAAGTGTTCCTGATGTCCAAACAGAACTTTCCTGGCCCAGCTTTTGGCCATTTCCTCTTATCTTGTCATTAGTTGCCTGGGAGAAGAGATTGACTCCTACCTTGCTGCAACCTCCTTTCATTTGTACAGAACAATAAAGTGCCCCTTACCCTCTTTTTCCCCAGGCTATAAATAGGATTTCCCATGGGAAATCCATTACATAAAATCACCAAACTTGGAAAAGACCATTAAGGTCAAGAGCATCCAGTCCAACTGTCAACCTGGCACTGCCCCTATAACCACATAACTACTGAACCACATCACCCAGTGCCAGATCCAGATGTATCTTGGACATATTTCCTGTATGGGAAATAGGAGGGTTTTTTATTTTTTTGTTGTTTCTTTTTTTTTTTTAACAGTGAAGGTGCTGAAACAGTGGAACAGCTTGTGCTCCTCTGGAATGGTCATGGCATTTGCATCCCTGAAGAAATTTTGAACTTGACTGTACTCAGCCCTAAGCAACTTGCTCCAGCTAACCTTGTTTCAGCAAGTTGATGGACATCTCCCTAGTTTCCGAGAACATAATTTATTCTGTGATTCTGTGAAATCTGTGTAAATAATTCTGAAGTTTTATTAACTTTCAAAAATATTTGGATTGAGAGAATTCATACGCAGCTTAGAAAATAATATTTTATTCTCTCTTGTGCTCTGGGTATGCTAGGCTTATTCTATTACTCTTTGAAATTGCTTTTATTAACATAAGACCACAAACTTTGTTTTCTCAATTTAAAGGGTTTGAAAACTTATGATAGTGAAATATTAACTTGATGAATAATTCAGAGTGAAAAGAAGTGGTAGAAGCCATAAAGTCACATTTTGAACTGTAGCTTTGTGGTAGAATAACATGACCTTTCACATTTGAAACCATGATTTATGTTTAATCTGTAGTCCTCTAGGAAATTAATTTGGCCTATAGTCCATATCAGGGACCTGTTTCATAATCTTGAAAGATATTAACTGTAGAACATCCTATGCTACTGAGACAGATTTTTTTTTATACTATCCACTATGCTGCAATTTTCTTTATAGACTAGAAATAGCAATTATAGTATTATTGGCAAAACATTTGGAAGGCAATAGAAATTAGAGGCATTGGACAAAACTGATAGCTGGCTAAATTTATGTAATTGAATTAGTCCTTAACAAGTACTAAGTATGTCACAAGGCAGTAGAGGATGAAGGACAACCTATGAAGCTAATTCAGGGCCTCTGACCTACTAACACAGGAACTTCTGCTCCATATTGCTCTCCCTGGACCCTGACAGATAATAAAAGAGAAATCAGTGCCTTTCTCTACTCACAGGAGAAATAATTGTATGCAGTTATAATTCCTGAGACCTATGGAAAAGTTCTAGTCTCCACTGGAATCACGATGAGCACACAGTAGGTTCAGGCCTTCTACCTCAGTTCCTATAGCTACACTAGTTATTCAGTATTCAGTAATTAATTTGCTGGGATGGTGATGGAATTCAGAGGTGCAAGCACTGAAACACAAAATTACGGAGGTTATCTAGTGACTAAAGCATGATGAGCAATGACTTAAAAATAAATTATGAAGTAACTGGAAATTTCATTAATTAACTTAAAAAAAAACCAACAAACGAGTTACAGGATAGGTCAATTTCTAGAATAGTCAAACTTCTGAGATAACTATCTGTATCAACTGTACAGTTAATTTAAAATAATTCACCTTAAGTAATAAGATTTCAAACACACAAATTCAAGGGAGGTAAATCTTAAAACTAATATTAAAGACATGAATGAAGAATCTGCATGGCCATAACATCTTCAACTCTAATTTTTAGGCAATATATAAGTTTGGGGGGACATTTGTCTGTTTTTGTTCAAGATGAAGGGGAAAAACATAGCTCTGTAAGAGTCCCAGATGTCCTCTTTGTAGTGAGGGCACAGAAAGTCTAAAATTAAAGCTGTTTTACAGAGTCACAGAATCATTTAGGCTGGAAAAGACCTCTGGGACTCAAGTCCAATCTTTGACTGCTCACCACCTTGTCAACTAGACTAAGTGTCAGATACAGTAATTTCTTGAACACTTCCAGGTATACTGACTCCACAACCTCACTGGGCAGTCCATGTTTAACAACCCTTTCTATGAAGAAATTCCTCCTGATGTCCAGCCTGAACCTTCCCTAGTACAGCTTGAGGCTATGTCCTCTCAGTTCTCACTGTTTGCCTGGTAGAAGAGGCTGATCCCCAATTTTCTACACCCTCCTTTCAGGGAGTTTTAGAGAGAGATAATGTTACTCTTGAGCTTCCTTTTCTCCAGACTAAACATGCCCAGCTTCCTTAGCCGCTCCTCATAGATCTTATGCTCCAGATCCTTCAGGAGCTCCACTGTCCTTCTCTCGACTCATTCCAGCCCTTCAATGTCTTTCTTGGTGACAGGCCCAGAACTGAACGCAGGATTTGAGGTGTGGCCTCACCAGTGCAGAGCACAGAGGGGCAGTTCCTGTCCTGGTCCTGCTGGCTACACTATTGCTGGCACAGGCCTTCATGGCCACCTGGGCACACACACTGGCTCATGTTCACCTGCTGTTGCCCAGTACCCCCAGGTGTGCTGTGCCCCTTTCCAGCCATTCTGCCCCCAGCATGTAGCACTGTGGGGGTGTTGTGACCCAAGAGCTGGAACCGGCACTTGGTGATGTTAAACTTTATACAACTGGCCTTGGTACATCAATCCAGCCTGTCCAGATGCTTCTGTAGAGCCTTCCTGCTTTCCTGTCCAACTTCGTGTCATAAGCAAACTGAGAGTGCACTCAATCCCTTTATACAGATTATCAATAAAGATATCAAACATGCCTGTTTCCAATACTAGAGCCCTAGAGAACACCATTTTAACTGGCCTACCCTGGATTTAACTCCATTCACCACCACCCTTTGGGCCTGGCCATCCAGCCATTTTTTAACTGACTTAATGAAGATTAAAGAACAAAACATACAGCTTTTGAGAATAAACTCTTTGCAACATACCCACCAATCCTAATTTAACTGAATCAAAAACTACCTTGCCTCTACTAAAACAAACAACATTTTGCAAAATGTAGGAATAAATAGCATATGTTATTATTTTAACAAGTACATTCTTATTTTGTAATATCGTTTAAAAATGTTAACCTCAATGCAAGGAGTACAACATAGTACACTGACTAATAAACCTGCTTGAAGTGAGTGATTTCCTGCTTTGATATGCCAGCTATTAGCTAAACACTTCAGTTCAGATTAAAAACCCAAATGAGTTGCTTTCAGCTTAGAATTTAAAAAATCATATCTTTCTGAGAATTAATATCTGGGGTTATTTTTGGATGTCACCTCTTTCCTATTCACCCGAAGAACATTGTACCTACTCTTTAATTTACTAATGGATATTTAGATTTCAAAAGGAAAATATAAAAAAGTAAATACTTCTATGAATCATCAAATCTAGAAAGACCGTATAGAGTCCTTTGACAGAGTCCTGAAGTTGATGCCTAAATTAAGTGAATCACTGTTTCTTCCTTAACCCCAATTGTAATATTGCAGGAGAAAGCAGGACTGTAAGGAGATGAGGAAGGAAATAAAAGTATAGAAAACTCAAATAAACTTTCTGCTTTGGAATTTGGGATTGCTTTATTTTGTTTCTCTGTTAACAGCTATTGGTTTTTTGTATCATTCAAAAACAGCGTTTTAGTTACTTCTGAATACAGCTACCCTGTACTGCACAGAAAAACTGATCTATAATACAAAACAGACTTATCCACACACAAATAAAAAAAGCACAAGCACACAGCTTGTCTACTCCTACACTAGCATTCCCTGTCCATATATATCTGCAGATTCATACAGGCATTCTAAAAGTTGTGAATATTGTGGATAGTTTTGAGAAGAAGAAAAAGAATCCAAATATATCACTCTCAGAGAGAAAATATTAATTTAAGAATTAATGGAGGACATTTACAAAGTTGTCATAAATCTTCATAGTATTTATTGATTTATTGGAAGAATCTATTGCAAATGAAATTCTGATCCCTGGAGAGTTGCAAGACACAATGCAGACTGCTGAATTCTGCGTCTCTTAGACTAAATGGTTGTTCTACAATAAAGGCAGAATAGGCTGATACAAAATCTCCCATTTGAATTTAACCACTTGTTTGACTTGATCTTGTGAAAACAATGTAATGTATTTGCATGTACAGCTGTAATTCATTGTACTTGATATTTCTTCTCTTTTTAAAACCCAAATGCCTTGTATACAGCATTCCAACAGAAGACTTGATTTCACTTATGTATTCCTATCTGCAGTACTATTTTATAAGGTAGTTGTAGACAAACATAAAATTTACTAAGGAGTTTAATTAGGTAGAAACTTTAGATTAAATAAAGCATTTTTCCTATGGATAAGTGTCTACTTTCCTAAAAAGCACCCTTGCAAGAAGAAAAACCACTCACTATTTCTTGTAAGCATATTCCAAGTTGAATGTATTTTCTGTGTTAACTGTTTACAGACAGAGTAAAACATAATCTGAATGGAATACAAGAAAATATTTTATGTGTGATTATGGTAATACAGCCATAATTCTGTTATTTAAAATGTGGCATTGTACTACTGTAGAAGCAGGGCTCTATTTTCTTGATAGGCACTCTAAAAACTTATATTACTCTGTTCCAAATTGAAACATTTAGGGAACTTGTTACAGATGGAAAACACAATTTTTTCAGTAAAAAACTAAACCTTGCATACAATTACTGAGGGCTATAAAATGTATACTTGTAAGATCAACGAGGTTTGAGATGACAATATCCTCATAAGCTAAAGAAGACAATCAATATGATAATTAGAACATGTTAATTACTCTCCACTAGCAACAAAAAAATGCAAATTATATACAGCAGGAGATTAACAGCAGTTACTGCTCAATATTGCATGACTTTTCCATTAAGCATAATAGGAAAAGTTGTTAAATTATAGAAAATAAGAATAATGAAACTGTAATCTTAAAGAAGCTTAGTTTTCCAGTCTGGCTGTGGAGGGAATCATTAGAAAGTTTTCTGAGGATTTGATACCTGTCCATACAGGTTAGGGACACTTGTGCAGTACAACTTGGGAAATATTTATACATTGTTTTATTTCCTATTGCAAAAAAATTGCAGTAGAATATTATTCAATGCAATATTGCATTGTTCTACCTTAATAAATGTAGAAAAAGACTGGGTTCTCTGGCTCAGCTGGAAGCAGTACAATAACCTGTTCTGAATAATAGCTGTGCTGGATGTGCTGTAAAACAGTCCAAAATTTTCATCTTTTGTGGGTTTTTTTTTTTCTGTTTTTTTTTCTTCTTTTTTCTTTTTCTTTTTCTTTTTCTTTTTCTTTTTCTTTTTCTTTTTCTTTTTCTTTTTCTTTTTCTTTTTCTTTTTTCCAGGATTGAAGTTGTTAATGATGGAGCTTTTTTGAGAACAAATAAGCGAACAAACTAAAAAGAGCTAATAAAATTCTGACCCTTGGAATTCTTTAAAACCAAAGATTGGAGTCTCTTTTAGAATGAGAACTTACACCAGCACAAGAAAAAAAGCCATTGTAGAAGTGAATGATTGATTTTTAAAGCATATTCTGAGTACTATAGACAATCTGATTGTAACAGTGATACAGCTTTTACTCTGGCATATTTTCTGTTTTAGTTTTTACTTTGTGTCACTTACACAGCAACAGATAAAGAAATACTGACTTTTTAATCAGTTAGGTGTTTTTTTGGTTGTTTTTTTTTTTTTTTTTTTTTTTTTTTTTTAACATGAGGGACAATCCTCTATGCCTATTACAGGCATGTTTTATGAAACTGTCCCAGATTGAAAAGCAAGATGTATTCCATATGCCATCTGTGTGGCAGTTGTATTAAGTGGGCAGTTTATCCTTATCTCTTCCACAATCAATCCTCCCTCCGGGAGACATCTGCTGATAATGGGCCAGTGAGTGTCACTGAGTGACTGATAAGAACTATAACATCCCATTGTGAAATGCTCCACCTAGAGAGAGGAGCCAAGCATTCCTACCTGCATGTAGTTGTGAGATTCTGGCCCCACCAGCACAGATTTTTCTATACTGGATTTTCCCAGAGGAACAGCTGCCTCTTCCACTGCCTCTGCAGAGGAAGACTACACCCTTTTTCAACAGGATCACTACTCCAACAGAACCACACCTGACACTCCAGGAGGACTGCAACCACAATTCCAGTTGGACTGCTACCAACACCCTGTCCAACAGGGTGTCAGGTTGTATTCTGAATTTGTCAGTGTTGTTTTGGTTCACTGTATTGTTTATTTTATCTCTTTATTTTCTTCCCTAATAAAGAACCATTATTCTCATAATTCCCATAATTTTGCCTGAGAGCCCTCCTTAATTTCAAATTTATAACAATTCAGAGGGAAGGGGTTTACATTTTTTCCATTTCAGGGGAGGCTCCTGCCTTCCTTAGCAGACACCTGTCTTTCCAAACCTAGACAGAAGCATTAAATCAATTCACAATTTTCCAAAGAATTCAACAAGCTTTTGAGTATGATCATTGACATCAATTTTGGTTCATGAGACCAAAACATATTAATCATTGACAAATGGACATTTTACAAGAGCTTAAAATATAGATACAAAAACATAGACTTGAATAAATATTTTAAAATTATTTATTCTGTTAGACAAAAAAGACCACCACACACAGTTTGAATTTTCGTTGCATTACATTATGGGGTTTTTTTAATAATTGGATTTCCTAGTGCCTTAATATTCCTAGGTAGCTATTGGCATTCCAGTAAATTGTAAGATATAAGACATCTACAGTGCTGTCAGTGTGAGTTGTTTTTAAGGTTTTATGTATGCATTAAGTGTCTTAAAGTCCATAATCACAGAAGTAATGTAACTGAAATGTTTTAAAAGCATCTTCTTGTTTCTAGATTACAACAGAACCTATGCTTGCCTTGTTGTTGTTTTCTTTTTTCATGTTATCATGAATAATTGTTTGAGTTAGATAAGTGTTGTGATGCACTAAATAGTTATTTAGTTGTTGTTTTGCACTGAGTGATTGGGAATTGGCACTGAGTAGTTTTTATATTGCACTATGTCACATTGGTCTATTCCACACACCTTTCCCCTCCCCCCTCCAAGTGTCAGGTGTGATGGGCTCTCCCTGACCTGCTCTCCCTCTCTCACCTGTGTCTCACTGGATGTGGCCCCTCGGTTCTGCCCCACCCCCTTTTTCCCTGAACTCAAAACCCACCAGGACAAGACATTCAATCTCTTTTTCCCTCCTGGACACCACCAAATGCCTCATTCTCTGTTACCCCCTGGTGTCATCTGGATATGAGGTGGATCCTGATAATAAACAGGATTTGAGTCCCAAGGAGGAGAGCACCTATTGTCTTTTATCTGTGTCTATGTAGGATTCCCCACCGCCATGTTCAGAGGGGACCAAAGGGAATTCCTATGGATAAGAGAGGTAAAAAATGGGTGGTGGTGTTTGTGTTTTGCTTTCATATGTATTTGTTTGGGTTGTTTTTTCCTCCTCTCCCCTGGGTGTTCCAAGTTTTCCAGAAAAATGGTCCATTTCAGATGGACTCCTGAAAAAAGTAGAATAAATCATCATGGTAGATGGGCTGGCTTGATCAAAGAGAGGTGAAAGCAATAGTAAAGGAATTTGACACAAAATCAAGATTCCAAAATTAATTAGGATACACGTTATAGAAGAAATTATTTAACTATTTGTTGCCCTAAAGTGTTAAGCAAGAATAATGAAACAACAACTTTTATAAACATCACTTCAGCTGAACTAAAATTTGAAACTAAAATTAGTATGAGTGGAGAGGTGAAGCATTGATATATTATAATGGTATCTATACTGACATGAAAAAAAAATATTTATAATAGACTGGTGTAATTTACCAGAAAGGGAAATTGATAAGAAGTAGTAAAAAAACCCCAAAAATTCAAGACCTATAACACTCAAGGGAAACATAACTAAAATACTTCTGCAGTATAGTTGAAGACCACAAATATTGAGTGGAAGCTGGTCAGCAGTTGAGCTCCACATAACTGCTGGCTTACTCCCTCCCACCACCAGGATGGGGGAGCTAATAGAAAGAGCAAAGGAGAGAAAACTCATTGGCCACAAGGATAGTTTCATAAGTAAGAAAAAAAAAAAAAAAAAAGGAGGGCCAAGTGATTCAAGGACAATCACTCAAAACAAACCCTCCACAAGACTGACACCCAGCCAGTCTCCAATAAATGGCTTAAGTCCCCCAAAAACTCAGCTGAGATTTTATTGCTGAACGTGATATACATGATATCCATAGAATATCCCTTTGGTCAACTCAGATCACCTCTCCTGTCTGAATCCCCTCCGAGCTTCTGAATGACTCCGGCCTACTCATTGGGGAGGCTGTGTGAGAAACAGGGAAAAACTTCACACTGTGCAAATGCTGCTCAGAAACAGCCAAAACACCGGTGTATTATCAATACTGTTTAAGGCACAAATCCAAAACTAGCAGAATATGGCCTGTTAGGAGACAGTAACTCTATCCCAGTCAGAGCAAGTGAAACAGCAAAAACAGAATTTAATAAATATTAAAAATAAAAAAGTATTAAAATATCCTTTTTTTTTTTTTTTTTACCAGAGGGAAATGGTAGAGCTTAAAATATCAATGACAATATAATTGCAGACGTTCTGTTAAAGGAAAATTTTGGTTCACTTTGGTCAATTTTTAATATGTCTGGAACCACCATCAAATATCCAGAGGAAAAAGACTACTGATGAGGAAATAGGAAAAATTAACAATGACCTGGATATCAGGACAAGATGTGCACTCAGCAAGTGTTCAGATAGTATCATTAAATGTGTTCATGGAGGGTGTTGTTGGTGCATTGGAGGGCAGGACAGTTACTGAGAGGGACCAGACTTGCTGAAATTGACTGATAAACTTCAGAAAGTCTAACAAAAGCAAATGCAAAAAATTCCCATGTACAGGTGACCATCTGGGGCTTGTGCACATGACAGACAAGGGGAAGTTGAAAGAACTGGATGGAGAGTGGAGTGTCAAACCCTGGAGGTAATTCAAGCCTTGACTAGACACAGCCCTGTACAACCAACCCAAAATAGAAATTCCTGCTTTGAATAACCAGAATAATTTTTCTTCTAATCAAAATAATCCTCTGATCATTTGATTTTGTATTATCTTTCCACACAACTTTTAATTTTGCAAGTAATTTGAAGAATATAGTTGTCCCAGATTGAAAGGCAAGATGTATTCCATTTGCCATTTGTATGGCAGTGGTCTTCTGTTAAGGGGGCAGTTTTTCTTATCTCTTTCACAACCCATTCTCCCTCTGGGGAGGGATCTGCTGGTAATGGGCTATTGAATGTCACTGCATGACTGGTAAGAACTATAACATTGTGAGATGCTCTGCCCAGAGGGAGGAGCCAAGCATTTCTATCTGGATAAAATCTGGGTTTTTGTAACTCCAGACTCAGGCTTTCCACTGGTTCCCAAGAGGAGCAGCTGGGGTTTTCCACTGGACCTTCAGAGGAAGACTACACCATTTTACAGGATCACTGCTCAGACAGCACCACATCAGCTGTTCCAGGAGGACTGCAGCCAATCCAATTTGGACTGCTACCAACACGCTGGCCAAAGGGGTTTCAGGTTGTATTCTGACTGTCAGCGGTTTTTCTTTTGTATTATTGCATGTATTTTGTTTATTTATCCCTCTCCTAATAAATTGTATTTCTGACTTCAAGTCTCTCACTGGTTTTGCTTTCAAACCAGAACAATAGTAAAATCAGACCTGTACATTTTCCCTTACTAATACAGAATATTATCCTTATGTACTAGGTGTAACTTAATGAAGAAAAAATTAACTACATTACATGAATGTTAATTATATTACAGTTATCAGGAAAGCATTTTGGTGGAGTAATCTGAAAGCAAACTTGCAAAGACATATAAGAATATTTTTATAATCTTGGAAGAGTGAGAATTTGGAAACTGGATGTTTGATATGCAATTACCTGAATTACCTGAGGCACAAACAGTTTGTGCTTTTAGATGGAATATCTACTCCATACAAAGACAGAAGAAATCAGAACAAAATACAAAAAATAGGCTAGACTTGCAAGATAGAACACCTTTCCTCATGTGAAGGACTGTGAGCAGTATGTAGGGCAGATTTATTGTTTTGAAATATAAAGAAAAATTCTACAGCAAAAAAGTAGTAGACAAAAAAAAAACCAGTGGCATCCCTGGTATGGATTGAGGGGAGTTAAGTTATATCAATGCTTGATGTAAGAGCCTTAATTGCTAGTCTAGTCTCTAAACATCTTTGTGTCTAGAATCCACAGAATCCACAGAATTTTCATTCTACTTTGATGATAAACAAAAGTATTGCTCTGAAACAGTTAATCACTTTGAAATCATTAACTAACAAGTAATTTTCTCCTCTTTTCTCATTTGGGTGTTATTTAACATCTAAAAACAATGTTGCAGCAATATTGGAATCTTGTTCAACATCCATAACCAAAATTATTCAACAACAGAATTATTGGCACAATTTAGAACATTTGCAGATGAATACAAGCTGTTGCTGACTACACAATATAATTCATGGTTTCTGTTTTGTAACATCATTACATTTCAGGTAGGCAATTCTTCTTAAGAAAAATTATTGCCACAAACTAAAAAAAAATATTTTCTGCTATACTGCTATATGCACTTTAAGTACTAGTACTGTGAATTCTTTGGCATTGTACCCACTTATAGTTTACTTGTTCATATTGAAACCATATAGATTGAACTTTAGAGTTAGGTTATTATGAGAAACTGGATGAAGAACCTGGCTCAAAACATTTCAGTCTCATGTGTGGTGAAAGGGTCAAGTCTTGCCCTGACAAGGCGTGCCCTGTTCCACACACCCCACACCCCCAGGGGCTGTATCTGAGCCCTGCAGTGGGGTCAAACATGATCACTGGGAGGCAATGCTCCACACCTTGACCCTGGAGCCCCTAACCCAGTTCCTGAGTGGCCAACAAACTGGAAGTCCCACTTGGGGGAAGGGCTCGTGAAATCCAAAGGTTACTTAAGCGAGAGTACGAGGCACACATAGGTCTTGATCCTACCTCCTCTTGGGTTTTGAATCAGCTAAAACACTACTGGAGCCACGGGTCGTAGCTATATTTGTTCTTTTCTGTATCTCTTCTCTCTTTTTTCTTCTTCTCAAAGTCTGAGTAACTTAAAACTGGATGAATTTGAGTTTGATGAGCAAATGCTTTGTGAAATTATTTATTTTGATTGAATGTTGGTTTTAACATTTTCTAAACTTCTCTTATTTTCTTAAGTTTGCCAATAAAGTTTTGTTGTTTTGACCTCTTTAAGGAATATCTTGTTGGGTACGTAAAAGAATCTCAAGCTTTTTTAAGACCCTTGCTGAATAAGCTCTGAGACCTTACAGTTATGAATCCACATTAATCACAGTTTTCTGGTAGTTGATTTACAGGGTCTAGATGCAGCACATAGATTTTGGCAAATCCAACACACCCCATACAAAAAACTTTAAGTAAGCACATCTACTTTGAATACACTTGAAAAATACGAATATGAATGATGTTCAGATGCCTTAAGCATATATTTATTACATAATTTAAAATTCTGTTTAGGAAGATAAAAATAAATTCCAATGAGACCTTATATCGCTAAAACATCCTCCTTACTGAATGACTGCAGTTGATTTACCAAATAAAGACTAGGAATACTGTAGAATGAAAAGAAAATTGTTGAAAACAAAACCACGTATGGTAACATTTTGTTACTTTGTAGGGGAGAAAAAAGCATGTCAATATTAGCAATAGCAGAGAAATAAAGACATTTTGAAAATTCATTTCACCAAATAAGATGGAAATAACACTCTTTTGTATAAATATACATTTTCTTTATACCTATCAAATATATGCAGCTGGAAAAGAAAAGAAGCAAAAAAGAGAGAGGATAAGAATGTGGTTAAGAAGTGGTCTAAGAATGAATACAAATAAAACATTTAAAGAATAGTCTTTTTATTTTTTTTTTAGTTAGTGAAAAATGATCTTTCCATGGATTTTTTGCTTCAGTTGTACTGAATATTAATGTTTGAGCTTTGACCGAATTCTCTAAAAGTTCAGATCAAACTTAAAATTCTATTTGATATTTATTTTTAAAGTGCATTTAATTCACAATTTCTGCTGTAATCGGTTTTCTTTTCACACACGCATATGTAAGTATAGCCAGAATTTCAAAACTCTCATAAAACAATACAATGACAGAAATTCTGTTGACAATGAATAAATGAGGAATTGTGTGTGTCTGTCGAGCCATCACCATAAAGGATTTTAAAAGACATTCAATAATTCAATATCATAATAGCTGTTTCAAAAGCAGATATAATGATATTATAGTTGTCAATAACTTTATTGTTTTTCTATAATATACTATTATTAATGACAGTTTGGGTACCTAGCAATATATAAAATTACACCGTTTTTCACTAATTTCACTGTTTTACTAATATTTCCTGATCAATCCATGGTTCCAATAATTCATTTTTAACTGCCTATCTATCATCTGGTGGTTTGTTGTCTTTCTGTATAAAAGAAGAACTTATATATGAATCATCTTGTATTTATTGTTATGTATTAATTATGTATTACATGTATTAATAGGAGCATATTACATATGCTCCTATGAATACTGGAGGAAAAAGGACTAGTCTCCACTGAAGTGGGGTTTATGTCACTTTTCTTTATATTTAATTAATTTTATCTTATTTCCAGGTTAGCACACAGCAGGGCCATGCCCTTTACATATAGACAGCATATTTACTGGGCTACAGGAGAAACATGTAGGAATTTAATCATGTTAAATACATACATGTCTCCATATTGGTAATCCTTATTTTTCTCTCAGCTGGGTAATGATTCACAGCTATGTTCTCACAGAACACAAAAAATGCAGTCAACTGTAAATAAACTGTTTTTTATCTCCTCCTTCACCATTAATTCCAACTTTTACATGACAATTGAAAGAAAAAAATTATATCCTTTCCCAATTGCTGATTAGGGAGCAGAATATGCTTTACTCTTCTTTTCATTGCACGCAGTGTAGTAGCTCTTTACTTTCCACTGATTACGCTACTTCAATTAAAGTGGTTTGTGCAAAATAAATCAGCAATACAAACAGCTTTGTTTTCCCCTGACTGAATAAACCAAATTTGGTCACAACACTGGAATAATAGAATTAAATCATTTGCTTGGAATGTTTTTGATGACAATGATGTGAAAAGACATCTCTCTCATTTTCGGTGTCTGTTGATACAATATAAATATTATGTCAACATATCTTGTTACTGCTTCATATAGGAGTTTATTGTAGAGTTTATTTTTTATTTGGTTCACATATAAAAGTTTAGAAAATATATTTTATTAATCTAAGACCTAATGAAAGCATGTGGTAATTTATAGGAATGACTGAAAGAAAAAGATTTAAAAACAGAGTTTTCAAATCAATGCACTACAAAGCCTGAAAAATGTGCTGAGCAGTTGATATACTTGGAAATGTCATAAGAAAAAAATATAGAGGAAAGAAAGGAACAGTCGCATGACATAAAAGCTGAGCTTTTTAAAAATTTGGGAATGGTTTAAAGATGAACTGAAAAATATATTTTCTGTCATTGTCAAATTTTAACAGGTAGGAAATTTCTATTTAGATAGAACTTCCCTCTTTACTAGGGAGGACTAAAAAAATGTTTGTGGAAAGATCAGCAACATAGACTTCTCATTTCTGTTTTTTTAAATATTAGACAATTAGACATAGACAAGCCTGTATGTCCAAATGTAATGTATCCATGGCTACCAGAGGATCTGGCTGACGTTGCTGAGGGGCCAACCTTATAATTTTCAAAATAAAATGTACATTGTGGAAGGTTTCTGATGACTGGAAAAGAAGGCAAACATAGCATTCATCTTCCAGGAGAAGGATCCAGGTAAAGGTCTCATCTCATCTGTTATGGGGCAAATCCAATCAGAAGCTTTCTCAAGACAGAATAATCAATTTAACTAACTGGAAGCAGCCAGCATGAGTGTACCAAGGGTAACTCAAACCTAGGCAACATTACTGCTTTCTGCAACAAAGCAATTACTGCTGATGCTTCAAACTTTGACATTAGGAAGCTCTTTGAAAGAGTCCCTCATAGTCTCCTTAGTACTGAAATTTTGAGATATGGACAGGTAGACAGAAGGGTGAACAGAAAATTGACTGAACTGCTGGAATCAAAGATCAGTAGCTAATGCTGGAAAGAGCAGATACTGGACTAATGTGTGCTGATGTTCTGGCATATTTCAGGAATTAGTCCTAGAAAAAAATGCATCTTAATAACAACCTGGATGGTGGGACAGAATGTACTCTCAGAAAATTTGCAAACAACCCCAGAGTATGAAAAGAAAAGCAGATAGATGGCAGGACTGTTACTAAGAAGGACCTGGAAAGGTGGGAGAAATGTGCTAGCAAGAACTTCAGGAAATTCACTAGAAGCAAATGCAAAAGTCTGCACCTGGAGAGCACTAAACCAAATTACTAGTACATACTGCGGGTTGACCAGCTGGAGGGCAACTTTGTAGAAGCTGGTAGACTCTAAGCAGATGATGAGCCAGCAGTGCATCCTTGCAGCAGAGGCCAATTGCCTTCTGGGCTGCACAAGCAGGACTGCAGCCAGCAGACTGAGGGAAATGATCCTTGTCCTCAATTCAACACTGGTGAGACCACGACTACAGTGTTTTGTTTTTTCACAGAATCTGGGCCACCCCTTACAAAACCACAAGGACATCCTGGGGGTTGTCTGGTGCAGGCTACTATGTCTGTCATGAGGCTGGAGCACATGATAGACTAAGGAAAACTGAGAGAACAGGGTTGACTCTGGAGAAAAGAAGGCTCAGAGAGACCATATTGCTGCCTGCAACTACCTGATCTGAGGATAGAGAGGACATGGAGCAACCTCATGGAAATACCCAGTGATTGGCAAAAGACAGTAAGCAGAACACAGGAAATTCTAGTTGAGTATTGGGATTTTTCAACAGTGCAGATGGCGAAACCTTGGAGTAAGTTACCCAGAGAATAGTGCAGCAAGTGTAAAGCCCTGAAGGTATTCAAGCATAGTCCTGCACAGCCTGACTGAATTTGTCCTGCTTTGAGCAGGATGTTGGACTCAACTACAAGTCCCTCCTGGCCTTAATAATTTTTGATTCTGTGATTCCATGATATTATTTTATTGCTTGTTGAAAACAATGGAATCACAGAATCACAGAATAATGAGGTTGGAAGATATTTCTAAGATCATCAAGTCCAACCTATGTCCTAACACCTCAACTAGACTATAGCACCAAGTGCCATGTCCAGTCTTTTTTTAAACACATCCAGAGATGGTGATTCTACCACCTCCCTGGGAAGATAATTCCAGTACTTTATTATTCTTTTGGTGGAATTTTTTTTCTTAATATCTAACCTATGCCTTCCCTGTCTTAGCCTGAGATTGTGTTGTCTTGTTCTGTCAGTTGCTGCCCGGTGGAAGAGACTGACCCCCACCTGCCTACAACCTCCCTTCAGGAAGTTGTAGAGTGCAATAAGGTCACCTCTAGGCCTCCTCTTCTCCAAACTAAACACCCCCAGCTCCCGCAGCCATTCCTAACAGGGCTTGTGTTCCAAGCCCCTCACCAGCCTAGCTTCCCTCCTCTGGACTCACTCAAGCATCTCAAGGTCCTTCCCAAACTGAGGGGCCCAGAACTGGACACAGCACTCAAGATGTGGTCTCAGCAGTGCCGAGTACAGGGGAAGAATGACCTCCCTACTCCTGCTGGTCACGCAATTCCTAATGCAGGCCAGGATGCCATTGGCCTTCTTGGCCATCAAGGCACATTGCTGGCTCATATTCAACCAGCTGTCAACCAGCACCCCCAGGTCCACTGTCCCCAGCTTGTAATATTGTACAGGATTTTTGTGGCCAAAATGTAAAACTTGGCACTTAGACTTATTAAACTTCATGCTATTGGACTCTGCCCATCTATCCAATCAACCTAAGTCTCTCTGCAGAGCCCTCCTTCCTTCCAATAGATCAACACAAGCTCCAAGCTTAGTGTCATCTGCAAATTTACTAATGAAGGACTCGATGCCCTCATGCATGTCATCTATAAAAATATTGAATGGTCCCACTACAGACCCCTGAGGGACACCACTGTTTACTGGCCCCAGCTGGATGCAGTACCGTTCACCACCACCCAGCCATCCAGCCAGTTCCTAACCCAGCAAAGAGTGCTCTTGTCCAAGCTATGGGCTGCCAGATTTTCCAGGAGTATGCTGTGGGAGACATTATCAAAGGCCTTGCTGAAGTCTAAATAGACAATATCCACAGCCTTTCCTGCATTCACCAGACGAGTCACCTGGTCATAGAAGGAGACCAGGTTGGTCAGATATGACCTACTCTTTGTAAACTCGTGCTGACTGGGTCTTATACCTTGGCCATCCTGTAAGTGTTGTGTGATAACACTAAGTATGAACTGCTCCATTATCTTACCTGGTACTGAGGTCAGGCTAACTAGCCTAATTACTAGGATCCTCCTTTCTACCTTTTTTATAAATGGGTGTCACATTGGCCAGTTTCCAATCACCTGGAACCTCGCCAGTGAGCTATAACTCTTGATAAATGATGGAGAATGGCATTGCAAGGTCATCTGCCAGCTCCCTCATCACCCTAGGGTGGATCCCATCTGGTCCCATTGATTTATAAATATTCAAGTGTCCCAGCAGTACTCTGACTGTCTCTTCTTGGAGAACAAGGGGACCATTCTGCTCCCTGGCACCACCTACCAACCCCTGAGGACATTTATCTTGAGGACAAGCTGTCTTGCCACTAAAGACTGAGGCAAAGAAGGTGTTAAGCATTTCCACCTTTCCCTCATCTTTAGTTACTAGGTTACCTGCCTCATCCAATAAGGAAGAGATCACTTATACCGTTCCTTTTACCATTAATATATTTGTAAAAAAAATTTTTATTATTTTTAACAGAAGTTGCCAAGTTAAGTTCAAACTGAGCTTTGGCCTCCCTAATTATTTTTCTACATTCTCTAGCAGCTCCCTTAAATACTTCCTGAGAAATCAGTCCCTCCTTAAAAAGATGACATCTTTTTTTTTATTTCTAAGTTCCTTCAAAACCTCATTGCTCACCCAGACTGGACATTTACCTCATCCACTCATGTTTTGGCACACAGGGACATCCTGTTCTTGTGCCCTCAAGATCTCATCTTTGAAGCACACCCATCTCTCCTGGACTCCCTTGTTTTCAAGGGCTGTTTCCCAAAGAACTCTCTGAATAAGTTTCTTAAATAGGCCAAAGTCTGCCCTCAGAAAGTCTTAACGTAGAGATCTTATTGATATTCCTCCTTGTTTCATCAATTATCGAGAATTCTATAATTTCATGATGACTGTGCCCCAAGCGGCCTCCAACCTCCACATCACCCACTAGTCCATCTCTATTTGTGAACATGCCTAACATAGTCCCTCCCCTGGGGGGCTTGCCCACCAGTTGTGACAAAAAGTTATCCTCCACACACTCTAAAAACTTTCTAGACTGCTGTTTTACTGCTGTATTAAGTTCTCAGCAGATGTCTGGTAGGTTGAAGTTGCCTACAAGAAGAAGAACTGATGATCCTGAAACATTGGTTCAGTTGCTTATAAAATAAGTTGTCTACTTATTTTATAAGTAATCTTTATAAGTTGTCTACTTGAAGGCCTCCAGCTCTTCAAGTTTGTTGCCTATGCTGCGTGCATTGGTATACATGCACCTCACCTAGGCTACTGATTTTTCCCCTAACACAGTCTTACCATCCTTGGGCCTGCTTCCAGACAGATGAGATGCATCCCCTTCCCCCAAATAGTTGCTTGATTATTTTGACTGAAATATTCTCAATGGCAAGAAAGTCCAAGTCCATTTCCCCAACTAGCCTACCTGGACGTGATTTATTTTAACAGCTCTAGAGAGTGACAATAGATTATCTTTAGATACTAAATAAGTCTCATTTTAGACAAAATTTCAGTTCCACAAAGTATGGTTAGAACACACATACTTAATAATGGTTTCTAAATTTTCATTTAAGGTTAACAAAATGTAGTGAGTAAGCAGCACTGAAACAAGATCCAGAACTTTACCATTTCAGGAAAAAAAAATCTTACTAGGCTGAAAAATCACACTTTTGTTGTTTGATCTTTTTCTTATCTTACAATTCTTTTCTTCATTTTATAATGCAAATCTAGGAGGAAGACTGGAGAGAAAAAAAAAAAAAGTCAGAGTTTTTACAGTCTGGCAACTAAGGAATTATCAAGCTAACAGGGAAATATGGTTATCAGCTCTCATACATATAGGACCTTGATCTCCCGTGGTTTAGAGAAACAATCTGTGAAAAGCTTATTCCCGGTGTTTCTTGGCACCTTTTTTTTTGTTGGGCAGACAAGAGCCTACATTTAAATTAAAAACATAATTCAAAAAACATGTAATAAAAAATAAAAAAATATAAAGGAAGAAAAAACTTATTTGAAATCTCTATGTAAATTACTTTTGTAATTTTGGAAAGTGTGAATAGAAGGACTTAAAAATGTGAGACAGATGGACAGAATGCTCTGTCATTTTAGCAAAATCTTTGCTCTTAATAATTCATGTGTCTTGATTTTGCTGTATTTAAAGCTGAAATACAGGCAGGAAAACATAAAAGTGTTATGAAAGCATAGGATGCCTATATTTAATGAGTCTCGTGCCAAATTATATAGGATATTTTATCATCAGCATGAGAAGAAGTTGAAAACAAAAGTATCTTGCTCCTCCTGTGAATTAATATCCTGGTTTTGCTCATCAATAATTAATCTAGCTCTCGTGGCTACTACACAGTGTGAGTTCTGTGTCCTAGATCTGAATAAAGTGGAATTTCTGCCCCAATTTTCACAAAGAATTATATAATTTCTTGACCAATAGATCTTTAGGCGCATATAGAAACTGTAGCTGAAAGGACTTCAGATTTTAAATGTTACCTTTTTGCTTTGTTTTAAAAATTATTGCTCTCTAGAGGTGTGTTGCATTCTGAAACTTTGGCTTTAACTGTAGAATTGTGAGGAAATATTGCAATAATACCTGTAAAAGCACACATAAGTCAAATGAAATATACTATTATTTCAGGCAGTTTGAGTTCTGGTTGCACTCAAGGAATTAGATGGCTGAGAGTGTCAGCTGTTCAGACCTTAGGGGAGGAGAATCAAAACTGAGGCTCTGAATAACTTTGTAAATCATGGCAAAAGTAAGCAAAATTATACACAGTGTCATCTGAACACTGATAGCACAGCAGTAACTCTCCAGCAATGAAGTACCAATCTGTTGGGTGACAGGGCAACACAGGCACAGAAGTTAAGTGTTGAATGCAATTGCAGCTAGGTGAGTTAACAGGCCATATGCTCCTGGAAATTAGGGAGTAAACTTGAAAGGAAGTCTAATGTTTCTTCTCCTTCTCAGTAAGTTAGGATCTTTCAGATATAATGTATATCTTTGGAAGGACTTCTTTTTTTATCTTTAAACCTAAACCTTATTGTCAGAAAATTTAATTTTAATTCATTCCACTTAGTTTCTGGCACCTTCCTGAGGAGTCTAACCTAGGCACAAAAATGGCATAAGCTATTTCTGGACTTAACAGAATGACACCTCAAGAGAGAAATTTAAATGAGATAAGTTCTGAATCATCCTGTGGAGAGCCTACTTCTCTCCAGCAGGTATAGATACAATTATCTGTTCCAAGACTAAAGTGAGATTGGATAAATCCAGATTTTGTGCTGTTTTAAGCAAATGGAGGCTTAAAACCATTCAGACCAATGTCAAGTTAATCAGGGAGGTACTAGCAGAATTGCATAGGAGTAAAAGCAATATATTGCCTGTTTAGTTCTGTCTTTCTGGTGCTACACAGTAAAATAAGAATTTAAGAATTTAATCTTTCTTTGCAAAAAAACCCCAAAAAAACCAAAAAACAAACAAAAAAAAAAAAAACAACAAAAAAAACCCAAAAAAACCCAACCCAAAACCTAAAAAACTACAAATCTACTTGCCACCTCTGGAAAGAAAATAAATTTACAATGTGGTCTAACAAGTAATAAAGCAATGTTTCCCTGAGCAGGAAAGCAGAGTAAAAATCTATCTCACAACGATATAAACTGTGTAGTAAAGCACTTCTGCCAGACCAGAAGATGTGGATATGAAAGTACAAAAGATCCCATGTTGACTGGCTGGCTGCATTGATTGTTTTATCTGTTCACAGCACTGCTAAGGCTGCTCTAAAGATCAGAAGTATCTAACTCCTGTATTACCTACCTGAAAGTTAACCTCTGGAGAGTGATTTCACTCATTCTGAAGTAGTCTCCTGGTCCAACTTTCGCTTACTGAACCACAATTTCTCCAGGCATATTTTGCTCTGTACAAAGAACCTTGAGAATAAGATGCACATTCCCATGAGCACCCAGAAAATATTTACTGTCTGATAGATACAGCTGAGAAGTAGGATTTGCAAAATGTGGGGCTAATATTAATATTCTGCCTAATGTAACCTTGAGCTAACTTGGATCTCAGCAATCATCTGGGAAAAGAGTTGGCTTTCATTGCTCTTTGGAACAGTATAACCCCTGATATTCTCAGGTTGAGATCTCCCATCTCCCTGCTCTTTCTTTTGCTTAGTTTTTTTATACATCCTACTGTGTTGGTGTTTCTCTTCTAGATCTTTGTGTTAGTATTATCAGCTCAACACTTCTATTTCTCTGTTGTCACTCTACTTATCTTGACTGGCTTTGCCTTCTGTAGTCTGTGACAGCTCAGCAACAGTGTTTGTGGTAAAACTTGGTGAATATCATACAGCCATTCTGCAGAGAGCTGAGCTGTGAATTACAAGCTCAAACCCTGGTCACTGATCACCTAAGGGATTGATTCAGAAACCTAAAACTAGGCCTTTAACTACCATTAACGGTAACTTAAAATGTAATTATCATTAAAGAACAATATCAGTCTCCCCTAGGTTTATTCCAAAAAGGTGCTGTTCTCCTATCTGGAAAATGTTTCTTGCATCGGTTCACTACCCTTCCTAACTTTGATGGGAAGTAATGAAAAAACTGCACTCTTGGCTGCTATGAAAGGGTTGATTTTCCTCAATCTCTTTGAAAGCAGCTAATTCTCCTCTTTGTTTATCAAGAAAGTCCTTTAGTATACAGGATATTTTAGGCTGTGGAATGCCTCAGCTGCAGATTTGGATATTCTTCTGCTGGTTTTGGCTGCAATAGAGTTAATTTTCTTCACAGTGGTTGTGTTCAACACAGTGATGGTGATAGAAATGTTTTTGCTATTGCTGAGACGGGCTTACACCAAGCTGAGGCCTTTTCTGCTTTTCATACTGCCAGCCTGGTGAGGAAGTTGGAGCTGTATGGAGAAGTTGGAAGGAGTCACAGCCAGGGCAGCTGACTCCAACTGACCAAAGGATATTCCAGACAACATGAGATCATGCTCATCATTAAAGTGAGGGAAAGAAGGAGGAAGTGGGGAACATTTGGAGTGATAGCATCTGTCTTCCCAAAGAACCATTTATGCATGATGCACCCCAGCCCTCCTGGGGATGACTGAACAGCTGCCTGCCCATGTGATGCAGTGAATTAATTCCTTGTTTTGCTTTTCTTGTGTGTGTGCTTTTTTGCTTTCCCTATGTAAACTGTTTTTATCTCAACTCACAAGTTTTCCAGCTTTTACTCTTCCAATTGTCTCCCCACTGCTTCTGGTGGAGGAGTGAGAGAGCTGCAGTGTGGGATTTGCTTGTTGGCTGGGGTTAAACCACAACATATTCTCAGGTGTGCTGTTACATAAGAGTCATACAAGTGAATGTCCTTCTGCAGCTGGAAAACTCTCTTCATATTACAAACTGTCAAACAGAAAACATTCTCTTTTTTTGTAGTTAAAATGACCAGAATAATACCTTATGCTTCTTCAGATGGAAATCATATAACTGGCAGTTTTTAACAGAACAAATTTCAACTCATCTGTCTTAATCACAGACAGTGTGAGACTCCACCTGAAGTATTGTGTCCAGGTCTGGAGTCCTCAGCACAGGACAGACATGGATCTGTTAGAGTGGGTCCAGAGGAAGGCCACAAAAATTATTTGAGGGCTGGAGCACCTCTCCTACAAAGGACTGGGAGAGATGGGGTTGGTAAGTCTGGAGATGAGAAGGCACTGAGGAAATTTTCTTGCAGCCTTCAAGTAGTTAAAGAAGGTTTAAAAAAAAGAGGAAGAGTGGAAGAGTGACTTGTTACATGGGCAGACAGTGATAGAACAAAGGGTAACCATTTTAAACTGAAAGAGTAGAGATTTAAATTAAGTTTTAAGCAGAAATTCTTTATTCAGAGGGGAGTGAGACACTAGAACTTTTTGCCCAGAGAAGCTGTGGATGCCCCATCTGTGACAGTGTTCAAAGCCAAGTTGGATGGGTCCCTGAGCAACCTGATTTAGTGGAAGGTGTCCCTGCCTGTGACAGGGAATAGGGGGTATTGAAATAGATGATCATTAAGGTGCCTTTCTGCCTAAACCATTCTTTGATTCTATGATTATGCAGCTTCTTGATTAAACAAGTCAGGTACAGTCTTATTTCTGTTATATATCAAGTGTGGAACTACACTTATTGAAGAAGTATCTCTTCATATTCACTATAAATTGCATTATATATCATGTAGCATACCTAAATTTTATTAATTAAAAAAAAATTCCTTTTTAAAGTCCATTTATTTCCTACACTGGTCAACATTTCAAATCATAACATTTTGTTTCCATAGGGATTAATTACAAAAACAACCACTCTGGCAGTCCTTTCCCTTCTGCAATGCAAACTTTCTAAGACATTTGGTAGTTAATGTAGAAATGAGTAGGCTGAACCCAACAGTTTGGGTGCTCTGAGGTTGACATAAAAGAATCAGTTGGGCTATGAACAATAAACAGAGCTTCTCTGGTGATGAGATTAAGCATTTTCCCAAACAAGGAAATTGTAATTGAGCTGCTATGGTGTGTGGGATTCATAGATATGAAAGTGCATGGAATTCCACCCTGAAAGGAATCATCTTTGAGTGACATAGAATTTTGCTCTTGAAAAAAGCATAAAGTTTCTTGATAACAGATTTACTCCTCAGTCACTTAGGTGGTTTGTTCAGCCTTCATACTGAACACAAGCATCATTGAACACTCAGTATATTTATCAGATTTTTAAAATTTTCTGCATGTTACAAAACAGGCTATTGTCTTACTAATTGTGGGGCTTATCAGAAAAATCATTATTGGTAGGAAATTTTAGTAAGATCTGTGGCAGGTTTTGTCTAACATCTAAGGAGACTTTATCTCCCATTGTTTTACATGCTAAAATATAATTAAAAGAATGAAATTACAGAGATGCCATGAGGTGAAGAGGCCCAGGAAAAACACTCAGCTGCAGAGAGCTATAAACTGCAAATACATCCCTTAAATGTTTATAATATTATTGTGTAAATGAAAAAAATAAATTCCTGATAAAGTTTTGGAAGTTTGGAAAGGAGACATAAAGTTGAAATGGTCTAAGGACAACAACAAAAATATATTCCTGTGTGATTGAAATTACAACCAAGAAAGCAGGAAAGGGAGGTATTGCATGGAGAATAAAAAGACTGCACACAACTTAGCATGAAGGTCATATAAAAGGGCAGTCCACAGGGAGTGAAAGTGCCATTGCCTTAGGATACAATGTTCTGAGAAGGTAGGAAATTATTTAAGGTGTTTTGTTGGTTTTTGTTTGTTTGTTTTTTTTTAATCATTATTTTTTAATTTACATAGTTGCTGGTAGGTAAAGAGGCACTGTATGCTTAAAAACCCTTGCCTTCTAGCTGGGTTTCTACAGTTCTTGTCAAGATGGAATGAGAATAAACATTGACAGCAAAGAAGGTTTTTATTTTATCCACACAAATCTCTAAGCAGACAAGGATTATAGCAAGGAAATAAATAGAAGCCAGAAATAAAGCAAATAAAGGAAGGGGGAAAAAATCAACAAATTTGACTGAACTAGTATAACAGGCCTCAGTTTTATTAGATCTCAAACAAGTTATTTTTAAGTGCTCACTATACTGTTTGCATAAGAATATGGTAAATAAATTGCAATAATGCAATCCTCCTGTAGCCTTGTTCTTTTACCTGCTACAGGGGAAATCAATGTAAAAGTATGTCAGCAAAAGTAAATCTCAGTAGAACAGACAGGCAAAAAGTAAGGAAAAAATTTCTTACTTTTGGTACTAAGAAGTGCTTAGCTTTCCATTTATATTCTCCCAAATGCTGTCTTTAGCAACACATCATATATGCTGCATTTTGTGCTCAGATGCCAAAAAGCATGAACAACAACAAAAAAAATCCATCATGACAAGGGTGAAGAAAAAATGTTAGCCTACACAACATATTTTCTGGGATTGTGGCTTTATAGTACAGGGTAGATAGAACTGGAAGCAATGTTCAAATCTGCATGCATGTTTTGAGATTTTCTGCACTTACATATATATACTGAC
Organism: Taeniopygia guttata; assembly: GCF_048771995.1. Classification (NCBI taxonomy): domain Eukaryota; kingdom Metazoa; phylum Chordata; class Aves; order Passeriformes; family Estrildidae; genus Taeniopygia; species Taeniopygia guttata. The sequence continues at coordinate 29,172,181 of NC_133027.1, read as the reverse complement.
CCTGCTTGCAAGTGATAAGGAAATCCTACTCTTCTACAGAATAAAAATCCATAACATAATCATGGCCTATTCTTACTTCAATCATATTTTCCTTGGATTTGTATTTTTTTTTTTTTTAACTTGATATATGCCAAAGCATTTCACTGATCTATTGTGTGGCAAATTCTAAGAATCTTTGTTATTAGTGAGCTACAAGATGAAATTCCAGCCTGCCGTTTAGTTAAAACTGTGGTGTGGATGGACGTCAGGGTGGTGATGTTAATTCCCAGGTTGCTCAGGAACTCCCCCAGCCATCCATCTGCATACATGAGATAACTGATTGTAGACAAAGGATTTTAACCAGTTGACTGACTGCACCACTAGCCACCTTCATCATCTGGCATTTTCTCCAGGAGGATACTGTGAGAGACAGTATCAAAAGCTTTGCTGAATTCCAAAGTCTACTGGCTTTCCTAGATCACCTAGGAAATAGGTCATAGGTCACCTTTTTTTTTTTAAGGTAGATTAAAAGGTAGATCACCTTTACCCATAGAAAGAAATCAGGTTCAACAAACAGGACCTTCTCCTCATGAAGCTGTGCTATCTGGTACCAATACCTACATTGCTCTCCAGGTGTTTTTCAGTACTTCACAGAATACCCTTTTCCATGATTTTACCAGGCACTGAAGTTAGACTAATGGGCCCGAAGTTTCTGGGGTCCTCCTTCTTTCTCTTCTTGAAAACTGGGACGTTTGTCAGCTTCTACTCACATGGGACCTCTCTGGATCCCCAAAGTTCTCAAAAATCAAGTTGTCCTTAAATCTGCTGATTTATATATCCCATGTGAATTATCCCAAAGACCTCCAGGCTTTGGAGGATATTTCTGCTGGCAGCTTCTGATGGAGAACTGATAAAATTGTACAAAGAACAAATATTTGTAAAGAGCCAATAGAGAACTCCTCACAGAGATACAAAAAAGGTCATGCAGAACAGCATTTTGTACATAGCTGAGACATTTGAGAGATGTTTTATATGTAGTTAGGGTAGTTGGTAGCAGTGGGTTATTCATATGCTGTAGTGGTCCCACAGGATCATGGAGCAGCTGAAATTTTACCCAACCATGCTGAAGATTTCACTGCAGTGATTATTGCAGTGTATGCCTTCACTGGCATCAGACAACAATTGATCATGCTGTTCAATAGGCTTGATTTCCCTTATGAGTGTTATCTTTTGCCAAGATCCTGATAAATTAGTTTTGCCTTTTAACAAACACTTTGTCCATGAGACTGTGAGTGCCTCCCTAAGAATTCACATACACATAATTACTATAGCAGGATTAATGTTTCTAGAAAAGTGCAGAAAATTTTATTTATGTTTCAGGTCAAGAAAGCATTTGAAGCTCAGCTGCAAAGGAATTACAAATTTCAGGGACAAAACCCAGACCTGAAGAAAAAATGGCCCAGTCAAATGCAGTCTTTTATGAAATAGGATAGCAAAATTAAAAAAAAAAAAAAAAAAAAAAACAAATTAAGTGATTTATGAGGAAGTCATTAAAAATCTCCAGCTATGCATACTTTTTTACCAATTACTTGACCACCACTTTATGAAAGAAGGCAAAGCATAAAAGAACTGAAAACAGGTGGATTTCAAATATGTGAATCTTAAAATATGTAGGCTTAACTCAAATACTCCAGTTCTGTGGATCATAGGAAATTCATGAATGTAGCAAGGGGAGCCTTGTTAAAAGGAATGTTTGGTGCAATCAAAGAGGGTATCTTACCAAACATGATGAAAGTTCTAGCATGCTTGATAAAAGGTCTGTCTCTGAACTTTAATAACAGAATCATTAAAATGCTTTACTTATTAAACATATAACCAGTATCAGTCGATGTATCTGATTTTCAAAAATAACACCTGTATGTTGCCATTTCCTTTGATGGTGCATGGGGCAGGGGACTGCAGTGTGCAGTGGGGTGGGGGATACACCTTCAATTACCGTGATAAAACCAAGTCATATATCTGGAGCAAAAGCAGTAAAATGCTTTTAGATCTGGTGACACAAATGCAGCCAGTAAGAACCAACCTTCCTATTTTCGCATAAACCTTTACACCTTTCCATTTTATGGTAGGGTGCTGGTTTTGCATCCCGGAAGTGATGTTCTGAGAGAAGCTGATAGCATGGCTGACAAAAAAACCCAAATCGGTAAATAGCTTTGAGAATTTGCAATCTGTTAAACCACTGAGAAAGCTGATATGCCTCTGGGAACACCCATGTAAAAAATGAATGATCCCGGGAACTTCCTCTTTCCCTTTTGGCTGCCAAGAAAGTAACAAGGCTGGCAGTCTCCGTCTCAGGTAAAGTTTTATAATTTGTTTCAAAATAAATGCCTCATGGAGTTAAAGAATTCAGATTAGCATAATTACCTTCATCAACTGAATTCATAGTCTTTCCAAATAATACTATCCAGGTACTTATTTAAGCACTAAGCTAACTAGTTGCTATCCTTACACAATGGAGAGTGGTTTAAATCCTTCTGCACTTCCTTTCATGCTTTATTGACTAAAACCTATGTCAACTATCCCATGAGTTTCCGAGAATGACTCTCTACTTGGTACATTTGTAATTTGTATGATAGTACACTCTATAACTGTGAAATGCCTCATACTATTTTCTGGTTTTTTTCTTCATTCTTGTCTTTCACACATTTTATCTAGTTTACCATATTTAATCTCATCTACATTTGAATCTCTTGAATTTGAAACTCTTGGGAAATAAAGTGGTTTTTTTTTTTTAAATCTGACCATTAGTGTGGTGTATCTCAGTGCTGGAGATCTATTATGTGGGGAGGCAAAATAAGATGACCACTATCTTTTTTTTGAACAAGAAATTTTTTAAACACATTTCAAATTAAAAACAATACATTTTCCACTTTTGACACTAATAAATCAAGAAATTCTTCCGGTATATCTCAGTATATTTCTCTTTATAGGCCAGTCAATACCATGATACTTTTGGAACGCTGTGCTAAACCTCTCTGAAAAAAATTTTTTACAAAGTATAGTTTTTTTCCTCTTCATTCATTGAGAAGGTGAAAACTGAAATCTTGACTAATATTTCTTAGTAATCTTTACTTCCAAAATAAGGTAAATTTGAAAAATGGGATTTTGTTTGTTTCAAAAAAGTCAGAAAGTTAAAGATAGATATTTAACCTTTTTTAGAATATCACAAAGACATTAGAAATGGTTGTAGGAAGGAATTTGCCCTTGGTAGATCTAACCATTTGGGATACTTCAGAGATGTGCCTTCACCTGATTAGCTTGGCCTCTCTTGCAGTGGTGTTTAAACAGAAAAAAATCTTTTTGTGTATTGCGGTAACCTTGAAACTCCAATTCTATGATACATAGTCATGTAGTCTATTTTTAAATGTTCACTACATCCCACACTTTTGGATTAGCATAAATATTGTCATTCAGAGTTTCTTTGTTCTCAAATACAAAAGCATCAAATTAAGCCAAAGCTTCCAGATATATGACAGCACATAACCTCTGTAGAAAAATCCAGGCCAAAATCCAAAGATACCAAGAGTTAAAATCAGTCCTTTACTTAAGTATGAATGATGCATTATTATTGACTGAGTCCTCAGCACATTGTATCTCATTGTTTGCCTATTTTAAGTGAAATAGAAACTACAGTTTCACTTAACTGGACCCACTGCCAAAATACTATTTGATTTGAAAACTAATACTTTTTATGACTTCGTATTTGGGTAACTAGAGAGGATTGTGGCATTATAAGAAGACAGTAACAAGGACAGATAAGTTTGTACCCATTGTTCTTTACCTTGCAAGGTTTGTCACAAGCATGGATTAATGTACTATTTTCTGTTCTCATTATGCTCTACCTAAAAGAGAGTGTGGCATCAGAACTTTAATTCCTCCTGTTTCTACCACTTAATGTGTTCTGCAGTTTCTAGTAGAATGATAGGGTTTTTTTTTCATTCAGTGCTTTGAGTAACTTAATTGTTTGAGATACTGTGATAGTGTTTAAGTTCTGTTGTGCAAATTCTGGTTCTCTTAGATATCTTTCTGATCATTGTGAACTAGAAAAAGAACAAACACATACAATACTGACATGCAGTTATGAATATTATACTCCGTGCTTTAGTTTGAGCTTGATTTTGGGAAATAGTTTCCATTTTCTGCTTATGATAATTTGCAGGCATAATTAGTCAGGTACATTATTACCTGGCTTGCTTTTTGCAACACTAATGAAGTAATGAAGTCAACACTATAGTCAACACACAATGGATTACTTCCAGCAGTCCTAGGTATGAAGGTAAATGCCAAACACAGGAAAAAACCCACCAAACAAACACCTTTGTGAACCCTGTAGCAAAATATACAATACTGAGCCATTTATAGAGGTTTTATAGTTGTTTCTAATTTGGGCAGCTTCAACCCAGATAAATCTCTCTAGAAGCATATGATTTTTATCTGTCTATTTACTGATGCCAACCTCTCTATATTGACTATAAAAGGAATCTATATATATCTGAACTCTTTTTCTTCTTTTTTCCTAAAAATCACATTTTAAAATATGCCACACAATAGTGTATGAGCATCCATATCATATCAGTACTTGTCTGGGTCATATTAAAAAGCATCCATGTTCAACTGTAGTCAGTTGAATAATTAGTCCCAAAAATCAAAAGCATTTAAGTTTTTGAGGTGTTCACAAGTCTACATTACCATAAATTTGTTTGTCTACAATCAGAATGTTCATTTCTGTGTACATTCTTTCCTTCAAAAGAGAGTGTGTCTTCCAGGATCAGTCACTTTGTCTCTCTTTCATTTCACATTCTTTACAGTTGAATTACTCACACATTTCACAGAATATTCTGAGTTGGAAAGGACCCACAAAGATCATCAAATCCAGCTCCTAAGTGAATGGTGAATTGTACGGACTGTAAATTTGGTGGTGCCTCGAATATTTTTGTTCTGTGATTTTTCAGAAAACACAAGATGACCTAAAACTTATTCCTTGATAGCTTGTATTTAATTTTATCTTTTTATTGGTAGATTTCAAATTCCAAACTAAAAAAGATTTAAGGGTTTATAACCAGAGGGGAAAAAAAGATCAAATATTGCAAAGGCAATAAAAAAATAAAATAAATCTTAATAAGTATTTTCCATGTGGTCTGAAATTAATCTTTTCTTAATAAGAGAAGAAAAAAGGTTTAGTTAGACTCAAGAGTGACAAATTTCACCTTAACAAATGTACATTTGTTCTGATGTTGTATGAGAGGATAATAGAGCTATCTTGCAAAACATTAAACAGGAATAGTATATTTCAGGTGTATGATAACATCCCTTGAATTTGTATCTTGTCATATTGGGCAACTTCCTTAATTTTACAACATTTATTAAATTAAAAAGAATGGATTTCATTTTTATGCTTTCCTTTCTAATTTATGGCTGGAACTAATTGTATCTCTACTATTAATCCAGGATTCCAAGTAACTGGGCCATTCACGAATTATAGGTTTTTATATGGTCGTGTAGAGTCTTCAATAAGCCTGTTCACAGCTGCATAAATTTAAATTTCACAACGAACAATAAGACAGAGGCTTGAAGAAAGGTTTTATAGTGTTTTAGTTTTTTGTAAACGTCTCAAGTTGTCTTTGTGGGGTTGTTTTGTTTTAATTATCACTTTTATTGTTTATTTTCAATATTATGACCATGAAGTCATGGGTTCTTCTGTGAAGCCAAGTCAGATGAGGCTGTCCAATTGAACACCTGCTCAGCCACTACTACGTGAAACCACCACAGCAGCTCCTGTGTGGTTACCTCTACTCTTCAGGGAACCCAGTGTGATGTTTCAAAGAAAGGTAACTTAACTTTAACTCTGTCTTTGCCATCTCTGTTATCATGCATTCAAAAGAGAGAGAGAGAGAGAGAGAGCAGTTAACATCAATTCCCTCCTGACTTTGTTGAACAGAGGAAATTGTGGCAGCACAAGTTACGGGTTTTTGTGCCGCAACTGTTTTAGTCATCTGATCTGAACACATTTCTTAGCAAAAAGAGCACATAAAGATTTAGGATTCCTGATTTTTCAAAGACAGAACATACCAAAGGGAGAGAAAAAAATTGCAACAAATGCTTTAGGTTGCAAGGCAAGATGTAACCGAAAGTATGTATTCTATTACCATCTGTTAAAACCAGGTAGGGCAGTTATCTTCTATTAATGGGCCAGCTCTTAAAACCAGGTAGAATAGTTTCCTTTATCTCTTCCATGACCCATCCTCCCTCCAGGGAGAAATCTTCTATTAATGGGCCATCGAGTCTCACTGCATGACTGATAAAAATGAAATCTTCCCATTGTGACATGCTCTGCTCAGGGGGAGGACCCAAGCATTCTTAGGTGGATATAATATGAGATTTGGAACACCACAGACAGCCTTTTTCCACTGGATTCCCAGAGGAAGACCAGACCTGTCTGCACCAGCACTAGACCTTCAGAGGAAAACTACACCCTTCTGCAGGATCACTGCTGCAACAAAACTATATCTGTCACTCCAAGAGAACTGCAGCCACCATTTCAATTGGATTGCTACCAACACCCTGACCAACAGGGTGTCAGGCTGTATTCTGACTCTATCAGTGCTTTGTTTCTTTGTGTGTACTACTGCATTCTTATTTTAATTCTCCTAGTAAAGAACTGTTATTCCTATATCCCATATCTTTGCCTGAGAGCCCCTTAATTTCAAAACTATAATAATTTGGAGTCAGGGGGTTTACATTTTCCATTTCAAGGGGGACTCCTGCTTCCTTACCTGTCTTTCAAACCAAGACAAACCCCAACAAATTAAAAATGCCAACAAACAAACAAAGCAAAAGAAAAATTCCGAAGTCAGTCTGCACACTTGACAATACAGAAAACCACCTGACACTATGGAAGCAATACAGAGTGCCATCACTTGTGAATCAGAACTTGGGCATTTTCCTGGGCACGTTTTTGCTCCATTATTCTAGCGCAGTATAAAAGGAAAGATCTTTTTCCTCTCAAAATCCTCAGATGACACCAAATTACTGGCTAAATGCTAACATACTCCCACTGAAAGCAAATCACAGTGGGTGTCAAGAAAACTGGAGACTGACAGAGAAAATTTAATACCACAGGGCACTTACAAATATGGATTTTGGAGCAGAGGTGTTGATTGGATAGCCTAAACTTCTGAATCATCTCTGATATTTAATTCACCATCATCCATAGGCACATTACAGAAATCTCTCTCCTGAGGCATAATTTGGCTTTAATAAGAAAATCTTAAGGCTAAGAATTAAGATGGCAGAATTTACAGCATTGTGATTACTGTGAACTCCAGAACAGTTCTATATTTATCTGGTTAAATAAGATCTGGGTGATGAAAATGGCAGCTGCTGGTTTTTTTTGTTTTTTGTCTACATAATGTATTTCATGGTTGTTATAGAGCTTTCTTAAGGATTGAACCCGAACTTATTATTTTGCTTTTCTGGTCAAAGTTGCTGAAAATAAACACCTTCACTAAATCAAGCTGAGACATAAGATTAGTTCAATTAATCTCTTTATTTTTAGCTTATATATTTATCTAATTTTACATAGCCAATTGTCATGTAAGGCTTGCAAATAGCATTACACCTTCCAAGGGATACATTCAGTAAATCTATGGGAACAACTAGTCAAATTCCAAATATCTGATTGATTTGGTTTTTATAGCTCTTCCTCATTTATTGTATGCAAATATTCACAAGAAAAGGCTTTAGTGTTCTGTCTGATATGTTGGAGAATTCCTATTTTTCTTTGGAACTAAATGTATTTGCAAACATTAAAGAATTATTTCTGCTGAAAGGACAACATCTGCTGTGGTGATCACTGTGATGGGTGATTCTGCAGAAATCCCCCTTGACCTTGGAATTCCTTTATCTTACATGACTTAGTGCTACTTAATCAATTTTCAGGAGAAAATGGTTCTTTAAAAAAACACTATGTGGCTACTTGCCATAGGGGAAGTTTCCCCTTTTGTTAGAGGGCTCAATGTTCTTTAAATTTTTTTCCTTCTCTCTTTTTTTGGCTCATTTGACCCATATATAACATTAAGCATCTCCCTGGCTGACAGACAAGGCCATCTCATCATATGGTAAATGGCAATATGCTCCATTACCCAGTAAGTTTAAAATCACAGCCACAATGAGAAGGCTGTGTTCTGAAATTAAATGCCTCTCCTGGAAGGTATCAGCCACCAGCTAAATACATTAATAGGGCAGAGCCCACCTAGCCCAGCAGAGGTTTCAGAAGAACTTCTTGTACATCCTCCATGGAGTGTTCTCCTTTGCATAATTACAGTTTTTGTGTTCATTTTCTCTTATTCCATAATCACTTATCGCCCCATAGATGGCAAAGATGAAATTTCTTTTCCCCCTTTCCCAGCATCCAGACATACACTTGCAGGTTGTACGTAGAAAAGGAAAATTTGTTACAATGAAAATGTCAGAATTTGGTGGAAATGTTTTATTTTCTTCATCTGTATTTGGTCCTCTCTTCTACCTGGTATTTCCCCTAGCCATTGTATCAGCATGTAGGGCTAGACTTATATAAGCCATCACATGTTTTACATAGCTGGTCACAGTGGATGCCAGTCTCAAAGTTTGGAGGATAGCATAGAAGACTCAGAGATTACATAAAAGAAATTTAATTTTTCTACAGGTATAGCATATGATAGTTCTTCTCAGGAAACTGTATAGCCAAATAGGGAGATATTGCCTGCAACATATTCAGATTATATATATATGTATTTATATTTAGTACCTCACACAGTCTACACTTTTTGAAAAGCATCAGGAGTGAAAATTTAGTCTGGCACCCTTTGATAATTACACCTACTCAGATGCAAAACCAGAATGAATCCAAAGGTAGGAATAGTTTAAGGAAGATAAAAACCCATGGGCATTATGGGGAGATATTATTGGCAGAGGAGGTATGGAAAAGAAGGAAATTTTACAGTAGGGTTCACAATATACTAAATAATTTCAATGTTATTATGTAGGTAATATTAAATTTTAAGTAGTTATGTGTCATAGGCATGAAAGTCTCACCACTGTTGAAAAACAGAAGCATTAAGTTTGGATGCACTGACAAACCGTTATATATTCCATAGCTATATTATTCTGCTAGTGAAGTTTAATTTCATACACTAAACAAAAGCTCCAAGTTTTGTAACCAAAATTGTTAATAGTCACCACAATATCAAAAGATTAAAGAATTTAGAGAAAATGCAGTAAAAAAAAAGAGGTCGGAATAACTTATAGAAAGGGTTAATAATGTGAAATATTGAAACAGCAGAGATGTCACAAAATAAAGTTATCTGTAATGTAATGTCTTTATGCTTTTTTTTTATAATAAGAATATCTCTATAAGTTAGTATCCTATAAGATGCATCATCTGTCTATATGAAAAGTCTAATCACACTATTCTGTATAGGAATAATGAGTTATAATTAATAATCATGTCCATTGGTTTGAGCATCTTGGCTGAAGAAAAAGATTTTCAGACATGTATGGTACAGGGAAACAGACAGATAAGGCCTTTCAAGTGAGAGCCTGGACCATAACACCATTGCTTGCCGGTATGAGCTCACATTTAATTTGAAATATTGAAGAGCTTTAAAAAAAGATATATTCAAATGTTTTCATGAAACTCCTGAGAATTTAAATAAATAACCTTTCAAATGGAAAAGATTCCAATTACAATTATTTTTGCTAGCTCAGGTCCACTTTAAAAAATGGTTTTAGCTTCATCCTTTTTTTCTCCTGCCATGATACATAGTACTGTGGATTCAAAAAAAGTTGTTCATTGTACTTTTCTTTTTCTGTAGTATTCAGAACTATCACCTCACTTTAAATGGGGAAAATTGCTTTATTCAAAAGTACAAACCATGACAATACTTTTCAAGTCTGCTTGAAGAGTTAACAGGAAGATGAAAAATTATAATTTCTCAGGCATATTGTCAAAGCTAAAATTCAAACTTTATTGGCAATAAATAGACAAACTCAACATCTGACATTTTATTTAGTGATAGGCTTGATTGACAAATTTATAAAACAGTCCTATTCAGAATATTCCTGACATTTTGAGTAGCTATGATTGAGAATGTTGTTTCAACTTCGTAAGTACAGCCAGATTTTGAGAAGACCTCAAGGCCAGATTTTTAAGTACTCTTCCTCTAAAACTGGAAATAATTACTTTAAAATAATATTTTTTCTTCTAAGGGCAAAAAAAAAAAAAAAAAGAGCAAACTCAATAGCTCCAAACATAACACTTATAATACACTTTTGTAACTCAATCTCTTTTGGCAATCTGGCCAATTAATTTGAGTGCCAAAGGGGAGCTGATTCTTTAGGAAACGTGACCTCAGTCAGCAGTGCTGAGTCTTTACTAGCTTTTACTAGTTTGATCGTCATGAAATTCAGACACTACAATTTTTGACATCTAAAGAAGAAAAATGAAAATATTTATATGATCAGCTGTATCCTTTAGTATAATATGATATATATCTGTATCTATATAAGACATGTATATTTAGAGAGAAATATGTATATATACATAAATATATGTGTTGCCTGGTCAGTCACATCTAAAGATTCCGAGGGCTTTTTTAAACTTAAGGACATAAGGATTGTAAGGCATCTAACACAATGGAATCTAAACTGGGATTGAAATTTCCTTCAAGTGTTAAAACATCATGATCACTTCTTGGATTTTTTTAAACTCAAATTTTTTAGTAACTCATGTGTTCATTATAAAAAAAAGTTTGCACAAATTTTACAATGTTACATCAGAATTCAAGCAAGGTATGTATGTTCAGCATCTCTTTCCACATTTGCACAAGTACAAGTAAAATGAATAACTGACCTTTTAGACTGGTGACCACAGAATTACTGTTTGCAATGACAAAGTTCTTGTGCCAGCAAATACACAAAAGAAAGAGGCTTTCCAGTTGTAATAGCTCAGTTGTGAGTTGTGATCTAATTTGAGATATGTCCTTCAGCGGTAATTTTCTTCTAAACAGGGAGTCTGACAACTTTTCTTGTCCATTCAAGACAGTGCAAGATAAATTGTAGTAAAACAGAGTCCACAGCATTGTGAAAGCCAAACGTGCATTAAGAGACTACTCAGCAGATAGAAAACTGTTCACAAAGGCTTGATCAAGCTACTGGAAGATGAGCTGACTTAGGAGTGGGCTAAAGCATTTTACTTCAGGACCCATGCATTTAATGATCATGTTTTTAGCTATTAGCTCAGCAAGAGACTGGTCTCAAAATGCTTTCTGTACATATAGTGACACACATGCTTAGAGAGCGAGATGGTACATATTCCTTCTGGACAGTAAAGCCAAGTGTCTGTATATGAGTTAAAATGTTAATCATGCTGAAGCACTCTATTCCAGCTACAGCCAGAGCTATAATGGTCTGTTGAGCAAAAATTAGGGGTGGCAAGTATGTTAGATGGACAAGGCTGAAATATGAGTGGGACTTGTATCCGTCATATGAAGACAGAAAAAAAACTTCCTCCATCTCCAAGGTCCTCGAAACTACAGATGTAGACAGATGAAAAGACAATAGATGAAAAAACAAAGGATGTTATTATGGATGATGCATTTGTTATAAGAGATGGCAGCACCCCCCCCACCCCACCCCCTCCCTGCACCCAGTCATCAAAAACTACAGAAAATAAGGAAACTAGGCAATTACTTAAGAAGATAAAGAAATAATTTGTTTATTCATTTCTCATAGAGTCTGGTTTTGTAACTCTGATCAAGGTAGGTAAAAAATAATTTACATGCACTGTCAACATGTGTAAGAGATTTTTTTAGATAGTTACAACTATAACTATGTGAATGAGAACCTGAAATGATTATTGGATAGTCATTACTCAAGTAATATACAAAATTAAGAAACAAAGAGAATAGATATTACTATATTCACCTGATGTTGTTCATTGTATAAAAATTTATTTCAAGAATATTCTAACTGCTTCATACAAACATACACATAAAAAATATTCAAAGGAAAAAAATGCATACATGAAATAAGAAAATTCAGTTTGTGGTTATCTAAGAAAGTTGCTGATTATCTACATTTGTTTGTTTCTATTTAAGGAACTGACCATTGTAGAAGAATAAATTATGGGACATTAGGAATGGGGCTGCAGCCAAGCCTCGTCCTTAATAGGGTGAGCTGTGTAAAACAGGTGACCATCATTAAAGGAAAAGAAGCCCGGAATGCTGAGGTGCATTGACCAATCACAAAAGAGTGAAAGGGCACACAGGTGTGCTGCATATGAGAGACAGGGTATAAAAGGTTGTACTGGGGAATCATGAAGTGCTGATGCTTGAAGCCATTCCTGATGTTGGGAGTTTTGAGTCTTCTGTTAGACCACTACTAGCTTTAATGAATGAAGGGAAAAGAAGATTATGAAAACTGACAACTCATACAAGGTTCTGTTGCCTTTCTACAGTTAATTTATTCAGGTTCATGTCAATGAGACGAACTATGCTGTAAGGTGTCATTCAGTGTGAGTCTCACAAGTTTGGGTTTAGGCCTAGTTTAAAAAGCCAAACAGCTATAGAAAATGTGTACAAGAACAGGTTAAAACTCAGAGAAGTGACTCAAATTCAAGCCAACAAGGCTTCCTAGTCCTGCAGCACCTCATTACCAAGTCTGTGTGCAATTCGCATTCAAATTCTGTTTCAATTATGTTTCTTTTAAATTCTTAACCTGAATAAGCAAAGGAGCAACTAGTTTTCTCCATATCCTCTAGTCTTAAATTAAATTTTATAAATTAGACGGTATAGAATATGTCAATATTCAATTCTTTTAGAGAAATATGATTGCCCTTGCATTCAAATGACTCAAAGCTTTGCATAACTGAGGGCAATTGCAGTCTATTTACTAGAAGACTACATTCACATGAATTTAGGCTAAATACAGCAAAGATGGATATGTCATGTGATGACTTAATATATCATAGAATTTCTAACATTTTAAATAGAAAGACAATGCCAGTTATGTGCTAAATTATCACCTTCCTGTCCACACTGCCAAGTATTGATATCCAGCAAACATATTTGAAGCATGCTGTAGATCAGTTAAACCTTGCTTAAATTTAAATTAATTTTCACTTTGATCCCACAAACATATTTTTGTTCTGTCTCAGATATATATGAAAAGTACAAGAAATTAAGAGTTTTAAGACAGAAATGTGAATTCTGATGTTGGACTTGAGATAACCCTGACACAGTACTATGAAGCTTAAATGGATCATATGATAGGCAAATATTGGTAGAACTGAAAGCACTTTCACTTTGTATTGGAAAAATACAAAAATAGGATGAGGAAAAATGAGTGATGGAAGAGTTTGGAGGAAAACTATTTATACAGAATTGTTTCTCAAAAGCTCATGTAATATGTTTGTAATTGCAACATTTATTTCATGAAATATTTTTAAAAATATTTAATTAAAATATAACATTTTGCAAAATATTAAATATATTTTCTATTAAATAATACATAATTCCATTGTATTTATTTTTCAAAATATAAATTCTAATTATGTCAACATATGTAAGTATAGAATTCTATTAAAGTCATACTGTTTTATTATGTAAAAATAAATCAGAAAGTAAATTATTCTTATGTATCATTTAATTAAATATTTTTAAATGCATTGTTGGAAATCCAGGAAGAAGAGACATTTCCGAGAATATAAAACATCCTCACCAACCTAAGTGCTACCAAAATGCTGTAAATTAATTGGAAGACTCAACCTTACAAGCCCAAACCCAGACTTAGTAATTGAACCTGTTTTCAGCTTACATGTAAGAAGGAAATTATAGTCTATCTGTTATAAGTATGTGTTTTAATACTGGACCATAAGAAATTTGCTCTAGAAAGCAAAGTATAATTGACTAGGATCTTATATAAAACTCCAACAAAGTGATCTTTAAGATAAACTCAAAACTCAGGTTGCTTGAAAACTGGTAACACAGTGGATAAAAAATAATTTTTAATTAGCATATGAAAGAAAATATTCATTAGTTATTAGATAAAGAAAAAGAGAACTAATAAAGCAGTTTGGATGTCCACTGTGTATTCATGAAAGTCATTAATCTCTCTTAGAAAATCCGTTTGATGGAGCTGTCAGTTCTAAACCTGAAATTAAAGACAAAATTTATTAGTTCCTGTACCTGAAGAAAAATAAAATCTGAACAAAAAGCAATGTCCTAAGCAAGACACATAAGCAATAACAAATTGAGAATTGATTGAGCTGCTGTTTCTTTGTTTTCAACGATATATACTAATACATATTTAAGTATTTGGAACACTGATGGAAATCCATCTCTGACATTTACATGAAGGGCTGGTGTAGAAATTGTTATTTTTAAGCCTAGAGATGTTACTTTTATAAATGAAATTACAGGGCACTGCCAGACCATATACTATAGAGGGTATAATTTAAGTTTGATATAGAAAGGCTTTTGATATATGACAAAGGCTGTTAGCTGTGTTTTTTTCCCAAACAAGTACGTGTCAAACATTTAATGCAGTCACTCAGTAACAGAAAGTCCACATAAATTCTCTACAGTACACTAAAGTGTCTCTCAGGTTTTCATACATTTCACTAGTTCCTTCCTTCTTGCCTTTTTAAATGCCAGCAGGAAAATCCCTTGGAACTGCATCCCCAAATTGCAAGTAATATCACATTGCTGAGAAATAAGGCAAACCAAGTTAGAAGAGAGAAGAAAGGAGGATGAACATAGCTGAAATGCAAAAGACAAAGGATGAAATGAAGACAGATGATAGCAGCTTTAGGTTCCTCTTTACAATCCTTGTTCAGACGAGTCAACAGCAGTGAAATTATAGATGGTTATGAAACCAAAACACTCTACCTGAATGCAGACTTAAATTTTAGTTTGGTAAAGTCAACCATGATTGAAAGAAAATCTCAGTAGAATTGCAATTTGTTCTAAGTCACAGAATATAGTTTTAGAAATGCTTTCTGAATAACTAGTATGGTTTTTCAATTTAAAACCTCATACTATCTCCCAGGTTGGTTTTCCCTGCACATTTGCTGGCTGGAATATATTTGCTCTGACCAATGTAGACAAGCTTGAAACTACAATAATAATGGGCCATGTTTCATTCTCTTAATCCACCTGAAAATTTAATCTAACTGGAGAATGGAAACCAAGTGATATAGACAGGAAGAAATCCAATTGCTATTGTTTGAGACACCCTGCCATTGTAATAAAATTTAAATAATTTCAGACTAAATATTTTAAGGTTTTGAATGTTCAGCTCCTCCTCAATATAAATGCATGGAAAACAGCAATGACAAAGAAGTCATCAATTTATTAGCCTTCTGCCTAATATTATTTATGTATTTACCCACATATTTGCATTCTCTCTAGACTTATGTATGTACAGCTGTAATCTCTTGGCCCACAAAATATATTCACACACAGCTCTTTTGATGGTATCATGAAAATATGGAAAACAGTTCTATTTCCAAGGCTTCATCTTGTGTTTATTACTTGGGATGTGACTTCCCTCACCAGACATCAGTTAATAAAAAGCTAAGTTCCCTAAGCTAATTACCTATGTTTCTGTGAGAATTGATAAGAGATAGAGAAGCTGTAGTAATGTCAAATTGTCCTTAGCAGGTACCGGCCCTTGGTGTCAAGTAGAGAGAGAGTTTAAATAATATAAACACTTACAATTATTTTTCTTTTATCTTTTTTTTTTTTTTAATATTAAAGAAACACCACGCATTTTTATTCAAATGTTTCTTTCAGCATCTGTAATAGTATTTCCAGTCTATTAGTCACAATCAGAAACACTCTGAATCCAAATATAAATCTATGTTCTGTCAAAGCCAACTGTAAAAATATCGGGTTTTTGAAAGCACCTTTTATGGATTTCAAATTCTCTAGTCCTCTCAGAGTCATGACACTATCTGTGCTGGTATCCTGCATGGTAAATGAGAATTTGTCTGAGTAAGAAATTCACATATTAAGGTAAAATCAGCATAGGATTTGAAGACATTAGAAAACTTAAGAGGCATAGGTGGTATTACCATAGCAAAACCACTTTCTGCAGTCTAGTTCCCTAACTCCCTGGAGTACATTCATACCTTTCAACGAAGCTGCTGATTCTTACTGTTTTCCTAGCTGTGCATCATTATGTGCACTTGTAAGGAAATAGGTTTCATGGTTGAGAGTTCTCCTTTTAAACTACATCTGAAGACAGAATCTGAGGGTGTTTTTGCACTTTTTTTATAATGACAATTCATCTGGTTCCTTTAAAAGTAAGGCTGATGTCTCGAACATTGGATTATGACTTCAGGCTGAGAATCAGCAGCAGTAGCAGATGCACTCCCAAAAAACAAAGATCCTGTTTTCATGCAAATGCTCCTAGTAGTAAGGAACAATGGAAGATAAATATTGAAAAATATATAATATGGGAACAGAATAGCTTGTAAACAGTGCTTTCGGAGTCAGCTGCTCTTTAAGCAAACTAGAATAGAGTAGCTCTAGAGACACATTACATGATTCAGTGTAATTACTAGCTTGTTCAAGTAAGTGCATTTTATCTGATTCTAATCTGAATCCTTCAATTCAGCTATATGGTACAGTGATCTACTTTGTATTTTGGAAAATGTACCATACAGTTACACAGACAATGTATCTTCAAAATTTTATAAAATATTAGATGTTATGACAGAAAAAATGAAATAGAGAAGGGATTTTCAGCAAAAGTAATATTTTCAGAGTTATGAGAAGAGTTTAGAGACATTGTAAAACACTCTTTTTTTTTTTTTTTTTTTTCAGTTAAAACCCACAAAAATATACCTTGTTTGCGGTTACTTTTATTAATTTCCTTGGAACATTTTCTGAGGTGATTTTTGTTTCCTCACAGTGTTCCCAGAAAACAAAAATATTTTTAATATTTAGACATAATTTTGCATATACTCTTTATGTAAAGTGTTTTTTCCCTAGAAAATGTCCTAACCACTAAGATATTTCATATGATGATATCACAGGTATCAATCACATCATCTTCACAAAGTAAGAGAAAATAAAGTAAATTAGACCAGAAAAAGGACATAAGATTTCTAGAAAATGTATAGCTCAAGCAGTTGGAGAGGGAAGTCCAGAATAATTTTCCTTGCATTATGAGTGCTGTTTTTGTATATCACTTACAAATTGTTGACCAGAGAAGCTGTTGATGTCCCATCCCTGGAAGTGTTTAAGGCCAGGTTGGATGTGGTGTTGAGCAACCTGTTCTAGTGATATGTGTCCCTGTCCATGTCAGGGGAGATGGAACTAAGTGATCTTGATCTTCCTTCCAACACAAAGTATTCTATTATTTTATGCATCTAGGAGAGTGACTTGGATACAAGACCAGTATATAAATTATTATGTTACATCATATCATTTATTGCTTCTCTTTCCAGTCCAAAATAATTTGATTGTTTTCTTCGCCAGTAAAATAGTTAACACTTCGAAAAAGAAGACTGAAATATCTTAGTGCAGGATGGTCTCTAGCTAGAGGGTCATATGGAATTTGTAGATATCAAGTTGTCTCTATTCAGACTGAATTTTGATAGAGAAGTCTGGATCAGGGAAAATGTTGATCTCTAGTCCTATAGCTTTATATGTATGGTTGCATTTATGTGTAATCAGTTTCTTTAAAGTTGCATGATTGCTGCCAACACAAGAAGCAGGAAACCACTGTGTAACTGGAAAGCTGGATCCTGAAACCCCGTAGGATGAACATGATGGAACATCCCAAACTTTCCTGAACAATGTGTTCCAATGTCTCACCACCCTCACTGTAAAACACTTCTTCCTTATATCCAACCCCTTTCAGTTTAATACTCTTTTCCCTTATCCTGTCACTACAGGGCTTGGTAAAAATTTTCTCTCTCCATCTTTTTAAGCTCCCTTTATATACTGAAAGGCTGCAATGAAATATTCCCAAACCCTTCTCCTCTCCAGTTAAGAAAAACTTCAACTCCTTTGAGTTTTCTTAGGAGAGCTTTTCCAGTTCTCTGACCATTTTTACGGTCAGGGCATGATCACTGCAGGCCACATTGCCATCAGTCTTAACCTCTGTAATTACTTCTTGAAAATTGGCAAGCACAGAGCTAACAATATTTTTCTGATCAGGCTGTACCACATGAATTAAGAGATTATCCTTGTTAGTTTAAGGTGTGAATCACTAAGTAAGCCAATCTGCCAGCTAAGACGCTCCTTCCTCTTCTAGATAGGTGGATCCAGGTCAGATTATGGATCCAGAAAGGCCTGTTTATTTTGGTTGGTTGTTTCTCCCCAGTGAAGTTCAAGGCAAAATGCTTAACTAGATCATTTTATCTTTCTGCTTCAGTTTCATTGAATGAGCTGAGGAGGATTAGATTATTTTCTCATGACTTTGTCTCTCCATGCCTGTGTTCTCTCTAAGATTTTAGGCTAAAAAGGACATTAAATTCATTTACAGCCCTGAAAAACCTATGTTTTCGGTAAAATGTTTTATAGTACTTCCAGGACAAGTACTTCAAGTCAGTAAAATAATAGGAAATGCTCTTTTGTGTGGGAGGGAAGAACCTCAACATAGATCTCTAACTACTGGCTTTTATTTTAGGAATTTTGCAGAGCCTTAGTGAATGTAAAAAGTACAGAATAAGAGTAAGTTTAATATACATATATCTGTTGATTGCACTGTACAAGAACAGGTTATTTTTCTGTAATATTTTGCTATCTATATCATAAGAATTCCTTTATCTTGGTGAGTTGTACCTAGAAAGAGGTATGCTATCACTCAGTAATTTTTTTTTAATGAAGCAGTTCTACACAATTAGTTTGCTTCCTTGCAAACTCTTTGAAATTCCACAGACCTTTATTGATCTACTTTCAATCAATTGACCACAGTCTTACAGAATAACATAAATAGTTGACGTACTAACTAGAATTTCAGACTCTTTTCAAATGAATACTTGACCAGTCAGTGGGACTCTCAAACCTGTAACTTCATCACTAGCAGTAATGTCAATGAATAAAAAGGTTATCTTTTAATGCTGTTTGAAAGACAGAGAAAATAGGGATTGCTTAAGAGACACAAAGAGACAGATACAGTGAGGGAGGCTGTTGGTCACACAGATCACTAGAATCACATAACTTCCACTGTAAAGGTGCTCTATCTTCTCTGTGAGTCCAAATGAGTAGTTTCAGGGCACTCACACTTTATAAAAGAAATTAAAAACCCCAACAGCCTTGCCAAAATAAAATCTTTCTTTTCCTCTGAATGCTTAATTCCTTTTAACTTTGATGGTGCAAGGCATGAACATTGTGTTTGAACTAGTGAAAATTCACATCTCTTCATAAAAGATTGCAGTCAAATATTTTAATAGACATTCATTTTGTCTCCCATTCTTTCAGTTTATTTCTTTCCCAGGTATTATAAAGCTTAAAAAATAAAAATACTCTGGATTTTCTGTCAGTAGATGTAGATAATAGGAACTAAATCCATAAATGCAGAATGTTATTAAAGGACAGAAAACACCTTCTTGAACATATAACAATAAAAATAACATCAGCATAGCCTCTTAGGCTTACTTTTCTCAGCTTTTTTTTTTTTTTTGTCCCCTGTACTATAGAGAATTTTTAAATGTGTATATGTATTACTACAAACTTCCTTGAAAAAGAGAACTTGCTTGGAGCCATTAAGTAGAAAAGTGTTTTCTTAAGCAGTGATATAAATCTAGTTCTTTCTTTTATGTTGCAGTGTTCCAGTTTTGTGGAATTACTTTTGTGACAAGATATAACATATTTGTAGGTATTGATTTTTTCAGATGAATATTCAAGGAAAGAAAGGTATAAAATATAATCATTAAATATTTCCAGCTATTTCAATCTTTTTAAAAGATAGATGACACAATCTGAAATTCACTCAGTCAAGTCTACATTTTAAAAATTATGCATTTACCACAACTATTAAAACCTGAAATGAAAGAAGGAGACAGCAGCAGCAGAGACAACCTGTCAGTGATGAACTGACCCCATTCCCAGTCTCCCTGTGCTGCTGGGGGGAGGTAGAAACCAGGGAGAGGTGGGAATAATGAGTTTTTAAGATTTTGTTTCAGTTATCTTGCTCAGATTTTGATTCAGGTAATTTCCCCAATTCAAATTTGTTTTTCCCATGATGGTATTCAGTGAGTGATCTCTCACATGATCCTTAACTCTTGAGCTTTTTCTATATTTTCTCTATGTCCAGTTGACGAGGGAAATGATTGAGAGGCTTTGGTGGGTGTCTGGCATCCAGCCAGGATCAACCCACTGCAAAAACCTGGGATAAACTTTACCTTTTCTTCTCTGTTGTTTTAATCCTTTGCATACCATAGGGATATACAAGGTATAGATGGAACATTAAACAAGTCACAAGTGAACATTTCACATAGTGAGCTGTTTCAAATAAATTATTCTGGAATTCTTTTCTGTTTCTTTTTCCTAAATCTTTAATTATATATATTTAAATCCTTATAGATTTTTCTTCAAAAATTCTTTGCTTTTAAAATACTATTTAGTGAAGTCTTAATTTCTTCAATCATTCATACCTCCAGATTGCCCACGTGTTGTTTCTTCAAATAGTGATGCTTTTTGACCTTTTTCTAAAGCAGTCTAAATCTCACAGTTTTAATACAAGACCAAGTAAAATATGTTGATTTCACCTGAACTGCACTTTTGCATTTTCTTTTCTGCTGACAGTGACATAGCTGATGTGAATATACAAGAAATGCTTGACAGAAAGTGCTCCACAGCCTGACGGATTTATGCACACTAAGGACTGAAAACCTTCAGCACATCCTGGACCCAGTATCAGGTAGCATCTTTTCTTTCTACTGCTTCTGTACCTTTCTGCATATTTTCTTTCTACTGCTTCAAAACATCCATGGTTTCTTGAGAGCAGATATCTTTTTTTTTGCTTCCTCTATTATTAATCACAAAGCAGGAGATTCTCTTCTTCCATATTGCCATAATGCTACTGACTGAACAGGACCAGACCTTGTAAAGTTATCCCTAGACAGAAGAGGACACGATTTCTGCCATTGTGGAGAGGACTGCACAATTTTAGAGAAGATTAAAACCTCTGCTGATAAAGCAGGTACAAACAAACTCTATTTTGGAAAAGGAATCTGTGGTTCAGCGAATTCTCGCCCCTCAGCATGAACCACTATTTCAAATCATAAATTATACCTACATTTCAAAGTGTATTACAGGTGTCTGCTACTTCTGTGCAATTCATTGGTGGGAATTTTTTCAGATTCTACTGAGAGATTTACTTTCATAAAAGCTTGAGTTTTCTGTTTGGTTTTTGCAATGTCTGTAGGACCTCTTCTCTGGTAAGGATGACAAAGAAGAATGGATATATATAGGAGACTGTACATGCAATTTAAGGAACAGACTTTACCATAAGATTTAGCCCTCCATTCTTCCTAAATCCATTAGGGTTATGAAGGATTTCTTTCTTCTCTCAGAACATAAGGGGTCAAAGAATAAGTTTTAGAGTCATACATAATAAAAAATGTATCATGCTGATACATCACTATGAACATTTTTTCCACATAGAATTAAAGGAATCAGACTTTGGAAGAATGACAAGGTAACCACAACAAAAATAGGTTCATCACACTAAAACAAGACAGAATGATGATGAGAGTTGTATTGTAATTGTGAATCAGTTTATGACAAGAACACTATTCTAAACGGGGTCTGGATAAAAAATTCGTTTTAAATAAGGAAATTCTCAGAAAATGTATTAGCCAATACAAAGAACCAAAGGGGATGGGAATAAAACCTGAAAATTGAGCAGAACAGAAAGCTATTGTAGTGCAATAAAGTTATTTCTACATTTTTCACTAGCTGACTAATATGTTTGGTTCAAAAAGTTCTTGCATTGCTACTTCCAGAAGCAATTTTTTAAAATATTTGAGACTGGTGTTTTTGTAAAGAGTAAATTAGTTTATCTCAATACATGAGAACTGACCCAAGTTTTCACAGGCTGGACCAGAAGGAAAAAAGATTTTAAAACCTAGGTACTTTCTGAAGGAATACATTAATATATATTTAACTTTAATCTTCACTATGTTCACATTTTTCTGACTTCTACTACTGTAAGTAAAATGCACAGGACGATAAATTTTGAAGACATATGCCATGGTTTGTTTAAATATTGTCATTTAAATGCTACATATTCATGTATGCCCTTACTTTTTTCATTAACTAATTTTATAGGCAATTTAGAGCTCTCCATATTGTAGCTACAGGATGCTCTGCAAAGTTCTACAGGTCTTTAAATACAAACAGATATGTCTTTAAGCACAAATGAGTTAATTCAGAATCTCTTAAAGTAAATCAACATTCAATTTTATTAGAAGCCTTTAATTTTCAGCCTAACACATTATGCACATGTTTAAAAATAAACTCTTGTCAGACATCTAGTGATATTGAAATGGCCGCTAATCCAAAACTTTTATATTAAGGAAAATTCTGTTGCTGCCATGGCGTCTGTCCTGGAAATGCTTGCCCAGCTCAGCTGGACACCGAGGTCAGCATTGGCCACCTTCCCAAACCTCAGGAGGTAAGGACGGCTGCTTTGGGTTCGGAATTCCTGAGCCCCAGGGAGACCTTGGCGATGATGACAAAGGCAAGGAGTCGTCTCCTGCAGGGGTTTGTAATCCAACTTTATTTGGCAGCTCAAAAGAGCTACCTCGGTCACAGGGTAAACAGCCTGCACGAGCCGCGTGCAGCCTCTGGCACAGGCTTATAGCAGTGGATGGTAACCAGGGGATGGCCCTACAGTGGGCCAATGATATCAAACAGGGGTGTGGAAATCAGGGTGACAAACATGAAGGAACACCAACGGGGAAAGGGGGTAGGAGGAGACCTGTCTGTCCAGCCTATCACTCGATGTTCCGGGTGGAACCTTCCAGAAAGAAAGAAAGGGCTGCCAAGTGATGGCCAGGTCCAGGGGCGGGGTCCTCAGAAGGGCTGCATTTCAGTGTAGGAGAGAAAGGAGGATTGACATAGGGATAGGAGGAGGTAAGGGAGAGCAGGACCACTTACATGGGGGTGCAAGACTAAACCACTTAAAAAATTGAACAAACTCAACACAATGCAGCAAGTTGTGTTACAGCTCAAGGCTTCTGTGATCGAAAAAGATAATTTCCAGAGTAATTCAAGTTTTACTTTAAGAAAAAGAAAATAATACGATGGCATAAACAGGAAAAATTGTGTGGTTCAGTTTCTGTCTAATTAGCTTTAACTGAGGCTTTCAAATAATGGCTCTATCATTTCTTAAAATGAAACTCTACTATTTCAGGTTGAAGCAACACCTTGTTTCTTTTTTCTCTTTTTTCAATGCATCATCACAACACATATTTTTCTGTTAATAGTAGTAATTTCAAAAAAGGATTCTTTAGACTTTAGTCAATAGGAGAAATAATTATGCAAAACACCCCAACTGAAATATTGTGAAAAACAATTAAAAT
Source organism: Taeniopygia guttata (assembly GCF_048771995.1). Taxonomy (NCBI): domain Eukaryota; kingdom Metazoa; phylum Chordata; class Aves; order Passeriformes; family Estrildidae; genus Taeniopygia; species Taeniopygia guttata. The sequence continues at coordinate 29,148,561 of NC_133027.1, read as the reverse complement.
GGGTTACATTTAAAACAATTAAATAGATTTAATTATTTTTCAGAACTTAATATAAATATGTTGTCCTCTGAGAAAATATATTTTAGTAGTTAATTGAATGATAAAAATTTGTATGATAATGAAATGTTTTAAAAAAAAGAGAGGTTGCAACATTTAAAAATCTCCTCAGCTTTATTGTGAGTCTTGCTATGAATATGTGTTGTTGGCTTGAACTTGTGCTCAAATGCATCAACAATATAGCTGTACTAGTAAATAAAAGTAACTTAGAAACATAATTCTACAAGAATGTACCAAGAACATTCTCAGCACACAATGCAATTAACAAGCAAATATTCAATTACTCATTTTTACACAACAAAGGGAAACACAAATTGCAACTGATGTGTCACATGGTGGTTTTGTGCTTTTGTTTTGATATTACAATTTATTTTTTTTTTTCAAAAGTAATAGTTTGGGGTTTTCAATTTGAAAGAAATCAAGCACTTCTAGCTAATTGAGTATAAAATGAAAAAGTTACCAGGGACATATAACATGCATCTCCAGGCTGTTTTATATGAAGAAAATGGGAATGAGATCTTTTTAAAGGTTAGTTTCTTTCTCTCAGGCAGCTTAGATTTTAAGCACCCATCTATTTCTCATTTCTACTCTACTCTGTCTACACTAGCCGAAGGCTGACTCAGTCTAGCTTTCTGTTTCTAAGATGAGCCTGATCTTTGCTTCACCTTTAAACTAGTCTTCACTTTTTACACCTGAAGCATCTTTCATCACCTAAATGTGGAGATATTTACTAATTACATATTTATTATTGGGATGACCACATTGTACTGGCCTGAAATCTGGAAATGGTTTGAGATTATGGCTATTCAATAGATGGAGCTGACTCATAAACTGAGACGTTTCACCTTAATTATTTAGGCTGCAAATCATCTCCAGGAACAGAATTAAAGGTCAGAAATGTACAAAGGAGCCTTCACTGATTTTTCTCTAGATTTTTCTCCCTATTGCATTTCTACCTATTTCCTTTATAATTGGCTGGAAATCTTGTTGGGCGTCTTGTCTGTTCATTGTTCATTAGCATTCTTAGTGCTACATCTTACAGGCTCTTTTTTAATATGACTTTTGGCACATCCAGAATTAAAAAAATCATTATCTCTATCTTCTCTACCTAAAATATCTTTAAATAAATATGTTAATATTTTGTCACAAATGCTATTTTACATAGATATAAACCTTCCCCCACAATCAATCCATGTAACCTCAGTAACACAAAAGACAGTCCCAATCCTAACCTGTATCCAAATTTCAGGCTTTTGTATTTGACCAACATCTTACCATTGCATCTGGTTTTGAATCACCTCCTGATTTCTTGCTTTCTTCCTTCTTTTCTTCTTCCTTCTTCCTGACTTCCCATGCCTTGCTATTCTTTCAGAAATGTTTGGAATCTGCTATGTTTCATCACCCTGCATGATACTTCATCATAGTCATGAAATGCTGATTTCTAGATCTTTAAATTCTTCTGCCATAAAGTGTGCCCATTGACAAGTAAAACGGAATAGTTTATCACAAGTGTCCTTCTCCTGTGTACCTGATAATTTCCATACATATCATGCCACTGATGCTAATACTATCAACCTAATGATGTCATGGTCGGAAAGTTCTAGAGGGGCTCTACTGCTGAAAACTTTTTTAGCACTTACATTAATCATTGAATAAATGTACATGTCATTAGAAAAACATAAAATATAACAATTTATCAAGAATGTATGTATGAAACTTAAAAGAATAAATGCAAATTGTTACACGTATTATACACACAGATCATGTACCTACATTTGCACACACACAAAAGACCACACACCTACCCTATATTAAATCAAATGTCTTAATAATAAGGTCTGTGGCTCAGAACCTTAACAAGATTAATTCAACCCAGAACTCACCTCTGAATTTGGTTGTACAAAACAAAGTACAGTCAGTACTTTGGTCAGTATATCTGTCTGCCTTTATTGCTGCAACTGATATTCCAGTGGCCACTTAATTAGACTGATTAAAGTAGCCTTTTCACTGAACAGACCAAAGTATAAATACATATTTTTTTGATATTTGACAAATAATTTAGCCATTTATTTCCCAATCTCTCAGAATAACACTGATTAAAACAACATCCAGAGATAATAGTTATGCCTTTCTGATTCCACATATTTATTGCTGTACTGAGAAATTTCTATAAGTTGCAATTTCTTATGATTAAGTATTTCTTCTATCAATGTTTCCAGAACATTAGATCAATTAATATTTAGCTTTGATTGGTAGTACTTATGTAACATCTACGTCCTTTACTTAAGTGATAAATTAGCTGCTTGTGGTGAATCGCTTGGTCTTTCCCTTTCTCATATTCAGACAAATACCTAATCCAGAAATGCTCCTGCTGCTTGTTACAGAGTTTCATGAAGATGTTCAGGATGTAATTTATCCTGGCCTGGTACTATGTCAGTTTTAATAGGTCTAATTTCCTTACTCCCTGCTTCATTGTGACCATAAAGCCTTTTAGTATTTCACTTGCTTCACCAGGAAAATTTATCCCAGGCTGTGGAATATGACCTTCAAATTCTTTCATGCATACACTAGCAAAGGATTCATTCAGCCTCTTGGCAATATGAACCTCATTTGTCATTAACATCTCACTCTTGTCCTTCAATAGTTCATCTGACTCCTTGTCTACCTTCCAGCCAGTATTGTAATTGTAACATTTTAATTCGTTTATTGTTTTAGTTTTCATCATTGTTAGCACTAAGAACCCTAGCTTCTGATCTCAGACTTCTTTTTTTCTTTGGACTTGTCTCAAAGGAATTTTCTTTCAACACTTTGAGAACCTATTTTCTTGCACTGTTTTTTCATATCTAATAAAAACCCTTATTTATGCAATGTGTTTGCTTCATATAACACCATTCCTTATGATATCTGTCTCTTTTCTATGTCCTTTTCTTCTTTCTTCCAATTAATCTATTTTATACAAGACTATGTGCATTTTCCAAATTAACAGAATAAAGTGTCAGATAATATTCTGGGTTTTATTTTTTCATCCTGGTTATGTCTATCTCTGGATTGATTGATACCCCAGAGGGTCATGCTGCCATCCAGAGGGGCCTGGATTCACTGGAGAAATGGGCTGAAAAGAATCTCATGAAGGTGAGCAAGGGGAATTGCAAAGTTCTGAACCTGGGGAGGAAAAACCTAAGGTGTCAATATCTGATGGGAGCTAGCCATCTAGGAAGGCACTTGGCAAAAAAGACCTGGGGGTACTGGTACACCTGGCCTTCATTATATAAAGTATTACCAGCAGGTTGACAAAGATAATCCTCCTCTACTCAGCCACAGCTGGAGTGGTGTGTCCAGTTCTGGGCGTCCCTTGTACAAGAGAAGCATGGACATACTGGAGAGAGTCCAATGAAGAGCCACAAAGGTGGAAAAAGAAAAGCTATTTACCACAGAAAAGAGAAGACTCAGGGGCAATCTTATCAATGTGTATAAATACCTGAGAGAACACAGAGCATAACAGAGCCTACATCTTTTCAGTGACAGTACCAGAGCCAATGGGCACAAACTGAAACAGAGGCCACCCTGTCTGGATGTCACAAATTTTTACTGTTAGGGTGACTGAGCACTGGCACAGGCTGCAAAGGGAGGGTGTGGAGTTTTCATCCTTGGAGACATTCAAAGGCCGTCTGTACACAAACCTTCCCAGCCAGCTCTAGGTATCCCTCCTTGAGCAGGGCAGTTAGACCAAATGACCTCCAGAGGTCCCTTCTGACCTCGACCATTTTGGGATTCTGTGAGGAGTCCCTAAACTTGGTCATTTTTCTGCACTGCCTTGTAACACATATGCATACAAATACTTTGGAAAACCAGTCATAGTCTCTTTTTGTAAAATTAATTCAAATATTTTTCTTCCTTTTTTTTGGTCACAAAGGGAAAACTTCAGTCTTTTTTCACAATATTTCTCCTCACATGTTCAATTTTGAAATTAATTAATATAAGTGGTGACCTGTGAAGCAAAACTATATCAAATGCAACCTGCTTATTCTTGTGTTGAATGATTCAGTTTGCCAGTTCAAAACCATATAAAACCTTTAATATTAATACAGGAATAATATCTGTTTCCCTAAAAAATTTTGAAAGCACTTCCCAAATCTGTTTTCCTCACTATTTCTGCTTTGATATATAAACACTTATCAGCTGTACTATTGCATTTTCTATTATTTTGGCCATGAAGTAAGGTGTTGAATGGCTGTAATGGGCTGAATTTGGACTGCCACAGTCTGCCATCCTTGATTACTTGCCCAACAAAGATAAACTGATAGACTTGTTACAATTATACTTTATAGAGATTTTCAGTAGCAGGATTGGAGTGATTTCTGTTAGCAGGAAATTTGGTAACAACACAGACCCACTAAAGTATATTAAAATATACTTAGGAGAAGTGGCATGATTTGTGCTTTCCTAGGAGTTTGAGGAATATAAGCACAGGTAAATGAAATCTAGTACAGTCTCACTAAGCAATAAATATCTTAAAGAAAATATAGAATATATTTACCTAGTGTTTTGAGGAAATCAAGTTATTTTGATATATCTCATGCACTGCAATTTAGACATAAGAGTTGTATTATTACTGAAAATTCATTGCAGTAATAGACATTATCAGCTGTAATCAATGTAGGGAATAGTGTATCCTGTCTCTTGTCCCTTGGAGTACTATGTAGAAGGCTCCAACTCCACCTCTCTTATTTTGACAAAAAACTCTATGCTTACTAAATCAGTCATATATACAAAGCATCAAAATTATATTTATTATTCATTTAGAAAAGATATTAAAGAGACATTTTCAAAATTTAAAAATAAATTATATCTTAAAATAGGTAGAACACAGAAGCTTCCCCTTTTGAGTATAGAGAAATGCAGTTAGGTGAATACACTGTACACGATGAAAGATCACTTTTAAGAGAGTTTAAGAGAATGGACAGATATGGAAGTCTAAATGATAAATTTTCATTAACAAATTGTTGTGGAAATGGTGGGGAATCATTTGAATGTTTAGGAGACTACAGTGAGAGCTACTTAGAACTGTTTTGTTATAGTGAAACTTGTCTTAAACTGTGCTAGTCTTAAACCATTCTAGAACAGACTATTTTTGAGTCACTTCTGACCACAAGATAGACCAGAAATAAAACATGGAAACTAAAAATAAATAATTTGCATGAGAGAGAAAGAAAAGTCATCTATCTCTTAAGGAACTGCTTAAAAATATTTAGGCAGCTTAAATATTATTTCATTTTTACAAAACATTTAAAAGTGCAGATCTTATGAACTTATTCCAAAGTATTTGATGTTTGCTGCAGCTTTCAGCAAGTCAGGAAAAGAAAATTAAAATACAAATGAGGAGAACCTCACTTATTCTGAAGTAGGACACGTACTGGATGTTTTTAAGTACGTAGTGAAAAGAAAGATAAAAACAAAGCACTTATAACTAAACTATTTTTTGACTAACATAGAGTGAGTAAGCCTGCTCAAACTTGCAAAAACCAGCTCATTTGTTCTTAACATAAGAGACTGCTTATTTGCTTTCACAGCTTGTGAAATATGGGCTGTCTTCTGACACTGGAAATATTCCTTCAAAATCTAAACAGAAACAGTAAACAATTTTGAAGCAGGGCAATATGCAACGATTCAAGTTACAATTATTCAACCACCAAAAAGCACAGGTAACATGTAACATGTAACATGCAACATGTAACATGTAACATTAAGAAAATGATGCAACACAAGGCAATGTCATGATCCAAACGAAAGGTATTGAGAACTGCAATAATTTGTGGGATTTTCTTCAAGAATTTGTGAGTGCCATGCTGCAAATACTTTAGGTCACTTAAATAATCACCAAGAAGGTATCAGCAAAAGAAGAAGTTTTGGCAGCAGAGTGTTTCTGATAAAGTCAAGGGCAGCTGAACTGCCTGTAATCAAGGCTGAGGGCTAAAGAGCATTCCTGAGATCAGTGTGATATGGCCTAAGGGTAGTGGTGGTTATGTATGAGAGTGTAGCAAACAGAATAAAAAAGATCTAAGACCATTAGCTCAGAAGACTAATTCACAACAACCATACCCAGCATTTTTGCATAAGATAAATAAACTAGCAGTCTGAAATAAAATGCAGTATTTGTATGGGCACAGATGCATACATTAATGTGATGTTAGAAAAAATGGTACCAGAACAATACTAGCAATTAATGGGACACAGAGAAGATAAAGGTTTCACTACAAAACTATATGAATTAATGGGTATGTAAATCCTTCATTAAGAAAAAAAATTGCTTTGGAGAATCCTGGGATCTGGCAGAATGGGGAAGATATTAAAGATTTCAGCACAGTTGTAAGGCTGAATGGAAACAAATACTTCAGTCTTTTAAATTTATGAAATTTTTTCTACCTTTAGACAAACATTAAATGTTGGATGAAATCCGTTTCCTACTGTAGATGGCACAGAACAAAAAGAGAATATTCATTTAAAGAGGGAAATACTGAGATATTCAATTATATACAAGCTCAAGAGATGTCATTCTAATAAATATGCCTGCACATAGGGTCATTATAAAAAGCCCAAACTTTTAGATTATATAAATGACACTCAGAATTGTGCAGTTTTTTGATTTACATTTAACCATCTACATTAAAGATAAACAACAGTGTGAAATGCTATAGAAGGACTAAAACTGGCTTAAAACTGGTTTAAAACTGGGGAGGAGTTAACACACTGAGGTGAAGAATAGTCAAGAACTAAGATTATTAATTACCTGCTTTCTGGAAAACAAAAACATGTAGTTTTTTTCTGTATGGAGAATCGGTGGATCTCCAGACCAGCAAAACTATTCTATAGAACTGCTAAACAGAGAAGGGCTTACATTTTTAATATGCATTTTCAAAAACTAAAATTAATAAAGAATTTTTCATCTTAATTCTTATATTTAAGATCTTTTTAAAGTGGGACGGGGGGGAGGGGGGAAAGGATGAAGGAATAAAATATATATTATCCGAACCTGATTCCAAAAGACTAGTGTTATAAGAAGAGGATAAACATACAAGAAGAATGTACTTTTGTCAGCACTACTCATGACTTATCCACAAGAAAGTTGTGTGTTGAAAAAGCATAGTGGATCAAAGTACTGATCTACGCATTGTACATTCCAGTGTAATAGGATAGCTCTTTTGGAACTGGGTTTGATGTGAACTGTCATTGCTATATCTAATGCTGAATGTGAAATTCAGGAAAAACAATTAAGATTTTACTACTGGCATAGCCTCATTAAAGAAGTAATTTTTAAAGAGTACAAGATTACAATTCCTGAGGAAAATATATGAAACAGAATGTACTGTGGTCCTTAACAGATCAGTAACATGAAAAGGATCATTTGTGAGGGGTCAGTGGAAACCAATGGCCCTTTGAAGAAAAATATATTCTTTTTTAACATTTAGGACCTTGGGGGGAAAAAAAGAAAAATAAACTTATATAGTACCTCTTGACTCTTTTCTTGTCTAAGAGAAGAGTTTCTTCTTCTTTTCAAAGTTTTGAAACAGTTAAAATATAAACTGATGCCTCTCTTGATTTTAAATTAATCTTTCTTTAACATGCAAGATTTATGTATTTGATGTACAATCGTTGGACAGTGATTTTTTGGTTTGTATTCCAATCATTAATAAATTTTATTATCTTTAAGGAAAACTCAGGTTAAACATAAAATCAAAATAATACCTAAAGTATGGAAATAATTTATAGCATCAGAAATCGTTTATTTGGTACAACCAAACTGCAGATTGTCTTTAACCAAACAAAATGACACTGTGATCATTGGATCCTAAGCCAGAGTAGCATCACTTACTATAATGCTGACGTTTCAAGAAGAATCACAGTCAGAGCAGGGAGTTCAGACTACCTCTGTACTAGCCAATAAATTATTGCCAGGCTCTGGATTGCTTCTGTCCACTGGAGCTGTGTGTCTGCTCTGATCAGATGTTAAGAGTAGTCCTGGTCCTGGGCTAGGCCAGTTTGCTCCCTCTTAGGCATACCCTGACAAAAGCAAAAAGGCACTTTGGATGTAATATGCTGGCTATGAGGAATTTCCCATGTGATTTACTCTTAAGAAATTTTCCTTAAAGCCTTTTTTTTTCTGTTTCCTACATATTGCAGAGTCTGAATGATGTTGTGTTATATTACTGTATTATTGATTACTGTATTAGGATTTTATTAATGATAATGTATTAAAATACATTATGTATATCAGTGCATAGTAGTGAACTCATTGACAGAATGAGGTCATTAAGCAAGAAATGGAAGGAGATCTTTATCACAGCAAGGACCAAGATGGTTCAGTGATAGCTATCTCTATACCTGTATTAGTTTGTTGCAAAAGGATTTTGTATTAGCTTTATTTTAGATTTAATGCATATTTGGTTTTTTTGATAGCCGTTTTTTTTTTTTTTTTCTCAGTGGATAAATATTTAGTCATTGTTGTAATAATTATTTGGCATCCAAAACTCCTTTCAATGTATTTTCATTAATACTAATAATGTCAAAAAAACTGTTTCATTAATGATCTCTGACCTTTTGTTAAACAAGGACAGTTTTAAATAGATTTGGACACAATATTTCACACAAAGGTCTGAAGAACAGTTTTCTCTGATGAACAAAGAGCAAACAGATATTGGATAATTTTGGACAGCTGAACAGCCATTTTATTTTGCTTGCAGTGCTCACTTGATCTTCTGATACTGCAGTCGCTTTCTTCAGAATTCTTGCTCTGTCTTCGTCTGATCAGTCAATATTTTTTTAACTCCTCCCTGAAATAGTATGATATCTAGGAAGCAATTTTCTGACAATCACAGTAATGGTGCTGTCTGCTTTAAAATAAATACAAAAGCTTTTCCCCATAAAACTCACCCTATAAAAATTAAAATATTTTGCACATTTCCCTATCTGAGCTTGTTAAACACCTGGATAAGGAGTACATCTAAGTCACTCCCATTTACAATTGTACCATCCTCTCTAAGCTAGGTTTTTTTTCTTGTTTCTGCAGCACTTACTGAGACCTTATGCAATTCCCTTCAACCCTTTTAATTCCTCCACATGAGCCAAATATATTTATCTGGCTTGCTGTTATACCAAGACTATGTACTGCAGCTTTGTCTTTAGTATGTAATTTCTTTTGCAGTCAAGTAGAATTATGAGTTCCTTTTCTTCAGCACATGAAGCTTTTCTCATCTTCATTGCTTTAACATTGAGTTCTTTCTAGCTGAAAAAGCCTTTGTGGCTGATGATTTTTTGGTCCTTGATTTTTCCACAGCACTGCAGGAACTCATCAAGATTTCTCAACTTGCTAAATGCAAAAGATTTTTTTCTCTGTCAGTAGTTTTCCAGATATCTTAAAAATTAATACATTCTAACTGTGCATCCATCAAAACTTTAACTTAGAATTTTCATAGAATGGTTTCAGCTGGGATTGTCAAGAGTATAAGCTTTGGTTAAGCACTGTTGCTACTGATAAGTATCATTCCTTCTTTATTCTCAAGAGTTGCATTATGATATTTGCAGTTTGAACAGCATGTCACTTGTACATATTTTGTTTAAATGTTACACTTGTCATTTGGACAAAATACTGCAGAAACTAATTAGAAGTGAAGAAGGTGATTTTACATTCAGCAAGGGTTGTTGTTGAAAATCTTTATTACATTGGAATTAATTTTCCTACAATAACTGTTACTGGAATAAAAAGTCACACTCAAAGTACAGATTGGGTGAATCTTGTCTGCATTCGATCTTAAGCTGCACTTTTTCAGGAAAGGAAGAGGATGTTTCAGCTTTACCATAACTTAATTAAATTTAGACTCTTCCAATATCAGAATTTAAAGGCTATCAGATTGTTGGCATATGCTGTATGCAGATGAAAATTCTGACAATGACAAATTCTAACCAATGAAGGAAATGTTAGTCGCTACCTTAGCAATGTCTTTTGTACAATATTGTGAAACTGACAAAAGGTATAATGCAAATGTGGAATTGGTTACAATCTACATAACTCGAGTATGTTTCAAGCATGAAAGAAAAATTTTATTCTAAGCTATATCTAATCAGATCTATTTTATCCTTATGCCTACAATGTTAATATTACACAATAAACAGAAGCCAAAGATGAAAAAAGAATATAAAAGTCAAATTCGATACAGTGAGAAAAAAATTTACATGCTATTTAAAGACAAACATTTCTATTTTTTGCATTAAAGTAAAACTTCACAACATACTTCTGATGTTAAAGAACGTAATTTTCAAATCAGTGTGAGCTGTGAAAAGAATTTTCAAACATTTAAAAATAAATTATATTCAGAGTAAACATATTAATATTTAGAATATTATAATTTTTGAATTTTTATTATCAATTTCTCAACCAAGAGATGGCATGCAGTAGAACACGGGGAATATTAATTTAAAGTAATGTCTTAATTGTATGCTAAAAAGTGTAAGACAGACGCTACTTTCCCAAAGGCAGAAAGAGAATTGTATTTACAATTCAGTTATGGACAGGTGCCCAGATTTTGGCTTATCTATCATTTGCTACATGCTGAGTTTGCTGCATACAAGCTGCCATTACTAATAGTCTGGGAGAGAGCCATGAAATTTTGAGTACTGTATATTCCAGGTCAGAGCACAATCTAGTTAGTGTCATCTGAAATTCATCCACCATTCCTCTGCTTAATAAAGCCTGCTGGTGTGCAATTGAACTGCAACAATGGTATACTTTCATATGCTCTTTGTTTTATGTGCTAATTTTTTCTTTTGCCTATGCTTTAGAAGTTCTATTTCATGTGGAAAATCCTTTTGTTTCTAGTATGTTTGCAATTTCATTTTCAATATCTTTTTTTACACATGCTACAGGTAACATAGGCTACACAGTAGGCAATTCCACAGGTTGCAGAAACAGGAGCTTTGATTGTAAGTAAAACATCGTGTTCCAAAAAAAAGAAAACTGCTCTGCATTCAATAGCAAACCTTTGGAAATAAGTTAGAACATACTTAGTTTTTGGCTTTTTATCTATATGGCACAGAACTGAAGGAACATTGCAATGACCCACTACAAGGAAGATGTTACAAATATTTTCTTTTGCAAAGCACATTGGAATTTCTCTTTAAACTTTAAAGTCAGTGAATTGCTGGCTTGCTTAGAAAGTGCAGATGTGATATTATTCTAGTGACAATTTCATCAAAGAGATATAGAATTTAGATATTTTTATCTGCAAAACCTATTCTGTTTTGGTTTTTTTTTTGGTTTTTTTTTTTTTTGGTGGGAGAGCATTTCGAAAGCCATACCACTTCACTGAGGTTATTATTTTTATGATTTTTTTTCTACATTATTACCCATGGCTAACAATTTTCAATATTCACCTTATGCATATTAAAACAATTATTTTATATCTTTATTATTATTTATATTATTAAAATATTATTTAAATTTATCATTATTATTAAAAGCATGTGCAGTAAGTAGGTAGTATGCCAGAATGACAACAGATATCCCAAGACTGTGCTGACATATTTATATTGACAATAAAAATTACATTTTTAAACATGGATGACTTGGTCTGTCTGAATCTGAATGCCTCGACACCTGCACCATGTAGATTGCCCCAACATAAAGTTGCTGACAAGTGAAGAAGTTTTTTTTAAGTTGTCCCAGATCTTTTTGTGGTTTTAGCTGAATGACAGTTCCAGTGTTAGCGTAACCCCACAGTCACCCATTTTTACAGACTGCTCCAAGATTACAGCATTTTGAAATTTTTAAGTGTTTAGAAACCTAACATGTAAGAATATTATCAAAGTATAACTTTCATATAATATGTATCTTAATAAAAGTAAACCACCAAATATTTAAAGTTCTATATAATCATTTTATACCTCTTTATCAAAAGAGCTATATCTACTGATAAAACTCAGCAGATGGTATAGAAACCCCTGGAAGAAGAATAAGCAGAGCTGGTCTCCTTCACGATGTGCAGTCCATGTTTATGCAATAATTCAAAATTATTATTTTTATTTTCCTTTTAAACATTGTTTCACACCTTCATTCCAAGAACTTTTGAATGAGTCACAGAAAGCAGAGTATGACATTTTCAAATCACCCAAAGGTTTCTACACTTGAAAAGAAAACTGTATTTTTCACTTGCTACTCTGGAGCAAGTTAAATACATTGAATTTCAACAAACTAAATTGAACTAAATCCCTTTCTCTTGAGTTCAAGTGCAGCACAGGTTGGTCTCTTCACTATGAAGCTGGCTGGAATTTACATGTACCTCTAAAACATTTTATTAGAGTCATTAAAATAATAAGCCCTACAGTTTGATCACAACCTCCTTCTGGACTTCACAACTTATAGTTATTAAGGTATCATAACTTAATGTACATGCTCAGGGAGCCTTAGAGCCTCTCCTGTTAGATGCCAAGGGAAACTAAATCAGCAGTTGCTAGTATTTCATCTTCATGGTTGGCTGCTGTCAAAACAATCCGTATATAAAATGGGATTTTCCAGCCAGGCGGCCGCCAGGAACAGTTGGTCTCATAGGCCCTCTGAAGTCACAACTTGAAGCTTTCAATTAAGACAGTTTTTCACTATGTTTTGTAGTGCTTTTTGGACTGGTTTACAATAGTGTTATCAGTGAAGTTTCTTTAAATTGCATTGATTGCTTAGCCTAAAGATGAAACTGCTGTAAAGTAACTCTTTTATGGAAACACTAACACCTATTCTTTTTTTCCATCATAAGAATTGGACAGCAGATTGTCAACATTGTTGGGCTTGACAGGCAAATCCAAAATACTTAGCAAGTCTTTTGTGAGGGCAAGTCAAGGCTTCTTTGAAAAAGAGACATTTGAAAAGAAGATGTGTGTTAGTTTAAGAAACATTTCATATCAATATTTCATAGATAAAAAAAAAAAATTACTCCCATTTGCTTTGCAAGAGAGGTGTAGCAGAAGTAGCATAACTTTGATAGCTTAATTACAGGAATATTACATATACAAACAGACATTTCAGAATACTCCAAATAAGGATGAAAAAGACAGTATTTTTTTTTTTTTAGAAAACCTGCTAAAGTTGATTTGCTTAGAAAAAACTATTTAACGTATTATTTTAAATGTATGTGTATAGATAAGAAAAGTAATAGAAAGGAGCAGAGTCTCATTAAGTCTCATTGAAACCTATATGATAATTAGTGATCAATTTTCCACTAGAGATTAAGTGATAATGTAGGCTTCTAAAATGTATAACTTTCTTAAAAAAAAAAAAAAATTATTTTCTCTTTGTCTGCCTCAGAAATAACTAATGTCAACTGAGTTGTTTTGGGGTTTTTTTTATATCTGGAACCTTGAAAACAAATGTGTTTAGCTGTTTGTCTTTATCATTATATGGTAACAACCAAAGAGTTGTGAAAATCTACACATAAAAGTTTCAACAGCATTCATGTGAAAGACTGATTTTAAATGTTCATGAATTACCTTCCTCCTCTGTAAAAATCTTAAATCTTTTGACTTTGAGAGTCTGAGTTTGAATCAAGGTATTATATGTAACTGGAGAAGTATACAGAACCCAGAACCCAAAAATCATTGAAAGTTTCCTCAGTTTTCCATTGACTAGTCCAATGGAAGTTGATTCTTCAACCACAGTACTATCAAAGAAAACCAAGTCAAACTTTGAATGTCCCTATTCTGAAAATAGTCTTGCAATTAAAAAAAAAATTACTTGGTTATTACTTTATTAAGATGGCTTCTGATATGTGCTAAAACGACAGTTCAGCTTGTTTGCGTTAAAACGTGAATTTAAAAATTGATTGACAAATTGAACAAATCAACATCTTAAAGCTTATTTACCCATCTAAATGTAGATATATATTATTTCCTTTCCAATGGAAAAATTGAAAAATTTTTTGTGTACTGGTTTTCAAACTTGTTTGTATCCACTTTTAATAAGCCCACCTCTTTCTTTCCTGTTCTCTACTCCCAGTTCCTCAGTTGCATAGAAGTTGTTTTAAATTGTATTAAGGGAAAACGTTAAAATATCTCTAATTTGCTTATATAGAACAAGAAATATATTTAATTCTTCCTCCCTGCTCCAGGTAATTTTTCAGATTTTCTCCCTCAAATTTCCTCAACCTTAGGAGAGCTGAAGAAATCCAGATACTTCATGTACAGCCATAACTCATTTTCTGCTCATCTTTCTCTTGGAAATCACCGACATAAGTGCACGAAACAATACCCACGCAACATTCATGCTGTTTCCTGCTGCTTTGATTAAATCTTCATTGCCTTAGAAAAAAATGTAATGAGAAAAGCAAGGCACCAGAAATGAGATGCTATGGCTTATTAGTCCAAGTATCTTTATAAGTTTCAGCAGTTTGTGAATACAATGAGGAATTATCTAATAGTTCATTAAAAAATCTCATTTAAATAACTACCTATATCTTCTCTAGTGTTTAAGAGAAATTTTTGATTGGCATTTGGAACTTTTCCTCTAACACCAGAACTAAACAAGGAAATAAGTGAGGCATGGTGACCAATTTATCAATCAATGTGCCAGTGTAGTCATTTACTAAAACTAAGATGCAGCAAACTCTTGCACCACAAACATCATTATTTGTATTAGATAAAAGCATCACTGACACGAGATTGACATTTTGTCTTTTTTCTTTCCCACACAGTTACATAATTTTATCCTGTTTAATTGCATAAAAAATACTGTCTATTACAGAGCATTTTAAAATACATTGTCTTTAATGTATATTATATATATCTATATATACTTTCTATAATATTCACTTCAGGAAATAATATTATTTATTGCAAAATATTCAGTGGGGCAAAGAAAAATAAAAAAGCAAGCAGATTCTCATGTATTACTCTCCATTTTTATTTTAGCTTAAATTGTTAATGAATGATTTACAAGTGAGTCTTGTGGAGGCCTCCTGAAAAAAGGACACCCTCATAGCTCATACAGAGGATTATTGTGTCACCATACTCTCAACTGTATCACTGAGCGAACAAATTTTAAAAAAACATTGTCCTATCACATGGGATTTTGCACAAATATGTAGAATTACAAGGATCTCCAATAAAAGAAATAAATAATGACAATGCCTGCAGTAATTAGGAACAGGCTCTTATAAAAGTCTGTTGATTTTGTCATTGCTGTATGTGTTTTGTGGTGCATATTACTGAGATAGACGTGGGTAAAATGTTCCGTAGCTTGATTGCTCAGAGGAGACAGAAAATCTGGAACTAGAACAAACTACAGCTATGCCTGTGCATCAAAACTCATTACTGAGAGGTAAAAGGGAATGCAAATTATAGATTTACAGGTACAGTACTTGATTACAAGAGAGCTACCCCACTACCTAGAACTGACTGAATGGACAAGAAAAGAGAATTAAATACAAAATACAGAGTTTGAAGTATCATGGAAGTGAATATAATAAATTTTAGACAAAATTATAAGAGTTTAAATCAAACAATATTTAAAAACCGCAAATTTTTCCTAGACACATACATGTCTGTGATGTAAAGCTTTCCCATGTTAAACTCTTGAGGCACCCTACAAGTCAAATGTAGAAAGTGCTTGACAAAAGCCAACATGAGTTTACCAAAGGCAAATCATGCCACACTAACCTGATTGCTTTCTACAACAAAATAGTGTCTTCTGTCTAGCAGATGAATTGTGAAAAACAGCAAACCTGTTCCTATACAAATGGGTTTGTCAATTAAAAAAGGGAATTGGAAAAAACGTCTTGCATTGTGTAGTATACAGGATGATTTACAATAGGTTTTGAGACTTTAAAGCCATGCAACAACTGTATGAGTGACTCATAATTATGACCATTAGCAAAGAATAACAGCCTACATCTGAGATCTTTGGTTTCAGAAAGAATTGTGTTAACGTATGTGGGGCTGCTGTTTCCATTTATGGAGCATTTGTTACAGAAATATTGTAATAAAAAACATACTGTGTAATTTAACAAGAAGATTTGATCCTGACCTGATAAAACAAGATACACAACTCAGATACTCAAGAATACCTATTTCTATTCAGAAAGATGTCTAATAGACAAGGAATCTGACTGCTCTAAATTTCATTGATTTTGGCTGTGCAGCAGAATCTATGATACTCAGTCAGGCACCTATGTTCCCTATAGTAAGTGCGGGGATTGGAGCATCTCGTTATGGCATTCATAGCACACAGCATTGTCTTAACAAGGAAGAACTGATGAAATAAATACATATAAAATCCCAAACTCAGTGCATTAATTTATTTTAAAGTGGCATTCCTGAATTTTTTGTCACTTGATGGCTAGCACAACATCAACTCTACAGTGAGACAAGCAACTCTGCACAAGTTTTCATACATCTAAAGTTATACCTTCCCAAGTTTTCATTTTTTCCCTATCCACGAATACACATTGAAGCATCCCAGGATCATGAAAAAGTGTTGCTACAGAATCATGTAAGAAAATTTCCTATATAGCCTTGAACACTAAGGTTGTAATTTATTTTTCTTTCTCTAAGAATGACATCAGAAGTCTAACCTACATTTCTAATGTGATCTGGGAATCTCTCCAAGGAGAGAAAAATAAAGCCAAGAGAAAAAAGACACAAAAAGAGGCCAGAGGAATAACAGAGAGAGGGAAAATGACAGAAGAGGCAGACAAGCAGGAGAGGGTAGAATGAGAAGATAAATAAAATAGAATGCATACAACAAGGATTAATATTAAAAGCAGACAGTTTTACAAAGTTTCAAAAGTACTTGTTTTAAGTATAATACACTAGTATTTAGCATATTTACCATCTTTTAATAACAGAAAGCTGAAGGTCTCTGTACAGTTACTATGATTTCCAAGTTATAACAATCCATGTGTACTTTCCTTATGCTACAATTTTATAGTCTCACTGTAACTGATCTCATTAGCTTCCTGGTCTATAACCTGTGTCTCAGTAGAGCTGGAGGCACATATTGTGATGGAGGATGCTTTAATGAACTCAAATAAGATAGGACAGCTTTCTGAGAATTTTTTGTGGATTTTAAAAAAAAAATTTCCTTTAAATATTTTAGTTTAAAGTGCTGCTTATGGATTACATTTTTAAATTAGCCCTTCTACTTCAAAACCTTCAAAAAAACCCCAAACTTTCTAGGCTGTTGGTAGTAGTATCTCTCCTGATTAGCAAATGTTTGTTGGCTTCCTGGAGTATCACACCAAAGGGACAATGCTAAATTAGTTCTGAAAGAAATAATTTGCATAGACCATTCTTACAAAGGGTGGATATGCTCCTCTATCATCTTCCTTTTTGTGGAAATCTCTTTTCAACAATGAAAGACTATTTAGCTCTGGCATTCCTAAGCTGACAATACCTACTGTTGAGCACTTGAAAATTAGTGCTTTCATTTAAAGAGAAGTGTCCCTATCTACTTCTGTTAGATTTTAAAGCTCTTTCCTATAATTTAGAATAGGCCTTGCTGAAGCTTGTTATTGGATTATG
Source organism: Taeniopygia guttata (assembly GCF_048771995.1). Taxonomy (NCBI): domain Eukaryota; kingdom Metazoa; phylum Chordata; class Aves; order Passeriformes; family Estrildidae; genus Taeniopygia; species Taeniopygia guttata. Next base: position 29,130,951 of record NC_133027.1, on the reverse strand, counting down.
CTGACCATGATCACTTTTTAGAGAATATGCATGCATGCAGTCATAAAAAAGAAACCAACACAATAAAAAGAATTAAATGTTGTAGATATTATTGTCACCCTGCAGTGATCTGCCAAAGAAATGCTTATTTGTCACACTTCTTGAAATTACAGGCAAGAGAAGGAGCATTGACAAACAGCTTTTTTGCATGTAACTTTTGATGTTTCAAACCAACAGATTTTTCAGTATATGGAGAACACAGAGGATTGAAGCCAGGCATGTCTAAGAAGAAATTAAAAGTTTAAATTTTTTTCTTCCCAAATTATATAATTTATTGTGCTTTGTACTCCCTATTATGTTACAGACAACAAGTTTTCTTGTCTTAGAAACCTAATCCTCATATCAATCTGTCATGAACATTACATAAATTAAAGCCAAAGGAAAAACTTACTGGCTTCCATGTACAACTTTATTGGTGCGTGTGCCCAAATTTGTCTCTCTAGTGTGTGAATTAGTGAGGTTAATGCACTTATAAAGTGAATGTGGAAAAAAGATCTCTTGTGAACTAGCTCTTTAGTTCACAAAATATTTCAGTTTCCTTACACAAGCAGTAATTCTCCAGGCAGTGTGACCTTCAGTTATGGTCTCTTGTACTGAGGATCTCACAGCTCATCAGTCCCTCCACTGTACCATGAGGAGACCTCCTGCAAGCATATATTCACAGTAAAATTATTTTGCTAATGGGTGTAGGACAAATTGCTTCTTCAAGATGCTAGGGACTTCCTCCCAGTGAAGAAACTTTTGAAAAGTAAGTTTTAAAAGCTAGAACGTCTGAACTTTATTTAAGATGTAGAAAGAGAAGAAAAATACAGGCTGGACTCTGATGGTAATAAGAATGGGAAAAAAACATCCCTGAACAAAGGCTCACTATACATAGTGTTTAGTTGTCATTAGATTGCATTGGAAACACTCAAGGTAACTGCTCCAAGGTACCTGATCTAATGGCAGTTTGCAAAAGAAGAGAGATGGGACAAAGACCTTATAAGTGGAAACATCAGAAAAAGTAGTGAAAAGTGATCTCACAGAGAAAAAAATGAAACTGGAAATATGATGCAATAAAAAAACCAGACCTTGTAGCAACATCAGTGAAGGATCAAGCACTAGTAAATTCTGAGGAAAAAAATATAGAAAATGAGGACAAAAAAATGGCAGAACTGTATATAGATTAAATTATACTGAAAAATCAAGGCCTAGAGAAACTTAAAGAAGGACAATTTTTAAAACAAGCTAAATCAACCAGAAGGGATAGAGACATAAGGCTTCTTGAACAAGTCAAGACCTTAAAAAACAGATGGAATTCTCAGCCATATTATTGCTTTCCATTGCATAGTCATAAAATGTTTCTTCCAGACCTCAGCTTGGTAATCTGCTATGTCAAGTCCTCATTCTGAGTCAGGAAACCTGAAGCATCCTCACAGAGAGTCTGCAGTAGTGAGTTCAGTCTTAATTCTTCTTAAAAGCAGCAAGGAGAAAAAACGTAGATATTCTATCTGTTTTATAGCAACAAGGGAGGGAAAAAGAAAGATGTCAATACAGATGCAGAAAATTGTCAATCAGAATAACATTTTTTGATTAATACAGGCATTAAATGATATTGACATTGATGTTATGCTTAGTATAGATTGAGTGGCATAAGGCACAGTCGCCATTCTTTATTTCCATCTGTTAATATATGCACCTGTGGTTACTATTTATTCTTTATAATTGTCTCCTTTTACCATTTGAGCGACAGTGACATTCTGTCAGAAAAAATACCTCATTGTGATAAAATATTTCTGTAGATCTCTATTCTTCAGAATAAATTCATTCCAATGGCTTCTATTTTATTGATATTGCCTTTGGTAGGTGCATTATGTAGGACTCCTTAACTCTAGTAGGAAGTGCATAGGAATGCACTTTAATCAAGTAAACAAAAAAGAAGACCATGTTCACCTTGACTTTTCTGTTATTGTGGTGCTTCAGCCATAAAACTAAATTTAATTCAAACTAAACTGCCCTCAATTAGAGTAAATGGAGAGGTAAATGATGCTATTGTACAACAGAATATCCATTACACAAAAAAAATTTTAGATGACCTACTTTGTACCAGAGTATGGAATAGCTGCCAAAACTGCATAAAGAATTAGATATTTTTAGTTATGCTCAATTTTGCAATTCAGACTGTGCCAGGTTTAACTTAATGAAGTTGGCTGAGATGCTTCTTCTAAAAAGGAAAATAGTTAAGCCAGGTCTCTTTCAACAAAATTGCACTTGTAACTTCTTCCCAGGACAAATAAGGATACTATGGGAGAGAAAGGGTAAGAAATAAGATAACCATAAAGCTGAAAGTTTTATATAGTCACAAATATAACTGTTTCAACCACTACAGAGTTGTAATTCCACTTCATGATGTTAAGTTACTTAATTGTTGTGAATTCTTAAAATCTTGAAAATATAAAATGTCCATTTCAGGCTTATTAGGATAATCAGAGCTTACTTTTAAAATCTTTCTTTCCCTAAATACCAGTTTAAAAGTTTTAAGTTATTTAACATTTTCTTGTTAACACTTCTGTCTGGCAGGTCTAGAAGAAAACTGATGGAGTTAAGATTTGACAGTCTTCTAAGCTGTAGGAGTATATGTGATTTTTATCATAAGTTTCCCAACAGAATCAATTGCCAATGACACCTTTTCTTTTAGAAAAGTATAAAAAAGTCTCCTCAAATGCCAGCAACATTTTAACAGAAAACATGAAAATATTGCTTGTCCCTGTCATCCTTTCTTTCCATTTAACGAGAGAACATATAATCCATCAGGAGAGGAGAGAGGATGGTGTTGATCACTAATAAATGCTGACACTTTTATATGTCAAACATTCCAGCCATGTTAATCATTTACAATACTGGTGGCAACTGTTCAAAATGTAACATCAGAGTAAGTGTTTGAGAGCAGTAAAAAAGGTAGAAGACTTAAAATGTCATATAACTTGGTGAAATACAAAATGTGCACGTTAATCAGTAGGATTTGTTTGTATGGAATGATTTTTCATTCAGGTTGTCATCAAAAATGTCTTTATGATGACAGTGCTGAGAATTTTTCAGCAGTGAATTAAATATTTGGGGGAATTTCTTTTTTCAAAAAAGATTAGGAAAAAAGACAAAAAGTGCAGATAATTACAAATTTTGTAAATGATCCCACTACATGTTATTAAATGCTTTAGAAGATCACATTATGGTTTTTCCCAACACCGTTATGATATCGACATTTTTATTTTATACTGACAAGTTACTACAAATATTAAAGACTTTGTATCTTAATTTTTAATATGTTTATGCTTTATATTTATATCACAGTTTTATTTATTTTTCTCAGCTGGTAAAGATGCTTTTTAGATGAAAATATTGCACATTCTATCATCTATCATTCTAAGCAGCAAAATATCTACTAAAAAGATGATTTTTAGTAGAAAATATTGCACATTCTTTCATCACTAAGACTATTCACTTAGTATAAGTTAAAAGATGTGCAAAATATTGCACATCTTTTAACTTATACACGGTGAACAGTCTTAGTGATGAAAGAAGTCATATTATTTTTGTTCTATAAGTATGCAAAAGAACATTACATGGTTAACATTTCTTTCACATGTCTATATTTGCTTATTTATCAAGAATACATATTCATCTTAATTTTATAGAATTATAGTAAACCAAACTTGAATATAGATATGTATGTTTAAAAAATCATTTCTATGAATGCATAAAAAGCAGGTTTTGAAAGGGCAAAGAAAAATATGAAAAGAAAAGCTTAATCTGGGTGATGAATCATATGTAACTAATTTCCCAGAAGTTGCAACCTGGTTTTCTTTACTCTAATGTAGTTTGCTTGTGGGTTTCAGTGCTACTGATGGAAACTTTTTAAAATGCGGTGCCCATGCCAGTATGTTTGCAAATTCTGTGGCCAGGTAATATAATTTAAGCCAGTTGCTATCTGAACAAGCACCCTTTAAAGTGTCACTACATTGACTTAGATTACACATGTATATAAGGCATGTCAACATGTTTGATTTTCTGAGGGGGTTTATTCTGCAGAAAAAAATTATTCAAAATCGTGGCCTAGTATTAAAATAAGATTATGCTTGACCTTGCTTATACTCTAAATGATGAATTTATCTAGCCCATACTACACAAAAATAAATTTTGACAGGGTTTTTGTGGTATTGCTCAGATTTAGACTAGCTTCATGTTTTTGCCTACTGTCTAGATTCCTTTTTCTTCAAGGGATTGAAGACAACAATGCTTTATTTGGCTAGGCCAAATTAATTTTTCCTCTGAGAAATGGACAATAGGAAGATATAAATAATTGAAAGGAATATGTACAATGATTATTCCTTAGGAGATATAAGGAACTGCTTCATTGATACTGGTTAAATTGCACCTTCTATATTGTGATGACTATGCCCATCAAGTGATTGATGATCCTTTGTAACATACATTACATTGTTTTCCCTCTTCTTGTACACTGGTCTAGTATAATCTGTAATAGCAGAAAAGAATTGCTGTGATAGTATAATGGATCTGTGCTGCAACTTTTACTCTACTTTCCTAATAGTGAATTGTAACAGGATCTTGCAAAATGAGAAGTTTCAATTATCTTTAATGGAACCAGAGGTGTCACTTCATGTATTTGTAAAACATCTAAGCACAAGAACAAAAGAGGAGACAGGCTAAAAAAAGTAGTTGAGTATTACTGGCCACTAAAAATGGACATTAGCAAAGGGAGTTTAAAACAGGGCGATTTTACTTCTTTCTTTAATCCTTGAGTAGGAAGGAAATCTACTGACAAAAAAGTGACGTGAGTTCAAACAGTCACTAAAAGCATTCAGATATCTAGTGCAGCTGATCAGTTAGATAATTTTTGCCAATAAAACCATATGCAGAATATATTGATGAAAATGCTTTAAAATGATTTTTACTTCTCAAAATTGAAAGACTATCCACTCAAAAACATTTAAATTTTAAATTCATTGACGATTTAATTATAATGTGTTCATAGAGTTAAAATTAGTAATGTTACTTTTTTCTTCTTCCTTTTTTTTTGTCTACAAATGACAGATTTTTCTGAAGCAGAGACTTTTGTTGCATAATTCTTTCTCATTCTTTCTTTTAAATCAGATATAAAGAGGGACTCAAGTATAAAGTATATTATTCAAGTATGTTTAATGTTGGACTCATCAGAACTCAATATTATGTTAATAGGTGTTTGCTAATTCTACCACATCATGGAAGCTCAGAATTATAAGCAAAGTCTGTTTCAAACTTTGAGGTTGGTATATATATGCTTTCAGTCTCCAGTAAAGGTAGGGATGAGCCCCTAGAGCAATGAAGACTGGATCTTGCCAGTGTAACAGGATGAGACCAAGACAAAAGATGTCAGCGATGAGACTTACTTTCATATTTGTAATATTTTATTTTTTATTTTAATATGAAGTTCAATTGTATTTTGAAACACAGAGCTAAACATCTAAGAGAGAACAAAATCTATTACCAACCCCCAAAAACATTTTTTCCATTGTGTTTATTTTGATGTCATGTATTTTGCTTTTGTGCTTTGTTTAAATTTTACAAACACAACTAAGCAATAATTTAGCCAGAATCAAAATATTTACAGTGCAAACAACTCTCTTGCCAACATGTACAATTCTCCAGAGGATTACATGGCATTTGTATAGGAAAACTACCTCCCTAACATGAAAAATCTCACAGGTAACAGAGGTCTCATGATTGGAAAAAAAATCCTATAAAATAGTAAATTATAAATTAAGAGTATGAGAAGATTTTTCATGAAAAATCAGTTGACAAACCATACAGTAAGCATATATATTAAGCCATTTAAAGGTAATATCTTAAAGTAGAGCCAAGACTAAATTGTCTGAGGTCCTTCTGGAAATTAAATGGGGTGATTTTCTTTAAAGTTACAATAAGTATTTTTCATTATATGTTTGCTAATTATGAACAAGAACCATAAACTTTAAAAATAGCTAGAACATGTTGAGTAGTTCTGTATCGTTTGTCATTATTTGAACAGTCAGAAACAGCTTTACTATGTCATCATAGACTTTTAGGGCTAAATTCAAACTGTACCAGATTAGCCCTAAATTAGCAGCCTAGGTACAATCAAGAATTTCAGAAGTCTTCACAAGGGTAGGCAGAAAGCTCTTCTTGCTAATCCTTTGCATATGCTGAGGCACAGAATATTTTTACACCTACAATTTTCCAAGGCTAAAATATTTTCCGCTTTGGACTCAAAGAAGAATCTCCCTCATGTCAAAGGATCACAATCTTTATGGAATTATAATTGTCTTTTAAAATTTTTTACTTACTGCAAAATTGGATCAGCATATCTTTAGGAAAAGGTCAAGACTTATTTTCAAAATACTTCTCCTATTTTGTCACTGTTTAAAAAATTCACCTGGTATAAAATTCCTGGGCTCACATCCAGATTTCTTTATGGAGATTTAAACCCGTATATCCCATTATACTGTCCTAAATGATAGCCTGGACTAATGCTTTATTTTCACATAGTTCTTCTCGTTATTTTACATAAAAAAATTCTTCTTTGAAGAAGCTGGCTCTTACCTGTTTGTAAACATATGACAATATAATATGTCTGTAAAAGCAGTGAATATGATAGATTTTGGTTTTATAATTTATACAACTGTAAGAACATTTATGTACATATCAATGTACATTATAATCTGATTTATTGCATTCTGCTAAGCACAACAGTGAGAGTCCACCTTCCTGAGGAATGCTGAAGCCCTCACAACAGTCAAAGGGAACATTGCTTCTCAGAAATTCTGGGAGGGTCTGCTCATACAAAATACATTACAAATTATTATTAAGGGAGGACACTAAATAGAAACAAAGAACTGAACCCAACTGTCACATTACCACTTCAAAGAAAACAAAATGGTAAGATCAAGCAAGAAGAGTAAAAAAGTGACTCAGTTAAATCTACTACAGAAGTCATTTTTCCAGTGCTTGAAAATTTAGAAAGAAAGCCCCAGCAGAAACCAAACCAATAAAAAATAAACAAAAAACCAAAGCAAAACAAAAAACCCAAAACCAAAAAACCAAACAAACAAACAAAACCAAATAAAAAAAAATTAAGGCAGATAAGGGAAATTTCTTGGTTTTAAATCTGTAAGAAGTGTTTATCTGGTAGAAAAAAGAAGAAAGAGAACAATGACAACACATTAAAATACCATAGGAAGCTGAAAATATGAAAAACCTTGGAGAACAACTCTAGCATATATTACTATTTGTTTCATCATCTAAAACTTGTTATTTATGTGTAAAGTTATAATTATTTTATTGCCACCAATGCATTCAAAGTAGTAATAATTGCTCAATTACAAAGCGAGGCTTTTATTCTTTTCATGTGTGGTAAGGATGAATGTGATCTGTTCTGATATATTGGACCATAGAAGGAAAGAAAGCAAAAAAACTTACCTGAGACATCCCTCTGAGATAGGGATATAATGATTTTATTTCCTATGAAATTAAAAACAGAAGATGAAACAATTAAATACCACAGTTTGTGGATCTTCACTCTTTGTGTGATCTTTTTCCTGGCCCAGTAACCTTTGAATTCTTTAAACATCCATTCATTGGTTCAAAGGATATCATTGTCCCTCCATTACCTAAAGAACACCTGACGTGTAATGAGAACTTTTCAAGAATATACCATGTTGTCCCCATTCTAGGGAGTAAAGAGAAAAGTAGGCATTTGTTCATCCTGGTGAAGCTAAGCATCAGAGGAATGTTGTCAAAGTACTTGGCTCATGTGAGACTAAAGCCATTATTGAAAACAGTAAGTTCAGGTTTAGCGTATTTTCAAATGTTTTCTAGGTAGTCTTAATAAATAAATTGTTTTGAAGCTACTATACAGATGCAAGAAGGCTAAAAAATGGGAAAAGCTACTTGGAAAAATAACATTAACTAATTATACACTTTTCTTAAACAGCTCCTAAATAGCCAATGAAGCATGGTTAGGAAGTCATGAGAAATAATCAAATTATTTGTAAAACAAGTAAGTATAAAAATTGTGGTGTTTAAAAAATTCCATTACTCTTTACCTCCATGTCATTCTCATTATGAATTTAAAAAGGCAAATTCAAATTTTCTACAGTTCTCCTCCAATTTCAGCTAGATATTAGATTCTGCTATATTTCCTTTAAGACCATCTTTGCAAAATCATTGTGTTTGCTATCAAATTTGTTTACTGTAAATTTAAATTGGGTTTAAACCAAAAAGAATTTTTTAAATTTTTATTTCCTTTGTATTCATAAAAAAAAAGGATGTTCTCCAATATGTAGAATCATGTAGCTAAGAAGTTAAAAAAAAAATCATAAGACCTCCCAAATTTAATCAGTATTTAATTTCACTGATAAATTACGTTTTTTATCAATGTTCAAAATATTTCTGGAGGAAAACTCATGAATCTCTATGATCTGATTCCTTTCTGAACATCCCTTTCCAGCTCAAAAAAAACCACTAGAATTAAGCATTTGATGTAGATAAATATCTATATTATCTTCTTGCAGTGTCAACCTCTTCATATCAAATTTAAGAGGCAGGATACCTCTGTTTCAGTGGTGTTTAAGTCCTTATAAGGAACATCTGAGCCTAGCCTGGATTCACTTTCCTGGTAAGCAACCCTTGGATTACATGCAAATGCAACCTGCCTGATACTATCAAGAGGAGGAATCTTTGGAAGGTAAAATGTGATTTACAGCGACGTTTGCATGGTTTTAACAACCAGTAACTACATGTCACTAATACTATTAATAGTTATGCTGCAAGAGGTAGAACAGGAAATGAAAGAGAAGGGTTTGAAACTTCCTGGGAAATTTTGAGGAAAATTTTCCAGAATTTTGCTTAAACCTTTTTTTTTCCTTTTCAGCTATACAAAATCTGAAAATTATCATAATTAATGAAGCTACTTGAATTTAAGCTCATATATCCTAAGAATTTATGAAAGAGTCAGAAATGCAGAAGAAATTATCACCAGTCTGATTTATAGTTCAAATTTCATGTCCATCTAATGCATATTTATTTTCTTTGTGCATATGTTTGGGAGTTTTAAGACACTCTTAATATGCTCACCTTCTCCTTTCCTAGAACATTTAGAAAGCATCAGGATCAGCCACAGTAACACTGATATTTCATTTCTAAAAGGTCTATATCCCCATGCCAGTCAGATGTAAATGAAGAAAATAGGTTTGATTTGGTAGCTGAAACATCCTGCCTAGATCACCGAAGAAGTCTCCTTTTGGTCATTTACGTTTAGCATGAACAAACTTTGACTAGAGCAGAGTCTACAAAAGTTATGAAATCAGACCTGCATATTTGTTCTTGAAAATATTGACTATTGTGATTTCAGATTCTAAAAGTTCAGAAATATATACCCACATGCACAGACACACAAAAATATCTTGGTCAATACCAAGTTCTAATACTTTTAGCTAGCAAGCAGTTTTATGCAACTTCAGTGAAGGTTTATTAAACTCCATACTATTAGTGGTGTACGAACCCCACTGGATTATATAACATCAATCTTGACATTAGAAAACACATCAATCAATTTTCATGTCTGAATCTCAGAAAGGAAGTGACACTTCTGAATGGCACTTCAGATATATTCCTTTATATTTTGTTAATAAAGAGAAATCTTATTAGTGGGAGATTCAAGATGGTATAAACAAGTTTTTGAGCTCAATATACCATATGCTATAGCTGCCAATTATGTTCTTGTTGACATTTTCTGTATGTGGGAATATTATCATCTCAAATTCATTATGCTTCTATTCACATGTACTGTGTTAATTGGCATGTGACACTTTTGAAAATCTGTTCTCAGGCAATATTCATAAATAGTTTTTTTTTATATGAGCAATGTATTCAGTAGGCTTGATACTTAAGATAATGTAGCAATGTGATTTTTTTTTATTTCCCACTGATTTTTTTAATAAAATAAGTGACTTTTAATTTGTTTATTTTTTTAACAATGATTTATTCCACTTTACTGCAATATGTCATGTTTAGTGATTTATTGTCCAAAAGAGAGGGGGCTTTACATATAACTTAATTGTACTGATTTTACTGTGTTCTTTGTAATTAGTATGTGCAAATTAAGCAAATAATCCAAAACATACCTTATTCCATTTAGAATTTTCAACAAAAAACACAGAGTAGTAAAGGACAAGAGAGGATGTGTATGCTCTGTTCCACAGAATAAGTGAGATTTCATATATTTCAGATGACATCTTAATTACAGCACTACAAGTGCAGACTGCAGAAAATGAGTAGGATATATCTGAAGATCCTAGGATGTAAACAATAATAGCTCCTTTCTGTCACCAGAAAAGACAGTATGGGCTTTGTCATCAGCACCCTCTAGAGAAGAATTGAGTGAAGAGTTCAGGATCTAAATATGACATCAAAATGAGGCTTCTGGGTCATAGCATTATCATTTTAGAGTGCTTGCATTGTTAATACACATTGATAGAGATCCCTGAAGAATGGTTCAGATCTCAGGTGGGTTGAATCACCTTGTTAGATAGCACTGTATTTTATCTATAACTATTCGGGAAGTCAAAGCCCACTTCTTTTTTTTAGTTCTAATGCTAGCATTTATTCAAAGATTTTTCATTCTCATCATTCCTAATCTAACCATCTGGGCAATATTTGCATGTTTTTTATGCTCTAAAAGAGAAATAACAACACACCTGGCATCTCCTACTGACATTTGTTACCACGTCTATCCATATATCTGGTCTTTGGCTACTGCTTCTCTGTTGCTAGCATGATGTTTCCCATTTTGCACTTTGGGGGAAACTGGTATTTAGTTTCTCTTCCTTGTTCTCTGCAAGTTCCTGCTTCATCTTATGCTCACAAGCATTATTTTTACCTTCTGTAATATATGAATATAAATAGCTGAAACAGAAGAAAAACATTGCTATATGCCAAATACAGACTCTTGCTGTTACCAGGCAAGCATCTCAGTTCCATCTAATAAGAGTACATCCTCCGTCTCTGTAAAAACATGAATTAATCAGACCTTTGCTTGAGGAGACTATAAATTTAGTCAGTTTTAAGTGCATTTACATGTGATAGGCAGGATGCACATATATTCTCACAAGGAAGAACCAATATTTCCAGAGAACCTGGTGACAGTGTCTTCATCTCTGTCTCCTTTACAGCCAATTAATAACATTTGGCTTGTAGCGTCCATAGACTATATACTAATCACTTGATATCTGGACATCTGGAAAACCTTGTACAGTGTTAATGGTGTGCTTCAAGTTGCATAATTTACTTCTGCAATAATACAAATTACCCTGCAGAAGGCCATGGCCAGATGAGGAAGGACAATATGTAGCACTCACTGATGCACAGCCAAAGCAACAGACTGTGAAGCGTATTGGAACAGAAATTGTAGTCAGAATCGATCACTATTTTATATGCATTTATTTAACATTTAAATGATGCATATAGTTAATCAAATTTACCAATTTTTTTTTTTGTCATGTCTACTGCTAGGAGTTGAAGAATGCAGTAGCTCGATAGACACAGGTCTGCAGCAGCCCCATGTTCTGAGAGGCTGTTATTAGTGACTAATGAAGCTGAGCCCACAGCCCTAGCAGACACACATGTACATGCACTCACAATACATGTACACTTCTGGCCAACAGATCAACACAGATGGAGCACTCAGCATTAAGACAAATGTAAACAGCAGTAATGGCCTGACCTTGTTCACTTTTTAGCTCCTTGAGATGAATGTCCATTAATGGAAAATATGTGTATGTTTAATATGGGTCTCTCCTGCAGCTAGTTTTAAACAGTTAATCCAGTAACTAACCTCTGCATTCTCTGGACTCCAATTGACTAATGCCCAGATGGATGCACACAAATGGATCTTACAGTTGGCTGCTAGTTAGCTGGTTAACTAGTGCTAGTGTCCCCAGTAGCCAAGAATTTCTGGGTGACTTTGACACCTAGCTCCCAGGACTGTTATTTTACTTGCCACATAGGCCAGCTTGATATCCCTGGCATCTACCCACACAGTATGTATGCATTCCAGTTTCTCTCCAGCTGTTACCCAGACACAAGGGATCCTGCGTCCCACAGTCCCAAGTAATAGTCTAGGTTCTAGATCTCTCCACAAAAATGGGTATGCAAAAGAGATACTATCCATTCCTACCTCCATTTCCAGGACACTCTTCCTATGGTAAGCTATGGAGTAATGGACAGTGTCTTCCCTTATTTTTGAGATGCCACAGAGAACACCCCTTACTAACTTCTGGTGGGTTTTCTCTTCTCTGGGCCTGAAGGACCCTTGGGACAGCTCTAGCAGTGCAGAGAGGTGTGTCGCCACACACCCTCTATTTAGGGCGTGTGGAGAAAATATTTTAATCACGTAACTTAATGCAAAACCTTTTACTATATGTACACATATGCAGTAAAAGCAACCCTCATCTCCATAGAGAAGACAAACATAAGAAAATATATGTCCAGAAGTCTTTCACTTCAGATTAATATTTCCACTAAGTTTCCCCATATTTATATGGCAAGGGGGTTTCTAAATTAATTATTCCATTCTGTATCCTTTCCAAGAAAAGAGGCACATTAACTCTTCTTGTTTGCAGAAAAGACATTACAAGTGCCAATTTTTCACAGCATCCACAGATCATAATAAGAATTAGTTAAATAATTAATAGTTAGAAGCACCAAATATAATTTTCAGTGTAGTTTATTTTAAAAATTCCATCTCTAGTCATGACTGTTAAAGAGAGATGTGGTCAGGATAGAAAAGATTTGATTTTGTACATAAATATCAAATCTCAAAGTTGAAGTGTTTGTAGTGGTAAGACTTTGTCATGGATATTAACATAAATATAAAAAATAAGAGAGACTTGTAAGTAGTAATTTTTTTCCTTGCAATTTAATACAAATATAACATCATTATTCTACAGACATGAAAAACCAAAACAGTGCAAATATTGTCTAGGTACAATCACCTTTTCTACAGTGAATTTAAGTTTTCTATTTCATATTCCTTGTACTATATATTTTGAAAGTAATTTTTTGTGGTGTGTACTTACCACAATTTTTCTTTTCTATTTTTACCTTATGTTTCACAAACAAGGGAGTTACAACTGCTTCACAAATTACCTATTAGTGGAAGTTAATGATACACACAAAAAAAAAAGAAAAAAAAAGAAAAAGAAGGGAAAAAAGAAAGAAGATTGCTCTCTTTCTTTCTGCTGTCTTCATCTAGACTAGTTCTATCCATTTGGGTTTGTACAAAACCTTACTCAGCTTGTATCATGTCCCTAAGTCTTTTAATCTTTTATTCCGTGTATACCAAAAGTGTTCTTATTCTCTGACTTGAGGGTGCATGTTCTTTGTAACATTAGTAGGCAATTCATTGAGTAAGAATACTTCAGCATTAATTTTAACTGAAATAAAAATGACAAAATTTTACCTTCAGCCATCTGCAAGCTACATACTTTTCCAAACTGAAGAATGTATATTCTCAATATAACTAATGAGAACTAGACAATCAAGCAGGACTTTCACTTTATTTTAAGATAGATGTCTAGGAGAGGATAAATGGCAAATAAAAATAGCAACTTATAATTTTCCACTGACTATAAAAGCATGCTAGAGATTGACATTAAACAAACCTTTTTGTAATTTATTGAGACATATATGCCTTAGAATACTTTGTAAGTTACTTGATACTTTTACCTGGCTATTTTTTGAGCTTTCAAAATAGATAATTTAGATGCTGAATTACACTTCGATTATGTATGTAAGGTATGTACTACCACCATTCTAAATAAACTCATGATACATATATTTCCTGGAATGGGGAATTATTTTGTTCTTGCTGCAGAGAAATTGATGTTCTAAATGAACTGTTTAACAAACACCATTCTTGTCTGCCATAAGGCCTGCAAGCACATTATAAGAAATTTCAATAATTGATGAAAATATAGGATCTGCTAAGAGAACTGACATGCAACATATTCATAATTTGCTTGGAGAAAAGGTAAAATAAATAAGGTGAGAGATTTTGACATGTATGCAAGGTATTACAGGATAGTGAAAAAAAAAAGTGAAAAGATTCAGGACCATCTCATGCTGGGCCGTAAGTTGGCAGATAAAATTCAGTATGAATAGCTGTAAATGATTCATATGTAAACAAGCAACCCTAAAAAATCTGTATAAAATGATACCCTTTAAATTATCTATTACTTTTCCAGAAAAGAGATCTTAGAATTTCTACGGAGCTGTAACTGAAAATACTAACTCAGTGATAAAAAGGACAGGCAAATATTTAAACAAATTTAAATGAAAAGAGAAAATTTTAAAAAATTGTAACAAATTTAAATAAATCAAATTGAATACTATGTGGTACTCAATAATATAAAACTTTGCTGCAGAGCCTTATGGTTGCCCAGAGCAATCTTGAATTCAAAAAGTTCCTAAACAATTTAAGGAAATGCAAGTTCACTGAAAGGTGTAAAACATTAAAATTACAATTTGTGAGCCCAAGGAAAAAACCCTAACCCCCAAATTGCTACAAACTGAAAGAGCAAATAAGAAAACTCCCCCCAAAAACACTACTATACAGTTTGATGTACATACAATCTTCCCTAAGTGTTACTGGCTAATTTTAGATTCAAGTATATCAAGGTAAACAGACTTTTTATACTGCACCGTATTTTCATCTTATGTTTGAATCACACATTGTCTTCTATCTTTAATCACACATGACTTCTATCATACAGGAAAAGTGATCATGGCAAAATACAACTAACACAGACATTCATACATATTAATTAATTATAATACAAACTATTAATTAATACATATTAATTTGATGCAATAGAGATAGACAAAGACACCTGTTCTTCATGCAGAATAGCTGAATCTTTATTCACATAGCTCATATTTATATGATTACCAGAAGGTACCGTGTTTAACTCCAACTGGTTAGCAATTCACTGGAACTCAGTTCATTGGTTGGTAATGGCTAGTGTACGTGTCCATCAAACTTTTTCTACGTATGTTTATGGTTTTGTCTCCTGGGAAGTGGATGTTTCACATGGGTAGAATCTTTCTCTTCACAGGTGCAAATTGTCTTCCCACAAGAATAGGTGCTAACTGATTCTCACTGTTACAATTCTTTTCTCACAGGAATTTATCAGTTTAGCTGTTAGCTTAGCCCAAGTAACAAGGCCTGATTTTACAAGGCCCTTCTTTCATAAGGTTTTACCTATATTTAACATTAATTAATATGTAAAAGTGTAGGTTTATTGCTTTTTAGCCTTAACACCTGTTCAACAGATTATCAAAGAGATTTTGAGTCACTTTTAGTGTGGGCAGAATTAGATCTATATTTTATCAATGTGAGACACTTAAGCACTTAGTTTTATGAGATAAACACCATGACAATCATTCCTGGTGTTTAGTCATGTAGGTAGGTTAGTCATGTCAGTGGAACTTCAAAAAATTAATGTCTGTTTTTCAGCTGCAGTTGATTAATAGAGAGACTTTTGGAGATTCTGACAATAGCAACAACAAAATAACTGTGAAGAATTAGTATCTTAATATTAGTAATCAAAATATGGAAGAAAATGTGCACTCTTCACAGAAAATGATGAAAACTTGAAGCTTTTAGAAAGAAATATTAGGAAGATCAGGCTTTATGTGTGCATAATGGAAATTTTGCTACATTTGGAAATGGCACAAAATATTATTCTGGGAGAATAGATATGAGCATGCAACTAAATTGAAAATTTTTGTTGCACTCTCCAGAGTGTTAGTCAAGAAAAATAAGGTAGCTTAAAGATCTCTTGCGGATGTGCCGCATATCAGCTCTAATCAATTCAGAAGCAGTTGACATGTTGTTAGGTGAGATTTCAGTTTTGATCAAGTACATGCATTTAGGGTATCTGTTTCTGTCAGATGCCCAAGTGTCAGGAGAGATTTGGTATCTGTAATCAAGAAGACATAAGGGTTAGAGGCAGCTTTGACCATTACCTGTCTTATAAAGGAAACCAGCCAATATATATGGGATTAAATTTTTAATCAACTCAGAATCACGTAATTCTCATGCTGTTCAATGCAATCCATTTTATTCATCAAAAAAAACCACATTATAGTGGAATTTATTAAATTGGTTGTTAATTACCATTAGGCAACAACTTTAAAACAGATTTGTTTTATTCTATCACATGCATGTTGGTTGCTTTTGTGTAATATGAGTCATACTAATTAAGAAAATTGAATTACTTACCAAATATTGATGAACAATAAATTTTAAATATGTGTTTAGAAATTACTAAGAAATGGTGTTTCATTTAACAAGAGTTCAGCTGTAAATATGTATTTATCGTTAAATTCTAACTTACCAATACTTGTGTATTACTGAGGGTTAAAAAGAAATAATGTGAATTGAGATAACTGTAGCAAAATATAATTATTCTATCTTCCAAAAGGATGGTACATCCTTTTGTCTTCATCTTCATGTTTATTTATAATAACTGGTCGGCAACTGTTTTATCTTTTTCTTAATTAGCACGAAACAAGAGCAGAATAAAAGTGAAAATTCCATGTAAAATGTAGTTTTAAATGATTGCTGATTCTAATCAGAAATTACCAAGAAGCTGAATAAATAATTTAGATTTAAACTTCTATTTGATATAAAAATATATTTTTTAAAATCAGCAAACAGATGAGCTCTATCACACTGTTCAACATTTTGTTTTTAGAAGTATATAAAAGTTTCTGGTAAAGATTTAAATTTCAAATATTTTTCTGTTTCTGATATTCCTTGGAGTTTTTCTGATTAACTTTGTTCCCAGGGTATTCCTGAGCTGCAATTGTTCAATCTTACAGGACAGCTTCAAGGAATTATTCTCTGGGAAGTAAGAAAAATAGCTTGGAACTAATGCCATTTAAGTGAGTCGGAAGACCAAAAGAAGTAGTGGTTGAAGTGTATTTATAATCTCTGCCTCTCCTGGAGTGCAGACTTTTGAGGGCAAAAGACCATGTTCCATATAATATTAAATATGTCTTTCACATGAATTTAGGTGCATATATAGTAATTCCAAGATTCTCTGAATTTGATGGTAATGTCTGCATTTTAAGGTAGATTTTCTTACCAGCCTAGAAACTGTCAAGTCATCTACTGAACTTTTCTGGTATAACCAAGAACCTTCTTTAGAGGCAACAGGCACATAGGTGGGTGTGTTCCATTCAGGTGTCAATGCAGACTTGGGTTTTTGCACAGGGACAAACTACATACAGCATTCAGATAATCAAAAGCACCATAGAGTATGAGTGCCTACTTAGTAGTATTACTACCAGTGACAACTTAGTATCACTAAAATTAATAAAAAATGACCACTTTTCTAGAAGAATGAGGTCTGAGTTAACATCAATGCTCTTTTTAAAAAATTGCAGGTTTCTAAGGATGTGGATTATTTTTCTGAACATTGGAATAATGTTATTTATAGGAAACAATGTCTTCAGAGGGTTTTTTTTTTTTTGTGGTATATTAACTATATACATTGTGAGGTACTTCCTGTGTGCAATGCAAAACAAGACTGGCCCCAGATTTTCAATCATTCAGGAACTTTACAAGCTCAGTAGACTATTGATCCCTGTGACTAAAATAATAACCTTCAAAATCGACTTTGTTTCATGTTGAAAACAAGGGTCAGTAGTTAGAGGACGACAACTGGAGAATTTTATTCTTCTTTTTGAAAAATAAAAGACACCTAATTACTACTATCCTGATGGGTATCTTAAATAAATAATTTCTAATTTCCTAGAGATCAAATTTTAACTTTACTCAATTCAGCAAAATAACTTAGGTTAAGTTTAGTGCGCTAATAGGGAAAAGAACTGAGCATTCATGTCAGATGTTAAATTAGAGACAAATAATTGCACAGAAAATAAAACTTCATGCTTAAAACTGGTCTTTATGGGTGACTAGTTCTGTGAATACTCCTGTCTTTTAATCTGTCAAACATACATAGTTAATCTCTGTGCCATGCATTTCTGTACTTCTTATTTATATAAAAACCTCATGTCTTTGCAAAAACCTGCTAGCCAATTTTTTTAACCATGTAGGGATTTTACACTATCAAACTCAAGTCCAAAAAATTAATATTCTTTTCCAAATGTTCACTCAATGAACGTCTGTTTCTAGAGATAAAAATCTTATCCACTGAGCCATGTTGTTCTCATTCCCGGGAAATACCATCTCTTAATAACATACTTAGTGTAATCAATATTGACAGAGACAACGTGCAAACAATTACTTAGGACAAGAGTGCTATAATTTGAAGGCAGCATGTGTTTGTAAATTGTTCCATACCTCCTACCTCAATGTACCATCCAGACATTCCTCATCTCAGCAAGGTAGCCACATGAAATACGTAATTTATTGGAGTTGAGATGAGTTTTTCAGGTGTTTTCTTCTAAAACTGCTTAATTGCAAGTTTAGATGTTCCTCTACAAATCTTTTCTAATTCAACAAAGTCTTTGAAATCACTTCAAAAGCCCTTAGAGTTTAGACCCTTTGTTTTATAGAAATAATGTTTCATTTGATGCATGCTATAGCTTATTTTAACACATTGTCATTTGTTGAAGCCCAATGAATATTTGTAATTTACTTTTATATTAAGAATTGTACTGATTTACATATTTTTCAAAATAGAAATTTAGGACAAAATAATTTTGGAAGTAATGTTTCTTACTTAAAATTTTGTTATTATATCGTTGCTTGCATTTATAAAGCATATCATAATCAGAAGGTGTTCTCATTCATAGACAAACCAAATGGTTACCTAGACAGAGTCTTATCTTTGCTGTTGATACCAACTACAATTTGTATGTTCAATCACTCAGATCCAAATTCACCACATTTCTTCAGCAAGGTGGCTTCAAGGGGTAACTCAACTATTTATATGTAGCAATTGCTGAAATGCCTTACTGAAACTAAAACACTAAGTACAGCTACTCTGGAAGGGAAAGAGTAAACAGGAGAAAACAGGGAACCGTATCAAAAGAAATAATCTTAGTTGTACCTATATTGTCACTCTGTTGCTGAAACAGTTCCCAAGGGCCACAAAAGTGGATATATCACTTTTTAGTTTGCAACCTGTTGCCCTGGCTATCCTTTAACTGCTGATTGCTCGTATTCCTGCACAGGTTAGACTATTTATATATGCTTTATATTGTTCATAGCAGCAGTGTAAAGACTTTCTCATGTGTCACTCCTATTATCTAACAGTAACACTTTTCCAGTTGTTCAAATTGCTATTCAGTCCTAGTGTAAGCAAAGACATTATACAAAAAGAAAGGGGAGGAGGCATTCTGTGTCAATACACACATCGCCTAAAAGTTACTTTGTTACTACTATTATTATTATTATTATTATTATTATTATTATTATTACTATTATTCTACAGATTGTCTCCACAGACATAGACAAAAGGGTATATTTAAAAGAAATAGAAGGCAAACAAAGAGAAAACAGGAATAATAATACTTATAGATTAAGAGATTTATAAAAGAAGAGAATCTCTTTATTTGGAAGTCTTATTTCTGGCCAAGCTTAGAAGACAGTACCAATATAGGCTTCTTCCGAAGGAAAAAAAAAAATTCAGGCTGATAACAAGAATTGAATATGAATCTTAAGCAGAAGAACGGAGAAAGTATATTGCTGAAGTATAATCTGTTTCTCTGTTCTTTACATTGGGAAATATCAATAATTAAGATGTCTGGAACTTACAAAAATTTGAACAGTTTAAGCCTAGATATGAAGAGAATAAATATAGTTTTTCTTTGCTTCTCTTTGCCCTACGTGACATGTTATTAGGGGTTATTGTTTTGGTTTTTTTAACAGTTCAAATGGATCTTGAACTCTGTTTATTGTTTTGTATTTCAAACAGAATAGAATCCATGAAGAGTACTAACCATATTAGTAGCCTGTATGAAAAAAAAAAAAGAAACTAATAGTAACACCTAAGAAATAGTAAGTAATTTTCCAGTATTGTTGAACCACATGATTCCACTATGAAAATGGCACAGGAGCTTGAATTTCTTGATAAAAAGTAAAACTTGCCTCTGCTACAATAAGCAAACATGTCTTCGAAAAGTATGATTGTAAACACATGCAAGGTCAAGTAACAGAATAGAGTAGTCCCACATCCTATTAAAAGCCCCCCAAAATATTCCGTTCATTTTGCTTGCATTGAAAAATTAAGTCATAATAGAAATTATGGCAAGGATTTTAAATTTACTTCCATTTCAGCTAATAACACTTTGAGTGGACATTCTGCTCTTTCCCTGACAGCTCCTGTCAGGGAAAGAGCAGATACTCAGGGACCTGAGTAGGGACCTGAGTATTTAGAGTGTGTAGTAGCTAGTGCATCTCAGTGGATGATGGCCTCCATACACAAACAAGAAATACTGAAGATGCAGTGTCCACACCATATGAGGCTTTGCTCTTGCTAGTGCTGGACTGGAGCCCTGTATTAGTGCAATTTTAGCTGTTACAGAATACTGGAAGTGTTTCTTTTCTGTGTTTGGCTTCATTTTCATCCAGAATGGAAACAGCTAACACTCTGAAACCACCCAATGATATGAATGAGTGTGTCTGAAGAGTGAGAATAATTAAGTGACTCACTTCAAAATTATATTCTTGACCTAAACTAAAACATCAGTGTAAGTTCTTTATTTACTCTTTTCAGGAACACAGGTTTTCATGTTATCCTGCTGAAATACAATCAGGAAATGGAAAGAGCAAAATTAACTAAGGTAAACCCTATTAATATCACTATATCTAAATGAAAACACTCTTCTCTATATCATTAAATAAATTCAATAAAGAGAACACTTAAATTGAAACTGTTTGTTGTAGTTATTAAATAAAATTAAATGGATTTTTTTTTCTGATCATGTTTGAATGTTTGTGACAAGTGCAAGGAAAAAAATTTTAGAAATGATTGTATATATACTGACATTTAGCCAATTCTTTAATAAGAAAAGTGGTTTCTAGAAATCTGAACTGCAGATTTAATAATTTTTTATTAAATTATTGTCTTCATGAGCATTACTGTCAACTGGAAAATTACCCCCTCTCACCAAATTTTCATGAACAAAACCTCCTTGAATTGCATTTTATCATTAAAAACCATTTCATTAAAATGAGTCTCCCTCTCATTTTAATGAAATTCCTTGATTTACTATTTTTTGATACATTTTGATTTCAATTTTTACATATTCTCCAAAACCAAAACGATACCCCTCTAATTTGTCAGAAGATGTGGACTTTTATGGCAATCAATGTTTTTGCCCTAATTTTTACCTGAAGTAATATTTTTTCAAGAGGCAAAAGGACTTGTGTTAATTTGATTAAATGTTTTAAAACTTGAAAAACACAAATAGGATTAGCATCTAATGCAATGAGATTTGGCTTAACATGGATATTACAATTGCAAAATTGTTGAAGTGTTTTTCTCAAAAGGTGTCATAGCTAATTGGCAAGGACTACTCTGCTTATGTAAGTTTGCTATTGGATCAATTTTGGAAGTATCAAAGTCACCACATTGCTATCAGGGACCAAGAACTTGGTTTCACCTACTAATAAAACATTATTAAAGGTGCTATTTTGTTTAATATTATCCTTGAATAAAAGGTCTTGGTATCTAACACTCTAGCTATATATTAGAAACTTTTTTTTCGAGTTTGTTTCAAAAGTCTAAAAAGGAGTTTTGTTCATAGAAAGTCTCTCTCTATTGTAAGGTCTGAAAATAAATTATATTTCTCATATAATTAGACAGAAGTGCAAAAGAAAACTATGCTTTTTCTAGACTTAAGTTGTTTTTTTTGCTGCATGATGAAATTTGTTTCCTCACAATGAAATCAGAGATAATATTCATGAAAGAAGACTCTGTTTTGGAACAAGGCTCTCTCCTAACACTCAAACAATCCCTGATCTTACTAAATTCCTTTTCTGAATCAATATATGTAAAGAAAGAAAATTGAATGTATTATATTGCATAGTTTTGTTGAAGATTGAAATATATAACTATTAGATATCCAGATGAACTGAGATTATGAGAAGTAATAAAGGGTATCAATGCCTAGTTACTAATGGGAAAATACCTTTCACTAAAAATCTGAGGTTTGACTTCTCAATACTGATCTTGACTGAAGTTCAATGCAACACCTTCTTAAGATCCTAGGACTTTCTGCTGCAGGAACTTTGCAGCCATGCAATGACTGATAGTTGAAATTCATAGCTGACTTGAATTTTAAGTAAGAAGAAAGAAATCAAGTAAATAGAAATGCTTGTTTCATAATTTTGGGCTTTGCACTTTTCTCATTTCTTCCTCAGGACAGATGATCTCCTATCATACAGACACTAATTGTCATTTTTCCCATTTTAAAATGGTTCCTGATTTGCAGCTGCTACCTAGCTTTTTTACTCAAATCATCAAATTGAGAAGCAGATTCAAGCTAAACCCAGAAAAGTTGTTCTTGACATGTTGCTACATTATGTGATGTTTCTGTTCTAAGATCTAAACAAAGGCTGTTTCTGAAAACTTTTTTCAGTTCTACCAGGTTGTCAGCTACTATCCCTTCCTACAAACTTTGTCTCAGAGCAAAATTATGATGAGGAAATTTAATTTAGGAGGTGATTCCTGTAGTACACAAAATACAGGGAAATGTCAGTGTGTTGATGCATGTGCATGCGCATGTGAAGCAACTACCTTCTGCAAAGAAAGAGCCAAGTAATCCAATTTATTTGAATTAGACTGCAAATGAACAATAAGAAGAGAATTAGTAAATAGTCTGTACAGTCAGCATCAAAGAAAGAAGCTGAAGCAGCTCGGCTTTACCAGTTTCAAGATCCTTTGCATAAGAGTCTCAGGAAATTTCACCTGGCCATTAGGAAAGATAAAGTATTGATGTCACTAAAGGAATGCAGTTGGCTTCAATACTGAACATTTCCAGAATATTGAAAGCATTTTGCCCTTTTTGCAAATAGAATATCCCTTGGCAAAATAATTTTATATTTTTATTTTAGCAATGATATAGAGACATAACAGAAAAACTTATTTCGTCTTACATTACTGATGAATAGTGACAAACAGACAGGTAGTTAAAGTTATCATTATGTTCCTTTTAACACTGAAGGGCCACATGTAGAATCTGATAATGCCAGAATCTGGCAGAATGCAGAAGTCCCTCCTATGACTCTATTAGAAAACAGTAGGCATTTGTTCTTTCTATCATTTTTTTTAAATTTATTTGAGACATTTTCACACCCTGATGATATTCTTAGACTTTGTACTTCTGAAAGGCAAAAAATAGTGACTGCCATTATTTAGCTGCAGAAGTCTCTGAATGCTAAACACTAAACTCATCATTGTGAATGTTAAATAACTGTTAAAGTTTATACACATATTTGTACAAAGAATTTCAACTTCTATTTCTGTGAATGAGAGGTGTAAATAAAAGAAAAAATGGAAATGTACTTGTCCTATATATGCTCCTGAAAATAGTCTTACCCCATCTTTCCTTAAGTTCCCTTCAGGTAGTGGAAGGCTGCAACTTGGCCACTCCAAAGCCTTTTCTTTTCCAAGCTGAAGTATTCAAATTATCTCAACCACTCCTCACTGAGAAAGGTGATTCTGCCCGTGTACTCCAATCTTGTAAGACATGACCTGGAGTGCTGCATCGAGCTCTGAGGTCTTAAACAAAAGATATAATAGTTTCACATTATTTTTAAAAATTATATAACATAGAATAAAAGGTTTTTCTGAAATGTCTTTGGAAGTTCATGACAATGAATTCAAGTTCCCACTAACAGATCTTTTAACCCAACTCTCTGTCTATCTGTTAATTAGGCAAAGATTAACCTACACTGAGACTGACAGCTTCCATTGAAAGGGGTTGCTTATTTCTACTCCTAACTTTGTCATAGTAAAAGTAATTGACACTGAAATGCACATTAAATCAGACTTCTCTACCGAGAAATTGATAGAGTATGATTTTGTTGTTGTTGTTAATCTGTTGACTTAGTCTTTTGAAAAAGTGTCTAGATATAAGACTAAGGAATTGGTAACTGCAGGTTTCATAATTCCAGTCTTCTGGAGGTCAAGGGCTGTGTAATCTGAATAGTGACTTTTATTTTCCCCTGGCACTGGTACCAGAACAGAGCTGTCTTGCCTGCATTTTCACTAATTTTTCTACTGACCTTTGAAGCAAGGAAGTGAAAGAGATGACCAAAGCAGCCTTAACAGCCTTGTGTGATGGGAAAATAAGAAAATGGAACTGCTAAAAGTAATAGAAGTCAAACTGAATCAGTAAATCCGATTTTGGTCATGTTAAACATTCATAAGTCATTAATGACTGAAATTGCAGTTCATATTTATTTCTTTTGGAAATATAAATATTTAATTACAAGGTCTGATGCTTTATAAATCACAGATCTTCCTGTGGCTTAATGCTCTCTGTATTCTCAAAAGTAGGTCTGAGATCTACCCCTCAGTGCTGAAGAATATTGCTCAAGAATATGGCAATTTAAAAAGGAATAAGTTTAAATTAAAGATATAAGAAGACACAAAGCAATTGAAGCCTAATTTCCTCCTGTTTCAAAGGGGTAGTTATAACTAGAATTCATTGCATGCAAAAAGGACACATTTGCAACACACAGAACTTTTTATTTTGTCTCTCGTTCTTAATCAATACATGGCTATCAAAAGATGAAAAAAAATATGGTTAGAATGAAATGTGACCACCACCTTAATTCTGAAATTTTCCAACACTTTCAAGTTTAATGTTATTTAGATATATTGTTGCAGAGGGATTTTTATGTATAAATCAATGTTTTCAAATGAAATGCATACATGCTTTTTTAGGAAAACAGTGCTTTCAAACCTGAGCAAAATTCTGGGCTCAGAAGTTTTTCCCCAAAATATCAGTTAATCTAGTTAAATACTTTATTTTGTCCTTCAAACAAGATATTGCATATATATATGAAGCATTCTGGATGTGGCATTAATAAAAATGGGTAAGATTTGTGAATTCTGTGCTATTCTACAGTCCTAAGATTTGTCCAATTAAATAAAGTGTCTGACATAAACCAAGAACTTACATTGCCAAATATCAGAGCTCCTGTAATGCAAGCCAAACACTGAACTGCCACTGTCTCAAAAAAAAAAAAAAAAAAACCAACCCAAAAAAACCAAACAAAAAAAAACCCAACAAAACAAAACAAAAAATCTAGTATCTTCCTTTAAATCTCTGAGGGCAACATTTATTTGAAAAAAAGATTACAAATACAGAGAAGAGTAAATAAATACTGCAAGGATGTGAGTGGGACATGGTTTGATAAGTTAAAACATTTAAAATGGAAAGAATTTTTTTTCAGTTATTGCCAGAACAGTCATTAAGTTGGCTTGCCACCTCCAAAGTAGATTAAATGGATAGGGCAACACCAAATGTAAGAAAATTCTTTTAATACTCTGGTTTTCTTTTGTCAACTAAAATTGTTTCTGGTGTACACATTAATACTGATCTGTAGAAATTCTTTTTGTATCTTGATATAACTTTGAGGTAAATAATATGACAAAATCAAACCACTTAGAAGCTTTTGGGAAAACTGACAATTTATTTTCACTCAAAGGAAGTGCCACAGGATTTTAGTGGTTTTGTGAAACTGAAATCTTAAAAACTGAAAGGTAAAAAGGAAAGAAAAATTGTGTTCTTTCCCTTTGTGTTAAATAAGTCTGTAAAAGCCACGTCAAGACTGAACATCACTGGTAGCTTTTGAGATAATAATTCAGAGACCTCTAAAGACAGCACTTTTTATATATTACTGAAAGACAAAATTTTGTCCAGTTATATAGTGGTGCAATTGCATTAATGTCTTTGTTTTGTTTTTTAATCTTTTATTTTTTTTTAATCACTTCACTACAGTTCAAAATATTACCATTATAGTAACAGATTACAAAAATATAGTACTGAGTATCAGCTGATTATAATTTCAGTTTTATTACATCAACTGATTTTGACCAAAGTACAAGCTGATAAAAGGACACCAGCATGGACTGTATATAAAATAACAAACAAAATCAAGAATTAATTTTCCTGAGTTTTTTGTTGTTAAAAATACAAATTTGGTAATTTCTTTTTAAAAAATACCTTTTTTCTTCATAATTTGTGACACTTATGTTGGGGGGTGTTTTGGAGGTTTTTTTTAAGAGTGGGATTATCTTTCGTTCAAATCTTCTTCAGTTACATATTTTGAAATTGTTTATTGTAATTTTTAGTATTGAAAACCAATCTTTTCATTTATCCTTGAGACTGAACATCTTAAAATTTGTGTTATGCCAAATGCAGTTACTAAATCTTTTAACAGAGACATGATCTATCACACAGCTCTAATATGACTCCGGAGCAGCAGAAGAATGCCTATGTCTTTATTTTGTTAAAATTATAATTTTGGGGGAAATAAAGTGCTTGTTAGTAGATCATAAGTGGGTTAATTCTTAAAGAATTTTATGAATATTTATTTTATCAGGTGACTTTTAAATTTATGGCAAGTAAGTCTTCATAAAAGCTTTACTGTAAATAAAACCACTAACTGCAACATTGACAACTCTTCATATAAAAATCCTGGTTTATTCTTGTTGGTAATCTATTTCTCAGAATCTTTATTCATATTTCAAAGTATTTTCAGGGTCAAGGCTTCATAAAAGGTAGCTGATAAATAGATGCAGGAAAGATGAAAGGTAAAATATTCAAGAAAGGAAAAACAACTATTAAAAAATATGAGCTCAAATCCTGGAGCAGGGTTTTCATTGTGGATTTTCATTGTAGGTTTTTTGCTCTTTATAGTGCCTTTTGGTTTTTTAATTATTAAAATATTTTTTACAGCTTTTATTTATATTGTCTGATTTCCTATTTAGAAGCAAAATATGTAAACATTATTCATATGAACAGACTTATTGAGAGCAAGATGGGGATTAGTGATGCGTATAATTACTCATGTACAATTGCAGTATGATGGTATTCAAATACAAAAATCACAAGAGTAAGCTATACTCTTACAAGTTTTATAAAACAGCTGGCAGCTTTTTGTACAAGCAACATAGAAAAGTAATTAATATAACATAATTTCTCAAAAAGTATGTAGCACACTAAAGAGCAATAGCACTGAAGTTCAGAGTGTTGTTTACAAAGTCTTCTAATGTCATTAATGTGTTTATCTTTTAGAACTAATATTTTATGCTATTTTTTCATCCACAATATGGATCGTCTCAGAGAAAAAACGTACAAAATTCTTTATTTTAAAATACCTAAAAAATATATACATTCTCTTTCCTTGCCTTGCTTTAGAACTTAGGATAGACTAGTTTTTTAAAAACTTTTAAATCATGGATTCATAGAATCATTTAGGTTGGAAGAAGAGTATAAGGTCATCGAGTCCAATCATTATCCCTGCACTGCAAAGTCCACCAATAAACCATGTCATTAAATGTCACGGCTGCTCACCTTTCAGGTACATCCAGGCAGGATGACTCAACCACTTCCCTGAGAAATCTCTTCCAATATTTGAAAACTCTTTCAGTGAAGAATTTTTTCCTAACATCCTAAATACTCTGTAGAAAGAAAAACTGCAGTTGTGGTTTTTTAGCAATGGAGTACTCTGAAGATGGTGATCAGCCACAGCTCAGGTCCTGACCCATAGATAACAACCAGGCCACTGAGTCTGACTATGAGGTCAGGACTTACCAATTACTATCACAGACCAAACAGACTCAACTTGTGGAACGTTATTTAATTTATTGTAAATTAAGAATACAGGGAGATTTAATTAAGGAAGTTCTATCTTGTTTTTAAAATTCTATTTTATTCTGTTGAAACTGAAGAACAAACACAACATTTTCTTTGTAAAATATCCGGTAATATTATGAAGGGGAGAAAGAAGTGTTGCTCAGAATTATATATATTTAGAAATATTCACTAAAGCTGTACATTCTGTATGATCTCATATATAACACATGTAAATCTACACTGAACCATTTTTGTTGTATCTTACTCAAATATATTCAAATTTGTCAGTATATTTTGAGAAAATAAAACACAGGAAATTCATAAATATTGATAATCTGATAAGCAATGTGTAGAGTATTTGGAATATGTATGAGGTTAGAGTTCTTCTAGGTGAAGTTCTTACCCTAGATTTGGTATATTCTCATGACAACAAGGGAGCCACTGTTGCCATTTTTGGTCTTCTAAGGAGATACTTGCCAGGGCCAAAGGAACATTTCGCATGAGGATCCGTGAAATTATTGATAACTGGGAAATTCATTAATTATAAACAGGCTATCACTACCCCATACCAAGTGACCTACTCACCCTGCCACAGCCTGCTAAGTCTGAAGGTAAATCAGTGGGCAGTCCAAAATCTCCATCCAGGAGGTGGATTTCTTGATAGACAACATTCTTCCTTGCCTTTGCTGTCTACTTAAGAGTGCCTTTTATAAATTTAATGCAACCACATACTGAAAGGATCTGAGTATTCACAAAGGTGTCAAGTTCTCACTGGGTGGCTCTTTAAAATGTTTATGGAGCTTGCACAAAGTAAACTAAACTTACCCAGTAATGCTGCAGGAACCATGTTAACTGTTTGCAGTCACTCTGCCCTCTCAGACACGTGTGCCACAGGGTGTGTCATCATCATGCTTCACCCACAATAAGGCTTTTTCTCAGCTTCATTCATGAGTTAGGGTAAGCTTAGCAGAGCTATATTCCTTACAGTCCCAAAGCTGGTTCAATTTAGGTCAATGCAAGCCAACATCTCTGCACAATACTCACATCCTTTAAAAACTCCAGATCCAAATCCATTGAAAATCACTGGAATATTGATCAAGAATCATGCAGCCCTTTCAAAAATCAAACTTACTTTCTGTTTTCCTGTTTTTTAGAATGAGAATAAGGATCTTCTGATCTGTCAGAATATTTTGGTCACCTTTTCCATAGAAAAATTTAAGCAGCATCAGAAAAATTCAACATGGGGAGAAAAAAAAAAAGTTTATTTTATGAGCATTTTAGGCCACAAGACAAGCAAGACTGATTTACATTAAAACTGAATTGGAAAATGTTTGCAGTCTATTTTATTACTGAGGCAAGAGTTGCTGCTCTTATGCAGTCAGTAACACTGCACACCCTCCAGAGGCAGTAAACCTGAACTAGGGATTAACTGGGGCTGTAATTTTTTATTCAGTAGAATTTCTTTTCCTCTAATGTTTTTTTCTTTTCCCAGAAAATAGATCGAAAATAATTTTCAAATACGGTAACTTTGCAATTTCATACAAGTACTGATAGGTTATTTCATAGCAAATTCTAATTATTCTTTTAGTTTGTAAACATGAAAAATCATTTATCTGGTTGGGTTTTCTGGATGAAAATCTCCCTTTAGAATGATTCTTTTTGTTACCAAATATATGCTTATTTACTTAAATGCTGTTATCAAAAACTGTGGTTTAAAAGCCATTTAAACGTATTATTGCTATTATTATTATCCAAGATTCACAAGACTTTTACTTAGAAGAAACTTAGTCGACATTTATCTGACACATGTAATGAAATAAAATTTACTCACATAGAAAGATACTTAAATGATTAAGTAACAACAAGCTATAAATGCAAGCCTTTTTTTTTAATTTGCCCATGCAGTGTATGACTAAGGAAAAGGTCTTTTATGTATGCACCAAGTCTCTTTGAAAATTGATATTTTGTACTACTTTGGATAAATCATAAATCTGTTAAGACATAGATAATAATACATAAATTTATGAATGTTACTAGTTTATACCAAAGTTGTGGAACTCACAGTTTTTTACAAGTATCACATTCTGAGCACTGAATAAGACTTTGGAATACAATGTCAAAGAATAATGCAGTCTGCTTTTTATGTAATAGCATTAAATCTCCTCTCCTTTTTCCTTCCTATCCTGTCTGCAGCGAATTTTAGTAAATCAATCATAGATGATAATGTGGCAAAATCCAAAGTTCATGTTAAATTATGATCAGTTTAAGGTGCCTCTAGGCCAGTCTCACTTATTATTGAGACCGTGGAAAAAATAACTCTCAAAATTAACAGCTAAGGCTCAGGACAGATTATTGGTATTTTCTTTTTAGTAGCATCTCTGAGATCTGAAATAAAATCCTGCCTTTCCTCAAGGTACAATGGCAACTAAGATAATTTGATAATGATTTTTTTTTTGTTAGTGACTAAAGAATAACCGAATGTCATTTATAAAGTCTTGTAGCTTAAAAGAAAAATAGCTTAAGCTTGGGATACCCTTATGTTTTTCTGGAAAATAGGTGATATTCTTTTAATTGTGGGAAGTTTGATCTAATCTTTTTTTTAGAAGACAAAACATAGGGAAATACTTCTCAATTTAGGCACGACTACATCTTCTGATGGGCTTTAAAATAATGTTGTAAGCTACATGAGGTCTTCATTTTTGACAGCAGATCTACGAAAGACTACAACTCAGATATTAAAAAAAGTGTTTCTGATATTTTATTTAAATATTTGTCAGTTAATAAACCATTGCAACCAGAGCTTTAACTAAAAAAGAATGTCTCAACTTTGATAACTAAATTCAAACTGTAGCTCTTCACAGCCTTGACTAAGTTGCCACCTATTCCTGAAAGCTCCTGAGATAAATAAATGTAATTTCCTTTTTCCAAAACTTTGTATCCTGACATGCTTGAATGACTTCAGTTTTTACAACATTAGACATTCCACAGTCTTGTTTCTATTTCAACTTTCCCATCAAACACTGTGTAGATATTATGTGCCCTTTAAATCATATCTCAATAAGTCAGGAAAAGATTAATTTTGCTAAATTGAAGATAGCTCAGACCAAAGATTATTTTTCTCTAGTGTCCAGAGAGATCCAAGCCCTTACTATCATTTGAGTCTTACTTCCCAGTACACTGTAGACAGCAGTCAAACATAATTTCTGCAAACTCCATGTCTTTAGAAATGCTGTAGTAAGTAGAAAACTAAATTATTAAGACAGCAGTGTTTTGGGGTGTCAGTAAAATGTATTCTGGGAACCAGCTCTGTGTTTTGAGCATCTCAAAATTTCTGAGCAAAACACAGTTATGTATTACTTTACCATTAATTCTAATTAGTCAAATAAAAAATAATTTAAATATACCTCTAAGTGTCATATTTATTAAGGGACAATTTGTTTTGATATGTCAGTGGTACTTTTCTTTCTGTCCCATACTCATACCCAGGCAGGGCTACTCTAGCAGGAATTGTACTAATAATATATTTAACACAGGAAAATAATTTTTTCTCTGATGCCAAATGCTGAAATGTTGTGATGCTGGTATTGACACCAATCACTTGTATTTTTATTATTTGAAAGGATATCAAGAAGCCAGAAGAAAGATGACATTCTGCTGTGTTGAATGCTGTTTAAGAATGTCAACTAACTATGAAAATTATAGGATTTTAATTTCTATTGGAAGCAGCAGATTCGTGCATATGTAGCATTTTTAAAAATTTGAAGTCCTTATTATTTAGATTGGGAAGTTCATTTTTCTTTAAATTTTAGTTGGTATCATCAACAAACTTCAGCAAATCCAGATCTGTTTAAAATGACAATGTAATCTCTGTATTGATCTTATACTTTCTGTAATAAAACAAAACATTAAATTCAATGGGAAGTAATAAAAATTTTTAATATATTTTAAACAATCTTTTCAGGGAGTTCTGAATAGTATCGAAACTAACCACAGATGAAGCTCTCTACATTTAAATATTAAGTATAGAGTCAATAGAGGCATTAACAGAGGGAAATTTAAAAACGCTGACTTCTTTAAAATTCATCATTGAAAATGAACTCAGTGTAATATATATAAAAAAACTCAGGGTGTTTTATTTACTCTGGGGTTTTTTTTAGATCTGTTGTACATATTAATTATAAATTAGGGACACAAATCTGAACTGAAGGGTATAAATGTTTTAAGAATTTACAAATAATTGAAAAAGCAGAACGTCCTTTAGGACTTCATCTTTCTTTAAAAGGATTATATTTCTCATTTTGTTTTGGAAAGCTGAATTCTTAGAGTCATGGGAAGGTTCTTTATAATGCAGGCATGTGACTTCTGTTCAGAGTTGACTGACAAAATCAAACCTAATCTACATGGGGTGTTATTATCAGAAATATTTTAATGATAGCTTTATACTTGATTTACTTGATTTAGGGAATTTATCTAAAGTAATGTTGAAAAATAAAATCTCAACTATCAAGCATTTTCTGGATTTATTAGTAATAAATTAATTTTCTTGACACTCAAGTATAGATCATACAGATTGTTGAACCTAATATTTTTCTGTTACAGTTTCCTCTCCAAAGTAATTTATAAATTCTTTTTTTCTCCTTACTTGTTCACCTGACCAGAAACAAATGCACATACTTGAACATATACAGGTGTTTGTGTTAGAACTCAAGCTACCTAACAGAGAAAGTAGAAATTGCTTAAATAGAAAAGCATCTGTTTGCCAGTTCAATCTAGTCCAAAGATCCTCCTCCTACAGCAATTTTATGCATATATTAGCAATTTCTATGCAGCAATGAATTAAAATTATTCAGGCTGTGTGTAAGCAAGGTTGTCTATTTTGGCAGAGTCATAGAAAGTTAATTTAAAATAAAATAGAGATACAAAATACCACATTCATCTATAAATATAAGGGCAATTTATCTATCTTAAACCAAAATATAACTAGATATATGTTTGTGATAAAATTTAGTCATTGTTAAAATTTTATTTCTTTAGTTATAACTTTTCACCAGCCTAAATAGCACCTCCCCAGTCACTAGGGTGGGGGTGGGAATTCTTGGAATGATGAGACATTTGACTTTGCAGTACCTTCTAGAAAAGACTTGTCCTTTGGAACATTTAATCTATAATATTAATCACTGCAATTCTTGTAATATGATGAAAGTTAGTAATTGATTTTTATCTTACAAAGGCATGAGGGAAAGCTTTAGCACAAAGGCAGTGTAAAAAGGTACTATAGAATTTTGAAGAGAACTAAACAATTTTGAAGAGAACTAGTACAGTACCAAACTGTTTTAGAGGAATAAAATACAATGGGTTAATAAAATGCTTGCTCAAAGTAGAAAAATTATATGGAAAGCATTGTGTCTGTTCAGAGGGGAGAGTGGGGGAGGATGTTAGATATGGGAAAAGAGACCTGGTTAGTCAGTGATTTTTATGAGCTGCTTTTTTATATTTCCACACTCTTATTTCATAAAATGGAATATTTTCTTCCCTCAGGGATGAAAGCATTTTAGATTTGTTGATGTTCTGCCTTTAACTTTGCAGCCAAAACCAACATTTTCTAATGGTAATGTATTTCTATTTAAAAGACATTTGCAATAAAAAGTTGATTCTGGTCTGCTCATGTGCAATCCAGTCATTCTGTAATTGCTTCTATAGGCAATATAGCTATAGGCAAGTTGTCAGTATTTATGCTTAAGATACAAATCCTGGTTATAAGAAATTTTTCCATTGGGATAAACAATAGCCTGGAGGAAAAGGCAAGAGAAGTAAACCATATTTCTAAAAAATTAAATAAAAATGGAAAGACAAAATCTAGTACAAAAAGCTGTAAGGCATTTGCAGTTGGTTCTTACTATGAAAGAAACTGATACTGTGCATATTCATATGCCCACACACACTTAAACACACTTGCATATATATTAAGGTTTGTCTTGCCTTGCAGTAGGAGATCTTTAAGAGCAGAAATATATGAAAATACTAAAGAAACACAACTTGTCTAAGCTGTTTAAAATCCAATTGTTTATATCTATTTGATTAACTTCTTCAATAACACCCCTGAGATCTGCCTTAAACCTATCTGTTTGGTAGAAAAACAAGGAGAAGCATACCTTTCCTTTTTTTTTCCTTTTTTTTTTTTCTGGATTTATTACAGTTCAGTCACATGGATATTTATTTCTAGTTTAAGAGATAGCCTTATATCAAATCAAGACATTACACAATGTTTCTAGCTAAAAAGAAAACAAAACCTAACTTGCTGAGCCATGAAAACCTTTGCAGTGAGGAGTGAATGTAGGCATTTTTGCTGACAGTCTGAAGGAATAAAAATTTATTCTGATTGTTTGATGTAGAACTAGGTGTCCAGGTTTCAGAATTACAGAATTAGTAAAGTCAGAAGGGACCACTGTGAGTCATCTGGTTCAACCTTACTTCTCAGGCAGGGTCATCCTAGAGTACATGGTACCGGATTCTGTCCCAAGGGCAGAGTATCTCCAGTGAGGGAAACTCCACAGCCTCCCTGGGCAACCTGTTACACTGCTCGGTCACCCACACAGCAAAGAAGTTCTTCCTCATGTTCAGATGGAACTTCCTGTGCATTTGTTTCTGCCCATTGCCTTTTGTCCTACTGCTTGACACCACCAAGAAGGGCTTGGCCCATCCTTCTGACATCCTCCCATTAGATATTCATACACATTGATGAGGTTCCCTCTCAGATTTCTCTTCTCAAGGCTGATCAGGCCCAGATCTCTCAGCCTATCCTTGTAAGAGAGGTGCTCCAATCCCTTAATTATCTTTGTTGCCCTCCAGCTCCAGGAGCTCCATGTCTCACTTGCACTGAGGAGCCCAGAACTGGACACTGCACTCAAGCTGTAGCCTCACCAGGGCTGAGTAGAGGGGCAGGATGACGTCCCTTGACCTGCTGGCAATGCTCTTCCTAATGCACCCCAGGATAACATTTGCCTTCTTGGCCACAAGGGCACTGCTGGCTCATAAACAGCTCGCTGCCTGCCATTGGGCACACAATCACCACCAATTTTGCTTTTGTGGGTGCCTGGCATTTAGTCAGTGTCAAAACACCTTCCCCCCCACTCCTGCCATGTTCTTGGCCCTAAATCCACTCAAAATTTTTCTCAAACTCCTAGCTACCCAGCAATGCAGGGGTACTGGGCTTGGCATCAGTTCCTCATATGATGTCTTTGCCCCTCTTTAGAGGGAGGACTTCTCCCACTCTTCCCCTGATCCCCTGTAGGATCTCTCTTTCACGGGAGATAATCTTCCATGAACTTCTACAATTTGGGTTTTTCCCATGGGCTGCAGTTCTTCACAAACTGCTTCAGCATGGGACCTTTCCACAGGGCTCTGTCCTTCAGGAACAGATTGCTCCAGCATGGGTCCCCTGTGTGGTTGTGTGTCCTTCCAACAAACCTGCTTCAGTGCGAGGTCTGCTCTCCACGGGCCCACAGGTCCTGCCAAGAGCCTGCTAAAGTGCAGCCTTCCCACAGTCACAGCCTCCTCCACACACCCGTCTGCTCTGATGTGTGGTCATCTGTGGGCTGCAGGTGCATCTCTACTCCAGCGTGGACCTTCATGAGCTGCAGGGGCACAGCTGCCTCACCATGTGTTAGAGACTGAAATATGAAAGATTAATGTCTCAATTAATTGGCCAGTTGAAAAAGCAGCAGGGGCTTTGCTTAGGCCAGGTTTGTACCCTCCAGCCAAAGGAGGGGAGGAGAGTTCTTAGGTGTATGATAGCAAAACCTCTATCTGCATAAGAGTGGCCCTAATGCAGAGAAGCTGCACACTCACCACCAGAAGATGACCACAACAAACTAAACTTTGTTTAGCAGCAAGCTGGGTTTTGAGTCAGATGGATGAGAAGAAGCAGATCCTGCAGAGGTGGCATAATGCTTTTTACTATCCCTTACACAATTGGCTCAGGTATAAAACTCCCCCTTCCCCCGGCGAACGTATCAGGACATTCACATGTTAGTGTGAGGATGTTAATACCTTCTGATTCAGCTAGGCTGTGGTGATGGTGGTCATATCCTACAAGGTGTCATAAATCAGATAAATTTCTGGGGCCTTCCACTGAAGGACTGTGCAAGATGCACAGTGCTGCATAACAGTGTAAAATTCTTATCCTCAGGGGAAGTATGTGGGTATTCTCACCTGAACCTGAACATATATTAATACATTCCACTTTGTGCTCCTCTTTACAACTGCAGTTGCCTAGTTATTTTGGGTTTTTTCCCCTCTTCCTAACTGTATTGTCCTAGAGACACCACCACTGTCTCTGACGGACTCAGTCTTGGCCAGTGGCAAACTAATCTTGAAGCTAGCTGTCATTGGCTCTATCAGATGTAGGTGAAGTTTCTAGCAGCTTTTCACAAAAGCCACTCCTGTAGCTTTCCCCTGATACATTTCTACACAAACTCAGAACACGCAATTATCTTTGGATTAAATTTTAATGAAGGTCCTTTTCACCACAAAACCTAGAAAAAACTTAGTGTCTAATTTAATCATTGAAGTTTGTAATATTCAGAAAAGAAACTTAAATCAGTCCTCCCATCTAATCCATCTCCCATGACTAGGTATTATAAAATATCTATGCAGAAAAGAGGTGGCAGAATCTCCTCCCATGTGATTATCCCAGCCTTTAAAAGAAACATGCATCTTTACTGTATTTTCTATTTTCAAACTTGATGTAATACCCAAGAAACAAAAATGCATAATAAATCAGTACTCTGGCATGTACATGTGTGTGCATACATATATATATATACACATACACACATGCATATGCATATAGTGAAATTGGTTATAGAATAGACAATTCATTGTCACTGGAAAATTCATTGTCACCACAAAATAGAAAAAAACCAACAAGCCCAGACAAGATATTCTAGGAAAATCTGTCTACCAAAATCATATTGACTAAGTGAAGAAATATTTTAACTTCCAAAGTTAGGCTGTAGTGTAAGGCATGATTTTTGCCCCATTTAAGACAGCCCATTTAAGTTAGGCATTGCAATGGTTCTTGGGTAACTCTGACAAGAAACTCTTATTGACGCGTGTTTCAGTGTTGCTGTTTCCTCAAATATTGGTATTAGTTAGAAAATTAGAGTACTTTATATCTGGTAATGATAACTGTTAAGTAGCTTTAGCCTAAGGAAAAAAAATAGATTTTTTTCTGTTTCAGTACATGCTGACAAAGCAAATGGCCAGTCTCCTTTCAATGAATACTGTCTTTGTATTAAGATAAAGCAAACAACTGTTCACAATAGGAACACAGACATAAAAGTATTTGATGTATCCAGTTCTATATTTCCCCTATCAATACTCAGACTTTTGGTTTCCTGGGATGCAGGCCAAATGTCAGCATACACTTCTATGAAGGGTCCTGTTTGGAATTGTCATTAAAAGATCTTCATATGACATCATGGAACTCTCTCTATGTAAGTATGAGCTGACTGCTTCCCACAATAAAATATGTTAATATATTTAATGACACTAGCCTCAGAAAATAAATGTTCTTTGTCTCTATGTAGAGTTTATACATGAATTCATTATACAGTGAAGGAGAAGACTTAAACAAGAAAAACTAAGGTTATGAATTAATAGGCTCAAATATTAAAAAGGTTACAGAATTGTCACTGAAGTCTGTGTTCAGAACCGCATATGAGAAATTTAGCCAAAGATAGATTCATAGCTGAAATGAATTAATTATATGAAAATAAAATTATATAAATCTTAAAGCAAGAAGCAAGACAACCAAAGCAAGATCCATCGGTTATATAACAGAGCTGATTGAGTAGTTCCAAATATTTTAACTCCATTATTTGCATCAGATCTAAGAATATGGTAAATAAAAAATATTGTAACTAAAAGGGAAAGATAATACAGTTCTTAGAACCTCAAAAAGACTTGAAGTTCATGAAATATCTTCTACTAAACTGCCAGTGAATTGCAGGCAACCTGATCTAACTCCTGTTAACTTTACTGATATTTTCCCCACATAATTTAATGATGGCCAACTCAGCCTTGAATTTTTAATGAAAACTGTGCACAGGTTGTGTTTACACAGCATTCTTCAGAGCTGTTAAGTGTAGTTTGCCTTCATTTAAAAACTGCATTAAGATTATATTTGGAAACGAAGGCACAAACTAGTGAGACAAATTTGTGAATTGTTGAAATGCATGAAACGAGAAAGAATCAGGATATAAAAAAATTTTGCTTGCCTTCTGTTTTGATTGAAAGGAACATTCAGGGATGACTGCGTGTTCTCACAAATGACTACATAAAAAGTATTCAATGTTTTTTTTCTTCATAATATATAGAATAAAATATGTGTATATTTTAAAGACTTGTAAGCTTTGTATAGGTATTGAGAACATCGAAAAAGCAAATGGACAAATGGAAAATTTGTAGAATTTTGTAAGCAAGTTTGAATGAGTAATAAAACCATCAATAGTGAGAAATGTTTACTAAGTTCTCCATCTTTATACAATTCAGTATCTCTTTCTGCATGACAGGTAGAAAATCTTTTCATTACTACTGTCCTGCTCCCTTCCCCGAATTCTTTTTGCCTGGTTTCCACAACAACATGAAGGAATGAATTCTTCAAATCAAGCATGAACAAGGAAACAATCTTCAGATAAGCTTTTACTAGAAACTTTCTAATTTGCTTTCTACTCCTATGACAGGTACTGCAACAGCTGAATTTTTCCTTCAGAAAATTCTATTGTTATAAGGTGGGTAGAGGGTTTGGGGTGAAGGGAAGAAGCTTTGTCAAGGCATAACTTTTCTGGAAGACCTTTAGTTAGCATTATTTATCAGGTCCAGTGTGAATTCCTGATCAGAAGCAGCGAGAAGCTTATTCTTTTTCTGGTAATAGATTAATGTAGTATAAACAGCATTTAGTCACTATTACATGTCAGACAGACCTTCAGCATTGCAGGTATATTAGCCTACAAAACATATGCATATATATATATATATACATATACATATGCATATATATATATATACATATATATATAAATATATACGTATATATATTCATATATATACATATATATATATAAAGAGAGAGAGAGAGAGAGAGAGAGAGAGAGGGAGAGAGAGCTATTTCCACAACACGCCATCAATCACAAGGAATAAAAATTAATTATAGCAGAATTGACACAGAACAAGACACAACATAGCTAACCTAGCTAAATGGGTATGAGTTTGTATTTGGCTAAACATCCATGCCTACAGGTAAAGAATAAGGTTTGTTAATCTAATACCATCCTGAATTTTTGTGCTAATGTCTTTCTGCATGATTCTTCATTCATTGTGCCACAGTCTGAGAGAAGTCTTAGAGTTTGTTGAATGTGGTAGAAACAATTAATGTTGGATTTTTTATTAATAAAAGTATTTTCATAGGCATTATTAACAAAACAAACTGGCAAATTGAGATGTGCTACGGCCTCCTTTTTTTTGGATCTAATTTTTAATTCTTAAAAAAAAATATCAAGAAATCTGAATGTGGAAGTCTAAATCACTAGAAATTTAAATCTCTGAGATAGAATACTCTCATTTTTCTAGCATATTTAATTTAAAAAGAAATCACCAAACCAAACCAAATCTGCTTTCTTTAAACTCAAATAAGAACAATAAATAAACTTGGACACTCATAAATACTTGACACATAATTGGAAACAATGGTGATAACAGTTTTATACTAGAATTGAAACTACACACAAAGACCCTTCCAAATGGTGCATGGATCATTTCCAATTTCATCTTAGCAGGTTTTCCACAATGGATTCAGTTTTCTAACGACTTCTGTTATTTACAAATTAACAAATGTGTATACAGACCTGGCCGCAGTTTAAATATGTGCTGAAGCTTCTGGCTGAGGTCTCACACAAGAATCATAACTAACCTTTTCTATTGCTCTGGAGAAGTTGGAGGGTCAGTCCTCAGCCTTGTATATATGTAATGACTCAGATGTTCATCACCAGCTATTTAAAGACACCTCAGAATTGTTGATAAGCCACAACTTTCTACACACACCAGACCTGTCTGGTTGCTCTCTGCCTTCAGAACCCAGCACCCTGGCCTGATTTCTGAGCTTTGAAATTGTCTAGGCCCCCAAAACACTTGCCTGAGTTTTGATGTGAGAACAACTCTCTGTAGCCCCCTGACAGCTGTTTTCACAAAATACAAAATATATCATATCAAATATTGGAAGGCATGTCTGAAGTCCACCTAGTACAACTTTGTGCTCAAAGAATGCTGACTTCAATGATACATCAGGTCAGTCAGATGCTTATCCAGACAAGTTTTCATAATTTCAAAGTCTGGGGATTTCTTAACCTTTTGGATGACTCTTAGCATCATAATTTAAATGCATTGCAACTTTATTAGTTTAAGATTAGCCAACAGAAGAAAAAATTGTTGCAAGTTCCCAAGAATATAGTGAGCTTCTGCAGGATGGGTAAGGATAACTTTTGAAACTGCATCTTAAGGAAAACCAATATTATTCTCTGCTCTCTTAGATGAACCCATAGTAAAAGAATATAGTGCAAACAAATAAACAACCGAAACAAAAAATTAGGAGGACTGAAAAAGAATACAACATAAGCTATGCATCTTTATTTTATGGAGAAATATAAATAAAATATATGTTAATATGTTATGGTTTTTAAACAAAAAAAAACAAAAGCAACAAAAAACCCATAAAAACCCAGAACTCCAGTGAACACAAAAATTAAAATCAATAAAATAGCATAGACTAGATTTAAATAGAAGAAATCAGAGATTTAGAAACTATAGATTAAAGAAGTGATTTGTTAGAATACATTGTTATATCATTCTTGAAGATCATTAGCAGTTTGGTTTTTTTTTTTATATAGAAGAAGCTGACAACTGAATTAGAAATTACCACAATGACAAAAATCTGTTTTCTCCAATTAAGACAAAAGTTCTAGTTGTTGTATATAATAGTTTTCTGATATTGGAGAATATCTACTAAGGCCCTTTTAATTTTCCATTTCTTCCCTCAGTTTTAATTTGCATTTGAGAAAATACTTTTTCTCAAAGGTTCTCCTTTTTGCTGCAATGGACTCTTTTGTCATTGTGACTAGGAGAGAAGAGATATGTCAATAAACAATCAGAGAAAAATAAATAAGAGATTACTACATCACAGGCAATTATTTAGTGGTGCTTTTCACTCCAGATATGCCGAAGACCCATATTTGTCTGTGTCACACATGTGTTTTGGTCTTTCTTAATATATTGTTTTAATATCCAGATGAGAATTAAACAATTACTGATTCACGTGAGTGTTCCTTTGGAATTTGTACTGCTTCAGCTCTTGGTTGTCTTTCAAATTTCTAGTAATATGCATATCTGCCTGACAGCTTACAGAATTCTTTTGGGTTACACAGAGAAAAGCAGGAAAGGATGATGAGGATTCAATCAACACAGATGCATTATGATCAGCCAGAATACCAGATCATTCTAAGGTCTACCCAGGTAGACCTGGGCATATAGTGATCAGGCATATAGTGATCTCAACAATTGACTTTGGAAGGGTATTTCAGATCTTACCCAATTAATGAAATAGAAATGCAGGGGATTACAAAAGAGAGACAGAGAAGATTCATAGACTGGTCATTTGGATTTTTGCTTACTGGATATTTTCTAACTCCATGCAAAATCTATCTTTATAAGTCTCCATAAGACCTCAATATCTCCCTACTGCCAAGTGTTCCCTCATATTAACAACAAATGGTCTTTTAATTTTTATTTGTTATTCCACTATTGCACAAAACAATCAGTCCCTATACATCATAGCAGCCTTCAAATATTTGTAGAATTTCATGACCTACTTTGTCATGATCTACCTGTTAAAACTATTCTTTTAATCTTTACACAGAAGTCAATATATTTCTCCTGTTCTTTCTAGCTACTTTTTATGACATATTACATTAGGCTAGAAGATTTTAACATTTTCCTATTACTACTCTAGGCTAATAACATTCATGGCTATTGTACTAACAAATCGTCAAGCTTATAGAATCATAGAATCATTTAGGTCAGAAAGACTTTCAAGATCATGAAGTTCGACCATTAACCCAGCAGCATCAAGTCCACCAATAAACTACATTGCTAAAGTCCATGTGTACATGTCTTTTAAATACCTACAGGGATGATGTCTCAATTACTTCCTTGGGAAGCCTGTGACAACTCTTTCAGTGACGAAATTTTTCCTAATATCCAAAGCCCTGGTACAACTTGAAGCCATTACCTCCTGTCCTGTTGCTTGTTACTTGGGAGACAAGATTGATCCCCAGCTTGCTACAGCCTTCTCCCAGGTTATCTATAGGAGAGGGTGATAAGGTCTTCCCTGAGATGCTAAACAACCCCAGATTCCTCAGCCACTCCTCATAGAACTTGCTCTCTAAACCCTTCACCAGCATTGTTGCTTTTCTCTGAACACACTCTAGAACCTCAATGTCCTTCTGGTAGTGAGGGACCTGGAACTGAAGACAAGATTTAAGGTGTGGCCTCACCAATGCTAAGTTCAGAGGGACAGGAACTTCCCCAGTCCTGCTGGCCACACTTTTTTGATACCGGCTAGGATACCGTTTGCCTTCTTGGT
The DNA here is from genome assembly GCF_048771995.1 of Taeniopygia guttata. Lineage (NCBI taxonomy): Eukaryota > Metazoa > Chordata > Aves > Passeriformes > Estrildidae > Taeniopygia > Taeniopygia guttata. The sequence goes on along the minus strand of NC_133027.1, from coordinate 29,088,296 downwards.
CACGTGGACACACTCTGGATCATGTTCAGCAGGCTGTTGACCAGCAACACCAGCTCCTTTTCCACCAGGCAACTTTCTAGACACTCTGTCCCCAGCCTGCAGCACTGTAGGGCGTTGTTGTGACCAAGTGCTGAACCTGGCACTTGACCTTGTTCAACCTCTTTTTTTTGGCCTTGGCTCATCAATCCAGTCTGTCCAGATCCCTCTACAGAGCCTTCCTGCCCTCCAGAAGATCAATGCTCCCACCTACCTTGGTGTCTTCAGAAAACTGGCTGCACTGACTATTTTCCCTTGGATTATGTGGGCTTTATTCTGTTCCCTGTCCCTCTCTTCTAACCAGAACCCAGAGAACAACTGCTCTTACTATTAAAGGCTGGTGCAAAGGAGAAGATAAGTATTTCAGCCTTTTCTTCATCCTTTGTCACTATATTTCCATGTTACATATATAGGTATTGGACTAGAGATAGATTCATAACAGAAATTTTTGGAGTCAGTAATACTAGGATATATTGTAGTACAAATCAGCTAAAAGTAGGTCCAACTGAGTGACTACAAAAGGAAGACCACTAGAGAATCTGTAAGAGAAAAAAAAAGTTAAAGCAACAGAATTTGAAAGAAAAATTAAATCTCGGGGGGCGAGGGGGAATCACCTTGTGTTATGAGAGTTAACAGAGAACTTATTTTAAACATAAAACTTTATTTTAATTTTAAGCATGAAACATCCACACACAGAAAAAATTCTTTTACTATTAATTGAAATTGCTGAAAAATTCTTCATGAAAATATTTAGAAAGACAGAGCTAGGGAGAAAAAAAAAAAACCAAAGAAAAAACCCGATGCAATTTGCCAGAGTAAAATATTAAGATAAAGGAAATAAAGTTGAAAAACCTAGAAGCAATTGCAAGAACTGAATTTCTCTATCTAGGAATATGAGGCAAAAATTCCATAAACATGGTAGCATTCAATGAGAGAGGAAAAGACTAAAAATTTAGAATAGAAAAAGCAATTTTGGCATTGGCTATGCTTTAATGAAATTCAAGTCCTGATATGCAAATTATTGATTAAAATCTAGGAATAAATTTGCATGAAGGAAAATATAATTAAAAACCTCAGCTAAATAGCTCAATAAATTCCAATTCATATAGTATACTTCATAATATCTTTGGTTCAAATAGAAAAATGAAAATAAACCAGCAGTTTTGTGTGCATTCTCAAACATCCGTATCCCCCTTTTACAAGCTCATCTTCTGTCATTCTTTACAGTCCCATCTAATCTAGTCTATGTAAAGGTATTTTTTATTCCATAATAAAATTTCCACTCTTCATTAATTTTGATTCTTCTTTCTATAAAATAAGAAAATTTTTAATTTTTTTTTTTTTTTGCAATTAGGCTTGAAAAATAAGTTCTTAACTATTATAATTAAATAACATATCAACAGTATGTTTGAGGAAAGTGGAGCATTGCTTAACATATCACTCCAAAACGAACAGGCAGGATGAAAGGCATATTTCTATATCTTTCTGAATTATGATATTGTTTTTCTTAGTTCCAAGGACTTCAGACCTGTATAAAAGGAGTCCTTATGACTTTCCTGGTACAAGCTTTACAAAACTCCATAAAATACTGAGATATATGACCTGCTGCAAAGCTTTCCTTAATGCTAAAGATCCATGCTTTCTTAAAGATGAGAATATTTTATACCCAGTGAGTAGTTTCTTCATACTTTGTCTTCAATTCCTTAGTTCAGTTTTCTATGTTTGATGCAAAAAAAATATTTAAATTCATTTCAGTTCCACAGGAAGAAAATCAAAAAGTATCATAAAAAAAAGAGCCTGTATCAATAGGAAAATGTGACTAGACCCTGATTTTCAGGCCATTTAAAATATGTTTTCCAAGCATAGTAAGTACTCTGCTCATAGACACCTGCATGAATAAAGGTAGAAATCATTCTGGATTGTTAGTGTCCCAGAGGAATCCTACAGGATTTTTTTTCTGTCAGAGAAGGAAGAGGGTCAGAGCCAAGGTTCTCCTTACTGCTTTTTTGGGTCATTCCATTCTCCCTCACCTTAATTCTCTGTAATCTCACCATCATACAGCTGTTGTTCTTTATCCTTTTTTGGTTCTTTTTTTTTTTTAAGAACTAGTGGGACAGGGTGGATTAGTTGCAAAAACAGATGAATAGAAATATATTCATTTTGCAGTTTTACTAATGTATACAGAGAATTTCTTGTAGCTTCAGAAAATTGTAAGATTTCAGTCTGAGACTAGTAGTCTGATTTGATAAGAAGGAAATTGAATCAGCTTCCTCCATTAATGTTATTATTAAAAATCCTCTTGGCATTCTCCAAAAGAAGCACTTCATTATGCTGAAAATAACATATCTCTATTTTGAGTAATATTGACTAGAGAGGATTTTTCTTTTAAAAAATTCTCCATAGGAACTAATAATAGAATCATTGAATCATAGAATTGTCTGAGTTGGAAGAGACCTAGTTACAACTCCTGTCAGAGGCAGGAACACCTTCCACTAGATCAACTTCCTCAGAGCTCCATCCAATCTGGACTTGAACATTTCCAAGGATGGGATATCCACAACTTCTCTAGGAAACCTATTCCAGTTCCTCACTAACCTTACAGAAAATAATTTTTTAATACCTAATCTAAACCTATTCTCTTTCAGTTTGAATCCATTCCCCCTTGTCCTGTCACTACATGCTCTTTGTAGTTTTTCACTACATGATCTTTGTAGGTTTTCTTATAGGACTGAAAGGCTGCAGTTTAGTCATCCCAAAGTCTTCCTTTTCCAAGCTGAACAAACCTAATTCTATCAGCCTTTCCTCACAGGAAAAGTAATAAACTCCATCCCTTTTATTGTTTTGCTGAGCCTCATCTGCATTTGATAATACAGGTCTGTGTTCTGGGGACCCCAGAACTGGACGCAGCTCTGAAGGTGGTATCTCAGAAGGGCAGAGCAGAGGGGCAAAATCCCCTTCCTCACCCTGATGGCCACGCTACTTTGGTGCAGCCCAGGATAAGTTTGGCTTTTGGGGGTGTTGCCAGGTCATGTCCAGCCACTCATCCATCAGTACCCGCAAGATCTTCTTGGCAGAGCTGCTCTGGATCTGTTCATACCCCAGCCTATACTGACACCATTCTCTGATCCAAGTGCAGAACCTTGCACTTGCTGGTGCTAAACCTTTTGAGATTACCGTGGGCCCACTTCTGGAGCTTGTCCAGGTCCCTCTGGATGATGTTCCATCCTTTGCTTGTGCCAAATGCACCACTCAGCTTGGAGTCATTGCATATTTGTTGAGGGAGCACTTGATCCCTTTATAATATGTCATTAATGAAGATATTAAATAACAATTGTTCCATCATTACACGAATCCCCGAGGGGCACCAATTCTCATTGATATACATTTACGAATGATGTGGGAAATAACTATGTAGGAGAAAATATATGGGCCCTTTCAATATACTATCTTTCGTTGTGTTTTCAACATTTGTTTTCTGTTTTCTTCCATGTGCCATATCCAGACAAGAATCAGAGAAGTTACCTGTAACATAGGTCTCATGTCCTTCCAGTAGAAAAGGCTGGAGGCTGGCTTTCTGAGGACTGGCATTGCTGACCATTTGAAACTTACAATCAAGAGATCATTTGAATTTATTGCCTTTTCCTTCATATACACTTTTCATTACTGAGATCCCACAGGGGAGAGGCAGAAAGAAGGAGAAGGGTGAGTACAGAAAGCATAAGTGTGGAAAGGAAGAAGCATTGACTACAAGGAAGAATAATGGTGGTATTCCTGCACATGAAATGGTGTCTATGATCTCACATTAAAAAACCCAATATGTGAAAGGGAACAAATGAGGTCATTAAATGAGGAGCATTCTCTCACACAAAATCAAGTATGCGCTTCTTATCTGTCTCTTTGTTTTGGAGTGTAACCATGCTTCATTTTCATTTGTTACCCACCAGTAATAGAAAATTACATTTTGAAACATAAGGTTTTAGAAGACAGTCACCTGTTAATTAGTTACTATAAAAATACAAATCAGAGGATAAAATGCTAATATATAAAACTCAGGAAGCTGAAGTTTTTACAGCTTTTTAGGACTAATTTTTCTTTTGAAAGGCAGATTTTCTAAAAAAAAAAAAGGTATCATTTTAATAAGAATATCAAATCAGGCACAATATTCATTCAGATTTTCAGGGGGCAATGAAATAACAACCTACTCATTTAAATTATACTGGATTTGGTCTGATATTATAGGTTAATGAATGAGTTATATTTGCAAATTGAACTATGTTTCTATTTTTACATAGAGGTCATTTATGGCTATAGGGATGTAGAAAAATTGTGCAGATATATAATTTGATATGTAACATTTTTGTCAAACTCTATGTATTACACCTATTTTTTTCATAATATCAAAAATTCCATTTCCTGGCTCTCTAAATAATCTAAAGCATTTATGAAGATACTTTAAAATATAGTACTGGAAGAGCTTGGCCAAAATATGACCCAATAATAACTTTTAAATCATTGCAATTCACTGGGCTGGAAATAGAATCTTTGGGCTGAGTCATAGTTCATATTCTGTTCTTCCCAATCACTGTAAAAAAGTTCAAAGTCACATTGCTTCTATTTTTTTTACCATATCAAGCCTCAAGACCTAATGCTGTTTTTCTTAAGGAAAATAGAAAACCTTTTGTAAATATTTCTTAAAAATTAATAAAGGAAATTAATCCAAATAATATTTAATATTTCATAACATGCTGTAAAATTGTTGACAGATTGACTATTGACCTAATTTTTAACAAAAGAAATCTGTAAAAGAAAACAATATGGTAAAAAGTGTTCAGCAATCAGTGATATATTTTTCTTTCTAGACATTTATAAGAACAATTTATAAAGAACTGAGACCACAAAGCTATTAAAATCATGTGTTAACATGTATATTTTTAGAGACTTCTTTATTAAAAACAACACACAGGGTAGATCAATCTTTTAAGAAATGCATGCATTTAAAAAATCCCATGCATCTATGTGTTATGAGGGGTTTTAAATTTTGTTTTAGATTTTATTTATATAGATTAATATATATACATGTTTGTTTTTTTTTTTCAAATGACTTAACTGCATACAATCTGGATAGATAATAAACATATTTTTAGAATTTAGTAGAAGATTAAGTAAAAAATGTTTAAATCTTAATTGAAATCTGCCACATTCCCATAGCTAATGATAATGTACATTATCAAAGAGATATCTGAAAGATACTTTCTTTAACACATATATAAGTGCATGCATACATATAAGCATACATATATATTTCCACATACATATATGTATGTTTTTGAAGTGAATTAAATTGTATTTTCTGTTTTGTGGTCTTTGTTTTGGTTTTTTTTTTTTTTTGTTCAAAGGTTCCACACATATATTTCCTTTACTGTCAATCATGTTAACATATTCAGTAAGAGAAAACTTACAGCCAGGCATTTAAAGGTCTTACAGACTCAAACTGAAGAAAAATAATTTTTCAATAGGGGTTTGCACTATTTTTCTGTTTACATCATGTGTCATTTAACTGTCAAACGTGCCAGATGTTCTCATGGAAATGTCACCAATTCTGTAACTTTAGGAGTTCTTCCAATGTGGGTTTTGCTGATATTATATTAAAAAAAAATCTATTTTAGAAAGAAATTTAAAAATTTTGGACAAAATATGGTCATTTAGCCTGGAAAGCCCTTACCCACTACATTTACTTTGTCTCCCATTTCTGGTTTGACATAAAGAAGTGAAATTCTCATTAGACTTTTAAAAGCATTTGACTTGATATTAAAGCATAAACATTTGCCCTTTTATGAAGTCTGAAATTTCCCATTAAATTTATACTTTAGAAATGTAAAGATGTACGTCAAAATATTATAATCAATACCAAAGACACCTTTTTCCTTCCCTGACCACATTTTTTTCCTCATTTTATTCTTCTCATGGTTTTTTGGATAATTTGAGATAATCATGCTTGTGAATACTGGGTTTTTGAAACTATGTAGCTATGCTTACAGCACATTTAATGGGATACTGGAGAAATTTTGAGTTACAGACTTGTTTAACATAACTCAAGATTTAAAAAAACAAAAGCCATTATCAAGGAAAAAGCCATGTCAGCATGGTGAAAATAATTTGTTTTCATGGTAGTAATCAATGTTAAGTGCTCAGGGGTGTAATCCATTTTTGGAGCATTCATAGAAGACCTTACTGTGGTATGTCAATACTTAAAGGGGTCTCTGAAGGTAGAGGTTTAACTAAAGCCTGCAGTGATAAGACAAGGGGAATGGTTTTAAACAAAATGATAATAGGCTTAGATTAGATAGAAGGAAGAAATTTTTTATGAGGAAAATAGTGAGACACTGTAAAACGTTGCCCAGAGAAGTTGTACATGCCCCATTCCTGGAAGTGTTCAAACTCAGGTTGGACAGGACTTTGACCATAGTGATCTAAGTGGAGGATATCCCTGTTCATGGCAGAGGTTAAAACCAGATGATCTTCAAGGTCTCTTGCAACTAATACTTTTAAATGATTTTATGATTCTGATGAGCTTTCTTGTTTCTAGCAACTTGTTTGTATTAAGACACACACATAGGTAGCTGGCTTTACAGGATTCAGTTACTGAGAACTTTCAGCCACCAGTGTTCACATACTAATCCCCAGTACCCTGCTAGTTTGAGAATTTGATTTCTGTTTTCACTGCCTCAGCTTTGCCGTGTGTTTTTTTGTAGCATCACTGGGTGTCTAGGCAAGAATCCCTGAGAGATGGGAACTTTCTCTATGGTGTTCACAGACATATTTATCCTCAATATCCTACAGTTTCAGAAAGAAATAAAAGAGATTGTTTCTGATTTTGTGACAGCAGAGTCTTTCCATCCTCTTATCCCCCATCAGAGGCTTATGTCAAATAACTTAAAAATGGAGGACTTTCCTTCTGCAGTGGAAATTTTTCGGGGGCAACAACTACGGGCCTTCTTCCAGCTAACAAAAGTAGGTAGCTGAAGCAGAATGGAACTGGCTTCTATTATCAACCACGTACAGGAAAAACCCCCACTGAGCTTTCCCATAACCTTCAGACATTGAAAATCAGTAAATTTAATATTATGTCAGTTTTCCTTGCCTCAGCTTTCCCATGTGTTTTTGTGTAGCATCACTGTGAAGCAAGGGAAGACTCCCTCAGAGATGAGAACTCCTGAATTTTCATTAAGTTCTATTACTGCAGTTTTTCATTTTCTACAGTCAATCCTGATGCTTAAAGCAAGATTGGGTGGATGTAGGAATCTTTCTAGATTTAGTTTTGTGTTTGGAGCTAGCATTTATGTGGCTTGAAATACTCCCTTTTATTCTTTGCCAGAAATTATTTCCATGTAGTCACGCCTATTTCTTTTGTTTTCTTTTTTTTTTTTTTTTTTTTTTGATACTTGCTATCTTGAATTTCTGTATAACTCTTCTGGAGCCCCTTGTCTTTGTATACTCATTCAGCATGTCTTCATTCAAAAGCATTCCTGCTCCTGAATTCTTTACTATTAATATTGTTTATTGTCTTCTAAACAGTGGTGTCCTGCTGGGCCATAAGTGAGATTTAAGTGCTGTAGTTTGCACATATCCTTGTAAATCATATTTCATATGGAGGAGAAATTACCCACACAGTCTCTCATTATATTCTGAGTGCAACTAAGGTGAAAAATGTGATTAATTTTGATATAAAACATTTCAAATTCACTTTCCCAGCTCTTTTAAATCCAATTATACTATTTCCTCTTCATTTTTACAAACTGATTTCACACCCACAGAAGTGCATTTCAAGGAGGTTATTGATAATCCATATCACTCAGCAAGTCATGAATCATACAATTACGCTGTCCCTTCAGAAACAAGGTAGCTCCGTACAGACTGATCACTAGAACTGATCCCCCTGTTGATGCCTTAAATCCTTGGGCTATACTCTGGCATTGCATCAGCCAGTACTAGCTGTGCTCAGTTGAAAGCTTTTCAGACAGTATGTTAATAGCAACAGAATGGGTAAGCTAAAATTTTCCAGACACCTGTGATGCCTGGAGAGGGTACCTAGAACAGAGTTAGAGGAGGTATTTATTGAAAAGCCTTCAAAGGACACACCTTGGGCAGCACAAGAGCCTGGATGGGGCTCTGCCCGAGATGGACCCAAGATGCACCCAGGATGGATGATCGGTCATGAGTTTTCACACTTTTATAGGTTTTGGTCCTTTTACATATTGGGGTTAGTTGTCAATAAGAGCTGCAGGTTATGAAGTCCCATCCTCCCAAATTGCTCTTCTCCATTCACTGTTTGGACTTTTTGGGCCTGAGGCTATAACAACTGTCCTCGGCACTTGGGCTGGAAAAGGATTGTTTTGTCTGACTAAACTGTGAAGAGAACTTGCAAACATTTTGTTGGGAAGGATGGATAAATATAATTGCCTGGCAAAAGTTTACAATAATACAGCCAGGATGAAAACAATCCCCCCCTACTGGCTGGACAATACCCTTACCTACAGATAGGTCCAAAAGTCAAATGGACTGTTCCATCTCAACCCCCCAAAATGTATGGTTCATCCCACACCTGTAACCCTACCCTGAAGCATCAAGTGTCTGTGACCCCATTGGCCCAAGTCTTGTTCCAGCCCACCTTGAAGCCCCCTGATAAAGGGTCTCCGAGGGGCCAGACGCCCTCTTGGAACTTCTCCTCTCTTGGAACTTCTCCCCTCTTAGATCTTCCACCCTCCCCTAGAACATCCTCTCTCTCCCCTCCCCCATCACCTCAGGCCTTGCAAGACCTTTCACCATCCCTAATAAACCTGATATTCTAAAAGCAGCCTTCAGAGATCTCTCGTCTCCATTCATCGAAACTGTCCTGGAGAACAGCACTCCCTAGAGACTGGCGCCCTACACACTTTATATGAAGTTCAGAGTTATGTACTAAAGCAGTACAGAATCTGGAAAATATAAAAGCTAAAACTTAAGCCATCACCTGTTTGTCCAGATGCTTGTGGTCAGATTCATGCTATGATGTTGTTTTACTCATATAGGTCTACATTTTTAATCAAGTCACTGACTTTGATGTAATATTTCATAAGAAAAGAAGGAAATAAAACATAAAAGAATAATGTTCTACTAGAATGAAGGAAACAAGATGATTGAAGCCTTAATCTGCACAAATTAAAAAAATAATAATTATGACAAGTGGAAGATATTTTAAATATCTTGATTAGTTCAGATGCAAGCAAGCTACTCATAAAAGATACATTACATAAAAATTGTTCAGTTTGATATAAAATGAGTGAAGAAAAATGTAATTACTTGTAATGTGCTGGTCAGATTGAATGTCCTAATAATTTCTTATGACCTTAGGCTCTTTTATTTTACTAATCTATGACTAAATTAAATATTTGATAAATTAGTGGTAAGCTCTCTAATTTTAACACACAGATATATTCTTTGTAATTTGCAGCTTTTTCAAGGTTGTGTCTTAAGTATAAAGTATATTGGTTGCTACACAAACAATATAGATCATTATACTAATTGTGCAATTTTCTTTTCTTTTCAGTTTATTGTCTCCTGTATTATTACAACACTATATTGAAAGGTGTGTGGAGGGTTGCATGTATGCGCATATGTCTGTGCACAGGGGTAAATTCATTGGGTAGTAAAAATTATTCAAAACTGATAAACTTCAAATGTTTGAGAAACTATTTATAGTGCCCCAAAACCATTACTAACAATGTGGAAAATGCAGAAGATAATAAAGAGAAAATAAACGTTTGAAGTATGGAATATTACAAAATCAATTTAATTACATAACAGCAATGCTTATTTTCAAACCACTATATTAAAACAAGCAAAGATGTTCAGTTTAACTGGTCAGTCCACTGTAGTATATTTTATATGTCCCTCTTGTCATTTTTAACAAAACCAGACATATTAACTTTCAGTATTTCCTCAAAAGAATGGGAGATAAAATCTTTCTTATTTCAAGTATTATCACAAAGTCATGTGATGACCCATGAATAAAGCCAGTGTTGTTTTTTTCCCAGAGTATAAGGCATTTTTTAACATCCTGGGATTAAACTTTGTATAATCAATGAAACCAGAAATTGGAAAAGGTAATTCAGCTTTTTTCCTGCTGATGATAGACATGGTATCCTGTTTTTTTTTCATCATGTAATCAGAATTACCTCAAGAGGTTCTCACACTCTGATAAGCTATTATTGGGCTGTTGCTCCTTTGGCAGCCAAAGGTACAAATCATCACCGTTTATTCCCAATGAAATAACAAGAAGGATTTTGGAGGTTTGTGCTCATCCAACAATAGCCTGATCTAATCTTCCATAAGTAGCTGTTAGTCACTCTCTCCTACTCCTGTCTCTCAAAGATCTGGGCAGATTCTTTTGAAAAACACAACCATATCATACTTAGGAGCTTTCTTTGGCCTGAGATCAGCTGAGAATCAAAGGATCTTTGAAAGTTTTCCAGAAACCTGTTTGTGATTTTATCGTTGTGAGCAGCAGCTTTTCCCACGTGGGCATCTGGAAATAGTTGGATAATATTTCTTTGCAGTAAATAAACAATACTAAAACAAATAAAAATTTTAGGTTGGTAAAAAAAAAAAAAAAAAAAGAAGAAATATTCCAGATTCTTGGTTGAAATAAATACCAAAGTTACTTGTAAGTCCAAACACACAATTTAGTCAATATGGCAAAAGATTGGAGGGGGGGAATTGCTGACAAAGTATTTGTTTTGCTTAGTTAAAACAAGAAAATTTTGAAGTGATTGATTTTCTTGATGATAACCCTAATAATTTGACATCAAATTTAAGCAATTTTGCTCAGAAACTTTATTATTTCATTGAAAATGTTTATACCTAGACATTTAGTCCACTAATACCACTGATATAATTTCCATCCTTTGAAGGCACCTTTTATTTCAGTTTCTAACACATCTCATTATCTGATTCTGTGAGAGTTCTTCCTTTTTAACACTTTTGACTAAATTTGCTTTTTCTGTAATTCTTACTTGGAATCTTATCCTATAATAGTCAAACATTTACAGTTCTTAAATTTTTTTCAAGCTATTTTTTCGAGTTTTTTTTTAACACGATTTCTGTGTTTTGGAAGTAATGCCAGAAAAGAAAGATGCTGACCAAAAAATAGTATAATTAACTAGAGCTAAATTTTTTTTTTTTTTCTGTTGCAGACCTTAACTCAAAGGGTTCAAAGTCTATGAGTGTCCTAGTACCTTTCATGAGTGTATTTTGTACCTTTTAAAAGATGCATGCATATATGGGTGTAAAATAATGTTAAAATATCAGTGATGGAAGAGTACACATTTGCAGAACTCCTAAAGAATTGACTTGAATTACTTAGAATTTTTTTTACTGATTATTTTATGATTGGAAAACTTCAGTGATAAAGAATAACTATCTCTTATTCTCTAATTCTCTCCTGCTTCTCTTTCTTTGTTTTTAGAGTATAACACTTTTAATAAACCAATTCACAATGAGAGTGACTTATTTCAAATTTTTTGATGCTTTTTTTAGTTTACAGAGAAAACAGATGGCTAGCAGTTATGGTCCCATGGTCTGCTTTTGGCTATTCATTGGTGCAGGAGAGAGAAAAAAGGAGGAAAGCACTAGCAGCCAGGATCCCTCAAGCAAAAAACACTTCCACAAGAGTGAGTCAGAGCACCTGAGGGAGGCAAGCAGAGTGCTTATCATCTCTCTCATTTATTACCTGAGAGGCTGATGGCAGATGGAGTGAGAGAACATAGGTCTCCTGTAGGTGTAGATATGGAAACAAGATCATTGATTGCTATGTACAAAAGCACAATAAAGAAACTGGTGGAAAAACTGCCTGGAAGCAAAATAAGAAAATGCATAAAACAGCAATAAAAACAAAAAGACCAATAACAATTTTAAACAACTAGGCATCATAGAGCTGTGAAACTTCAGTCTCTCTGCTCTTTGGTCTCATAATATGATGTGCCAGTTCTAGCCTTACAAACAAAATTTTTATGAAATATAGCTTGTGCTTTTAATATCACTAGCTCCCCTTCCACAAGTCTAACATTGCCCTCCTAATAGATTAAAGGGTGTTAGGGAAAAACAGGTGTTCAACAATCTGTGGCATATGGAGTTTCTACTCTTTGACTTTAATTTACTTCTGCTCCTTTCTCTATGAACTGCACTGTGATATACATTACCTAGTTTCCTTTTGAGTAAACATGAAATAGGTACAAAACAAGTATTTTCTTTCCTTTCTCCTTTTATTTTTCTTTTCTTTTTTTCTTCTTTTCTTTTCTTTTCTTTTCTTTTCTTTTCTTTTCTTTTCTTTTCTTTTCTTTTCTTTTCTTTTCTTTTCTTTTCTTTTCTTTTCTTTTCTTTTCTTTTCTTTTCTTTTCTTTTCTTTTCTTTTCTTTTCTTTTCTTTTCTTTTCTTTTCTTTTCTTTTCTTTTCTTTTTCTTCTTTTCTCTTTTCCTCCAACTCTTTCAACATTAACAGTGCAGAATATTCTGATGGCTGGAGAGGAGCTGTATAAAATACATTGCAATTCAAAAGGAATGTTTCAATTTTGCTTTGTGTCAATGCTAAGCAAACCCACATAAAAACTTAAATTTTGCATGTTTCTACAGACTATGGAATGAATCTGCAGAACTTGAAAGAATGAGACTAGTTAAAGATTCAACCAATATTCCACTTGTTGGCCTACTTTTCAGTACCTTGTTATTGTTTAAAGTTATACTATCTGTCCTAAAAATTCTTTTGCCTAGTTTGAAACTACAAAAGAAGAATATTTTGAAAGTTCAAAGCAAATCAGCCAAGCTGCTTTCAGCTTGTAGGGCAGCAAAAATGTAACAAGTTTCTGCTTCAATTTACACATTCATTATGTTAATTCTTTGAAGTTATTTTGGGAGGAATGTGTTAGCAACCTTCACTGAAACATATTCTGTTTCATGCGTGCATGCATTCATGTTCTTGGATATTTGTTCAGGAAAAAAATCATATATGGTTTAAAAAAAAAATTGTCCTCATTTGGAAAACTGTTTTTGAGTTTCTTTTTTTTTTTTTTTTGTTTTGTTTTGTTTTGTTTCCTCACAGCTTTGTGGATTTTGCTATTGAATTGTAGTGATTTTGGTAATTTTGGACAATCAAGTATTCTCACTCTCCAAATCTCCTGAAAGTGTCTTATTATAATTGAAATATATTCACTATAGCTGACATAATGGATAATATATTAATTCTTATTTTAGTTTGTATGCCCCTTTCCCCTGTTGCTGATGTCAGACTGGTGATATGATAGGCTAAATCTGCATTAATCACAGAATCATAGAATCACAGAATCAACTAGTTTGGAAAAGACCTTGGAGACCATCAAGTCCTAGCACCAGCTTAGCAGCTAAGCCATGGCACTGAGTGCCATGTATCCAGTCTGTTTTTAAATGCCTCCAGGAGCAATGACTCCACCATTTTCCTGGGTAGCCCAGTGACCAACCACACTTCCTGTAAAGAATTGTTTTTCTAATGCCTAGTCTAAACTTTCCCTGGTGCAGTTTAAGACTGTGTCCTTTTGTCCTGTCACTGGTGGCCTGGTAGAAGAGACAAACCCCCAACTGGTTACAGCCTCCTTTCAGGGAGTCATAGAGAGGAATAAGGTGAAAAAAACCCCTTCTTTTTTCCAGGCTGAACACCCACAGCTCTCTCAGCTGCCCTTCATTGGTCTTGTGGTTTAGATCCTTCACCAGCCTCTTTGTCTTTTTATGGATGCGTTCGAGCATCTCAAAATCCTTTCTAAATTGAGGGGCCCAGAGCTGGACACAGCACTGAAGGTGCAGCCTCACCAGTGCTGAAGAATAGCTTCCTGCTGGCCACATTATTCCTGATACAGGCCAGGATGCCACTGGCCTTCCTGGCCACCTGGGAACAGTGCTGACAAATCAATTATACATGCCTGTTTTTTCTCTTTGGTGTTGAAGTTTGCATTATTAAACTCTCTCACACTCCACTACTGGGAAGCCATGTCAAAACTATGAGGTTTTAAGAGTTACTGAGCAATACTATCCCTCAAAGCATGCTCAGGTACAATTTGGGGAGTACTAGTTGCCCCTGATCAAACTGCTAAATGTGGCAGTAATTTAATGACAGATTTTTTGTCGCCCAGTACCCTGTGATGGTCCCTGACCCAGTCAAATAAACCAGCATAGGTGTAACCTGTATATAACCCTCCTCCCAGGGATTCACTTGGCTGTGATACAAAGCCTGGTTTTGATAGAGAACAGCTGTGCAATCTTGGCTTGGATTTTTGAGAAAACTGCTAAGCAGTAGGAAGGAGCCACCAGAAAGTGCATAAGCTGTAAGCTATTCAAGGTAAGAAAGGTAAAATTTCAGACAGAGAGAAGACTATTGAGACTGGGTAGTTAGTAGATCAAGGATTCAGGAGGGAAAACACTGAAATGAAAAGGTAAGAAATCCTAGAGAAATAACAGAGAATTGAAAAACAGCAACTTGGCAAAGTAAAAGGAGCAATAGAATTCCATAAGTAACAGCAGTCATCCCTTATTCATCTTGGTGAGGGAGTAAACAACAGAGAGCTATTAGGTGTCCTACCATGAGCAGTGAATTTATTAATTAACCTGTTGATCCTCATTGTCTATTATTTATGTTAGTCTATGAGCAATTGGTTTGGTCCCTAAAATGGCATATCACAGAATATTCTGAGTTGGAAGGGACCCACAAGGTTCATCAAGTCTAATTCCCTGCCCTGCACAAGTTCACCCCCAAGATCATGTGCCTGAGAGCATTGTCCAAATGCTTCTTGAACTCTGTCACATTAGAGCTGTGACCACTTCCCTGAGAGACTCTTCCAGTGTCAGCTAAACTCTGGGAGTAGAGCCTTTTCCTGAGATCTAACCTAAACCTCCCCTGACACAACTTCAGGCCATTCCCTCAGGTCCTGACACTGTCACCAAAGAGAAGAGATTGGTGCCTGCCCCTCCTTTTTCCCTCACACGAAGTTGCAACTGCAATATCTCCCTTCTTCTCCAGGCTGAACAGACCAAGCAACCTCAACTCGGCTTCCACTCAAGGTCCTTCACCATCTTTGTTGCCCCACTTGGATGATATCTACTAGTTTAATATCTGTCTTGTATTCTGGCACCTAAAACTGCACAGCACTCGAGGTGAGGGCACCCCAGTGCAGAGCAGAGCAGAGCAGAACAATCCCCTCCCTTGCCCAACTGGTGATGCTGTGCCTGATGGCCCCCAAGACAGGGCTGGCCCTCTTGGCTGCCAGGACTCTGCTGACTCATGTTCAACCTTCCTTAAAACAGTATTCCCAGGTCCCTTTCTTTGGCATTGCTTTCCAGCATCTCATTCCCCAGGGTTGCTCTACTCGTAAAGTGTTTTTGTTCACAGTAAAAATTGTCCATCAACATAATTCAGAAAGGCAGGCTTGGTGAGATTATATGAAAAGACAATTATCAATTTGATGATATTCACTTAAAAACAATCTCTTTCTCTCTAGGAGGTGGGTTTTTTAATTGTACAAATCACAAACTAAAACAAAACAGATTTCCTATATTTTAAGGCTGTTAATATGGTTTCAAAATTTATGGCCCTGATCTATAGAGAACTTGATTTTACATGAGTATCTCAGGTATATGATTTATTGCAAGATTAGGATTATATTACAATATAATTAATTGGATTGCAGCCCTAGGAAAATTGTATTGCATTACTGTGTCCTCAGTCAGAGATTGTTTTTTTCATTTATTTCAATTTATTTAATTTTTTTCAATTATTTTTCATGAGAGCAATGCTGTGGGGAACCAGGTAACATTTCAAGAAACAATTAAAACAAACAAGAATCAAAATATGGATGGCCAGGCTCTGGTGATGCCCTTATGTTCACCTTTGCTCCTCTTCCAACTTCTCTACATATTATTGGTTTTGAATCTCACTGTCAGTGTGGCCATAAAGATTTGAGTTAATGGATATACAAATTTGAACTAATAAAAAAAAGTCTATCACCTAATGCTCTTCATTCTGCTTTTAAGTTTTGTTATTTTGGCTTGTAAACTCTTGTAAAATTAGACAGTGGTGATTTAATATAAAGGGCATCTGTTACTGTGTAGTTGTGCATAGCTTTATAGATTCTCAGAGGACATCTATGCAGTATACACAAAGGCTAAAATAGTAATACAAAGAAGAAGTTGAACAAATCCTAGCTTTTTATTTAGGCACTGTCATGATTTAATCTCAACTGTTAAATAAGCACCATGTAACTGCTCACTCATTCCCTCATCAGCAGGATAGGAAGAGAATTGGAAGGGTAAAAATGAGAAAACTGGTGGGTTGAGATAAAGAAATTTTAATAGGTGAAAAAAAAAAGCTGTGCGCGCAAACAAAACAAAGCAAGGAATTAATTCAATGCTTCCTATGGGCAGGAAGCTATTCAGCCATCTCCAGGAAAACAGGCCTTCATCATAGTTTTTTTTTTTTAAGACAAAGCCCTCATCCCAAATGTCTTCCCTTTCCTGCTTCACTCAGTTTTACAAAGTAAGCATGACACTATGTATTATAGGATATCTCGTTGGCCACTTGGAGTCAGCTGTGTTCCCTTCCAGCTCCTTGTGCACCCCCAGACTCCTTGCCATCATGGCAGCAGGAGAAGTAGAAAGGACCTTGGCTCTGTGTAAGCCCTGCTCAGCAATGACCAAACCATCTCTATATTGTCAATCTTGTTTTCAGCACAAATCCAAAACACAGCCCATAGCAGCTACTGTGAAGAAAAGTATCTCTACCCCAGCCAAAAGCAGAATATTATTCATCCTCAATTCCATATTATATGGTATCATGTTCAGTATATAAAGCTGGGGGAAGAAGAAGGAAATGGGTACACATGGCATGATGGTGCACAAGGTGTGATGGAGCCCTGCTTTACTGGTGATGGCTGAACACCTGTCTGTTGGTTGGAGACAGTGAATTAATTCCTTGTCTTGGTTTGCTTGCAAGCACAGTTTTGCTTTCCCTATTAAAATGTCTTTGTCTCAGGCCATGAGTTTTCTCACTTTTTGCCCTTCTGATTCTCCCCTCCATCCCTTTAGTGATGGAGTCAGCAAGTGGTTGCATGGTGCTTGGTTGATGGCTGGGGTTAAACCATGATAGGCACAAAGATTCATATTCATATGAAATTTTCATATTCATTCCTCATGTATCCTTTTGGTTTTTAGAGTTCAGATATTTTTCTATCCATCAATGTATTTTAACATACAGGCTTTACAACAATTAACATATGAAGGTAAAAGCATTCAAGACATCTAAGCTGTTTTACAAGTGTTTGACTTAGTGTAATGTAAATTAATAAATAAAAATGGATTTTATCAGGATTTTCATATTTTGATCTACCTGCCATAGTTGTAAAGAACAAAAAGCAATGTGAAAAATTGATATTTGAACAGAAAATGTATTTTATCTGATAAAAGGTTTAACATGCATACTTGTTGCTTCTTTTCAGTCATTTCTATATGCTTCAAAGTTATTTTCCAGTGTATATACTCTGTTTTTAAGCTTTTTCATTAATTTAAGCCAATAAATATGAAGGTACAGCATAAACATATTAAAGGAGGCAGTTCCCATAGTCAGTCTCATCCCATTAGAACTGTATGCCCTGCTAGAAACTAGTACTTGAGTCACAGTCATGATGATGGGTTTCAAAACTTTCTGCTTCTTGAAGGTGAGTAACATGCCAGACTTGGCAAATCTGTATAAAGCTCTTTATTTTACAACTGGAATATACTAGCCTATGCTGTTGGTTCAGTGATTTGTTTTGCTTTTGCTTCCCACTCATAAGTAGTACTTCCCATTCCTCTGCTTCACACTTATGCCTGGATATCTGCTAGCTAATTCTTTCCAATATTCATATATGTCCTGGCCAGGACAGGGCTAATTCTTGCACTAGCCAGGAAGGGGCATGGCTGTGATCCAGAGATTATTCTATACCAGCTCAAATAATTTTGCAAGGACAGGGGCAGGGGTCTCTTCCAGGTGATGTAGCATGATGGTGCAGTGGGGTGTTGTTGGGGGTGACCACATGCATGTAAATTGTTTATTTCTTGTACATTCTGTTATTAGTATTGTTGTTGTTATTGTTTGTTTTCTCATCTCATTGCTGTTTCCAATAAATTCGTGTTATCTCAATCCATGATCTTTACATTTTGTGCCTCCCATTCTCTCCAACCCTGTGCTGGGGGAGGAGGAGGAGGAGTGAGGTTTGAACAAGCAGCACAGAGGGTTTCAGTTGGAATGCTAAACTGGGGAATATCATTCCTAAACTACAACAATATATATAATTTCAAAAACTGTTGAAGGATTACTCAAGTTGTGTAAAACCATGACATCTGTGGAGCTTTAAAATAATGGTAGGAGTCTTCTGAAAATTAGCTTCCTATGGCCTTGAGATGGAATTGAAAATTAAAGTTTTACAAACAAAGGTTATTTAAAAATTTTGCTACTTATATCAGCTTCCTTGCTTTTCAGTATCATTCCATATTACTCTTTGCCCATACAGCTGCCTCAATCATCAAAGTTTGGCATTTGAATGACATCAAGAGTTTATTCAGCCCCATTAAGTGCAGAATGACAGTTGAATACCAATTACTGTGCAAGAGTGTACTGAAATATTTGGCAGCTCTTTCTACAGTACTGACAATAACAGCAATTGTTTGCAACTTGCTCATAATTCCTCAGTTTAAACACAGACCAGCCGAGCCATAAACAGACCTTGGGTTAAAAACTGATCATGACACTTTGTTAGCTCAGAACTTTGGTATTTGACCTAGCTATGCATACCCTGAGCAATTTGATGTACTTCTGTTCTAAAGCTTCCCAAACAAATATCAAGATAGCAATATCAAAAAGAATTGAAAAGATGGCTTAGGTGCTGAGGAATCCGTTTGCTATATCATAAATATTGCAGCATAAACCCCTTTATTTATTTATACATCTTTAGATTTCCTAATAATATGCATGTCAAAAAGAACTAGGAGCATATTGGAAGAGCAACCAAGAACCTTTTGGGTGTGCACAGGCAAAGAGTTGGAGTAAGATTCCTAGATAATTAAAATGGATTTTTATTGGCACATTTTATTGGCATGTTTTATAAAACTGTCAGTTTATTTATTTTAATGTATTGCTAACCAGAAGGGTTTGAAGTATGTTCAAGCGAGACTTAAATTTAGTTTTAACAAGTAAGGATTCATTTAAATGTACATCCTTCCCTTTTAAAGGAACCATCAAACTTTCTATCTTTTAAGTTTCTTAATAGATAAAAATCATATCAATAAATAAATAGAAATACAGTGTTATGAACATACTGTTGTGAAATTAAATTAAAATAAACCAGGCTTTTAGAACTGAGAATGATGTTATAAGCAGTTTACTGTTTAGGTCCTTTTCTGGTGTATCATTGGCGCATTCTTCATCAGCCATTGTTTCAGAATACTTTTATCTCTTTCATTGTCAATGCATCAGTTCTTGTGTATGTTTCACACTAAATTAAAGTGGTTCGATTAATAGATTCACCAAATTAAAGAACAAACACTCTGTCAGAGAATGTTTAGATTTTCCCTTTCCTTTTAGTGAACTCAAGTTTATAGAACATGGAATCATAGAACCATATCAGTTTGGGTTGGAAGAACCTTTAAATATCATTGAGTTCCAAATCCCCTGCCATGGCCAGGTACATCTCTCACTAGACCAGGTTGCTGAAAGTCCCCTCCAACACATCCAGAGATGGAAAAGTTAGTCATTGAAACACTCCAGCAGTGTTTTATTTACAAAAACTCCCTGCCAGACATAGCTTTATTAAGCTACTGAAAAAAAGCAAATATTAGGTCACTCCAAAACATTTTTGAAACGTGACTTTTTTGACAGGCAATTCTCAGATATGGCTTCTTACCACATTTTAGAAAAAAGTGGTTGGAGCTAGAACTAAATGATATCTGCTCATTTCTATTCTGTGGAGTTTCGTATTGTCATATTCAGTTTTGAAATTGCTTCAGCAAAGATAAGTAGTAAATATACTTGTTTGAAGTAGCACTAACAGATTCATGTGTGTTTCAAGCTCATTATTTACCCCCTGAGACTTTGTTACCACAATGTCCTAAACAACCCTAATGTACATGCCATTGGAGGATGTCGCTGTTGATCATTTTAAGTTAAACAAAATCTATTCTAAAGCTCACATCATCATGCTCTCTGGACATTACTAAGACACACCTGAATTTATTAGAATTGTCATTTAGTCTCTTGTGAAATCAGTTACAACCACAGTTTTTTGAGTACCTGGTTTGCTACCCATTGACTGGTATATGTAGCGAAAAATTCCAGGCAGCATCCAGTGGTGTTCTTTAGCTAAAATGCTAAAGACACAAATTCTTGAAGCACAGGTTTGTCGTAATGCAAGATATCTTCAGCTTTGTTCTATATGCTAAAAATAGATGGAACCCAAGGGGAGTATCCTTATAGGAGATTCCTGTTTCTGGACCTTCTCTGGTCTCCTTACTGTGCCTGCAGAATGCAGTAAATGCTTTGTATTTCAATCTGTATATCATATAAACTGATAAGGAGGTTGCTAAGGTAATGTAATAGTTAAAATTATATTTTATTTTATACTTTCTCCCTGCATATTAAAAAAAAATAGAATTCTATTGTTAGTGACAGGATAGACATAGAGTAAGGTTTTAAGAGTCACATTCTAACAAGTAGTGTGGCACAAAGTTGTGCCACAATTATTCTCCTGATAAGTTATTGTTCCTGAAGAACAGACACTTTACAATTCAAAAAAGCTGTGTATAAAAATAAATGTGTTTAAGAACATATTTTCAAAGAGGTCTCCTATAGCTGCACACAAACCTCAGGATCTGTGCAGCAAACCAAGACAGCAAATATCTCTGTAAACATTTCAATATTGTTCTTCATGAGAAGTATCTGAATGAATAGATTTCTGACACTGGCTTTTCATTGATATTGGGCAAAATACAAGTACATTTTTTTTCCTTTTCCCTGTACTATCACATACAGTTTGACTAATAAATATTTTCCTCCACATCAGAACAGATATAAAGGTCATTATGGGCACATTTTTGCTATTCCTGAACTGGCTTGTACAAAGGCAGTTTGTTTGTCTCACCACCAGACCTCCCAGTTCACAGACTTAGTTCTAGCATACATCACAGGATGAGAAAGTCTTAGCTCTGCACCTTTACAATAGAGATTTTTATGTCTTATAGCATGCTATATACTATAGTCTAGCGGACTATATAAAGTGCAGTATACTATGAAGTATACATTGGGGTTTTGTGATAAAGGAATAAATCCCCATTTTTTATCTTATCAATACATAAAATTTAATTAGACCAGTCTAGGCAATTCTTATACAAATAGACTAGTATAGCAAATATATTATTAAACTGATTTCTGGTTTTCCATCAATTGCAAAATATGCATGAATTGGAAATATTCCCATTAAATGTTCAGTTTGAAAACATTGTGAGAAAAGCATTTAATTGATATTATAAAAAACTACCATTGTTATGTCTTCCAACTCAGCCTCTGCAGATGTAGAATTGCAGCCTTTCTGGAAGATGAGATCTCACTGAACCTATTGACATGACTTTTTATTTTCTCTGTAGAAATACTTCCAGCAATAGAACATTGGTCCACATTTTCCTTTTGCACGGACATGTTACAATTAGGCCTTACCATAATTCTAACTTACTCGTTGGTTACTATGTTAAGGTCTTTCAAAGCTTTTACAAAATGATGATGTTCCTTAATATAGAAATATGTCATCTTCACAAAATTTCCAGTAGAATAGTTTTGTGGGTTTTCAGAGACGTGCTGACCTTTGAAGTGACAAGGTCTGTAGAAATAACTCCTACCTTGTTGAAATCTTCTTTGAACATTAGTTAGGTTAAATATTATGCCCCAAAGACTTATTTATTTTACTGAGTATTGAAACTGTCCAAGAACTACCTAAGAACGCAACACTCCAAACTGTCAGTTAAATTTTCCTTATTATTCCCTAAATGCATCTTCCTACATTTTATAACATTTAATAGCACGTTTTTAATTTTTATCCAGTCTTTCCTATATGATATCTCATTTCTCCTTTAATGATTAATTCTTATAAAATTCTGCCCATGAAACCTGCTGCACTTTTTCTTTCGTGCCACATGGCTTGTACTTTAGTAGTACTTATCACAGCTTGCAACTGTACCATATTTTTTCTAATCACTAGAACCATCTATAAAAAGATGAATTTTGGAGAGAGAAAGAGAGAGAAGGGTCATGGACCTTAGTTCTTTAAAATTAAAGCAGCTTTTTCTGTTTTCATTGGTGTGAAAATAAAAGCAGAGCCTTTGGCAAAGGTTGTGTTTTCAGCATCCCTTACTCAAAATTTGAGCGGCCACACATGTTTAACTTTGGACCTCTTTCACTATTGTACTTTTTAGTAGAATTTGTTTGAATTATCAAGTCTGATCTACCGCTAAGTACCACTAAGAGTTAGTATTTGCTGATATCAAGACTGAGATTTATGATTATGTTTTGGGGAACTAAGGAAAGGATAAAGGTTTTTTGATCTGTTGTATGTGCATTGCCTGGTTATTTTGGTGTGACACTGCAAAGGAAGTAATAGTTTTTGTGATGTGCAATTGTTTTGCAGTACAGTTTTAAGGAATAAATATTGATTGGTGGGAATTGCTTTAATTTGCTAAATCTCAGCAGATGACTGAAAGAAAACTTCTGTTTATTTGTTATGGATGGGGATTTAAACTCCTACAGAAAGTAGAAAGTATATTGAAGAGTTGTGTTTGAGACATTTAGAAGCCAATTAAATGTTTTTGAGACATTGAGAAATTTTTCAAGACACTTCCATTTCAGTCACATGCTCAAATTCTCTGAATGATGATTTTGCTAAAGAAGTAAGAGTGTACCATCAGCAATTACATATTATTTTAATTTAGAAGTGCTAGTTCATTCCTGATTTTCAGTATTTGGATTTTTTCCCTTAATCAATACATTCCCCTAGGAAAACAACATGTAGCAAGTTAAAGCTGTTGCACATAAGGGAAGATTTAGTTTTTTACCTTAATAGCCATAGGCAGACAGTGGGTAAGATATGTTAGAATTCAGGAATTCTTGGTAACTAACAAAATAGGTAAACTTTGCTAGTATTAATCATTCAAAAAACATTGAAAAATGTATTAACTTTGGAAAATTACTAGTTTTATGCAAATTTGGACCTTTAAACTGGAAGCTTTAAACTGAAAAAGTATTCTTATATATGGACTGCACAGAATCAAAGGTAGCTTAGCACAGAGCACGGAGGCACCTCAGAAGTAGATTAAAAACATGCACTAGCCAAATTTCTTAGCGTAAAAAATGACTGATCCTTTTATGCCAGTTTTTAATTTGGAATAGCAATCAGATTGATAGCTGACTGAGGCAGAAACACATCAGTCTCATCTGGGATGTTGAACAGGCAAATTACATGGTTTCAAGTGCTCTTGAACCCGTAAATATGACCTAGTAATTTTAGAATGGTATAAATAATAGCATATACTTGATGTCTATTATTTAGGTAACATCAATTACAGAAACAAGAAAAAGAAAGAAAACATTTTAAAGTCCAGCACTTCTTTCTGTAATTGAAGTCAGGTAAGAGTAGACCTATGTATAATGCTGTGCTTCTAAAGTCTTTGTTGTGCCAGAACACAGAGTTTATTTCTCTTTGCTCTTTTGTTAGGGTGAGAAATCACGCCATTAAAATATTTATCTTTGGAGTTAACAGTTGAACGTTCACTAAACAAGCACCATCAATAAATTTCACTTTGATGCATTTTATGATAATACACTGTAATTGGATTCAGCAGTAAGTCCAAACACAGCTCTGAGGCATTGATTTTCCAAGCAATTCTGTCAAAATTATGCAGTAAGAAATAAAGCAGCATCTTGATGAGGCATATAATAAAATTACTTTAAAATATGATTTTTGAGCATAAGATATCAATAAATTGAGAAATGTTTTTATTATAACAATCCTAGAAGTGACATCTAAGGAACTGATATAATTTTCCATACTGACCTTTTGTAAATGCACATTGTCAGACAGAGACAGTGTATTTAATTTGCTGAGACTGACAAGCAAAATGCCTGTCAGTGATGTTAGAGGTGATGAATGATGGTTCAACTGGAAAGAAATAAAAGAAAACACCCAGAAAAAAAAAAAAAAAAGGAAAAAAGAAAAAAAACAACACAACAACAAGAAAAAACCATACTCCATATCTTTCTGGTGAAGACAGAAGCATTTTTAGGCTTAAACGCATACTATCCTATCCTCAAATCAATCTCTCTGAGGAAGAGGATGAGAAAATTATTTGCAGTAGGCTATGTGAATAGGAAAATTAAGCTTGTGGCAAACAGTACAGTAGACTTTGTACAAATGAGCATGAAGACATGACCAATTCAGGAATCAGGGCACAGTGCTATGTAGGAACTATGCCAAACTCAAACCTTATCAAAATCAATATACATTGATTTGCAGCTGAACAAGTTATTCACTTGTTCACAAGGTAAAACATCCAATGTACCTCTGGTTTGCCCTTGCCTGAGTTACACTCTGGATACTTTCTCAAGATTTGTTTTATACATCACTGGGTTTGTATGTATTTTAATATGTGAGCAAAATTTTAAACTATTTTAAAAAGCTTAAAGTATATAACCACCATTATATTATCATCTATCTTACTTTCCCTAAAATGCTTAAACCACCAGAAATTTTCTGTAAGAAAAAGAAGAAAGCAATTTATCACTGCAAAGGAAGCTCTATTCAGTCTTCTATTATGCTCTTAATGTTTTGAGAATATACTTGTTGCAGCTCTAAGATGACAGTCTAAAAGTATTTTCAGTCCAAATGTTGCTGAAACCAATTTCTAAATGATAGTAATAACAGTTTTTCCATGAATAACACTAATTCAAATTATGCAAATAAAAAATGTATAGGGTATGCCTGTGCAAGATAAAACCACTATTTCCTTTAATGCTGTTAGTTGTAGGGGTTTGTATTGTTTTGTTTTGTTTTGTTTCATGAGAATAAGCCAAATTCCATTTAAAGAAAATATATGATAGAAATTAGTAATATTTATTAAAATTTTTCACATGAAAGCTAAGAGTTCAACATGTACTAGTGATGTGTTTTAGTGATCTTAGTAGTGCCAAAAAGACATAAGCTTGTACTAGAGATTGTGATTGCAAGAAAATTCATAGTGTGATGTTACAAACACATGGCTTACAGGAATGGCTCCAACCCTGTCTGGGGGCTGACACTGATGTTTTGAAAGACAGTTAGGGAATGGCATCCAAGGATGAGATAGGTGAAGCCAGTGGTTATAACACACAGCAGCAGGAAGCTGAAGATATGAGGCCTTAATGAGTTTCAGTTTTAGGGCTATTTTACACACTAGAAGAAGGGTAGAGATTACTTTATATTATCCAGTTAAATAGGCTTTAAACAATCTATGTTAAAAAACAATTTCTGGAGAACTGGTTCATATAAATAAATTAGACTAAAGGAAAGAGAAATACTAGCTTTTAAAATCTCAGGCTATAAGTGTATTGTATCCAGAGATGAGACTGAAAGATGAAGCTGGAAGAGAATTTTGAACGTCTGTAATAACACTGATACTTTAATGACAGCTTTCTGGGTGACTGTCTTAATCTTTTATTAACTGCTTAAGAACAAATTACTGTTCAAAATAATTTATGCAACGATTCCACAAGAGAAAATTTCATCTTTCTGCAACGATATTCAACAAATATCCAGAACACATTTATCTTCCTAAACAGGGAAAACATGGATTTTTGTTGATATGTTACTTAAAATGCCTCTGATGATCAGTTTCCTTAAGGTTGGTATACCCTAAAAAGCCCATCAAGCACAAGCTGTCACGACTCAGTCAATTAGCTTAAAGGCTGCTCAGCAGGTTGCCGAGCATATGTTCAAATTCCTTTCTCAATAAGTGTCCACAGTGAGAGAAGACACCAGCTATACCAAAACAAAACTTTTCAACACAAAATTACTGTTAGGGTCATGTATGCCAGAGCACAAGCTTCCCTGAGGATCTGAATCACCCTGTTGACCCCATGAGTACTCTGCAGCAGCCTAGAGCGAGAGCCATCGCTTCGCTGTGGTTTCCTAAATCCAGATTTTAATAGAAGATTTTTCTGTCCATCTTTTTTTCAGGATGTCATTTTATTAATAGCTCACATTATATATGAACTACATACATTTTTTTAAATGCAGAGACAAGAAAAAATCAACAGGTTGAAGTAAGCACAAGTCTATTATACCTATGTGTTTGTTAAAACACATTCAGAAGAAGTTTTAATTTATTTTGGAGAAATACTTCAATTTACAACTGAAAAATTGGTGATTTTTCTATAGATTGATAATGATTTTAATTAAATTTATGAAAAATTTAGTCCTAGGGAGAAGAACTACCACACCAGGAAAGATAGTCTTGTACTGTCATTACTGAACAGGCTAAGACTATGTAAATCTACACAGTAAATTGCTTCAAGGCTTACAAAGTAAACTATTTGTACCAGCAAACACACAATGGATTCAAAATCTGAAAAAACAAGCTTTTTTTTTAACTATGAAAATAATTTCCCACAAGCAAAATATTATTAGAAATAAAGAAGTGTGATAATTTGTGAATTTTTATCAAAATGTCTTTATCTGATCTACTTTATTATATGTCTTCAATTTTGCGATTCAAATAATTTGGTATATGGAAAAATAACATAGCACTCAATACCTTAACAGTGGGACGAATCTGAGGAAGGATCTGGAGTCCATGGGAGAAAGAATATAACAAATTAAAATTCAGAAAAATTAACTTAGAAGCAAGCTTTTAATTGAGTTGCTAATTTAGAATTTACTCAAATTATGGCAAATCTCTTGACACCTTTAATTTATGAATAGCTATCCTTCTTTGGAAATACTCCAGTCATACATAAATCATGTGTCTAATACAGGCCTAAAAGTATAAAATTCTACAGTTTATGTTAATCAGCAAATCAAATTAGATAACGCAATTGTGTCTTCTAGAATTAAACACTCATTGACTATATAAATCTATTTATCACCCCATTAAATCAAATGTTTAGCACTTCTGCTGGTGTTAAATTCAAGAAAAAGAAATCATCAAATCTGTAGTGTACTGATAAAGTTGGTAGCACTTACAAAATAATGTATACCAAAGCTATAGCAAAATACCAGTTTTTCAAGAATTTCTGATAACATAGGTAAAAATAGTAGTAGATGAGGGTGAAGAGAGCTCATTTAACAAAATAGTAAACCCATATCTATAAACGTTATGATAATGGATTCTCTAGGATCATGGTGAAAGAGACAAAATGTATAGAGAAAAAGAAACAGAAAGAAAAATGAGATTAATTACCTGAACAGTGAATCTTAAAAATAAGCTTTCCTGTAATTGGAGAAAATGTAAGTATTCCATCTTGACCATCAGGCTATCTTAAACCAGCTTTTCATTATTCAGGCAAAGCATTATCACTAAAATGAATTCATCAGTGTAACAGAGATAAATGATCCAACATGGAACAGACAGAACTATTTTCCTGCTCTTATGAAGAAAATTGTCTCTCTGTACTATTATATCAGTGACAAAGATGTCTGGACTTCATAAGCATTTCTTTCCATTCAGTCTGCCTTAAATATTAATAAAGCAAGGATATAACCTCTCTATGCTAAGTTCAAGAAGGAGTTTAAAAGTACTAGGAAGGAATAGTACTGTTTCAAGCACAAAATAATCAAATTACTTAAAAGATATGCCTAGCTCTTATCATGTTGAAAAAAATAATAATGTTAAATAAAAAGGAGATGAGTTGAAATGAATCTAAAATACACCGAATATATATAATATTTTTTTTTCAGGAGAAAATGCATTTTTGACATTCCTCAAAGTATTGTGTATATTTATATAAAATTTTTAATCACAAACATAACCATCACTAGTAAGTCCATAAATCTCAAGGTGAAAGAAGTGTTTCCAAAAATAAATAAATAAAAAAAAAAAACAGCCAAACCCCACAACAAACTAACAAGAAAGATGTTTTGGACATGTATTGCCAGATTGTATTTAACTGTGGTGGAAATGAGATTGGATTATGGATCTCAGCATATCGGAGTTGAGGTTACCTACAGTATTTTCTACACTTTGTGTCTCCCCATTGCTTCTTATATTGAAACTGCATTTGCAGTAGTAAACTCAAGCATATTAGCATTTCAGATGAAGTAGGTATATTTTCAAATGTCAAATGGTAAAGATAGTTCCATGATTACTTTGCAAACTAGAATCAGAAATACTGACAGACAAATATTCTGAATATTCAGCTCCATGAATAGGGACTTTATTTGGTTTTCTTTCAATAAGCCTAAGTATGAATGCCAGACAAAATTTACAAGAGGAGAGCAAAGCTCCCTATCTCACATTAAAAACTTACCTCTTGTGTTGTCCTTGGGTATTAACTGAAGATAAATTGAAAACAAACAGATGTATGTATTTATAAATGAATGAGTGCATGAAAACCAGAGTTTGGCAAATTTCTCTTAGCACAAACACTATGTAAGAGAGGCTTAGACTTTGGTAAGATATGCAAAAATTAAGAATCTCCAGGACAATTTTATTAAGTGATGCAAACTGTAAAAAGAGCATTTCATTTTTAGCTGCTGTTAGATTTTTTGGAGAAAATGTAGGGATTTGTTCAAAGTAAAACTGCTTAACAGAATATCAGGTACAAGGCATTCTACAGAAGTAAAATTTACCACTTTTATAGCTCCCAGAATTGCTAGTCATGAGTTTTCCTGGGAATTATTCCAATAGCAACTTTAGTAGATGTCCTCCTCCAAATTTTAAGAGCTTGCCTTAAAAATGTATGTAGGTCAAAACCATGAGGTGACAGAGAAAATATATAATCTATTTCTCAATGAAAGGGAATTGCTGAGAAGAAAATTAAAGATAGAGAGACTGGTGTTGCACTGAAATATTTTTTTAGGCATGAGTAAAGAATTTGTATATTAATTGTACCCTGTACTCTCTGCTGCAAAGGACATATCACATTTCCTAACAGAAATTTTCAGTTAGTCTCCCAGCTCAGTAAGATTTTCCTGTTAATGGATTATGTCTCCCTCTTATTTAAGAAATTAGACTCTTTCCCAACATTGCATGCTTTCATGCATAAACCATTTCTTTAGACATCTCACCAAATTACCAACAGATAACATCCAAGAGGTGATAGCCTATCAGTTTAAAAGGAATGAGTCAGTTAAGAGGGGACTTCGACACCCAAACATCAAAACTGGAAGCATGTATCTGAAAAGGCAAATAGATGTGGAATGTAAGCAAGAAAATGACAGAAAAACTTTCTGAGTGTTAAATAAAAATAAAACAACTATTATTTAGAAAATTATGCCAGAAAAATCAATATTGGTTCTGAGAATACATAAGAACTTAGAAACTCCTACATGCAAACTTAGAAACTCCTACAAGCATGCAAAAATAGAATTAATTAGGTGTGTAAGAATTCCACTCACATTAATTTATTAATTGTGTAGTCCGGCTCAGATTTATTTTTTTTTCTTTATTATTATTGTTTGTTTGTTTGTTTGTTTTTATTTAATAGTGATGTGTAGGTTTAAGATGAATAAGATTGCCATCAACTCAAAAATTCTGCTCACTGACCATGGGTAAAGCTGACATCAAATGCTGAAGAGAAAAAAGAATAGCTAAACCTAGATATATATATAGTTTTAGAATTTTCAGTAAAGTAGATAGACATTTCTTTTCTAAACTCCAAGGTAAAAAAGAACAAAAAACCTTAGATGAAGAACAATCATGGAAGACCTGAAAAAGATGCAACTAACAAGTAGAACTTAATCTATCCTTAAAATCGAGACTGGATAAAGCTGGTAAGTGTGCACCGGCAGAACTAATGCAAAAGATTCTTTGAATTCCCTCTTTCAGCTATGATAAATTTTTCCAAGCTTTTTTTTTTTTTTCTCCCCAATAATTTTTTTCCTTTTTTTAATTTTTTTGTTGTTTTTGTTTTTTAATATTACACTGGTGGTACATAAGGAACTTATGGAACTCATGCCTTCATGAGGGCATTTGCTAAGTAAAGGCTCACAGCTAGGATCCATTTTGCATAATAACGTGTCTACAGAAAAATCCTAGGTATCTAAGCTCTCATTAATCAGTGGAGAATTCCACATGATTAGCAGGGAATAGAGAGCTATTAAGATCAATCTAAAATGCAAGTTTTGAATCAGTGAATATTTGAAAAGAGATGAAGATCAGTAAAATTTCTAGTTAACACTACCTAAAGTCCTCAAATGTAGTTTTAAAATTAAGAAGTGGTTTGATTTGTGCTTTTGGGTGATTTGGGCTGAGTTGATATTTAAACTTTTCTTTTCTGATCCATTAAGAGATATCTTCTACCAAAAGTTCTTGAAAATTAAAATTTTATTCAGATATAGTATTTGGTCTTCTGATCATATATAGGCTCATTCTTTAGATATTTACATTTGAGCTACCACTTTACAGACAATACCAGAAAGAAATAATACAATTTTTCATCAATTTCATCCTGAAGTATATGTTCACATCTGACCGGTGAATATTTCTATTTCTTCTTTTTTGCAACAAAGGAAGACTGAGGGTATTCATACAATCATAGAATCTTCTGAATTACAAGGAACCCAGGAAGACCATTGAACACCACATCTTGGCCCTGCAAAGGAACATTCTAAGAGCCACACCACTGAATATCTTAAATCAAAATGTTTATAATTTAGAACTATGCTAGCATTTACCAAAACCCTGAGAAATCCTGGAACACTGGAAAAATGAAAGATGTAAAGGAATAGGACATTCTATTTGGTCAAGTCATAATTTCAGGTACAATTGCTATACTATTCTTTTAGACTTTGAATTAAACTTGCTAGATCTTTAACTACCTCATCCTTAAAATATTTATTTGTATTTTATTAGAAATATTACATTTTCTTTTTTAATCGCAAAAATTTTCATTGTATGTACACCACAATGCACTGGAAAAGAGACTGATAATTGACATCTTAAACAATGGAAAAAAAAGAAGAAAATAAGTGTCAAAACATTTTCTTTAAGATAAAAAAAATTATCCATAATTTTCCATGTTTGATTTTTCTCTTAATAGAGAGGAAAAATATAGCATATGATACAAAGGATAGTGATTTGGGGATTTTTTTTTTTACAAAATAGACATAAATTAATTTTCAAAATTCAAATGCAAAAATGGCAGTGAAAATTTTAATCAAAAAATTCAACTTTGTAACAAGTGTGACTTTAAAAAGAATATGGTCTCTACTTCTTCCCCTGCACATTTTGTATTGCATGTCTGTTGAACTAAGTGGTGAAAAAAAGCACCTCAGAAAGAAATAAAAGGTGTTGAAAAGCTTGTACTTTGTTCTGGTAAATTAGATTTAGTTTTCAAATAAATATCGTTATAGTTTAACCTACATATCTTCCTGCATAGAAACAGAGATAATGTACTTTTCTAGATGTTCTATAAATCCCATAACAACTACAAAAGATAGGTTACAACTATCTTAACAACTGTAGTGCCAACACTGATACTTGAAAGTGCTTCTGTGGGTTTTAAATAATGCAGATTGGAGACAGCAAAAAGAAATCAATAAAATAAAATAAAATAAAAGTACATTTAATTGCTCTTTTAAAGATAGTTCCTGATGACAAAAGGATTATATTAAAAACCAAGTAACTTAGACAGGAAGGACCTTTAGATGTTGTGCAGTTTAGTCCTTTCCTGGAAGCAGTGCCAATGCAGAAAAAGTTGTTCAAGGTCTTTTCCAGTTCAGTGTTGGAGAATGGGATTCCGGCAAGCTGTTCCACTTCCTGATTACTTTCAGAGTGAAAAAAATCCACTTAGATACTATAAATTTCCAGTGCAATATGTGACTCTCTCTTCTTATCTGGTTGCTACACCTCTGAGGGAGTTTGGCACTACCTTGTATTGTCAGACAAGCTTACAATTCTCTCCCAAAGCTGTGTCTTTTCCAGTCCAAACAAGACCTACTCCATGAACTTCTCCTCACAAGGCAAGTGCTACAGCCTCCAACTGTCTTGATAACTTCTGCTGAAGTTTCTCCAACATTTCAATGTCTTTTTGGTATTGGAACAGTCTAAAATTGCAAATAACTAGCTGCCTTGTTAATTGTTGAGTCCCAGTGGTTACGAAATGTGGTCCAGATCTTCCAAATATCTTTTAAATCAAATGATTGTTTATGTAAACAATATGTGAAAAAAAGAACATTTATAAATAGTCCATTCTCTCATTCTCTGAGTTTTTGAAGAAGTTATGGAGGAAGGATGTTGTTGCTGTTTTGGTTTTTGATTTTGTTGTTGTGTTGGTTTTATTTTGTTTTTTTTGGTGGAGTTTTTCTGTTTGCTTTTGGTTTTTGGGTTTTTTTCTGAAAATGACTGGCCACTTAACAAGAACCTAAAGACTACTGGAACAGTCCTTCATGAAGGACTCTACAGAATAGAAAGAATAGAATATATTAAAAGAGAGGAGAACAGATGTGGTAGATAGGGACAGGCGAACGGAAGATCTCGGGATGTGACGGAAAGAGAGACCCTTCCCCCTTCTCCCTGCTTCACATTATCTATTAACCCCAGAGCATGTAACCACACCTAACCCAGTAGTTTTCCACTCCCGACTAACCTAGAGACCCTACCAACCCCCCCTTGACGTAGCGAAGTCCCCCAAGACTATTTAAACCCATGAGATAAGATAATAAACGCTTTCGACCGTCCACCACATTGGTGTCAGCGTGTGTCGTTAGTCTGAGTAGCCTGGACAGGCCGGGCTGCCATGCTGTCGCCTTGCAACCAGGTCGCCATTGTCTCTCATAAAGGCAACAAACAGAATAATTTCAGTTGGAAGGGATCTACAGTGATCATTTCCTCCAAATGTCTGATCAACCTAATCCTGACCAAACGTTAAAGCATGTTATTTTGTCTAAATACCTCTTTACTCTGAGAGGCTTGGGGCATTCATTTCTACAATAAATTAGATCAATTTGTCTAAGCCTGTTTTGCCAGTGATAGTAATTGGTAAGTGATCTCTCTGTTCTTAACATGATCCATTGGCTTTTCATTGTATTTCCTCTCCCTGTCCTACTGATGGGAAAGGGCTAGAGTGGCTTGATGGGCACCTGGCAATCATCAATGGTCAACCAACCATACTCTTTCACAATTTTTATTCTCCCTATGTAGACACCATCTTACAAACTCTAGTTATGTTTATCCTTTCAATCAGAAAATAAACAGTTATGCTGTAAGGATAGCAGAGTTAAAAACTACAAGGAAGAGGAAGGATTGCAATCAAATTGAGCTGTTGACATATTTATGTGGGAACAAATGTAGGAAACAGTAAGATTCCTGCAGCAATGGCCATATTTAGTATTCAATGAGAATTTATATTATCTTTTCATATTCATATTGCAGGATCTGCGATGTTAGATTTACAAATTTAAGGGTTGCTTTTGAAAACATAAGCATTTATTTGGTGTAAAGTTATATTTTTTATATGGATAAAAGTTTTAAAATGTGGATAATGACATCTGATGTTTAAGGGAATTTACTAATCACTACAGGGACCATAATTTTTTTTTTTTTTTTTCAAATACAGGACTATATGAATAGATATAGATAGAAAAAATATAGATAAGAAAAAAAAATTGTTCAGTGATTTGTCTTCTCAGGCAGTTATTAAAATCACCTGGTGATTTAAAAACACAAAACTAAACACCCAAAAGCTATAAATTAATTCATTTAATGAGAAAGAAAAAAAAAAACTATTTGTCTAAAAATATTGTATCTGGCAATGTAGCTATTGTTGTGTAGCCAATGTGTCTGAATATTTTGTAATTGACTTGTAATAGTACCTTAGGGAGAAAATCCCCAAATCTCATCTTTAAATATTTACATGATGGAATTAGTCCTGCTATACCATGAATTAACGGTAGAAAAGAGCATTATGTCCAATAAAAAATTCAGTAGCAATGCGTTGTGACTACTAACACTAGTTCTGATTCTTTTTTCAATTGGAACAGGATTTTAAGAAATGATCCAAAGGATGATTCAACAGATGAAAGTATTTGGTAAACTGGACTAATGAGGATGTAGCCTAATCTACATTACAGTAATTTAAGTGAAAAAATATGGTTTAAGTTCACTAGTTTAATGTTCTTTGTTTTACATTTATTAAGAAAAAGAGCAAAGGGAGTAATTTTTAAACTAATGAGAGCTGGCACCCTTTTCAAAAAACAATTTGGCAAAATTTGTTTGTAGTAATAGGATCAGAATTGCTGGTTAGGAAAGGAGTTTGCAATGAATAGTCCAGCCATCCTTCCATCTTAGTATTCTTTTTATATTGCATGCAAAACTGAAAGTATTGGGTACCAGTGAGAAATACTGTACCAGCCAAAGGGAAATTACAAACAAAAGAATGAACTATTCATGATATCATTAAGAGTAGTTTTTAGGTAATGACTTGGAGCAGAATAATATAGCAAACAAGTACAAATATTATTATAATTCTTAAATTGTTATTCTATATAGTCTATATTCTGTATATTCAAATAGCTAAAATGGCTTAACATAGCATTCCTTTCAATTTTTTGCTTATTAAATATAAAATGTCCATATTTATTTCCTTTGATGTTAAAGGCAAGAAAAATTATTTCCGTAATCTGTATGAAAAAATGAGACATATAGACTCTGGTCTATAGTACCAATTGATAGCATACTAAAGAAACATTTCATATCTATGTGCATTTAAAAAATCTATATCATATTTAATCTTTTGATTTGAGGTACAGAATTTAGTTTGCAGGGTACATTGTTTCAACCCAATGGAAGAAGAACTAAGGAAAGGGAATTTACAGTTCTTGATACTGTGACCTAGCTTTAACAATAAACACAATTGTACACCTCCCTTAAACAAGAGATGCCAAACTTTTTCTCAAGCATGTTTCTCCTAATTTTGGGGAAGTTTACGTACTTTCAGCCAGACTCTAATTATTCCATTTGAACCTCTGCGTCAATTTTTCTATCTAGGTTTATATATGTATATATATATATAATTATAAATTTTATCTATATATAAATATAGAAAAATAAATACATATGTATATAAAATATATAAATATTATATAAAAATATGCGTATGTAAGATAAACGTCTCTGGTCTCTGTTTCTCTGTGAGAGCAGGTAGAAAAGCAGTCTCTACAGTACAAGATTTTTGACAAAACTAACATTAGTGGGCATCATTATATCCTTTATTCCATTGCTTGAAAAATGCAAATTACCTGTTGTTATTTAATTAGACTTGTAAACTTAGCACTTGTTTTGATCATGTAACCTTCCTCAATCCATTCCTGACTCACCATTTTCTGTCACGTTCAACTAATAGCTTCTCTCCTCTCTCAAGATGCTTTAATACTTATCTTCCCCTCATAAACTGATACTGTTTAAACACATTGACCTTTAACATGTCACTTTGTGCCCCCAATCCTTTAGTGATGCCAATCTCCCCCATCCACCTGTTAAATTTTCAAGGAACCATGTTATTGCCTTGTCCCTTACAGCACCTGGGACTAAGTCAGGACTTGTTCTATGTTATTTGTCATATCTTATTTCAAAATATATGTTTGTGTGGCCCATATCCCACTCCATACAGAGAATAAGACAATCCAAAACAAAATAAAAGCTGAGTAGACAACAGATAAACAGATGATGCATTGGGACTACTTACTACTCTGCTGAATGAGACGGTTTGACCATTTCCCTGTTTGTCTCCCATCTGTCTGCTTATTTGTCTGTCATTTATTCTTTTCTTAGGCAAACTCTTTGCAGGGTGGGGGGGCTATAATTTGTTTTTTTCTTTAGTTCAACAGTTTTGATTCTTGTTGTTTTAGTTAAAGGTACAAAGCTCTGCATTGGTCCTGCAGGTTCTCAGAATAAACCGTGGCTTGAGCAGGTTTCAGCTCACTTTAACATTTTGTTGGTGTCAGTGATTTCTCCCTCCCTGCTTTACCTGCAGCTCCAGGAACACCATTGTAAAACTTAAAAGTTTGTTAACTTCAAAAACCGAATGCGCCAAAAGCAGGGAGCTAAGGAATTATGGCTAACCCAATTAATATTTTAATAGTTGAACAGTCCAAATTACTTATTGAAACAGAACAGCTTTATAAACTTTATAGTTCACATTTTTGTACAAAAACACCTACATGCTGGTGCTGTAGGCACCCATCCCTTTCCCCAACAAGAGCCTCAGCCTGCCATGGTCCCTGAAGCTTGAGCTGTCTCTGGCGAGGTCGAGCCTGGGAGGTTGTTGAGGACAAGGTAGGTAGAGCCCTCAGCCACCCTGGGGCATCAACCCAAAGGAGAAGTGGCCTGGTTGTGGTCATGCTTTATTCTTTTTTCCATCTGGAGCCCATGTGGCCTTACTTTCATAATATTTTAACCACACTCCCATCCTTCCTTCAGGCACCCGACAGGATTTCTCTTGCTAAAACAGAAGTCACATTTTCTGGGCTATGAAGTATGGCGGTTTTGTATTAGCATTGTTAGAACTGGTGATGGTAGTAATAACAGTGGCAGTAGCAGTTTTAGCCATCTTATTATATCCTAGTAAATACTAATGTCCTAAGTGTAGCCTTTGGCCTCCATTTGTGACATTGAAAACATAGCATGAATCGCAAAGTCCTGAAGGGCTTCAGGATAAAAAAGTCACGTCAAACCCAAACCAAATAAATAAACTCTATTAATGATAACTGTTATCTTAATCCTTTATTTGATAAGAAAACATAAAAGGAAGGCCTTTGAATTAAATTTGGAGGACTGTTTCTTCAGTAGGCTTTGTTTACTCTAAAACAAACAATAATACATCTAACTTTCAAAATAATCCATTTCTTCTTTCCTCAAAACATATTATAATTGGTTTTATCCTTGTCTTCAGAATTTTTTTAAATCAAATTTTTGTGTATTATAACTAATATTTCTGTAGAATTCAAGTGTTTGATGTTGTACTGTCTTATCTTCATGATAAAATTGTTCACACTATGTAGTGACTGAAAATATAGAGTACATAAAAAGAAGAAAATAAAACAAATCAATCAATGAATATTCCACATATGAAACTGTAAACAAGTGATGGCTTTGCTCATCAAGCTTGATCTCAGACACATTGCTGAAATTTAACTTCCCACTCATGGGCCAGTGGAATGAGAAATTTATGTGAGCCTGACATCAGTTAACTAACCAGAAGAATTCAATCCACTTTTAATACCCATATTAAGCAGGTTTGACTACTTTAAGCATATATCTGTCTCAGATGCATCCATGAAAATAAAATACACTTTAAGAAGGTAAAAATACATCTCTTATATTACAAAACACACAATAAAATCAAAACTGGTGAAAACCCATTTTTTATCAATTTTATCCTGTTGTCTTAACAAAAAGAACATAGCTCAAGCAATTGGAACGCAAGACAGCAAGTAATTTTTCACATTGATATATTACTAGAGTAAAAACCAAAACCTTTCTGGAATTCAGATCTTTCAATTTGCTTTCAGTATTTTATAATATGAACAGTATTACTTATTGTATTTCCCTGTTATTCTATGCACTTTAATTGAATTTTCTCAGAAAAAAAGTTACTTGCAAAATGCTATTTTGGAGGATTTTTAAGATATACAGAAACATCTTTATATATTTTAAAGCTCTTGAATTCAAAGTGTGAAAATCCTGTAATGATATGTGCAGTCATTGCAGATTTTTATATTATTTGGTGAAGTGTGGGGATGTAAAAAATTATAACAATTTATAACATTATGATAAGAAAATATATATGCTTGCTGTTTATCTGTTGGTGTTTCCTAACCTTAGTGGTGGCTGACTTGATTTGACATCCAAGTGTGTGTCTGTGTGCATTTTGGCAGAGAGTGAAGTATAACAGCTGTTGTATAAAATTATATAAAAACAAGAGTGTCACCAAGAAGCAAAATTGCTGTGCAGGAAAAACAGTCACTTATTTAGAAAATTTGAACTGAAAACCACAGGTCTCCAAAAATATATCTATTCTGTTACATAGTCATTCCAACAAGGCTGCTTCATCTAAATCATCATGACCAACCTAAAAAAGTTAAAGGTTTTTAGGCTTTACAGTAAATTTCTGATGGAAATAAACACTCTGTCAGTCTATGGCTTCTCCTCTTCTTAGGAATGACACACAAAACTCTCTAATGATTCTTATGTAAATTTTCATAGAGTTTCCTGATTTTTTTTAAAATTAGGATTCATCACAAGCAAGGAAAACTTTTTTATTTATCTCTCACCCTTTCTCTCAATTTTAGGATTTTATTTTCTAAAAATAATGTTGGTAATTTTCAAACAGGATTATAATTACCACTCTTAACTCTGGAAGCTTCTCATGGCTTTATTTTTCCCAAATTTTATCCTTCTGTGAAATGAAATAGTTGTATTTCAGATTTCTGAAGGAAAGGCAGTTAAATTGAATATTTAGTATTTCACATCTTTTGTAAAAAGGCACTGGTGACCCCAGTCTAACTACTTTGTAAGCAGAAACAGATTGATTGCAAGTTGAAACAGTTTTCTTCTCTAATGTTTATCTTAACTTTGGATCTGGAAATGCGGTTTCTGGAAGTGGGTATCTAGAAATATGCTTAAATATTCAATGTGACTGAAATTTAGAAGAATACAACCTCTGTATTAAAAACAACTTTATGAAAAATTTAAAATATATCTTTACAAATAAAACGAGAATGAATTTTCTATTTAATAAAGGAGTACATTTACTCTCCTAACCAATTAAGAGAATGATATTTTTGTACCATTTTCTGACAAAATTTGCTTAGATTTTAGAATAATATTGTGTTGAATCATATGCTGTGTGCAGAAAACAGAATGCTGACTTTCATTATCAATTCATTTTCTAACTACAGTGGATACGACATAACATTTTCTCTAAGTTCTCATAGAGGCATATCTAGTGCAATGCAGAATTTTTCATCTTCACTTTACCTCAATGACAGATAGCCTTAAAAAGAAAAAATGATGTGACATTCACATAAACACATCTGCAGCCTGATTTCTAAACATGTAATTTATCTTTACAGATGTAGTAAAATGATTAGGCATCTGAATCATCTAACTGGAAGACTAAGAAAATGAAAACATCATTTTGTACTTATGAAGCATAGTATTTATTTTCTTCTGCTGAACAGAAATCCACAAGAAAAACCCGCAAAATCAATTGACAATACGAAGAAACTTCAAAACTTCAAAGGTAATTATGATAGTGTCTGAGAGAAGGAAAGGACCCCAGCTTCATGGAAAAAAAAAAGGATCAAACATCTTAAGAAGTCAAGGGTTATTTCATTGGGATTGACTTTATACTGGAATATATTTACTTATGTCAGTTTTCCATTTACATAATTCAATTCTCAATTCAATTTCCCCCCTCATTTATCTTTTCCTATTTTGATGGAAAGCTAGGGACAAGAACTTAGTAAAAGATTTTGAGATATTTGTCTTAGTTGATGTGAGTATTTCATGACTCTCATACAGTCCAAAACTCTTTGGCTGCAGCTAGGTTGAATGACTGGAACCCAGGGATGGCTGACCACACCCATGGATATGTATAATTTTTGTGCTGTTTATGAATCTCCAAACCATTCCTCAACTAAATCCTTTTGTCCACTGCAAGCCTCATTTTCCACGCTCCCTAGTTCAGTTTTCCACAGTATCCCTATTCTGTTTCTACCATACCTTTAGAAATTATTCCAAATTTCCACTTCTAGACTTTGACACAACTAAATAAAAGAGTTATTTTTAGTCTTCACTGTACTCTTATGCTATAGACTATGAGTTCTTTGTAGTTTTCCTTTTTTTTTTTTTTTTTTTGTCTTTCTTACGTTTAGTTTGTATATATATATACACACACCTTCAAAATAATAAATTGCAATTCAGGCCTGCCAAGAATGAAGGTTCAGAATTTTGTGTTTGTTTATTTCTGAGTCACATAAATTCTGATTTAAGAGTGGGTTCAACTGCTAATGCATTAAGATTGTAATGAGTTCAAAGGGCTTTCAACTCAACAAGTTTTAAGTTTGTTGGATAGTAGGTTGTGTACACCACTGAAATTTTGTCTAATATTTTTTATTCTGTGTGTTCTCATCATAGTAAATAAGGGGTGCATATTTACTGAAAACCTGTACAGACTTTTAAACACAAAAGGTAAATGTTTTCAGAAGGAAGACCTAGAAAATTCCAAACTATGTCACTGCTATCAAAGTACTGTCTTTTGACTATGTGTTTGTGAACATAAGTGGATCTTTCAAAACTGAATAATTTATTCCAGTGCTAAAAGTTGCTCAAAGAAGAATGAAGTATATTAAAAAATTCCAAACCTTTATTACAGGAAGTGTGTTCTTTGACAGGTAACTGTTCTTTAGTGGCTGAAGTAAATAACTGTCAGCCACCACACTTTTAAGAGAAGCCCAAATATTTTACTTAAGTTAGAAAAGTTTACGTTTACATCAGCTGTATTAAAGAAAAAAAAATCTTCTTGACTAACACTGCTCAAATATATGATATGTCATTTATGCCATAGCAAAGTTTTAAAGACTTTTTTAAGACGCCTGATCAAAATTTGTTCATGCTATGATTTCTTAGAATTTCTATTTAGCCTGTAAAGTGATAAAGAATGTTTGATATACTCAGTCTTTGAGAATTCAATTTTGCACATTTTCTTTTTTTCTCTTTTGTTTACCTTTAAGTACAATTCTTGCACAAGACTTGGACCACACAATATCATCCCAAGTAATAATTTAATTGCATGGTATTGGGAAGATATGATAATGACTTCATCACTTCCATAAAATATACCGTCTTGCATTTCGTAATATCCTATGAGATATAATTATAAATAACTTAGGATCTGTTTCTCCAAGAAACAATCAGACTTTATTCAATGGAAGGATAGGTTTTTTTTTGTCATGTGTGATTGTTTACTTATCACTGGGGTAGCTTTCCCAGACCTTAGTATAATGAAAATGCTTTTGTTGCAGTAAGGATCACAGAAGTTGCAATAGAGGTGCTTTTATGCACAATTCATTTTAAGACCCCTAAACTGTAGCTATGTCATTTTCTTAAAATCTCTATGATTAAATATATCACTGTTAAGATATTCACTGTGAATATCTTGAAACAATAACAAATACTAATTTGGAAATTTATATTTTAAAGGTTCAAAAATATGTTATAAGCATACTTTCATTTCATCCTTTCTATGTGCTGCATGAAAAAGAAACTACACTAACTCCTTGAATAACCTGAAAAAAGAAGACTGGATCAAATTTTGATTGGTTGGTTAGTTGGTTTGGTTTTGTGTAAGTGTAAAATAAAATATATTCACCAGGGGAAAAAATACAGAATTTAGCTTATTGGAACATCATACACTTCAAAAAAGGAAATTGCAAAATCCTGCACGTGGAGAATACCCCCAGGTACCATTATATGCTGGAGGCTGCACAGCTGAAAAGGCTGGGCGGACCTTGGAATATTGGTGGGTGCAAAGATGAACATGAGCTACCCATGTGCCCTTTTGTCAAAGGCAGCTAACTGTACCTTTGACTGCACTAGGAAGAGCATTTTCAGCATGCCAAGGGAGGTGATCCCTCTCCCTTACTTAGCACTGATTAGGCCAAACCTGAAATGTTTTTTGCCTGGATCTTCAGTACAACAGAGACACAGGAGACAGTCTGTGAAGGACCATGAAGATTGTTACGAATCTGGAGCATCTCTCTTATAAATAGCGTCTGAGACATCTGGGACTATTCATCCTGGAAATAAAAAAGCCCAGAAAGGATTTCATCAATGTGTGCAAATACTTGGAGGGAGCATGCAAAGAAGACTTCCAGGCTCATTCAGTGGTTCCCAGTGACGGGATCAGAGGCAATGGGCACAAAGCAGAGCACAGTATATCTGGCATCTGAATGTCAGAAGAGACATTTGCACTGTGGGGGAGGCCAAGAACAGACACAGGTTGGCCAGGAAGTTTGTGGAGTCTCCAT
Source organism: Taeniopygia guttata (assembly GCF_048771995.1). Lineage (NCBI taxonomy): Eukaryota > Metazoa > Chordata > Aves > Passeriformes > Estrildidae > Taeniopygia > Taeniopygia guttata. The sequence continues at coordinate 29,045,914 of NC_133027.1, read as the reverse complement.
CCTTGAAGATATTCAAGAGCTCTACTTGAACAGGGGGATTAAACCAGACCTCATCCAGTGGCTCCTTCCAATTTCAACCATTCTGTGATTATGAAAATATAACAAAATGCTATACACACAGCAACATTATTGTTCACTAATAAGTAACATATAACAGCATTTTACTAATCTTTATAGCAATTTCCTACATACTACCTTATTTCATTTATGGTTTGGGAAAATATGATCTAGGGATTCTATACACACATACCTTTCAGAGAGCCCTATGGAGTTTTCCAGAATTTCTAAACTACAATTTGGATTGTAACTCAGTTTTCAATGTTCACTTTTTCCTATCAACTAAGACTCGGTACTTTATGCTCTGCTTCTTGTGTTTGGAAAAGCTGCCTTCTGTTTTCTGTAGTTGCAATGTTAATCAGCAAGAAGGGATTGTTTTAGGTGAAGGGGGAAATACTTTCTTCTTGGTAAACTTGAAAGAAGAAAGCAAATCTCTAAAACTGTACAGAAGTAAAAACACTGTGAGTTTGTCTTTTTGTGGGTTTTTTGTTTGGTTTTTTTTTTTAATACAAGTAAATTAATTACATTTTTGTTCTGGGTATGTCATTTTGAAATTTGCATTTGTGTTACTTTAAGTCCTTGGTCAGATTGTTAATGGGCATTCTTGCCTTATTATTTATACAGGTTAGCATTCATCTGTTTTCTTCTACTAATAGTAATATTCAATACAAAACAGCTTATTAATTTGCATTTCTAGCACTTTTTGGATGTTGAAAATGTAAATGATTTCCCCAAGAATGAATTCCATTAGGATCCTTCTGGGTTTTTTCCATTTAAAAATGTTTTTCTTATAGATCATGGATACGCACACGGAAAGAATTTCTTGATAAGAGAAATACAGGTTTCTAATTCTGAAAGGCAAAAGTATTATTTTCTAAAGAGAATAATAAAGCTTGCTTGCTAGACTTTATTTCTGCTGTTTGGCTTGCTGACTTTTTCTTCCTATGCAGTACTGCTCTGAGCAAAATTGCCTCCAACAATTCATAGTACTTCAACTTATTTGAGGTGAAAAAACAATTTTTTTTTTTAACATATAATGCTAAAGAAACAGTTCACTACGGTCTTGCACAATGGATCCACCATTCAAATTCTTAAATTTTCAAAATATTAATGAAATCAAAAAACTAAATGCTTCAATGACTTATTGTTCTATTTTAAGAAGTCTCTATTACTCAGATTCACCTGTTTCTTTCAGGTTATTACAGTGTATATGGCATGCAAAAATAAAGACAGCTTCACTGCAAAATTTTTGCTTTAATTTTTCTTGTTTTAGTGTTTAATTGTGATAATAGTAAAAGTATAATATATGTTACAAAGTAAGATTTTTTCATTGTGTTTCTCATTCAATGCAGCAAAGATAACAGCAGTCCCAAGAACAACTGAGAATCTGGGGCAGGCTACAACGAAGCTTGAGGCCTCAATACTCAGATGGTTTGAATGCCTACAGACAGTCCTGAAAGGTAGGACCTGAGTCACCTACCAGCAATAAATCAAATTATTTGTTCGTAATTACTTGACACTTTAACATGGTCTAATCAGATCGCTAGAGAAATGCTGCAAATTTCAAATGCTAGTATTGCTTCAAGAGAATGCCTACAGATGGTAAATCATATGTTGTCTTCTAGCTATGACACTATATCTTCTTGGGCGTCCTGCAAAAGTAAGTGGGATATGATGAAATTATAATCAAGCTTTTCATAATGTGGCCAGCATGTCCATAATTGTTCATATGCACCATTATGATTGTTACAGAGACTTTTGACAATAGGTTCTCACCTCTACCAGATAGATTTAATGACACAGGTCAGTTATGTCACCTGGTAGCTCAAGACAGATGCCTCACAGGAGGGATCCAGAACAAAGAATTCCCTTGGCAATTATACTCTTACAATCTAAACTCCCCATTCCTCATGTAACAGTCTGGACCAATAGCAGTATTATGCTCTGGAGTCTTCTCACTCTTCATTGGTTTGCTCTTTCATTACTAAGGGGTCATAACATGGTCATCTTCTGACGTTCCTCCCTTCACACAGCCCCCTGAATAATCAGGCTAGCCCAGAGATCCGAGGCTTTGAGGGGAGGAATATCAGGAGATGGCAAAGATTTCCAAAAGAGGCTCTTACCCCGAGATATGTTGGTTCAGCTCTCTTTATTCTGTGATGTCCTTGTGGAGAGCGGGGCAAAAGAGGTCGAACAGGAAATGTCAGGGGTCTATATAGACTTTGGACAGGGTGGGCTTCCCTGGCTCTCTGTCAACCCTGTTGGGGCAGGAAGGAAGGGTCCAGGATTATCTTGTTCAGAGTCACAGGGTCCCGGGGAAGGCGGCACAGTGCGCCCATGAGCTCACTGTAACAATCTTCTTTCAGGTTGTATTCAATGGGGGTCTCCATCAGTTCTCTAGTCTATGTTATTATAAGGTTGTTACAGTTTATGGGCTGTTCACTCCAGCTAATTATTTTTAAGCAATATTTAAGCTACATCTTAGTCTATTCTAACTATTATTAGATTGTTAACTCCAGGTTTCACTATGATCACTTCTTGACTTAAACATAGCCATATAGTTCGAGTTGAGTTCAACTTGCTGCCTAACATTTCCAGCTACTTATGTCAAGTAAGCACTCAGCTATTTTCAAGTAATATACAATTTTCCATAATGATCCTGTCAAATTATGTCATAATCTTAAGAGGCACAGACTTCCATCTACACATTTCTATAAGAGGTAATTTGGAAACAAAGAGCTAGGAGTGTGTTCACCATGTAGTGCCCACTTTGTTTCCCTACTTCCACCTTAGGCTCTTAATACACTAGGCAACAAACAATATAACAAAAGTGGGCAGAAAATTATATTTATTTTTTTCCATCACTTTACTGCATGAAAGGGCTATTTCTTATACTGTAAAAAACTTATTGATAACACTTTATCTTAGACCATCTCTGAACAGATTAAATATTGAATATTGCACAAAATCAGTTTTTTTCTTAAATGTAGAAATAATAGTCCCATCACTTTTAAAGTGACAGAATTTTGCAAGAATAAATATATTTTTATTACTTTGATGATGATAGATATTTCTTAACCACTGCTGAGCTATACAGAGGGACAGTATCCTCAGATGTTAACACTCCATGTAAAATGCGGAAGCACTTCTAGCTTATCAAGATAAAAATAAGCTGAAATTACTCATATAATGTATGTGAATAAAATGACTCCTAATCAAAATGAACTGCCCACATGAAAAGCCCAAATCAACAATACAAAAAATGTAACTAAAAATAATTATGACAGCTATCCTTTTTCTCTATAGAGCATAAATATTTAGTACAGTAAACAGCTAAATATGAGCCTGCCTTCACAATGACGCAATTTGAAACTAACTTTCTTCTCCAGTCAATATGAATTTTATTACTGGGAGTTTAGAGGAAATTATGCTGCACTCTTCAAAAACTTTTATCTGAAACTCTTCCATTTTCCTAGATTCTAAATAAATGTTTCCTGTTAGCAAGACTTAAATACTTCATTTTGCATTTTGAAATGCATCTTCTGCTTTTTTGCTTTCAGTGTTACAATGATTAATACCAGCATTAAAATTAATCCTTAATCACAGAATCATTTAGGTGGGAAAAGACTTCTCAGCTCATTGAGTCCCATCTTTGACCAATCACCATCTTGTCACCTAGACCATGGCACTAAGTGCCACATCAAGCTGTTTCTTGAACACCGCCTGGGATGATGACTTTACCACCTCCCTGGGCAGCCAATTTTAATGCTTAACAACCCTTTCCATGAAGATATCCAATCTAAACCTCCTAAGTTGTGAAATGACCCAGAATATTTGAAGTTGCCAATGTTTGTTCAGGAGGAAATTTTCTCATCATATTCTTGTAGCTTGAATTGTATTGAGTAATGTATGGTGTATTCTGTTTTTGTTCAATATAAACAAGTAGCCTCTCCCAAAATTTTGTTTCTATTTATTAAACTAAAGCAATATTTCTTCAGATGTAGTATAAAATTCTTAAACCTTGCCCTCAGTTAAACCAATAGCACAAGTTGTACTAACTGTGTCAGACTAAGCATTGCACCATAAGGACTATGTAGATAGATACTGCATGATATTGTATACGGATATAATAACCTTCATCAATGCACGAGTTCTATAAAGAAATACTATAAATACTATACTATTTATATGCCTACATATATTTTAATATGTTCATATTATATATATATCTATGCCCACACTTAAACATAAACTTTAAAGAATTTAGAGATTTTAGAGGAGCCAAGATTTTAGTTAGAAATAAACCTTACTAGACTTAATTAAAATAATAATAATAAATGAGTAGGCCTTGATGAAGCTAGGAGTTAGTAGTTAACTAATAATTAATTGCTTGTCAGCACAATGTTTAGTTAGCTGGGTTTATAATGAAGAATATAGAAACTGGCAAATAGCTTTTAGGAACATAAGACAATTGTGGGCCTCCTCTGTTCTGAAACCAATGAAGACCAGGAATGGGAGTTCTACCAAGAGTTCATTTGTCATATGTGCATTGAAAAGGTAGAAAGGTCAGAATGAGGAAGACTTCATTTACTTCCTCATTTTGGGACCCCTCCCAAGGAAAGGGACCACCGACCCATTTCAAGGGACAAACTACGCTTGCTTAATATCTTTTTGACTGATTAGCATATGAAGTCAGGAATGGGATGTACCAAAATTATGAATATGTATTTGTATTTTGTGTATTCAATACTTGTATGGATAAAAAGACTCTGTAATCACCTGGAAGGTGCGGTGTGTATTTGGGAGCTATCCCGCACGCTGCCCGGCGTCGAATAAACATACATTTTCTAACTTTAAACTGTTAGAGAGTTTTTGTCCGTCACAGTTGGATATCGATACTAGATCAATATCCATATTTTTTTAATAAATCAACACAAATAAGAAATTTCCAAAACAAAACAAAGTTAAACAAATAAAAAAATTATGGATTTTTTAAGGACTCCTATATATTAGGCAGAGGAAAAAAAAAAAGAAAAAGACAAAACTTTATAATCCTAATCCAATTGAAAATTAGAATCAAACAAAGACATGGGAAAAAAAAGAAAGAAACAAACAAAAGACAAGTTAAAAAAAGAGACTCCCCTTGAAACTGGGATTTCCAGAGTTTTAGTCCTGGGCAAAATGAAATGAAGTACAGGTTTGACAATGTCTAAACTGGAAGACTCCAATGAGTGCCTTTTTATTCCAACAGAGGGAGAATGCAACGAGCAGCACCCCCAAGGCGGTGAGCAGCAGGTCCAGCACTCAAGCTCCCTGCCTTTGTGCCAAGCCAGAGGCCTGAGTGCCAGCACAGGGCTTCCCTCCAGCTTCCTCTGCTCAAAGTGGGTTATGGTTCTGTGGCTCCCTGCCTTGTAGGCTTATGTTCATTTTGTTTTTTCCTCTGCAAGCAGAGAATGAAACTGAGAAGACCATTCCAGGAGGGCAGCCAAGAAGATGTCAGTATATTTTTTCTAGCTGGGCATAAAAGTGATGGTAATGATATGATGATTTTTCGTCTGAAAATTTCCCACAAACACTTTGTTCATAAAGAGGCATTTTCTGTTTTAAAAACATGTCCATGGAATGAAAAGGTAAATTAAAGATTTTGAAGTAGAGAGAAGGCAGTTGTTCCCTATATAAATTAAATATTAAAGAAATTACTGCAAGTCCTTGTGTTTTGAAGAACTCAGGCCTTACACTGCTGGGCTTCGTTGTTTTTTAAGAGAAAATAATTGCCATATTTGCAGTCCTCATTATAGCAGGCAACTAAATTGCATGATGAATACATACTTATAATATAAATATGCATTTAACAATTACAGACATCCTGGACTACATTTTCATAATATGTTCAGCACACCAGTTTTTTCCTAAAAACAGCCTTTTACATTGGCCAAGGCAACTCACATAAGAGGCATCACTGCATTGTAGCTTTAGCCCTTTGAGACACTTTGAGTTCTGTAGACAGAAATTTCCCCTAAGAAAGGAAACACAGCTGTTTTGTTGGTTTTCAGACTTACATGAAGCCAGTGAAATAGGCTGAAAATGGGTCTTGGTGTTTGTCAGAAGACAAAAGTCTAAGCAACATGCCAGTTATTTCTTTCAAATTCTTTTCCCTTGCCACTTAACTAGCTTCAGAAACAGTTTTTCTTATGCTTTTTTGAACCCAAATTGGTGGCAATTTGTCACTGTGTTTTTCATTGCATAACTATATTTGAAGATCACCTCTGTCAGGGCCATTTCAAGCAATAAAAAATATATACACTGGCATTTTGGAAAGAATTATTTTTAGATTCAGTATTCTTTAATATTAGTTTTATTTTCCTTAATCATAGCTCCATGTTAATTTTTATTTTTCTCCTGTCAATTACCACTGTGCTGAAACTGGAAATGACAATTATAGGACTGAGCAATTTTTCTTCATTCCATATGTTCTCCATATCCTCAGTGCATTTAAGGATCCTATTATGTACTAGCTATTGACTTATTTAAAAGTGTTTATTTTTGCATTTGTAAGATATTTTCTTGAATTTCTGTTCTGTTTTCTGATTAGTGTTAACACAATATTTTGTAGAAATATGTTTTTATTGATTCACAATCTTTTCAAAGATAGATCTTTTGCCTTTGAAGACCTTTTGTTCAGTATCTCTTATAATGGTTCTTTCCTATGCAATTTGCTATTTATCCATATTTTGTAATAGAATTCCCCTTTGCTGGAATACACAGTGAAACACACTAAAAATATATATTCTAATCATATTTCCATGTATTATTATACATTTCATGACATAAAACATTGTGGTATACATACTAGGTAATAAAGTTTAGAATAATCACTTACTCATTTTCATAACCCTTCCAGTCTTCCTTATTAACTCAGATCTCCTTTATTTTCTGGAGTGAATTGCATTGGTATATTCCAATGCATTGACTTACATTGTTGTAACATTACAAAATGGCATAATAGCCATGGTTTTCATTTTGGTAAGCAAGGAAATGAGTCATATAGATGTCACAGTAGCCCATAAAAGGGGAGAGGTGGCTTTACAGTAATCAGCCTTTAGGAAGAGATAATAAAAAATAAAGTAAGACAGTTGCATTGAAATGTTTCAATTCGTTGTTTGAGGCAAGGGCATTTTCAGGTGTAAAATTTCACAAAATACTTGAGGGATATGCAAAGACTAAAATCTAATTTCTGCTTTGAATCAGATAGAACAGGTAGTGGAATATGGTTCCTCTTCTTAAAAATCAACCATAATCTTCATATTGTAGAGTTTATCTTCCATGTAGTTGTTTATAGAGAAAGGAAGATATGCCAAAGAAGAATTTGACATTTTAGAAGAGGCTGATGCTGTAATTTGATGAGCAAGAATCTTGCCTGCTTTGTGGGATGGAGTCTGTTGGAGCCTAATCTGTCATAAACAAGCAGATTGGTTACTCCCACACCAAAGTTAAATGTTCTAGCCAGTGGGTTAGTGTCTGGGCATTAGGTAGGCAGAGAGAGTATCTATCACAGCCTTCTCACAAAGAAAAACACATTCTCCAAAAGTGTCATTTTGATTTTACATCAGAAAAGTAATAAAATATTTTGAAACTATATGATTTCTCTTTTCTTTTATGAAACTGGAAAATATTTTTCTGATCAAGACTAGAAAATAATACAATTCTCACATTCTTTCCTCAGCTTGTCAATCATGAAATTGAGTGAAAAATAATCTAGGTAACTGAAGTTTATTTTAGGAAGAACCACCATGAAATACAAGTAGAAATAAAAAATCCAACTAAACAAACAAGCAAACAACCAAACAATCAGTTCTGCTGGCCCTGCTTCCATCTGGAGGCAAAGGGAGGAAAAATCTTGAGCAGGCATTTATTTATAATTAAGTGCATTTATCTAAATATAGAGAGATACATTTCTATATTGAATGTACAAAAAAACCAAAACAATCCACAAACAGGTATATCTGTAACCTGATACATCTAGGAATTCCTTGAAATCTGCGAAAAATTCACTGCTTGAAGTATATTCCACATGAAACATATCTAGATATAGTAAAAATGGATGTCATGAAAACCTCTAACTTTCCCTAGTTAAATCAAATGATTGATTTATTTTAACAATAATTATAATCATATCACCATCTATGAGTTTTGACCATTGAAATTAGACCGTATCATACTTTAATCAGATATGATTCTGTCTGTATTAACAGAGTGACACAATATCATAGATTGAAATAGTTATTTCAGAGGACAACACATCTACTTTATTTTTTAACATTTTTACTTCAGTTTAGCTGTAGTTTGCTCCTGTGGACTACATGACCATAAGCAGCTGGAACACATTGGATGATGTTCAAGGCAATTTTTAGTCTAGCCTCATTCAAAAAAGAAACTGTTTTACACCCTCAACAAGAGCAGCTCTGTGAAGCCAAAGCACAGGCTGTGAGGACTGCTGGGAGATTAACTCCAAAAGTGTACCCGTTCTTCATAAACAACAATCATAGATGCACTCAAGATAAGAAAAGAAGAATGACATGACTTAGTCTCTAAGTTAAACGTTTCCTCATATTTAGAGAAATGCTCTGTTTAGTGAAGATAGAGGACAAACTTGCAGCTGAGATAAGGAACTCAAGGATTTATCCTCAGTTTCAGGAATTTCTGAACTCTTTAGAGAAGAAAAATTCACCAGTATCTGCTGACAGGAACACTCACATAGCAAAAATTATTCCCCCATCCCTCATGTGGAGTGGGATTTAAAATTCAAATAAAAATGCTATGAAAACCCTGCTTTTGAAGTGAATCTCTCCATCATTCCCATTTACCAGGTAACAGTTCACATTGCAAAGCAGTTTCAGAGTTTGAGAGAGGAATCTTCGCAGATGAAATTGTAATGAAAGTGTCTGAGACTGAACTGACTGAAGAATTATAGTTATCAGTACTTAGCTATTATGTGTTTGGTCATAAGAAGATGAAAAGTGGCAAACCGATAAAGCTCTTCCTCTACCCAGGGCTGAAGTAAAAGAAGTTAAAGGAAAGCCAAGGCCCCAAGGCGACCCCTATAAACTTTAAAAGTGAGTGACTAATAGAGATACTCAGCAGTTAAAAAGCAAAACAAAACAAAGCAAAACAAAACAAAGCAAAACAAAACCAAATAAAACCAACAAAAACAAACAAACACAAACAAAACCAAACAATACTTTACTTTATGGATATTTTTCAACAACATCTGAAATTTTGTCTAAAAGAAATGAAAAAGTATTTATAACAGTGAGAAAAATACTGCTCAGCTGTTCAAAAGCTTGTTTCACCTGTCATGTTGTTTTGTGGCACCAGTTGTAAGTGGACATTCATCTGTATCACCTAATAGACTTCCCTCTTTTCTTTCTTATTCCACACATCTCTTTGGCATGTGTGATAAATTTACTTGTCTGTCCTTATCCAAACATATCTTGAAGATGTATTTTGTCTTTGAGCCTTTAAAAAAAGATTCAAGAAGATCAAATTCTCTAACCTACAAAATATATAATAGCTGCGTTATATATTCTAATGTGCCCTTAAGATTTTGGTTATTATAGAATCTGAGGATGTTGTTCAAAAATGAATATACTAAATTTTAAATTACCTTTGCTAGGCAGGTATTGTCTCTATTATGCAGAAAGTGGTGGTACAATCTTGAGTAGAATTTCTGTGACATGATTCTGTGACAGAACATACTCCAAATCTGGGAGGCATAGATAACACCATAAAGGTTTACTTCATTTTCTGCGTGCTCCACAGATTGAAGTCAAATTATTCCTGCAAACCCACCTTTTTTTAACAGTTTAGACCTTTTTACTGATAGACCTAGATAGTTTGATAATAATACTGGGAAAAAATACTCTTTCGAATATATTTCATATTCTGAAGCATAGTCATAATATGTTACACTATTCCTCCACTGTCAAGGATGACAGCAGCCTTTGTTAGCATTTGCTTGGAGGATGTAAAGGAGGTTTTGGTATAGATCTATTTATTCAATTTCCTTTTGTAGGAATGATCTGTTTAAACCATAGCTCTGAAGTGGAGTCGAGTTTGTCAATATTCAGAACAGTTACAGAAGCCAACGAGCACAAATTGAGAAAAATCAGACTGGATGTAAGGACTTCTTTCACTATGTAGATAGCCCAGCAGTGGTGCCAGTTACCCAGAAAGGTTGTGCAGTCTCTGTCCTTCATGGTGTTGAAGACCCAAGAGGTTAAAGCCCTGAGCAACCTGGTCTGAACCATAACTGACAGCTTTGAGTGGGAGAATGAATACAAGCTGTCCTGAGGTTACTTCAAACCTGAATTATTACGTGATTCAAAGTTTTTGCATTGTTTTAAAGTCACATAATTGAAATTAAATAGTATATCTATTCTTTAAATTAAGGCATAACACAGAAGGTTTGTATGGAAGTAAAAATACTAAGTGCACCTTCTATTTCTTAAGGAACATAGAGCTGATCAGAAAGCTAGGTTAGTTGTGGTAAAGTCTGTGATGTGGTAAGCTGCTGATACAGTTTTGATAAAGGAACATGAGAACAAATAAAGTCCAGTTGTAAACCACCACTAAAAAATTGAATTATTTTCTAGACAATAGTAAAAAAGGAATGCTGATGAAGCTCCCAAAGAGATGTTTAGCTATCTATGAAGTCTTATTGGCTATGAGACCTGATTTCTTCTTCTATCTTAATGTATCAGCAATAAAAAAATAAGCAACTACTTAGGAGAAAAGATTTCCTTGTGCTGACTAGTGAAAATAAGAGAAAAGTAGAAATAATTGGAGGCAAATTAGAATACACAGAGAAGAAAGAAAAAATCTATCAGTTTGCTTATCAAATTGGTAAGAAAAGTTGAAAATAAGACTTGGAAGGAACCCAGTGATCTCTAGTTTGAAATAAAGGAGTTTTTTTAAACAGTTTTTTCCTATAAAAATCCAGTTACTTTCTCTTTTTTATGCCTTATATAATGATAATTACTAAAAACTTTACAGCACATTGGCAGTGCCAAAAGCATTTGACTTAATCAGCTAGAATCATTGCTACTCATAGAGTATTGAAGTGCACTGAGAATGATGTGTCTAAATAAGGTGGCATTCTAATATCAACATGAAGTATAAACAGTGTTGAAAATGTCTGCAATGAATGTGGTAAAGACACTAACTGAAGAAACTAACTCTTCATGGCCCCTAAAACCATAAAAAAAGACCTACCGAGGGATGGAGGAACAAAAAAAAGTGAAAAAGCAGACTGATAGCCTGATCATCAAGGAGCAGCACCAGGAATGAGAAAAAATATAAAAACCTTGACTCTTTGTGCAGACATACCAGATATGTTGAAATCCAACTAAGAATAGTTCTGCTTAATTACAGTGGCCATAAGGTTAGTGACAAATAAATTACACATCAGGAGGCATTGAGTGCTACTGTATTCATATTTGGAAGTGGAATAGTTATTCATCCCTCTTGCAGGGATTTCAATTTCCTCTGAGAACCGGCTACTCCAGCTGGTGAGTAAAGGTATTTACTCAATGAATTGGTGAACAGCAGCAGCCATCAATTGATGACAAACAGTTTTTAAGGTGTAGAACAAGAAAAAACAGCATTTTTTTCAACAATTAAAACATACATATTCAAATATAACGAGTAAAAACACTTTCCCAAAAAATTGAAAAAGTTATATTCTACATAGCAACAGAAGTTTTTATCATCTCACTGGTGGCTTTTACAACTTCATGAGCATCTGGAATAGCTGATATATATTATTAATCTTCTTTGAAGCATAGGGATGGACTGATGCACAGCTTTATAAACCTGAACATTGTAAATTATGATGAATATTATTTGTGTTAACAAAATACAATTATGCAATCCTAAATGTTGGATTCCCATAAGTACTTTGTAGTTTTGCAAGTTTGTGTTTGTGTGTTAGTTTTTTGTGACTTATTAAAGATCTTCATTAAATGTAGACTACCAGTCTCTTCAATAGAATGCAGGTGATGCCATCTGTGCTATGCAGATGTTAACAAAAGGACTCTGCTTTGTGGGAAAGCATCCTATCTCTGAAAAATCTCAATCCTTTCAAGTTGAGGGTAAGTTGAGGGAAAGAAATACTGTATTCCACTTTTATAGAATATTCTTTGCTTTCCCTTCAAGGCTTATGAAATAGTATCCTTTTGTTGACAAAGTTTGCTCTAGGTATAGGTATTTTATTGAATGACCAGTAATGAAACTGCTAAGGAAAAAAATTAGAAAATTATCCAATCTGTTCTGGGGTTCAGTTTGCTTGAGTTGGATTCCTAACAGCAAATTGTTGAATTTTGAACTAATCGCTGCCTGTTCCATTTTATTCAGTGGAGAAAGATACATCCAGGAGAGATTCTTGGCTCAAGATGACTGTCTAAACTTAGTGAGACAGATTGTCCTTTGCAGGTATCTATTTTCAGTAAACTGCAGAAAGTACCTAGGGTAATTATTTTAGCCTAAAATAACTAATTGTTTGATGTCTAAGCTTAGGTAAGATAAATCCTTTCTGTAATGCCTTTCTCATTTATTTACTTTACATTTCAGGGTAAATATTTTCATATAAATGAGTAAAAAAAAAAAACACTGTAAACTGTGGCATAACAAAAATTCTAATGAAGGCACTGAGAATTTTACATTTTCTGTCTCTGAGATTTGGATTAAACAAATAATTTCCTCCTTTGATGGAGTCTCTGGAGAATTCTCATTAATCTAATTATATGTGGAGTTTGTAGGCTCTAAACATTCTCTCCTTAAATCCATCTTTTCCTTTATGTTCATGCCAAGTGTAGACTCTAGAGATGAGATTCAACCATGCAGTTTTAGCTGCCTTACAGTCATGTGGGCTAAGCTAGTCATCCAGGCTTATTCAGTATCAATGCAGATACATGTTCATGCCCAGAGGGCAGCCCCTCTTGGATAAGAGCCTTAGGGATAAATTTGCCTTCTGGAAGTGCCTGCATTATTACACAACAGAAGCAGGGCAAACAATTTACATTATTTTTCATAGCTTCACAGATGCTTAACAGATAAATGGAATAGGCAGAATGGCTCATTCTCAATGCTACAAAATGAAAGATTGTGTTATGGTGCAAACTTAGGCGAGATGGCAAACTTGAATTGAACTGATTGTGGGTGAACTTTTTTTAAAAAATCTGATACTTGTAAAATGTTTTTTTACTCCCAAGAAAATAATGACTGAATTTTCATGAAATTTTCACTATTTGATTGAACAATACATCAAAAATAAGAGCAAATTACCAGCTACAGGGATATTCTGAAAGACCTCAGATCTGTTGCCTCATAGCCAGCTTGCATTCAGGTGAGTATTCACCTAATTGCATCTCAATGCTTCTTGTTTTTGTAGTTGCTATGAATGAAGGAAGAAGCAGTGTGACAATATTGTTGACTGAACATTTTCAATGCATCACTTGAGTAGCTGATTGGCTTTTCAACTAATTACGAAAATTCTTCTGGTTCTAGTCCATCAACAAGAGCAAAATACCCTCATAGACTTAAATAAAATGAAAGTTTATTTGCAAAAAGCCAAAGTAAGCCTTGACAAAAAGAAAAAGATTTATTCTGTTTTCATAATAATCTTGGTCACTTTTTCTACTGATGGAAGCACTTGCAGCACAAGATGTCATACTGGTCAATGATTACTCAGTAAAGATTAATAGAAAATCTGTCATACTGCTCCCTTTCACTCTTTGTATACAAAAAATGCTGTCTTGACAGAAGTAGATAAATTCTGTTTTATATTGTAGAGGTAGAGTAGTGTTTCCTATTGTCCTTGAAAGTAGTTTTATGTGAAGGTAGGACTTAACACAGTGTGTACCTGAGCTCATAGATTTGCCCCTTAAAAACTGGTCAGAATTGGTCCCCTGGACTTGACTGTTTCCAACACTGACACAGCTATTGAAGCTATTCTTGGCTGCAGTTTGTCAAAACTTGCTGTTTCTTTATCTACCAGCCTTTCCACTTAGGTTTTTACAACATATTTTTGTATGGGTGGTACATAATCACAGTCTGCTGTGTGTTTGCCTAGTTAGTTGCATGTTTGCACCTCAAACAATTGCTGAACAACTAGACAATTTCAATCACATTCTCCTTTAAATTTGGCAAACTCCTGGTCTTCAAAAGGTTATTAAGTTTCTGTATTTTTTGTGAAAGATGACAGCAAAATAAAGGATATACTCCCAGCTGAGCTGTTCTTGAGAGAAAAGCTGCAGTATAAACACAACCTTTATTCAGTGTCATATAATCCACACAGAAAAGAAATCATGAACACTTCAGATAAAGGGAGAGCTTTAAATTGGACTCCTCTTAGGCACGGGCATAAGGATCAAATCCATGGAAACCAGGATTCATTAGCTGAGCACTCACAAAATTACCTCTTCTTTTTTTTTCTCCTGGTTTTCTCATCATGTCCTTGGGCTTCATTTTGAGTGGGCTTATTCTTTGATTGTACGTTGGTTTTGTTTGTATTTGTTCTTTTTTGTTTTCTTTTTAGTTTTCCTACTCTAGCACTGTTTAAAGGGTATTTTGCGGTTTTCAGCATGAAGCTTAGTATTCCTCTAAGTAAGTGGGAATTTTTTATAAAATGCATTGTTAACATGCACGTTTTTAGCTAAAATGAGCCATTCCCCCCATTAATTAATTTGCACATATATGGCATATATACAGTATATGTACATGGATCCTAGGGTCTCATTATATGCAATGCTGTGATCCCACATTTCTGGGTCAAAAGAATGGAATATTAAATGAAGAATTAGTAAGAACTGAACAGTCCTTAATCAATACATCTATTAGCTTTCTTTCAAAAATCAGATTTCCTGGGGGAACGGGGGAGGCAAAAGTGTTGGTTTTTTTGGTGTTTTTTTTTTTTTGTTCTTTTCTTTTGTTTTTGGTTTTTTTTTTGGTTGAAAATCACATTTTACACTTAGGAAATATGATTTTGAGAAACACTATGATTTCTTAATTTAAGAATGCAAAGAAAAATGTACTTCAATATTTCAAAGAAAAAACAATGTTAAAATATTGCTTCGAACTAATTTTGAAATTAAGTGCCATTTCTAAAATTACTTTAGTAACTAAATGTATAATGACATAAAATGCTCTCTGGGGAGAGATTTCAAAATTTCATATTTTGAGACTAGGAATAAAAAGTCCTTGGAAAATTTATACATTTCATGCAATGGAAACTCATTTTGAATTACTACAACTTTTTGAATTAATTTTTTTAATAATTCAAATAGTGCTAGAAAATCATCCAATTTTTTGAAGGAAATCACCTAATTATGAAACAGAAATGAGTTTTCAAATGATCTTGTAATTTACTTCCTTTACCTGCAGTAGGATCGCTAAAGGTATATTGCCCCTGAAAGTAATTTTTTATTATGTTTTTCACAAACTTGTAAAGAGAAGAATTTAAATTGTTAAAATATTCAAAGTCATATATTAAAGGATAAGCTAGCAGCAACAGAGAAATGGTTTATGTCTAAGAATATATAAAGATAAAACGGGGAGGATACAATTCAGTCCTGGAAAGTTAATTTATCTGGGTTTTAAGGGGACTATATAGAGGAATAATTCTCAGAGAATGTAGAAAAAGAGTCCTCCTAAAATATGACATAGGTAGTTAACTAGATGAAAAAAAATTCTTCCATGGAGAAAGATCACATTATTTCTCCAGCCCAAATCTCTTTATCCCATGGATGTAGCTGTATTAAGGGAGCTCCAGGGCTAATTATTCATTCAGGAATATTACCTGGGATTTACCTGTCTGCCATGACTTTTCAAACATCATGGAGAGTGGCTTGACAACTACATCAGTCAATTCCTTCAGGACTTTAGGCTGGATCTCATGGAGTCCCATAGACTTAAGCATGTTTATTTTCCTCAAGTGGTGATGAACCTGATGTTCTCTTTCTTACACAGGAGGAACTTTGCTCCCCTAGTCTCCATCTTGCACATATACATCAAAAGCATTAATTCATTGCACTTACATCCATATTGGACAGCCTGTAAGAGGAGTTTAGGGAAGGTACCTTTAATTTATGTACTGACTTAAATAAAACAATTTAAAAATCAGAGAGTTGAGTTTTTCTGTTGCTAGAAAAATCTAAATTAAATTCTTTTCAGATTTCTCAAGAACTTGGTAAGAACCACATACATTTCTGACTAGCTTATATAATATTTTTTTTCTAGTTTGAAAAAAATACCTAGTTTTGCCTAGTGCTATCTTCATAGGAATCAGTGATAGTTAAAAAAGGGCAGCCAAACTGCCCAAAAGATTTTAACGAATGATCACCCCTTGCATTGGCTAGTCTGCCTTGTACTTTTAAGCACACGCAATCCTAAGCAATTTTCAGTATAGAATATCATAGAAGTTTGCAGCACACAGAATGCAGCAAACTCTCAGCAAGCCTGAACCACTTGTTGTCTCAGGTAGTTCTCAAAAAGATGATGATCGACCGCATTATAGTCTTAAATTCTTTTGTAAATATGAGGAATTTAAACATAGTTATGATTATGATTAGAATTAGACAAGTAATTTGTTTAAAACAATGGCTAAGACTATAGATTATCCTTTACATACATATCTTACATTTGGATTGCCAGCCAAAATCAGATCATTAAACTTTGTTTTATTTATCAACCTTTTCTTTTTTTTAATTAAATTTTCTTTACTATCTTTATTAGAATTCATTAGGTCAGTTTGTGAATTTTCTGCTAGTCACATAATACTGATTCATGTGCTTAGTGAATGGATGGTCTCTTAAATTACCTTTTTTTCCCTTTCAAAAATAATTTCACTTTATTATTTAACTACTTCTCCTAAGACATCCAAAAAAGGAAACCTTAATGCTCATATGAAACACATTTAAATCAAACTACTGCTCAGGAATAAAAAGACCATTAAGCAGTAGAGTCAAATTCCATGTCCTGATTTGATAAGCTGTGTCTGGATCAAGACAGTATAATATTTTACAATGTCTTAATTATAATTTCAATTGAAAAATAACTTGAAATCAAGTGTAAAATCACCAGTATTATGTTATGCTATGAAATTTGGATGATAAATGGTTCTGAGACTAGAAGATGTTAAGATTTATTGTTGACTTAATCCCAGTACAGCACCTTAACTGTGAACTCAGCCCTCTTCTCTACAGACAAACTTGTCCTATTAAGGCTCTGCCTGCTTGTCTGGTTTTAGTCGTACATTTCCAAACACAGCCTTGTATAGTAATTATCTAAGAGATGAGAAGGCTGTTGAGATTGTTTCTACTGTATTACTTCCACTCAATCAATGTAGGTTTTCTGATGTGAAGTAGCTTTCAGAATTACCTACTGTTCCTATGAATATGGGGCAATGACAGAGTTTAAAGCTTACAAAACTGTTTTGATGATTAATATAAACATAATTTATCTCAAAGTCACAGTGCTTTCTCAGCCTATTGTTGTATTGAGGAACTTAAGCAGCTAAGACATTCAGAGTGGCTTATAATAGTTTATACATTACTTTTGTCAACTTTATTATAGTATGTGCTGTAAATCCTTTGGCATAGCCATGGTCTACTAGGCCCATAATCTCATTTCTGAAATGCCTCTAAATATGTATTTACATGAGAGCATAATAGTTCCAAAGAAGCAATTATGGCCAAGGAAGTTAATAACCCATGTTAAAAAGTCCAGAAAATTTTACATTCTTCTCAGTTGATTCAGATGTTATGTTTCCATAAAGTAACTAATTTTATTCTCAATTAACCATTCTTTTAAACTAACCTCTCATTGAATTAATACAACAGCATGTTAAATTCAAAGGGTGTCATCCCAGCTGCTGCTGAAGGTGATGAAAAAATCCCAACTAAATTTTATTAAAACTGAACACAATGTGAACAACATAAAGTTCTGGGGGGAAATATACATATATAAACCAAAGAAAGGAGTGTCATACTGTAAAGCAACAATTGAAAAATGCTGTTTTAGCAGGAATCATAGAATTTTTTGGATTGGAAGGTACCTAAGGATAATCTAGTTCCCCCCCCCCCCCCCCGTAGAGTTGTGTTATTTTACGTTCTATTTAAGCTATTGCATTTATTCGATGTACGCGGTTTGTTCTATGTTCAGTTGGCTTGTTCCATGTACCCCCGAATTTTAAGATTGGTTCCTTCCCCAGTTTCCCGCTTCTCCTCCCCTGTCAATCCTCCCCAAAAGTGCAAAGTCATTCCCCTGTCCCCTCCCAGGGTCCCTGTCTGTCACCCGGTGCCCCTGCCCCTCCATCTAGAACCTTCTACCCAGGGCATCGTGTGATTGGGTCAGGTCCTGGGGCCCCTCCCACATCCCCTTACTATTGGCCCTTCTCCGAGAGCGAGCCACACCCCGACGATTCCCATTGGTTCCAGTTTTCCCCGCCCTTGCAGTATAAAATTCCCTGTCACCCTGTTACAAGTGCCTTCTCTGGCAGGCACCAGTGCTGTTAGCTGGTTCCTCGTTTGGTGTTGTCCCCATTGGGACGCAATAAAGAGGATTTTGGCCCCCAGAGGAGGACTCTCTTCTTTCTCAACACCGCGGGGATTTCGGCTGCTTCTCTATAAACCCACACAGCACTCTCCAAAGCCCACAGGGGTCCAGTGGAGGGTGCTGGAGACCTGCCCGCTCTCTCCCTCATGGAGAGCTAGCTGGGGGCGAGAAGACAGGCTGAGGGGGAGAACGCGGCACCCTCCGCCATGGATAGGGACACCTTTCAGAAGAAGATGTTGCCCAAAGCCCCATCCAACCTGGTCTTGAGCACTTCCAGAGACTGGGCATCCACAGCTTCTTTGGGCAACCTGTTCCACTGTCTCATTACTCTCACAGCAAATAATTTCTTTTTTATTATCTAATCTAATCCTACCCTCTTTCAGTCTGAATCCATTCTGCCTTGTCCTGTCACTTCATGTTCTTGCAAATCTTCTTTTAAGATTGTAAAATGGCAGTAGCTAAATATTCAAAATTAAAATCACTATCCACATTTCAGATACATCAGTGATAACCTACATAAATTTATTAGACTATCAACTTTAAAATTATTTGTATAATACAAATTATTAACCTTTATCAAAAATTTTAAAGCATGAAATAAACAGCTTTTGTTCAACATTTATTTATATTTTTCCAGTTCTGTTTTTGTCTGTTATTTGCCCATAAGGACAATTAAACAGAGATCTTTCATGGAGTTTTTCTTTATATTTTGAAAAGAAAAAAATCCTATGCCTTTGTGTCTGTCTCTTCACACTTAAAAAACATGTGGAATAGAAATCAAAATTTGCCGTAGATATAACCAACATAGAAAAAGAATATTTCTTTGTATGATTCAGAGTGAAGCAGGCCCATTTGCAGATGAACAAACTTTTGCCTGGAATAACCATTTATCTGCATAATTCAGAGCAGTTTACAATTATTTCTGAGCACTTTGTTTCATCTAAAAGAGATTTACATTTTCATTAGCACATGAAGTTGATAATTAGTATCCAGAACTGATGTAGATCTTACTCAGAGCTTTTATACAACATGACATTCTCTTTTCATGGGATCACACCCTGGGAAATGCATTTTATGTACATTTTCTGATAGATATATCTAGATTTCTGAGTGCTTTTAATTTTTTTTTTTTTCCCCACATAAACTATCGCTTGTAGCCATTTTCACACTTGGCAGTTTTGCATCCTGTTTTTCCTGAAAGTCTCCATTCAGACTCACCCTGGATTTTTGCCAGAACCAAAACAATTCTCATTCTACTTAAAATGCTTGCCCTCGTATACATACATGTCTGTAATAGGTAATAGATCTGAATTTAACTTTACAGGACGATGAGCTAGGCATGTCTGTCTCCCTGATCCATTAGACACAGGGGAACACAGATCACTGTAGGAGACACACTCCATTGATGCCTTCCCATTTTGCTAATACTCAGCTTTTACTGACATCAGCATCATGTGGTGAAATTGCTTCCAACCTCATTTAAACAGCTGCACGTTTGAACAGCCTTAAATGATGGGTTTTAGTAAATTGGTGAAGCATAAGTTTGCGTATGCATAAATTAACCTGGCCAAAAGCCAGGTTTTAAGAAATCCATTCTTATTTAGCTGCTGAAAATAAATGCCTTCTGTCTAGGGGTAAGGGAAAGAAGGTAGGGGCACTAAGGGAGCTCTTACTTAATGTCCTATTGATTTCAACCTCCCAAATGATGCATATCATTGGTGTGCCAAGCCCGTGGATTGAGCAGATCAGCGCTGACCTACTACCTCTGAACTCACAGCCGCTCGGGCTTTACTTTCTCAGTGCTCACTGAACTGAAAGAACGCTTTGGAGCTCCTGCCTGATTTTCACAGCCTTCCTATGGCAGTACAATATCCACTGCTGTTTCCCTTTCACTGAAGTGTATCTTTCATATTTCCCCTTTTTCTCACTCACAGTAGTCTACACAGGCTTCATTATAATTTCTTTTTATTCTCCACAGAAATTACTCTTTTGCAGCATTAATATAAACTGTCCTCCAAAGATTTCTGCAGGCTGCTTATATAAATCAAAACATATGAAATCTGAAAGAATGAAAGAAAGCACTGAAATCTTACTTACTGGAGAATCTTGAAAACATTTCTCTTCTTCTGCCCCCCTCCTTCTGCTTTTGTTTGTGGATTTTTAAAAATTTATTTTATTTTTTTTAAATATTGAAATCATTCTTCAAATTGAGTTATTTTGGTAAATGAGGCTGAATCAAAGACTGCCTTGTAAACATTAGTTGAAATTGTGATTTAGTTTCTTTACTCCCAAACTTTCAGTGGTCTTAACATATATTTATTAAAATTAGCATCTTAAATACCTTTTTTCCCCTTTTTCCTGGAAATGCTAGATGCTCCATCTAGTGGACTAATTGAACACGATTGAAACTTATCCCAGGTGGCATCCTTTAAAGTGTCAAGAAAAAGAATAACCTTATTGTAACAAATAAGAAAAAGAGGAGGAAAAAAAAAAGAGAAAGGCAGATTAAAATTTGTGCACAACGTGTAGATGTTTGAGCAATAATTACAAGCATTTTCATGCATCCTAAGAATTTATTCTCTTCACAAGCAATACCTCATTGAGATAGCCCATTGTTGCCATGGCAATATATCATAAATTTCTGTCAACTACCTAAAATAGCTGCAGATCACAAGGTATTCAGGTTTGGGTTTGTTTAGTTATTTTAAGCTCTTTATAGCCTTTTAAATTTCATTAGAAATAAATTATCTTTGCTTTATAATTTGTAGGCACCTTTGTTGAAATTTCATGAATAAACCAACATTTATTATATTTTTTCACTGTGAAATGTTTTACATTTTGTATAAAAAACTTGTGTTAAAATACCTTAAAATATATATAGATTTCTTCCTTGACTAGTATATATTTATTTCCTCTAATTTATACTCCCAACATTGATAAGGCTGGAAGAGTGTGCTGTGTTGTTGTGACTTCTCTACGGATCTTAGTCATCACTCCTGTCATTATTTATAATAAGAATTTCAGTGTGGTCAAACACTTATTGTGCCAGTGAAGAAAAATAAAATATTGAGTTTAAAAACGCTAAAGAGCAGGCCATCATTAAATCCAGAATGAGTAATACGGGTACAGGAAAGGATAATTAGGAATAAGTGTGAATTCACCTACAATGTCACCTACTCACCAAGGTGCTCTACTTGTCAGGGTGATTGAAAGCTGCCATCCATGACAGAAACCTTAAACAGATTGAAATGATATCATAATATTAGGGATTGCAGAATTTGTATCACTAAAAAGGCAGCAGCATATTATATTTCTTTGGGGAAGAATTAAAATTTTATAGACACATCCCCAAAACCAATTTAAGCTTTAAAACCATATTTGAATTTGAGGGGGTGGGGATTTCATGTTGAAAAGCAGCTTTTTTCTTTCTTTTTTCCTTTGTTTTATTTCCCCTCCTCCTCAGCTTAACCTTTCTGTCTATGCATATATTTGCATTTTGTGTAACAAATCCAAGAAATCAAAGTCACTTATTTACTCTGCACGTTGGCATATGATTACAAACAGCAAGACTGTGCCTTTGTCTTTTACATTCTGCTTTGATAGATGCGTATTAAAACCAGGCAGTGCAACCACCACTTATCAGAAACTTGTGCTGTGTTTCTGTGATGTAATTTAGTCTGAAATACTTAATATCATTAACATTCTACTCAAGCCTCACATACATAATGCTGCAGACTCTATAGCTACCAAAGCCAAAGACATAAACAGGCTTTAGTGTCCTGAGGAAAAAAAAAAAGCAACCTCACATTTGGTAGTTGACGACCCTATTCATTGATATAGTCAGCCTTGTTTGCTGAGTGTGAGAGGAGATTTGCAGAATAGAAAAGACTATATTCAACATTCATGAGCTGGGGCATTTATTATAAATTACTTATAAAATACATATTTTGCCTATAAATGAGCCAACTGAAGGTAATTTTAATACATCCATAGCTCAATTTCTAAGAAAACTATTATAATTATGGCAACAGATCTCAACATTCATTGCTGCTAAAATATAAAATAAAATAAACCCAGAAAATTTAGAATAAAGTCCTTCACATTCCTTTTGTCCCTTTTTTTCTCCCCACAGTTTTAAAAATGTCTGGAAGAAAAATCCAGAACTTTCACTATGTACACAAGATGAAAAGGCATCTTAAGTTCAATTATTTTCATGATTGCAAAACACTTAAGCAATAAATAGTAGGAGGAGATTCACAGAATGTGACAGTAGCTAAAATTCTTGGTGTGTGAATATATATATATACACACAAATACACTTCCCTACATGGATACAACTGAAACACCCTAAAACTGTATTTGAGAAAAAAAAAAAAAAAAAAAAAAAAAAAAAAAATCAGGCCAATTGTATCAAACTAGGCTTCCCTCTAAAATATAGATCACAGAGCATACTTCCTGGAAGGTGAAAGCTGGTATAAAATTACTATGTTGTGACTTGTAAGTCATAGTATTATTAAAAAATATATACAATGAATATAAGAAAACCAAGCTTCTGGCTTGAAATACGAGCTGCTTTTCAGACCATCAGTGGAAAGGATATAAAAAAAGGAAAAACTATATTAAAAAATTTATTTATCCAATTATGATGTTCTAATTTATAATCTCCATTCCATACAGAAAATTATACCTAGGTTCTTCCATTTGGTTAATGCTTAAATCTCTCCTTTTCATGCTTTTACATCGAAAACAATGTATTATCAATTTCCCATGCAAATCAAGACTTCTCTGATGTCACAAACCCTGAAACTTTTCCCCTTTGCTTGGCTGTCCAGTATTGTGAATGCTGGAATGGAAATAAAACATACTGCTGGTAAAAAAATTAAGTAATATAATTAATAAATGTAGCATTTTTGCAGAAAAAAACAATTTTGCTCAAGCAATGAAAATGTATTAAAATAATGAAAAACAATTTCAAATAAGAAGATATTTACCAGATGAAATTGGTTTTTAGCAGCTTTCATTATTTTTATGTCAGGTATTTAATTTTATACCTTCTTGTAAGCTAACCATTCTATTTTCAGGTGTACAGAACTGAAATCCAACCCAGGGCAGTTTCTAATCATAACTAGTAGTTCTCCACAGAAGGAAGAAACAGCAGAAATATTCTTTTAGAAAAAGTTATCACAGGTACTACCCCAACTCAGTGGTTAAGTATCTTTCATGAAAGTTCTTCCACAGGTTACTAGTATTTTTTTTTTTCTATCAGAATAAGTTACAGTTATTTTTATGTAATTGTTTTATTATCATTTAGTTTAGTTTAGTTTTCTAAAGTGCTTTTTGTTGTCATAATACATGCCAATGCTATGGTACTCTCCTTTCCAAAATCAAAAAAATATAATTTATCTTATTGGAAAGTTTCATGCTCATGCCTTCTGTCACAGAAGATCTTGACAATCCTTTCTCACCTGCTTAGAAATCCAACTTCATTTTGTTGAGATTGACACTATAGAAAGCCGATCCCAACAGAAGACTGTTAATCCCAAAGACAACTTGACTATGGAGTCGAGAGAGAAAGCAATTCTCACAATAAACGTAACAGGAATTTTAGGTACCTGATTTCTTCAGTTTCAAACCTAAAGTTACTTATAAGAAGGACTTTGTGAATTCACCTTAATTCCATCCTTGGGTACCCTTGGACCTCTGGATTTATGACAAGAAATGAATTCTCTTGAGGTGTTTGATTGGTTTACTATAACTAGTGCACTGGCTTCCTGGTGCACAGAAAACTGAATTGTGATGTGGCATCTGAACAGTCTTACAACTTAACACATAATGTCATTGGTTTCAGTTTACCTTATCCAGAGTTTGCAAAGCTTTGGTTTCCACCTATCAATCCAAACCTTTAGTCTGGCAGAATATCAGTTTCATTGACTAAAATGTCACCCAAAATCTGTGTGGGAAATACTAAAGCAGTATCACTATGCATGAATGAAAAACAGCCTTTTGAGCCCCCCCCCCCCCCCCCATGTCACTGGAGCCATAACTTATTTCTCACAGTGTCTAGTCCTGTCCTAACTACCCTTAAAAAACCTACAACAAACCAGAAAATAATAAAAAAAAAAAAATCCAAACTCACCAAAAACACAAAAAAATGTAATAGAAAGAAAGGCAATTATTTAAAGTTTGAAATACCCTATATTAATTTTTAAGTAAAGTCAGTAATAGTCTTAAAATTACATTATTATTGATTAGCTAAAATGAATGGCAGATATCAATGAAATTCATATTAGGAAAATTCCAGTTTGGCTGACTTTCCATCTTTAAACTGCATCTCAGAACCACTTGTAAGAATGCAGCAATAAGGGACAAGACAAATCAATCAATTAATGCAATATTTTAAAGAAAGTAAAAAAAAATTGAACTAATAATACCAAATATTATCTGGGTGAGCAATACAATCCAGAAAAAGTATTTCTATAATCCTCCATCAGAATTTCTACAAAAAATCAGAGCAGAGGTTTATTGAACTCACTATTACCTGTTAGGAAATATTACCTGTTAACCAATAGTATTCTGTCATGTACTCTAACTTTATTTTGACCAAACAAGAAGCTCATTTGCCTAGTTCCAGGACTACAGTTTTTCCTTTTAGGGTATGTGAGTTATCATAACAGAATGACAATATAATTTTTGGCAGATATGAATTATTTCTGTAAAAGAGATTTTATTTAATTCAGTAAAAGATTTCTACTCCTTTTAGAGACAAATCTTTTAAAAGTGATTTTCATTAATATTTCAGCAGGCTAATAACAATAACCCTGACCCTATTGTTCATCTCTCCTTCTTCAGAAGACAAAATTATTTTGTAGGGAGGTTTGAATATCGTTTTCTTAAGAAAAAAGCCACATCTATTGAATAAATTACCTATCTGATATTTTATCTCCTACTTGTGGATACTAATTTTGGGCATAATTTAATCATCCAATATATATAATAGTTATATAAATATATATATTATAGTTATCTAATATATATAAAAGGTCGAAAAATAACTTCATTGAAATCACTATTCAATGAACTTGGAGTTTTTCCCATCATTCCCAAACATGCTATCAGTCATCACAATTCCTCAATCGGATTTCTTTTTTTGCTCAATGTGTCAGAAGATATTTTGCCAGCCTTCTCAAGAGGCTCCTGTTTATGATAATATTGATTTATGAAAGGAAACTTTCTTTTTTTTTAGGTTACATCTTTGTCAATTACTGTGTGACATGGGTGTAAAAGCAAGCAAAAATATGACATTCTCTCAATAAATTCTAGAAGAATATTTATTCAAAATTTTGGTTTGGTTTTATTCTTAGATATTTTTTTTTCACTTTAGTATATTTCTACCCTAATTAGCCTATTTTATAAACAGGAAAACTTGCATGATCACAATATTTACTGTATGTATATGAATGTGTTCCAATCTCTCCTAAATGTCTCTACCTGTAGTAGTAACCATAAGAAGAGAAACTGTGTATTTTTTAGTCTCACATACCCAAACACTTGGCACTGCATGAATCATTAAAACTAATGGAGTCCTGAAACATTGCCAGATTCTTTCTTCCATTGTTTAGGGTTTGTTTTTGCTCACAGTGATTTCAACTGGACTTTTGCCATTAATTTCAAAGTAGGAATAGGTCCTTAGAATGATAAAACTTTTCCTAAAGTATCCATAGGAGATCACTTTGATAATTGAACCACATCATAATTTTACCTTTGCATTGTCCATTTCTTCAAGTTTAATTATTGAGCCAAATTCTTGAATTCAGTGTTTGTGTTAGTGTTGGGTATTTTTTTGTTGTTTTTTTCTCTCTCAAATTCATGTCTAATTGATTTAAATAATTAATTCAATGAATACCACTGGCACATTAAGCACTTAGTTTGTTCTACCTCACTATCTACGTATCTGTGTAATATAGGTACAATATATGTATCTGTGTATCTGTGTAACATAGGTACAATACCTTAGCTCTCACCATGAACATTTATACAACTGAGAAAATTGCATAGTTTGGTGTATGAACCATGGCTAAAAGTTTCCAGTTATGCTAAACAGTGATCTAACGTGGTTCTTGACCATTTTATTGCATAGTCACATTCATGGATTCTAGGCATGTCAATCAAGCAACATTTTTAGACCTCTAAGCAAAATAATGTAAACTTTGCTTAATGTTGTATCTGTGTTAAAAAGACTCAGTAATTTGGATACTGGGCATTTGTAAAATGACTACCAACTTTCTGTAGTAAAACTGCAGGATCATATTTCACTTCCTCAGAATATAGTTCTAGTAGGATTTCCTGCAGCTAAAAATAGAGACTAGAAACTATGTAACATGTTCTTTAACTATGTTACCTTTTTAATGGTGCCCAAAATATGAACAGTATGGTATCATTAAATAAATTTTGTAAAGGATCATAGAATTTTACCACAGAATCAATTTAATGTTATCCTTCAGGATCCTTAATGAGCATTAAATGGAGATGAAAAAGACTGTAAGATAAACTTTGAATCATGCTCTCTTCTATTTGGTTTTCAGAGAGAGCTCTCAGATTATACCAGATTTATCCTTTTCATTGCACCTCTAAAGCAACGTGTTTTGTCATTTCAGCCCAAAGTGCCTTTTCTATGGTCATAATCGCATTCTCTGACCCTTCTGGACTATTCAAGCGTGCTTTTGTGAACAAATTATATTTGATCAACATATAATTTATGTATGGCTTTTCAGGTGCTACCATGTCAGGATATCACATCATTGAGAGAAAAGAACATATGTTCAAAAATTTTAAGAAAATAGAAAAAGCAATTATGGAAAATTAAATAAAATAATGGGTGTGGCATCAAACAAATGGTTTTCACAGTCATTTAAGCAATATTTCTCTATTTCTCTCCATAAAATGAACAAAAAGGAGGTAACTATTTTATTGTCTCGAGTAGAACACTATTCTGTGGTATTTTTCATATAAAACACATAACCATATTTTGTTTGTATAATCCTCCCTCAGAATTTCTACATAAAATCAGAGCAGAGGTTTATTTAACTTTTTCATTAAATTATGTAGATCAATAGGTTGTGATCTCCCTCAGAGTTTTCAAGTATGTTTGGTTTATTTATGTCAATTATTATAACTCATTTACATTGCTTTTTGTCGGAGAAAATGAAGGAATGCTTATTTTCCTTCGTAATTTTGCCTACTTTTCGTCAAACATTGATTTGAGAGGTAGTAGCTGTGTTATTTCTGTTTTACTCATCATAAGCAAATAAATTTTTAGCAAGTTATTGCTCACAGCTTTCTCTAAAAAGCAAACTCAATGGCAATTATCAACTGATAATAGGGATCTAGAATTTCAATACAAAACATGGGGTTTTGTCAATATAATACTCCAAGATTAAGGGTCCATTTCTTGGTGAAATTCTGGCTGTCAAGCTCTCAATAAAAATTGTCAATCTTTTACTCTGCACAAGAATCTTAAAACTTTTAAAAAGCAAGGCAACATTCTTTGTAATATGTTTTAAGGACCCCCCTCACTTCGCAGCTAGGAACAAGAAAAGCATGTTGAAACAAGTTGTCTATCTCCAATGAAAGAAGCCTTATTCTTTCATCTATCAGGGGAAGAACAGCTGTTAGAGGAAAAAGTTAGAAATATTTGAATAAATTATTAAAAATACTTAATGTAAAAGACATATTGGTATTTTAGTAAAGTTTAAATGTCACAGAATTTCATCTTGTATAGACTTCTAATGAAATGTTCACAAAATAAGGAAAAATACATTTATTTTTTACATTTATTTTTATGCTCATGCTGTTTATCAGAATATAATTGAAACTTCTGGTACTATGGTACAAGGACAAGTCTGATATTGACTATTTTTTTTACAGAAATTGTTGTTATGGACCACAGTAGAACACAGGTCAAGGTCCTCTCTGACCCTTGAAGTTTAATATTAATATCCACATCATTTTTTAATACTAAAAATATATTTGTTCTTCATTTGTGCAAATTCTGATCAATGTTACTGTTAATTTTTCTAACATAAGTGTAGTATTGAGTAACTGATAATTAATATATAATGAAGAAAGATTTACTAATATCTTTTTGAAAGAGTCATAACTGTATTCATGAAGAAAATCCAAATATAAGTAAACTTTTTTTACATAATAATAAAAATATTTTCAAAGTAATTAAGTGCAATTGAATCAGAGAAGTTGAGAAAAAACTGTTTGCATATAGGGGCTTGTATACTCTTCTCAAATTGACTCTAGCCTTTACTTAGATACACAGGAAATAAATTTAATAATTTCTGCCTAAGGGACATTTTTAGAATTCAGTGAAATAAAAGCATGTAGAAAAACAGAAGTGTGATTGAGTGATTAATCTATCCACCCATTGGATGCCTACTTTGAGAAGAGATGAATCATTCCCTTGAAGTGTCATGCCTTTTCATTGACTATAAAGAGGATCTAGATAGGTTGTACCTCACCTAACTGTGGTAATTTCCAGTATTGGAGTCCATAAAATGTTTAGTCATCTTTAGACAACACAGTCTGTACATTTCTTCACAGTCAGTGGAAGTGTAGTTTTATTATAAAATCATCAGAAAAAATACAAAAGCTTACTTCTAAACTAACTTATTTTTAAAAAAAAACTTGTTTCCTTCACTGGCTTTAAAGGAAGCCTGCAGTGATGAACTCAGATGCTGACAAAGCATTATTCAATACATCAGACAACCACACAAGAATTCTGACCCATTAATGTTTTGCAGTCAATTTGTGTGATGTCAGTGATACACAGTGTGCAAGGAGCCAGCAAATTATGCAGTATTCCGTTATGACAGAGCTAAGGAACTGGGTAGTGGATGATGCTGACTGTGCGATGTCATTCTGCAGGATCATAAACGAATACTTAGCACAATAACAAAAAAAGCTCTCTTAAAAGTTCATTCCACTTTCTGTTAGGTGACCTAGATAAGATATGCTCTTATTACTACAAAGATAAAATGACTAGGAACACTAGTCTGGCAACAGCCAGAATTATACAGAAGCACTTAACAAATGTATGTATCAAAGCCTACTGATCACTGATATACCTTGAGGCAAAGAGGTTTTTTCACACTGAATCTACTATCTCCATAGATCTTTATTAGGCAATGGATTTTCTTAATTTAATGTCTTCATCAACTCTGCATGAACATTTTTTTTTTTTTCGGATGGTTTTATTGAAAGTATTTTAACCAATGGCCAGTAAAAATCCATACACAAAGCAGATTAGCTGTATGTACATAAATACACTAATGTTTTTGCACACACACAATTACATATGGATAACAGGTAATGTATGCAATGTTATTAATTCTTTTTTTGCAGTGTCTGTTACAAGTATCTGGTATTTTGTTGTACAGAGGAATAAAGGAGCTTTAACATCTTCGTTGCCTCTGTCCTGCACAAAATAAGGGTCTGAAGGGCCAGGATAAGTATGCTATGCAATGTGTACAGTCTCCCTGTCTTTTTGCTTCCATCATATACTAAAAGGATTGTATGCAAGCACTCACCCTGCCAGAATATTTGGTTTGCCTTCCAAAGGAAATTAATACATGTGAGATTTTAGCATGCAGCAACATCCCATCCTTGAATGGCAGCCTGGGTGACCCAGCAGATGGGGATGAAATGTGGACCTGTCCTGTACATAGAAATTTTCTAAATGGGAAAAGTATTGAAAGATTGATTGTAAGGCTGAGCAGATCCCTTTTCCTCATGCAGCTCAGAGATCATTTCTGATATTATTTTAGTACTTGACTGCCTCTCTTTTTGTGTTTTTTCTGTATGTTTGTTTGTTTCTGTATGTATGTTTTTTCCATAGCATCTTAGCCGACCTCAGCAATTTCTGAAGGCTACTGTAGCATGTGTTACACGAAAGAAGACCTAAGCCTTTCAATAATGTTATTACTATACTTATATCTAATTTCTAAATAGTTAAAATATTTCTGTGACTCTTTCATCCTATTTGAATGATGTATCAGGAGCTTTTTGGTCATTGGCTTTATGTTCTTCTCCCATCCTGGCCATCTTCAAAGTAACTGATGCTATTTTTGTGAATATCTCATCCTGAATAGAAATCCAAAGGTTGGGAACTACAGCAAAAATACACAAATTCCTACTTCAGGAATAAAATATAAAATTCCAATTTTTATAATTTTTTCTGCATATACAAACATTCCCATGTTTTCTCACAATCAAGAAGCAAGAATAATAACTAGCCCTATTCATGGCAATTACTCTGTTATTTTAACATAAATTTCATGGAACATGTATTCATTGCATCATGAAGAAACTGAAGCCATGAAAAACAAGAAACATTGTAGTGTTGATAAAAAACAAAAAAATGGGAATAGGCATGAATAGGAACAAAATTATTTGAATGGCAATTATTTTCCATTTAAAAGCTGTGAATTTAAAATGTCATGCAATAAATACTTCTGTATGGGCATTTCAAGCAAACCTTCTTGATTAAATTGAATAATTAGTTTAAAATTAATATTTATTTCTAATATATGAAATGGAGTATTTTGCTCTTCAGTTTAATGCTCTGGAAACTCTTAATTCATGACAATTAAAGCTTTATTAACCATAAACCTATATAGTCAACATAAGAAGGAATACTGAAAAACAAAATAATGTCAAGAAGTCAAAAATTTAATTTAGAAAATGTCAAAATTAAGTTAAGAAATTTCTCACATATACAGACACATTAGATGTTATTTAATTACAAAATTATCTTTTGGAGGTCAGAGTGGGGGAAGGCAGGACAGGGAAGGAAAGGCAAGGCAATGCAAGGCAAGGGACTTACATGTGGCATAAACATGTGGCATAAATTACCCCTGCAGGGGAGGACATGCAAGTTAGATGTAAAAGGATCTACGTATTTCAAGTTTTCACAATTTAAAATTAGTGTCATGATATTTTTAAATATTTTTAATTCCAAATAAATATCAGTATTCAGTTATGAATAGACTAAGAAGAAAGTTCCCATGACTGTAGATATTAGAATAAAGCATAAAGTAAAATTAAAATACAGAATTATGGTTGTGAAATGTGGCAAAGAACCTAGATATTTAGGTATCTTAGATATTTAAACATTGCAGAACTTAGGTATTGCAGTAACTATTTGGTACCCGATTCTTTAAAAAATAATATAACTCTGCCTAAGGTTTTAGCGCAGAAAGAAGTATTAAAAACCTAAATGAAGATCAGTGGGATCACAGTGCAAATAGCAATGAAGAGAGATGTTTAAAAATTATCATTATTTTTAAAATTCTTCTGTGTCCAGACATTTTTCTCTGTCCTCATTACGGACTTTCTTCTTGTGATATAACTGAAGACAGTGAATGTTGCTATTTTAAAAGAAAACATGTTGGAAAGCCTCTAAACAAATGCATATTCTTTTACCCAGAAACTTATCATTTCTGTGTGTTCACAATCCTGAGGAGACTTCATAATATTTTTTATTTAGTTTTAGTGTGCAGAGCTAATAGCCAGTCCATGTGCCTCTCAAGCTATTCCTTTTTGACACAGATCATGTCACTAGTAGCCATGTGTTCTGCATTTATACATACATATTAAAAAGTATCTCTATGCTTTTATTTGCAAAATTTGTAAAAATAACTAATATTGAAGACTTATTTTTATCTATGTAATTCTACATGTTAAGAAAATACCAATTTTAATAGCAGAAATTTCATTTATTTCACAGTATATTTTACTTTCTGGGGTTTTTTTTGGGAAATAAGAAACTTACACTTGAACTAGTCTTTTTCTGTTTTAACAAAAGGAAGTCTTTTTTTGTATTTCAGTAAATTCCCTGGGGTCTTATTCTCTTGTCTTTTCTTAATTACTGCAGGCATGTATTTGAATGTGGTAGTCATCGTACATTTCAAAAAAAATGACATTAGGTTATGAGAACAATTTTATAAATACCTTTGTGGTGCATTAGAGGCAACAGTGGGTGGTAATAATGACTTCTTTGTATGGCATTAGACATCACTTACATTTGGTGATGACACACTGCTATGCAATGTGGGACCCTAGAGAATCAACATCTCCTGATGATTCACCTTTAATTGCTGAACTTTATCCTTTCTTACTAGAACATCAAAATTTTCTTCAGTTGTGAAAGATATATAATACAATAAAAATAACAATAGTGTATTAAGTTATTATCTAATGAACCCTTTTCGAAAAGGCAGCCTATGGAAACCTTTGGAAAGTACATACTGTTCTAGTAACTCAAACCACAGGAAATACAAAGTAGGAGATAGAAATATTTTCCTATTTCTGAAAAAAGATGATGTGATATATGATGGGGAAAACACCAAACGCAACCAAAACCAACAAAACAACAAGCAACAACATTTTTTAATTATATATAAATGAGTTTCCTGAGGATGTAAGAAATTTTATCTGAGGCAGGAAAAAAGCACCCTGGAGACTAATCCAAAGCAGAAATTGACTAGCAAGGTTTATTATATAATCTTTATTTTTAAAAGTGGGCAAAATCAAAATGTTCAATTAAATAAGAGGAAACCATTAATTTTTAATATATTATTTTTCTCACCTCGATCTTGTCTCTTAAATTAAAATGATCCTGGCCTCAGCAAAGCTGTGTTAAATTGGTAAAATGCGAATTCAGAGTGTGTTCTAAAACCTATTTGTGTTCTGAGCCTCAGTCAATACAGTTTACTGGTGATGGTAGAATGCCATTTAATTAAGAAAGTTCATAGAGCATTTTGGTGCAACTTAAACAGTGACGATCTTGGTTCAAGTAACCAATTCACACAACAAAATACAACAGACATTAATGACTCAGAAATCACACTCTACTCTGAGACAGCAAATAGCTCACTCTGTACTAGGAAACACCATCTAGCTGTGGACAGAAGTTATAGTGCAACATATAAAAATCAATAGACTCGATTCACCTATGCCCTAAAGCATACCTTCATGATTTTCTGTAGTTATCTTTCTACCAAGCCTTTCTTTACGGCTGTCTTTGATCATATCTTTCTCTTTTCTCCTACTATATAATGTAACCAGTATTTGCTTAGCAGTTTATCAGAGATTGCCAGTTTAAATCTGAAGGCTTTCTTCTACAGCAAAAGATCCTAACAGAATTCATCTAATGTCTACACTGACAAACTACAAGTAACCTTTATGGGTATTAGGTCAGGTCCCACATCAGCAGAGCTGTCTAGAAAGGACTGCTAAATTGCAGCCAGTAGTCTGGAATGCATTGACTTCAAAAAATAGCTTTATTTCTTACTTTGAAGCACTATAAAAACTGCTGTCTCTCCATCTATAGCCTCTAACACTGATTTTGTGACAGTTCAGATCTCCTCAAACATTTAATGCCTTTTAAAAAAGTTGTACTGGAAGCAGACTAAAACACCAATTTAATCTCTTTAGTTAGAAATAAAACAAAACTTCAAATCCAGCATTTTAACAAAAATCATCACAAAAGTTTGAAACCCTGTTTTTCCTATGAACCAGGAAACACTAACCAGAGATAAATCACGAGTTTACAGCTTTGAAGTAAATATAGTCTTTTAGCTCATCTCCACAAATTATTTTACAAGGAATTTCATGGAATTCAGAAGGAAAAAAATATAAATGTAATGAGTTGTTCAAACTCTGATTGATCAGTGGCACTAACTGGTATTAGTAAAAATCAGAGAGTAACTCATCTTTAATACCGTATTTAATAACTTTTAAACAAACAAAGCTAGAGTTTCTAGAGTGGAGTGATTGGCTACCTTACCTAACCTGATGGAGGCTGAAGAACCAAAAAACAAAGGCAGAGAAATCCTCTCATAATTTCTAGATAAGTTGTAGAATTTGATGTTACAGAATGCTGTGGTATGTATGAGCTCCAGGGATGGCAGGAATGTTCATATAAAAGTCATCTGTTTTGTGACCATGAACACACAGATACTAGATCAGCTCAGAAACTCCCTGATCTACAGAAAATCGAAGGTTGAATTAAACTCCCAGAGCAAGTCTGACCCTTTTCCAATACTATTCTATATATATGTAGCTTTGAACAATCCAGGACCCAATAGATGAGCATGAGGAACCTTTGGTCTGATTCATTATGAAAAATCTGCTAACAAATAATCCTTGAACAGTTGTGTCACCTATTTGGTTTCATCACTATAAAAAAATATTTAAACAATCTAATTAGTTTAGCAAAATGGATTCTTGGAAACAGCTGACATTTTTGCTTCTTCAGTCAGGAGGTAGATAAAGCACTAGCTTTTTTCATTTTAAAACCTAATAAAAAATATTTGATTTTAAAAATTTAGTCTGCCCTTCTGCTATTGTATACCAGTGCCACCTTAATTTCAATGTACAGGATAAATTTTTATTCACAATGGAGACATCTAATATTTCTTTTGACAATTTCACACCTTGATAAAAACAAGGATATTAATGCTAAATAAAAAAAGACCTGTACATACACCTACACCTACCCATACATAATAAGCATTGTACAGTTTCAGCGATGTGTTTTTCCACATCTGTTCATTATTTATATTTTACTTGTTCTCAGATTAATTATTCCATTTGAAAATTATATATATAGACAAACAATCTCAATTTGTAACAATGCAACTAGATTGAGGATTCTCAATCTTTTAAAATTTTCAGGCAACAAAATGTAGGGGTTCATTAAATTGATTTTTGTTTTCCTCTTCCTTTTGCTAGCAGTTCAGTTCACTTCAGTTGCAAGTTAAGCAAATGTTTTGCAGGGAATCACTTTAACTAACTGCAATAACCTTATACTTAAGTTTCTGCCTTCAAGTGCACATTATTTGTATCCTGAAGGTCTTCAGGGATATCTACAACAAGTCACTTGTAGTCAGGTAGAAATTATTTCTGTCTTTCTCAGTGGGATGCCCTGGTCCCGGTGCTGACCCCTCAGAGAGGTGGTTCAGCCTCACCGTGGCCCGGGCTGGGTGTCCCTGGTTTCACCACTGCCCTGGGACCAGCAGCTGCTGCCTGCCCTGCTCCAGCTTCAGCTCGGGAGGTTGTCCCCCTCCAGCAATCACCGCCTGAAAAACCATCCCCTTTTGTGGACCTGGGGCATGAGAAAAGGTGTCATCCTGGGAAGGGGTGTTTTATGCAGCAGTTTCTTCTGTTTTGTTAGTGAGGCTTTCCTGTGCAACACACATACAATTCACTCCTCTGCAGCCTGTGCCATACAGTTCACTATCTAAATTAGTCAACACTTGATATGATTAGCTCAGGGATTTTTCTGCTGAAATAATGGAATAGAAAAGAATAGTTTCAATAAATTTAATATTGAAGTAGAAAGCCTTGGCTTTGACAGAAATAATTGTGCCACTTTGTGTTTGGTTCATGCAAAGATCTTCAAAGAATGATGAACAGCCAAATATGTGACCTCATGACAATCTGCTTAATTAGAATAAATTAGGAGAAAATATTGTTTTAGCAGAAGAAAATCACAGGAGTTGTCTTTAACAAGATACTTAATTATATACATCAAGGGGAATTGCTTAAGGGACATATTTTTCTTCATCTATGTAACTCATTTAACATATTTCCATCTTTGTGTGACTGGGGAGATACATCAAACTGGATAAATTAGATCTAATTTCAGCACCCATATAAGCTTTGTAAAAGTTCCAACCAATCAGGAAAGATTAAATCCCAAAGCTGATTCTGACTTTAATAAAAATTACATTTTTTACTTTTGATGAGTGACTAAATTCAGGTATAATATCTTAATGACACACTGAAAAGAAAAATTGCCATTGTTTTCCAGTTCAACTAGATGTTTAGCATTATGAATAATAATATAGATTTGAAAAACAAAATGTAACCAAGAAGAATGAAAGAACTTTATTTTATTGTTAGGATTTTTTTTCCTTTAAATCACATGACAAAAAATTTTAATTTAGGAGATAAAGCATAAATTGTGTCTAATATTTTGTTTAAAAAAGTTACATTACAGTACAAATAACAGAAGAACTTAATCTACCCTGAGGACTGTATAAATTATCTACCTAAACACATAGAGATTGAAACATTGTCACATGTACATGTACTCACATACACAGGAATACACAGACTATAAATAAAAAAATAAACCAAAAAATATGCAACAAAAAATAGAGAAGATAAATTCTTACCTATAGCATTATTAGTATGTATTCCAATATTTCATGGTACCCTCTCCTTCTATTATCTGAGACAACAAATGATGAGCAGAAGCTGTCAAAAGAAAGTGAACTATCAGAAATATTCAGCTTCCACATATCAGTCCTGAGAAGTATTAAATGCTTGAGTACTGAAAGGATTGATGCTCATGATTTTGTTATAATTCAGTTTACATAGGAATATTTCATCATGATACCGTCTTGTATTTTAAATCAGAAAAATTCAGAAAAAGACTGGAGAACTGCTTTCATAGTAGTTTCAGAGTCACAAATGTTTAAAGCAATTTTATAAAGCTATCTTATCCTTCATCCAATGTAGACAGCATACTGCAAACTGTGGTCTTGACTCAGACTTAAAATATCAAGCTTAAAAAGTCACCAAAGTAAGAAAAAAAAGTTAGAATATGTATTGTTTCTTAAAGGATTATACCTTTAAGCTAATTTTCATGACTGGCGGCCTTTTCCTGCCCTAAACTAAGTCATCAGCTAGAACTTTTTATGAAAGAGCTCACAAAATAAAGATACAAGTTAGATTTCTTTTTAAAGTGATTTCTTTTGATATAATGTCTTTTTTTTCCTTTTCCTTATCAGCTTCCAATCTATTTAATTCTCATGCTTAGAAGTATTTGGATGTCCTCCCAGCTTGATCACATAATTTTAAATTTTCTTTATTTTAATTTGTTTCACATTTAAATTGTGCTCTGATGAGTACATTCCATCTGCTTACTGAGCAACTGACAAATAGCTTGCAAATTAATGACCTCAAGCTGTAAGGAACCTCTTTCTCTTGAGTTCAAAACTCACATGAACTTAATGTTGAAGTTCCTGACATTTTTGAGGGTCTGAAATGCCATTAGTGAACTACATAATGAAGCACATTTGGAAGTGATTTTAGTGGAAAATTGTGTAATAAGATGTCCTTGTAAGAAGATTGTAATTTTTCTTTTAATGTTGCCATTGCATTTTTTTTCCCAGAAAACTGTATATGACTTTAAGCTATTTTTATATCTTCTCTTCACATAATACCTCTTGGTAGGTAAAGCTACATAGGTCTTTACATTAATGGGTTGACCACTAACAAATCAACATCATTTCTTAATCTCATTAGGAAAATTTAATCAAGTGATATAGAATATTTTCTTTATATCTTGTTTTCAAATTCTTATCATAAATAATAATTTATAACTCAGATAATAGATGCTAATTTTTTTCAGAAACCAGATTAAAACAAGGGGACTTTTATCCCCTTGATGGTATGTATATTGATTAGGTTATATTGGGACACACTGGCACTAGAGTTCTGGAATAGGTAAATATAGCATAAGACCTTTTTAGAGAAAATACACTGTTTTGTAGCAATTAGAGATATAAAAGGAACAGTAGAGTCTCTCAAATATCTTAAACAACTTACATTTAGATTACTGAATCCTGATTTTGGTCAACACAGCTCATTGCCGTAAACTAGAACTGTGCCATGGTAGCAATGAGGGGCATCACAAGTTAATTACAATACATTGTTGCACGAAGAACAACAAATGTCCCAACTCTATCTACAAACCGCAATTTATTTTTCATTCTAGCAGGGTCTTGGAATTCACAGAGTTGATTTTTGGTGAAACTACAGTGAAAGGTTTATTTCAGGGGTATATGTAAGATATTTAGACTGCTAAGGGCTTTTTCTGGCCATGGTAATTGAAAAGGTTCTAGGCAAAGCAAATTTGCTTTACAATTAAAATATTAGGGTTGAAGGAATACAAGTAAAGTTCCCACAACATGTCATCTGAGCTTCTCCTTGACTAAACTGCCATTAACGATTGTGTGATTTTAAATACTTTGCCCTCATACACATACCTCAATTGAGATATCAATCTTGAATTTAAACCAATTTAAAAAAAAAAAGTATGTGAAAAATAAGAAAAATAACACAATAATCAACTAGTCATCTTGAATAATTACTCTATTTTCAAATGTTCTAATCTGAACAGCCTCAGGGTTTCATATGATCACTCATCCCAAAACAGTTAAGATCTTCATTTTCCACAGATGCACTGGGGAACTCTTTTAGACTCATCTCTCTTCTATTGGAACTATTATCCAGGAAATCTCTGTAACTATAAAATTGAGAAATGTTCTTGGGCCTATGACAGCAAACATCAAGTGAGGAAAATTTTACACTATGCTACAAGTGTTCTGCAATGTTCTGAGTACTTAAAAAAAAAAGTAATTTAGCTTCTAGTCACATTACAGTATCTGAATCAAAAGCACTTTAATCAATTATACTTCTCAGAGCTTTCTTCTAAAATACAAAAGTACATATTAATCTTGTTAAATTATCACGACAAATTTAAATCATCTCTCCAGTTCTATTCCTTTTTTTCTCCTGATAAAAGCAACTCATTTAACACAACTCTCCTATTAATGCAATTTGCTTATATAAACATTCTGCTTTTTTTTTTGAAACTATGGTTCTGATAGCTGAAGCCTTCTCTAGGAGTTTCATAAATTTGCTTATGAAGCAGGTTATCTTTGTACTTTACCTCTGAAAAACCTATAGTGTGTTTCCAGTTAGTTGCGATGTTTACTTACATTGTCTCAATTTTAATGTTTGTGTTTATAAATCTCATGAAACTGAAAACCCTTAAAAATGGATTTTGACTTTCCACGAGCTGAGGAATCTTGTACTCACAAAATCTGCAAAGGCAGAAATGTTTTTAGCACCGTAGTCTGTCCCATTCACTCTGGAATTGCTTAAATTTCATATGAACAAGCTAAATGTAGGAAGATGGAATGAGTCTGGATAAAAATGTAATTTTAGAGCGTAATTTTCTTTATTTTTAAAGAAAAAGGACACAAAATTCCATGAGGCTATGAGATGGTAATTGCAGGTACATCTACTGCTCTCAAAGCACAGTGGCAAAAGGCAGGGCTTGTATGAAAGAAGACAAGAAAGTTAGCTTTATTGTGAAATATTTTTATATACATTGATACACTGAATAAGAAAAGTAATAAAATTGTTGCTTTGTTTAATTTTAAAATAACTTCTTTGCATAGGAGACATTCCTTATTCAACATTTCTTCTTCGTCCCAGGAGCACATAAAGTAATGTCATGATAATTGTAATTTTCACAATCTATTATTTTGCTTTGTCAAATATTTGTCAAACCTTAAATATGTGTTATAAATTTAACTCAAACATTAAAAGATTCAATCATTAAAAAAAAAAAAAAGAAAGAAGGTGAGGTTCTTTCATGAAATCCTCACAGGCCAAGTCAAGAATTGCGGTGCAGATTAATGGACAGTGGGATGGATTGAGAACTGGTTGAGGTCGTGGAGTCTTCCTCCCTGGAGATATTCAAGAACTATCTGGAAACAATCCTGTGCCATGTGTTCTAGGATGACCCGACTTGAGCAGGGAGGTTGGAGAGCTTGACCCACTGCAGTCCCTTACATCCTGATCCCTTCTGTGATTCTCTGATTCTGTGATACAGGAAAATAAACAAAACATAATTCTACTAAGTGCATTGGAGCTGGGGATGCAGATTCATAGCATAGTAGGACTACTTTCTATGAGGTAGGAATAATTAATAATTTAGTAATTTATTTGAATTACTCATACATCCCCAAAGATAAAGACATCCTGGTTTGAGATTTATACCTCATAAGACTTGAATAATATCTTCTTTTCCACTGTCTTGGAATTTAAAATTATCAGTTACAGTTGGTATGGTTTATTACCTGAATATTTTTAAAAATTAATAAAAATAATACAAATTTTTAAAGTAATATTTTTTTCAAGTGTCTTATAATTTGTTTTCCTCTTGGATACATAATTTTTTCAAAGCTCTGTTCATGTTTTGTACCCCTGATATATACTCTGTTGAATTTCTCCATGCTATTTCAACTGCTGCAATAAGTAGAAAATAGTTGCTCTTAGCAGACTGGAACACAATATTCTGATTCTTATCAAAAGACTGTAATCTTACTTGAGAAGTATTATGCTGCCACTTTGTTTCATTGTTTCATTGTCTTAGTCTTCCTCCTTCACAGTTTTCACATTTAATATAAGCCACCTCAAATAAACTTAACAATAGTATAAAATCTGACTTATAGAAGAATAAAAATGTGGGTGTTTGAGCAGTGGTTGCTGCTGCCTATAACCTGTCTCCCACAAGCCTTTCCTGTAGAAAAGCAAGTTGAGATAACCTTCAGGCCACACAGTCAGACCCTCACTCAACACTCACTGCAGCTGGCTCAGCAATAGAGGCAAAAAAGGCTCTTTTTGCAGGGTTTTATTCCAGCAGAAGATTTCACATGTGGCTGAAGGGAACCCAGCAAGGCAAAAGAGGCCAAGACATAGAGGAGACAGCTTAAGAAGGGGAAGGAGTGGGGGGCAGAGCTAAGGGCTGGGCAGAGGGGTTTGGTCTCCAGCGAAACGGGGCAGCCACCAGGGATACCAATCCAGCGAGGGGACAGGGAAAGGAGAAACCAGGGGAAGTTAAACAGGGGAAGTTGACACAGAAGTTCGTTTGGGAGTCTGCTTTTCCCCCAAGGGAGGACTGACTCTATGGACGTAGTTACTGCCCTTGCCAGGGCCTAGGACTTGGGAACTGACCAAGGTGGGAGAGTTCATGGGATGCTACATAAGAATATATAAGGAGCCCAGGACTCCATGTTGATTTGAAGAATTAGCATTCTAATATAATTCACTTTGTTTCTAATGTATTCTCCTTTTTTAGCTTCACACAGTGCATATCTTATATTACCACGTTAATATTTATCAGTGTTACAAATATGCTGATATTATAAAACCCCCCATCTTCTGTCTCTACTGCAAGGTAAAATGAAGAGATGCTTTTGCAAAATGGTCATTGCTGAAACAGGCATAATCAATGATTTATCATAGAATAATTTGGGTTGGAGGGGACCTTAAAGGTCATCTAGTTCCAACCCCCCATCATGGATAGGGATACCTCCCACTGGACCAGCTTGCTCAATGCCCCATGCAACCCGACCTTGAACACATTCCAGTGAAGTTCTTCCCAATATCTAGTCTAAATCTACCCTCTTTCAGTTTGAATCCATTACCCCTTGTCCTACATGTACATATCATTGTAAACACGCTTTCCATCTTTCCCGTCAGTCTCCTTCACATACCTGAAGGCTGCTCTAAGGTCTTTCTGAAGCCCTTTCTTCTCCACACTGAACAGCCCTAACTCTCTCAGCCTGTCTTCACAGGAGAAGTGCATCCGCTCTCTGATCTTGTTTGTGGCCACCTCTGGACATGCTCCAACAGGTTCATGTCCTTCTCACATTGGGAACTTCATGAGATTATAGTCTATGGGCAGAATCACTTCCGTCAACCTGCTGGACAAGCTTCTCTTAATCCACCCCAAGTTCCAGGCTACAAGTGCACATTTCCACATTTCACATTTCCATGTTGAGCTTCTCATTCACCAACACCCTCAAATCCTTCTCCTAAGGGCTGCGCTTAGTCTTTTCTCTGTACAGTCTGTATTTATGTTTGCCTTGTTTAGTTTCCTGAGATATGCACAGGCCAACCTCTCAAGCCTGCCAGTGTCCCTCTGGATGTCATCCCTTCCCTCCAGGATGTTGACTGCACCACACAGCTTAGTTTTGTCTTGCAAACTTGCTGAGCATGCACTCAATCCCACTGTCAATGTCACCAACGAAGATTTTAATAGTGCCAATCCCGAATCCTGAGAAATGTTACTCATCGTTGGTTCTCCATTTGGACATTCAGCCATTGACCACAAATCCTTGAATGAGAGCATTCCAGCCAATTCCAAGCTAGTAAAATGGATTTGCTGGGTTCAAAAATTGCGAACTCTTTCTGGGTGACCACATATCTTAATTGTTCATACCATACATCAGTACTTGATGGGCAATCCTTTTTCATTTTCCTTGCTTTTTTTTTCGTCTGGCTCACTGTTTTATCCATTTCATCTGATTTTGCAGGTTTAGTGAGCTTACAATAAGTTCCTTGCATTAATTAGATTTTAAGTA
Source organism: Taeniopygia guttata (assembly GCF_048771995.1). NCBI lineage: Eukaryota > Metazoa > Chordata > Aves > Passeriformes > Estrildidae > Taeniopygia > Taeniopygia guttata. Next base: position 29,002,949 of record NC_133027.1, on the reverse strand, counting down.
GCAGAAAATTGGGTGAGTAGATTAAACTCTAGCAAACATGTCTTCCATCTACAATTATTTTAGGTCATGCTATTTTTAGTACTTATGCCTTCTAGGCCAAAGATTCATGCAGACACAGTACATATAGCTGTGACTGTAAGCTATGATTTATAACCTTAATATCCATTAATACAGTGAACAAAAACTGTCATGTATTCCACGGATAGAACTCTGATAATGAGCACCATTGGCACAGCATAAAGCTTCCTGTCTGCCTGTATTCCTATATAAATATACATCATGCAACATATGGGAAGCATATGTGAGTTTACAGTAATTTCTGTCAAAACATGACATTAAGGTCCCAAATATTTTATCACTACTGTTTGTTTTGTGTCTTAATACAAGATACTTTTAAACAACACTATCAGGTACCTTTGGCTATGTAGTAGATTCTATGGATTAGTAGATTCTATGGATTTCTCAGAAAAGAAGCTTGAATAAAAAATGTTTATATTAGTGGTAAATTTACACTGAATGGTTTGTTATCTGTCATGGAACTTTCATTCAGAGGAGGAAGTGAAAGTTCTTCCTATTTTTCAGCAGAAAATAATCAAATAACAAAAGAAATTATATTGCAAATTTTGTTTGTTTTCAACTCTTTTACTACAAATCCCCTAAAAAAAAAAAAAGAAAGAAATGTCAAGAAGCTATTTTTATTTACTGTCAATTTCATTTTCACCTTCCATACAATTAAACTTCAAAGGACATGTGGACAACATCTTTTTGATAAAATTCTGCTCCATTATTCCTAGAAAGAGTTGGGGAAAACTAGTCTTTCAGATATATGGCATAGTTTATTGGGACTTTTCCTTTAAATACTTCTTTACGCATTTTAAATACAAATTAAAATCATGTGTTTTGTTCTCCTAAACAGGGTCTTAAGTCTCACCTAAAATCATCGAGATTATAGAGACTTTCCACCTCCAAAATAGGAGCTCCAAGCTTCTAAGCTCTCCAATCTTTGAAGAATGATTAAAAATATCACAGAAACTGTCTCATCTATTCATACAAAATATATTCATTCTGAAGGGCATTTTATCCACATGAATGAGAAAAAGATTTTCAGAAGTAGTTAGCATGGACTCACTAAAGCTTAATCTTTAGTTTGTTTGACCAACCCGATCGCCAAAAAACAGGACATGGTGTAGTGGTGGCTATCACTGATATTTCTCGGGCTGGGCATTAAAAAACTGAGTTTACTGAGATGTAGTTTTCAAAGAAGGAAAATAATAAAAAGACCCTTATTTTACCTTTATAGATTAAATTGTTGTATAAGAGTTCAGAAAGAAGGTGCAGTTCCAGAAAAGACTGAGAAAACCTTCCAAGGTCATTAAATAAATATCAAAATACCATTGAAAGTTGTTCCTTGGTAAAAATTCAGGAGAGACTTAAATGTACAGCTGTTCACAGAAAAAGATTAAAGGATAAAGCAAGAAGTAGAACATCTCTAGAGATGGATATGTAACTACTCCAGAGAATAGTTTTTAAGATTTATCAATTTTTCCTTTTCTTTTTCCATTTGCTTTCAGAAAGCAAGTAGGAAAATGCTACAAGAATATTTTTCATATTTTAAATTATTTTTTGAAATATGTTTGTTTAGTTAACTTGTTATATGGTGTCTATTATGATCACTACTTTCCTGAAGTGCCAGTCTCAGGCAACTTGGAGTTAATATGCAACATAAGTCTATATAATGTAAGTCACTATGCAGACCTATATCCATGACTCCTACTGGGTAGGCTATTAATGAAAGTTTCCTATGAAGGGATATATAAATGTTGGGAATAACAGAAGAGGAAAGAAGTTCTCAAAATTAATTTTTAATTTGATGTGAGTAGGAACTCACATCACTGTCATGTGAATCCTTTGTGTAGCACACTGAAGACAGAGGACTCCATTATTGTCAAGTTCAAAGCAAGATGAAAGACGGAAGAATTTCACAAACCAAAATAGTTTAGGGCTTTATGGCTGACTGTAATAACAAATACCATCTGAAAAATTATAATGTTCCTCCAGATACTGCTCTGTTCTATGAAGACATAAAACCAGCATTGCTTCAGTACTTAGAAATTGTACAGATTGTATTAAATTAAATTTAAAAAAACATTGGTTGCTGGATAAATCTAATACTTGCATCTTAAATTTGAAGTGCAATGTCAAATTGGGAATATTATCTTGCTGAATTGGTGGGTTAATATTTGATAATTTTACAGGTGTGCGCACCTATTCAAACACAGTAGCGGTCACAAAGGCAAAAAAAAGCTTTGAAAAGAGCACATGGAGCATTGATGAAAGTTTGGTTGACATTAATTTCCAAATCTCTCTGCGAAATCACCATCAAAAAGGAATAGGACAAAAGAAATGGTTCTTTCTTCATATGTCATCATGTACAATACATAAATATACATGTATATTTATGTCATCATGTACAATACATAAAAATACAAAACATACATGTTTCTCTGAAATAACAGTTGTACAGAAAACAGTACAGTGAAGGTCTTTTCCGTGAAGGATAGCTTCATGAGAGGAAAGATAACAAATTTTCAGAACCATGAGAATGTATACAAATATTACATTGACAGTCTCAATTGCTGTCTAAAATAAACACACCTATTGCACCTTAATTTTTTTTAAAAACCTTTAGGTAGAAATACTGTGCTTTCACACAAAGACATCTTAATACTTTTAATATTTGATATTTTTTTTGTTTCACAATTATTAGAACTGAAGATTTCTAAAGCAGGTAAATTGCATGAGGACAAAACCAGACTTTGCTGAAAGTCCCACTTAAGCCTTGAAGTTTAATGAAAAAAAAAAATAGATTGTCCAGTTTTACAAATGCATTTATTCTATACTACTCCATAGACTACATGGCTATACAAATGCTTCTTGTTTATGGTTTTTTATCTATATCAAACAACATAAACTTAGGTCTTTTTCTAAATAGCAACTTATTGTTTCCTTTCCCATGAAAGATTATTTACTCTTTATATTTGAGGGATTTTTTGCTCTCTGCTTTCAAAAAAATACTATAATTTCTTGAAAACATCATGTAAATAAATTTGAAGAATTCTATATTTTTCTTCAAGAATTATGACAGAGAAAAATTAATTAATTTGGACCATGATTATTTATTAAACCATTGTCACAGTTTCTAATCCATCCATTCTCCAAATAGCTCATTAAAAATGAATTTGAATTTTTTTCTTTTTGGTAATAGGCCAACTGACATAAATACAGATATTTGTCACCTTTAAATTTCCAGTGTAAACAATCCATTGCAATTGTCATCTACTAAGGCTTATCAGCAGGTACAAAAGTAGACTATTTTGCCAGTCACTGTACACACAGCTAGTATATTCTTATGGAATATATGGAATACTGGAACATTGCAACAGAGGATCATGAATGACATTTTAAAGAGTAAATGAAATGAATTTTAATTGTATAGTTCATTTTACTCTTCAATATTTGGAAGTATATTGACAATATACTGAATATATTGAAGTATATTTACACAGAAAAACTAATGTCACAAATCAGTTCTGTATGCAAATTTAAAAGGCAGATAGTTCCGCTTAATATGAAGATCCAAGTGATGTATTATGTCAAGAAGAATAACCTCAGTACCTGCACTAGGTTTTATTCAAGCTTAACACACTTAGAACTAAGGGGTAAATCAAAGAACCAAAATTAACCTATAATCTATTCCTCTCTAGTACATAGAAAAAAAATTTCACTTATAAACTTGTCTTAATTGCTTATATTTTTGCCACAGGTCATGCCAAAGGTGCTGGCATTTGAGAAAAGATAAGCATCTTAGAACCCAATCCATTGCTACTATGACTCTTAGAGTTTTGTAAGTTACCCAGCAGTAAACTTTCTCTACTGTGTTCTTAGTATGCGTAACACATCCCAAACAATGTTTAATACAATTATCATAATCAATTGCATCTAAACCAAAGAATACTTGGAGCTGTCTGAGAGGATAAAAACTGCTAGTCTACAGGCTGTGAGAGAAAAAAAATTCAAGGAGAATAGAAATTTTCATCACTAATTTGTAATCACTCTCATCAAGCTGATGAATTCTCCATCTTTCCTGTCACACTGCTTTCAAAATTATAATGAAAGTATTGTAAGATTAGGGAAAGTAATGAAAAGAGAGCAAATTCTATCAGTAGAACTCTCAACCAAGATAAGAGAGCCCAGGTTTCTATTGTTTAAATTGTTTATGTATTTGTATTATTCAATCATCAAACAAAAAGTAGAAATAATTAGAGACTTGAGTCCCATACTTTAATACTGTGTGTTGTAGCCATCGACAATATTAATTTCTGTCTCAGCTTCCATCTTGCTCATTTCATTCTGCACAATAAAACAGATCCACAAAGCAGGTCGAGATTTTCATCATGAAAGCTGTAGCTTTGAATAATACTCTTAGGTCAAACCTGGATTCCTGACTTGTACTAACAAGTTGTTGTACAAAAGTTTGCTGTACTTACAAGTTTTTGTACAAAAAGGGCAAGGAGCCTTCAATCATCTAATTCTGTTAGCACTACTAGATGCTTGTCTATCCTTTAGTGAGAGTGCTACTAAGTAAACAAGCAGGTTCTGGACGGAATTGAAACCTAGAGTTCAAAACTATAATCCAAGAACAACCCAGTACATCTGAAGCTACTAGACAGTTCTCTGATTTTTTTTTTTCAAAGGAATGGGACTGATGTAATTTAATTTAACCATCTAATATTTGCACATTTTTCTCAGCTATCTACCAAGTGAATTTCTTAGAAGACAGGTGTGTAAAACTCTAAAAGAAATATAGACAATTTTTGTTTAAGACCGTTTGTCTAAATTTTTAGATAAAGTTAGATTAAAAGGCCTCTATTTTATCAGATTCCAGATTTTTGTGTTTATTGCACAGTTAAGGCCATTCACATTGCAGTGCAGTGCAGTCTAGCAGTTCTTACAACTCTCATGGTTGAGGTTGCAAGACAGAGGGCTGTGAAGCACCAAATTTGGTGTGGAAAGCATGTCAAATGAAAGTCAAAATATGCATTTTATTACAGTAGAAACTGCTTTTTAGAAAACAGCACATGCAGAAGAAAAGCTTTGGCCACTATTGTGCACTATTTTAAACAAAGCAGATTAGTGGCTAAATCATCCAGCCAGAAAGAGATTTAGATTTAACTCCCTCCTTGGCCTGAAGGGGAGATTTAGAGCACCAAAAAGAAAATGTTTTTATCCTAGAGACAGAATAATGTCCTGTACTAATTTCTAGGGTATATGAACAGGATCAGAAAATAGGAGAAAGTGACAGTGAAGTGTGATAGAAACAGCTAAAAAATAATATTGCAGTAATACATATCACTTCAATGTCTTCAATTTCTGTGAGACAACATGAATTAAATTTTCCCCAACCAAAAACCTGATGAATAGCATATTAATGATATATTTTTTTATTTTGATAGTCAAAGTATATAAATACAAAAAATTAATCCAACCTTATAGGTAATAGGTTTTTTCTTTCTTTTTGAGTTTCCTGTTGGAAGCTTTGTACCAATCTCTCTGAAGATAATATTGTCTATTACTTAAATAAATAAAATAGGTTAAAGACTAGGTTTTGAGCCCTTACCAAAATCATAACAAATTTGTCCATAGAGTTCACTTTTTTACTGAACTACCAAAAAAAATACCCAAAAAACCCCCAAAAAAACCACTTGACTGCCTGCAAACTGATTGTAGGAAGCAGATTTTCAGCACAAATATTGTACCCAGAATAAAACTGATAAATTTTTGACACAATGCAGCTAATTTGGGCCACAGCCAAAGGGTTTTCCTTACAATAAACTGTATGGACAATATTGTATTAGTATTTAGGTCTGTATTTTGTTAATATTCTTTTTACTGCTATAAAGATATCAATTGTAATCAGCAGTAGTAATACGGCTTTGTAATAGCTGTGCTAGGTAAGAATTAGGCAGCTAACTTCACTCATTAATGAAGTACAAATATATGCTATCAACCAGAAGTACTTCCCTTCTTACTGTGGTGATGACTCCATAGTTGTGGAGATTTTTCTGAAACATTGCATTTTTTATGGTTAGCTCTTAATGCTGCATTTTGGCTTTGTGGTCCTTTCAGATATAGAAAATGCTATGTGACAAAAGAGTAAACAAAAGGCAAGAAACAGATCTTAGTGCCCCCCAAAAGTATCTTTCAGTTTGAGGCATACCTGAGTACAATTTTATAGACTGAGGTACAAATATAAACCAAGAGGATTGCATCAGAAGTAAAAAAAAAATCAATTCACTAGCCTATTTTATTATATATTTAAGGAAATTGAAGCATAGAATAATTGGTTGCATTGAATACCTGAGGTTTTTTGGGTGCAAAACAGCCACGCATGGAGCATGGCATATTCTCTGCTAATTTCAAGCAGATGATTACATTATTTTCCTTGATAATCTTTTAATTTATTAGTCTCACTTATTTTCTTAAGAAACTCTGTGGCTGTAAGTGTTAGGAAAATATAGCAGGAAATCCATGGTAGAGCACTTACAATACTTAAAAGTTACCAATTTGAGAAAATCTAAATGTTTATTATAGGAAAATGCACTCTGATAAATTTTAGTTTATGAGAGTGAAATCTCATGTTGTAAAGAAAATATTTTTATTTTTAACTTTACCACTGAAAAATATCAGCAAACACTCTAGCAAGATATGAAATAAACCTCACATATTCTTAAGCATAGTCTGAGTGAAATGAAAGAAATCTATTTCTGAGCATACACATTTATTATGATAAAAGCCCAGAAAATTAATTCAGAGATTATTTTTGTAGGAGCTTCAATCAATAGGTGGTATCACCTAAGGGATTCACCCTTTTTTCTCTATTAAACGGTATGGAACAATTTTGGATTTACTTTCCACTATAGCCAATAAGTGAATGTAAATTTATATTGTTGTATTTAGTTCAAATCACTAATTGCTTGAAAAAGCCTTTAATCAATATTTTGTGATATTTAACAAATTGAAAATATCAACAATTTTTTCATTGAGGTGGTGGAAGGATCAACAGGTGAAAGGCTATGAAATAGGTTAGGTTTCAGGGTGGACTTCTTGCTTTGGAAAAAAATTGTCTGGTGCCTTTAGAAGAGCTTTAATTGTGAGAATTGCATCCAGTATCTCCTTGGCTCCATTGAATCAGCTGACTGTTTCCAGCCCCTGTCCACACTTTACTGTCTTTATTGTAATTCAATAAAGCTCTGCCAGGGAGCAGTACCCTTCTGTCACTGCCATTTTGTCTAGGCCTTGGAAAAAAAAAAAAAAAAAAAAAAAAAGATCTGTGGGTTAAAATGTTCTGTTTCCTTCCCACACAGACAGGGACAGGGACTGGGACAGAGTTCAGTGCTACTGATAAAATGTTTTTATTTCTTTATTAGTTGAAGTAAGAGGAAAAATCTTCCATCATCATCAATTGCTTACTATATGTATTGTCACAGGCAAGAAACACACTGTTACTAATTTTAGTTTTCTTTGTTAATCTCATTTTACAGCTGATAGCTCACAAATGTGACTGCCTACTGTGATATGACCGAGGTCTCATGAAGTAAGATCTTACCGGGACTCTGCTGCATAAAATGTGCTGTACAGCTCAAAGCATATGAAATATTTGAAATCACAATACCTCTTCAGTTCAGTTTAAATAAATTATCCTGGTTGCTTAGGGGAAATCAGGAAAGTCCAGAGAAAAGGAAAGTGTGGGGAAAACTGGGCTCCAGGATGGTTTGGATGAATGGAGACAATCTCTGAAGGTTGCTCTTAGAATATCAGGTTTATTATAGATGGTGAAAGGTCTTGCTTGGAGCTGCCAGAGGCAGCACGTGGCAAGGCTTGAGGGAATGGGGGAGTGGAGAGACAAGGGGTAGAGGGAGACAAGAGGGTGCTCCAGGAGTGGGTGGAAGTTCCAAGGGAGTGGGGGTTCCAAGAGAGCGTCTGGCCACTCGGAGACCCCTTATCAGGGGGCTTCAAGGTGGGCTGAAACAAGATTTGGGCCAATGGGGTTACAGACACTTGATGTTTCAGGGAAGGGTTACAGGTGTGGGATGAACCATACATTTTGGGGGTTGAGATAGAACAGTCCATTTGACTTTTGGACCTATCTGTAGGTAAGGACATTGTCCAACCAGTAGGGGGGATTTTTTTCATCCTGGCTGTACTATTGTAAATCTTTTGCCAGGCAATCGTATTTACTCATCCTCCCCAACAGGAAAGTGTTTGGAATGCTGAATTCTAAAGGATGAAACAATGATATGATCCCAATGATGAGATTCCCATAGTCAATGTGAATCTCATCATTTCAGCCTATTTAGGGTCAGTGATTTTCCCTCTCATTAGGTGGCAGTATGACAAACAATAGTTCAGTCTTCTGTTCTTCAGGCAATTATAGTTACTCTGTTCCTAGTTGCCATATTTGTAAGGAAAAAATGCAAGAGGAAAATTTTTAGGTGCTATGTGAGATTCTATATAGTCCCTTTTCTTTTTATGGTCTCTCATTTCTTATATCTGTGCATTATTTGTTATGGTAAAATTAATTATGTATCAGGAAGTTTAATCTGTTAATTAGACTGTGTATACATAACATTTATTGTAATGGTTTGAAATACTTTTGAAAACATGGCCAGGACTCTTTTCATAACATAACTCTGAACTTAAACTACATTTTTGTTGCCCTTTTGTGATTCTGTCTAACTTTCTTTAGTACCTCAATAGAATATTCTTTGTGAAATACAAAATAAAATCAACAACCAATAATTTGTGATAAAGAACAGTCTTGTGGAATTGAAAAACAGAAAATCTAATGTTATCTGGTGATTTACTCCCACAGTAAGAGAAAAAAAATGTGTGCACTGTATGATTTTTTTTGGTGAATTTGACAAGTTCCATACCAAACCTTATGCAACTAGAGAAAAGGAGATTCAAAAATCCAAACATCCACCCTTATAGACTGCTTCCTCTCCTATGTATCATATGTTCTATACCCCATATGCTTCCCATATTCCATTCATTTTCTCACTCATCCACGCAGTAGCTATATTCATACCAAATAAAGCTCTTAAATAATGGGCACAGACAAAGACTGAGAATTGGAAACTAGTAGGGAAAAAAAAAAAATCCTTTTCGCACTATGCTTCCTTTAGTGAACACAGAAAAATATCTGCTCCCAGCTTAAGGCAATGCATTTACCAGTGTTCCTTTATTTCCCCAGGAGACATACTTAATTCTCCAGAAAGCCATTTGGGGCAGGTAGACTGCATTTTCTTAACCCTCCAGAGATTTAAGAAAATATACATGGACACTTTTTTCCTAATTTAGACACTTAGGTTTGTGTATCTCACAATCATGGAATAATTTAGAAAGAATTTCTAAAAGTCATTTAGTCTAAGACCTCACTTCAAGCAGCATCAAACAGATCAACGTTAAGAAGCTTGAGTTTAAAATACCTCACCCTCAGGGATGAAGATTCCATTCCCAGCCTCTATGGGAGACTGTCTCAGTTTTTGCTTATTCTAGTGGTGAAAAACTTTACCCTGGTATCTGATTTATTTTTTCCTAATCAGAGGAATATCAGAGTTTTTGCTATTGCAGTTTCTGTCCTCCAGAGCTTCTTGTGCATCACTACACATCTCCAAGAAGAGTCTATCTCTCTTCTCTGCATAAAACTTCATTAATATTTTCCTAAGCCTGATCTAAACACTGCTCAAACTCAGGTATCAGCCTCTTAAACATTTTGTGTTCCATACTCCAAATCATTGTGATACTTCTCTGACATATCCATTCCAGCACATCCAGCACCAGGGAATAAAAACTGGACACAGTACTCCAAAAGCAGACTCACAACCACCAAATAGCAGGGAATAATAACTTTTCTTGACCTGCAAGAAACACTGCTCCTGCAAAGGTATTTTCTGCACTCCATGACTTGCAGGTCCTTTTCTCACATCATTACATAGTCTCTGGTGTCCTTAGATGATACAAATGCATTTTCAAATGAGGTCTAGGAAACAACTGGAAGGTAAAGTATAAGAATATGGTATGTCAAGTAGTGTTTATCTGCAGTGACTTACACATGTCACACAAAAGGTGAGAGTATGTAATCTCAGTTATACCTTCTAGCAATAAAAATTAATACCTTATTATGGTATTAGTATCTCCAGTATCTTGTTTTCTATTTAATATCTAAGCTACTTGTAAGAATTATAGTGTCTCAATGTCCTTAATTTCATTAGAGTGTACACGCCTTTGCTTTGGTATATGCCTCCAGTCATTAAAGAAAAGTGGTTGAATATAGACCATTTCTGTGGCAAACATAAGGTTTGTTGGCTGCAATGTTCCCACTGAGATAGAAAGTACTTAAGTAGAATTTCTTAAGAATGGGGTAGGTAGTATACTGGCTACTGTGCAAATGTTTAACATTTCAGAATATTTCATTTTGTTTCAAAGTTTTCAATGTTTCTACAAAGTAAATTCTTTTTTAAGATAAGTGAGAGGGAATCTATAGCTTAAGAAAAACAAATTACCCAGGACCGTCCTTCTCATTTAATTTGTGAAATTTATATCGAAAATTCAAAGCATACTCTATCTTCAAACAACTTGTGTCCTATGAGTTTTGCTTTTGTGTATGCACAACAGATTATAGAGAAATTCTGATATAGAGATAAACCCATGAAATAAATTATCATAGTTTTTCCATTAAGTAGAAAGAAATAACAGAAATAAATACTAATGTGACATTCTTTTTTATCTCTGTCACTCAATTTTTTCTCATCTTGTTTTTTCTATAAGAAAAATTCAGAGAGTATAAGAAAAGATAGTGTTGTGCTGCAAATATTTTTTGAAAGGACTTTCCTGGAAAAAATCACTTTTATCTTGTAATTATGATCTATCTCAACGGTGTATTTATTTTCAGATAAAATTAGTAAAATTTAGGGAAATAAGATTTTTTTTCCCCCAATAACTCCCAAAAAAGTATTTAACAACAGCACTCTGTTTGAATGTGTTTTTGTTGGATTTTTTCTTTAGTTTTGTTTTTTGTTGTTGTTGCTGTTGTTGTTGTTTTATGATAGCAACTTTCTATCTGTTTGCACTTCTGGTATTTTGAGAAGCAACCTGTAGTTTTTCATGCCTTTGAAAGGCATGTCTTATATAACTTATATTGAAAGGAATGAATAGATGTTAAATAAAAATGCATTCTAATTTTAAATCTATTTTTCTTGAATCCCTTTGTATGCTCTCTTCTTATTTATTTCAAGACTATTTATTCTGGAAAAAAGTAGGACATCACTTGTCTTCTGCTGAAGATGTAATCCGTACTTCATGTTACCTATAATCATCAAACCATACTATAAAAATATCTGCAAGCACAGCTTACCTCAGAGTAGCTGAGACCGATTTTTGTGTGTCTTGAAGGTAATCTTATTTGACATTTTCTCCACAGTTAAAAATTCCCAGTAAAGTACAGCGCAGCATTAGTGTGTCAGAAAAAAACCCACAAACACCTGACACCTAAGTGTCTTGATCACCTTGATGTTAAAAGTAAAGCTCTCCAATAAAGTCAGATGCAGCTGATCTATCAACCTCTGAAGATCTGGGACATTTTCACAGAGAACTGCTAAACTCTTGATGTCTTTGCTTTGATTGCCTTCTTCCTCTCCTTATTTTTTCACAGGGTCTTAACAGAGGAGAGAAAAGGGTCAGGCAGGATAAAACAAAAAAATAATTCAGTGGAGCTGTATCCTGCCCTGCCACAGGCTCTTTTCCCAGAGCAGCAGGTTTTCCATCCACTATGCCAACATGGCCAGAAGAGACAATCAAACCTTTTATGCTTGATAGGCCAGCAGACTGGCTGGTTCTTTTGCAATTTCTATGGGAAACAACTCAAACTTGGAAAGAAAACAAGACTCCTATCCTAAAAAATCTCATTCACTATTGTTCTTCTTCAATTAAAGAAATATTAATCAAATTAAAACATTCCTACAGCATGAAGTACAGAAATTACATCAACTTCAAAATATTCAATTGCTGACTTAAGCAGTCTGTGAACAATAGATTGTCTGTTAACTCTTCATGAGTCTTCAATGGTGTCTACTTCATGGCTCAAAAAGAAGTACTTAACATCATTTTTAAAAATAACACAGTAATTCCTTGTGGAAATAAACTGTACTCCACAAACTGTAACCTAAGAATTTGAATCTGATCATCTCAGTACCATTTTATAGTGTAATAAAGAAATAAAGAGCTAATGGATGTAGTATGGATGTAGAAGGAATCACTTTTTTTAACATGTGATGTAGAGATGTTACTTATACATAAAATACATTGACACAGTTTTCAAGTCAAGACAGCTGAATCATGCAGAGATGGTGCATCATCCTCAGTGTCTTATATATATATTGAGGAAATACTGCACTTAGAACTCCATACAGAAATGGTGTTGATTTATTTAAGTTTCATCTTCACTTGAAAGTTTTTTGAGTTTAATATTTCATTCCCAAGAAAGGTCGTGAAATGGTTCAGAACACTAATTATTATAAACCACTGTTTTCAAAACTATAGTATATATTTAATAAAGTAATTAATGTATAGTTTTTTTATTCTACATTATGAGAGCACTCATTAAAAATGTCACAGTACATAAAGTTGCTTTTTCCTAGGATCAATTACAGTACAGGCAGTCATAAGAGGTAGGCTGTGATGACAGACATCCAATCAGAAGAAGACTGCAGTGGTAAAATCACTAAACGCAAGAATTTATAGTCTCAATTTTTTTTCCCTTCCAATGCTTCAGGAAAAAATCATCAGTGAGAGGAAAACTCTGTAAAAATATTATCAGAGGAAAATACTTATAAATAAAAGATCAATTGAACAGGAAAAATACATTTGGAAACCAGAATGCTACTAACCCTCTAAGGCATGTGTGTACATGTATATAGCTCATACATATGTTAAGCACCAATGAAACAAGTGAGGTTTACCTTACACTTGGATATGGCACTGTTGTATGGCAGAGATAATGTGTATAACTGAATATGTATAACTTGCAATTTTTGTAAAAGAGTAGTGTCTACAATACTTTGGCTTGAAAATGTCAGTGTATTATATTTCAGAATATAAACATGGAATTTAAATTTTAATTAATTACTGGTAATTACATTTTTTCAGATATTTGAACTAAAAGAAAAATAATCTCGTGGCAGACAGATATAATTTTATTTTTATAAAATAATAGAGGAAATTAGAGGAAAGGAACAATGATGAACAGAGATGAAAACAATGGAATTACTACACTAAATGTGTTTTGAAACTATTTAGCACGAAATGAAGTGCCAAGGCGAGCGTAAACCTGTTGCATTGTAAATGTTAAGAAATGAAAATTAGATGAATTGCATTGAAAATTATCAGGGCCACTTTTTAGAGATATCAATTATGCAGCCAAAACAGAAGGTTCTGATATTGATTTTTCACATCCCTGCATCCTGGTAAACTAATAGATGTACCTTGCTGTTTTTTAATGAATTCCTAATTTAACTAACATGATTATGCATCCTTTTCCCGTGTCTATGGAAGAGTTTATGCAGTATACTAAATACTCAACTAGGCTCAGCAGCTGCGAGTTAAGATTAGTTTTTTTTTTTTTAGTTTTTTTAATAAATCTAACTTTCAATGGCATTTCATAAAAAATAGCCACATTTTCAAGAAAATTCACCATGTGGGATGCAATAAATTCCATTTTTTCTGTATAAAACCTGTTTTAAGCCACTCACAAAATTTAATAGCAAACGATAACCTTTCAAAACAGAACAGAATATCTAAAGATTTCCTATATGATAATGCCATCTGGGAAAGTGAACACTGATATTTTTTAAAGTGGGAGATTAGTCCTTTCTGTTTATCTAATAAAAGTTACCATCACTTCTTTCACCACCTTTCCTTGGAAATCAATACAGTTGTAAAGCCGCTCTGCATTTTTACCAGGTTCAATTAATTTTCTGTGTAACTTCCATGTTCCCCATCAGGGAATTCCTGCCTGAAGTTAAATTCATCTATTGTCTGTGAAGGGGAAACTGGAGAAAGATATCATAATCTGCATTATTTCTTTGGCAGAAGTGGTTTGAAAACTATTGTCTATTGAGATGTAGTTTTAATTTTCTCATTCAAACCTGAATTGAGAATTGTTGCCAGTAGATAAGTGGATCAGAATTATTACCAATCACATAAATACATAAAGTATTCTTTTCTTCCCTCTGCGCTTTTTTTTTTTTTTTTTTTTTTTTTTTTCCTGCTGAAGCTACCGCTTAAGGATCTTGCTCCTTTTCAGAGAAGATCTGTTTTTGCCAGGTAAAGTATGTCTGGAAGAGTCTTCTAAAACCTGGCATAAACATACATAACTGAATTGACTTCTCAAGAGGCCATCACCACAATAGAGGAGCTAATCAAAGTGGCAAGTACATTAAAAACAGCAGAAATCAGTACACTGTCAATCTTGTCTGTGTTGTATTATTCTGTATACTTGCTGTTTTCCTTTGCTTCCAAGATCACTCAGCCATGTAATAAGTAGATTTTCAAAGTGTGGTACTTCCTTCATTAGTTGTTCTGTCATGCACTGGTGCAGTCAGAGATTTTCTACTTCTTCCTAAGCAGGCTACAGTGATAAAGTAAATGCAAGTTATTCATGCTACAACAAAAATATCTGCTGGGTTTGCTTATCCAGTGTTTTTCCTATGTTTTAAACATATTATCCTGTATTTTCAAATGCACCAGTTTTATGCGTCAAAACTGCCAGCACGTATGCCATAATTGATATTCTGACAAAAAAAAAAAACCCAAAAAAACCTGTGAAACTTACCAAGTTTCAGGCACTGATTGCTTTCATCAGTACAAGAGGCATTTCAGAAACAGTAAAAGAAATCACTGATTCTAATGAGATTTTGCTCTACATTTGTTTCACAAGAGGTATCATAACTGCAAGGTTCAGACATAACTCAAGTCTCATAACTGTGGTATGTCAAGCCTAAATTCATGACAGACCTAAGGAACAGCAGCGCTACCAGAGCTGTAATCTAAAGCAAAAGTAATTAAAGGATATGGCTGGCTAACATGAGAAGATCAAATGCTGAAATCTTTGTCAGCCTTTTGGATTTCAAGCTTTCAACTTTAATCTCTTAGGAGAAAAACAGAAATAAATTATGCTGTTCTCTTCTGATTTTGGGAATGATATTTCCAATTCTCTGTCTAAGGAAGGGCAAGATAAGAATAAAAATCTAGGGTAAGCTAGGTAAGAAGATACAAAGCAACTCAGGAGAAAAGAGATCATGGCTCCATTAGTGCTTAAGGGTATTAACACTTAGTAAACAAAACATGTGAATGTCTCTTGTGAACAATGCTCAAAACTTATTTGCCTTATTCCAGGAAATTTTTCCATCAACCAACTCTTTTCTTTGAGCTAAAGACAGTGAGTGATCATGCAGAGTCTGCATGTGAGAGCAAACCAAACTTTCAGTCATAATACCTATAGATATTTTTATTTACCAGAAATGAGAGCTCTAATAAGAACAGCTCTAAAAAAATAATAAAAAAGAAGAAGAGTAAAAATATAGGTTATAAAAAAGCAGAAAAGGGGTGTAACTCCAGTGAAAGGATAATTTAAAATTTCATTTTGCTAGGAATGGGTCAAGCAGGCAATGAGAGAATGGTCAGTAAGGGGCCAGAAATTTAATTAAAGCTCAGGAATTTTCGAGGAAATCAATTAATCTAGAAGAGGAAAAAAGAGATCTATGCCCTTGTTGGCCCAGGTTACTGATAGGTTTGAATATGAAACCAAACTGAAGGGAGAATCAAGGTTGTTAGCGGGTGTGTGTGTGTGCATGTTCATGTGTGTGTGCGTGTGTGTGTGTGCATATAATATAACCAGAAAAAACAACTTTTTTTTTTTTTTTAATTTAGAAAAAAATCACAATAACAAATCACCAAACAGTTGACTAAGGCACTATTTTATCAGACATTTCAAGCTCCTTCTGATGTACTAATTTATATATATATATTTCCTACATAAGGAAAATAGTATCAGGAAGAGAGATTCGATGAAAGAGCTGTAAAAGAAAACATTTTCTGGCATGCATGAAACCTGTATGCAAATATTATATTTAATAACTATTCTAATAAACAAACAATGCCCCTCCTAATTGAATCCAGAAGAAAAAGATATTATCTTCAATAAAATAGGTAAACTAGACTAAGCCTTATAGTTCTGTTTTCCCAATCAATCCTATAATTCTTTTGAATATATTCAGTGCAGCATGTTAAAGCTTACAAAATCAATCTAATTTTAACATATATATATCAGTGAAATATATCTTCCATCATAATTTAAATTATCAAATCAGTCATCATTTAAGATATTTATAATATTTCCTCTTGAAATCATCTCAGTGTGTAAAATTTATGTGTAAAATTGGGATGAGATTTAATAGCTTTTTGATGCTTAGATCCCCAAAATGGGAGAGATGTTTAATTCTGAACATGAAGTTAATCGTGAAATCAGTAGCAGGTCATACTTTCCAACTTCAGAATTCTCTTCCTTACACCACTCTGATTTATTAAACAGAAACGTGCAAAATATATGGGTCAAGTTTTTAGAAATAATATTGGTTTTTGTCCTTATGTACTCATCTTGGCCCAGCAAAGGCAGCTTTAAGAGAGATAGATTTGTCTACTCAGTTTTAGTTAATGGTGGAACAGTACAAATTTTTGCTGTAATATGGTCTAAGTCAGATTCTGAAGAAAACAAACTCTCAAAGACTTACATGGTTTATTTTTGTTATAGCAAATTCATAGCAACATTATATGTATTTGCCAGTAAATACAGTTATAAGTAATGTAATTGTGATGTAACATAATACTCACATCATGTAGCTTGCAGCGTATAATGTTATGTGAAAAATAGCTGTAATTATTTAAAAAATAATAGCATCAAGACAAACTCTCTGATTATTGGGAATTAAAGATTTGTGCTAGCATTCTATTACTCCTTGAGGACCTTTTTTTAAATAGATGATATCAAAATATAATAAAATTTTGACTAAAAGGAAAGAAACATTCATTTGTAAGCTGAATAGTTCTTTTTAGCTGAAGTGACATGAAGGACTGGAAGAACCCACTAGCTTAATCCCATGTGTTTTGGAGTCTTCCATTCAAAATAAACAATTCATAATTCTGCTGCCTTCCATTTTAAATATAAACCTGTTCCTATCCTTCATATAAACAGGTTTTGGACTAATCCTCCAAGTGAAAATTTTCACTTTCCTGAAAGTTACCATACCAAAAGATACTGAATAGTTTCCAAATTCCTAGGTAAGTTATTTTTAGAACACAGTCTAATATCTGCAGATAGGTAATTTCCACTCTCCACAGGGAAGATTCAGAACTTCTCAGTGACAGAAATTAAATTGAAAGGTTTCAAAACACTGAAAATTCACTTCATGTTCTTGAACTAGAACTTTCCTATTCTGCAAAAAATACATCATCTGAAAATTTATGTTTTTTTAATAAACTGGTTTATCTATCTCCATCTTTGTTTTTCCTTAAGTGTTTCCAAGAAAAGTCCCTAAATTTTCTTCTGAATGCCTAATTTTATATTTTATTTAATATAATAATATTTTAACCTACTTCTGATATTTCAGCCCTAAAGTGGTAACATTCCTTTCTACATTGCAACAGAGTTGCACTTGGTATTGATTACACTGTCTTTAAATTGCAGCCAAATATTCCTACTTCTTATAATTAATAAACAAAAATAACAACTGAAATGTGCTCCTCAAACATCTTTGAAGAATCGCTGTACTAAGTTCCTTCCATTCTGATTTCTTCCTAGACAGAATTCATCAATGTATATGAGGGGATATTCTGAATTTATTATTTTTCCTGAGTTTTACTAAGTGGTGATACTTGAAAGTTTCATCTCTCATTCCTATTCTGTCTATTCTATCCTATGATCAGTAGCATTTTCCTATCACTTTAACCTTTACTACTTCATACACAGTGGCTCTGTTGAGTATACTTTTCCAACTGTATTTATATTACTACATGTATTCATATGGTTTCTACTTTGCTTTATTTTCCTCAAAACTTTCCTTTTTCCAGTCAAAAAAATGACTGGCTTTTGAGAATTTTTACTATCTACTCATAGTTTGTACTGTCAGCTCAATTTTTCTGGCTACTTTTAGTATTCTAAGATTTTTCTGAATTCCTTAGAATGCTGTATAATCAAGTAGCTCTTAAATTAATTTTTTAAAGGTACAATCAGTTAAAATTTCAGTTGAAAAGAAATCTACAAAATCGTATTTATATGAGTAGAATTTTCTGTAAAGCTAGCATAATTTAGCAGTTCATTTAATTTATGATTTTGCCATTTTTAAATAGAGAACTTTAGTTACAAAGCTCAGTTCTGCAGAAATTTGTGAAATAAGTTTCTCCATGTTTGTGAAATACTCTGTTGCCATAGTGATGGCTGTGATAGAAAAAGCTACAAGAAAAGCAGTTACTGTCTTGAGGACATGTCTTCAATACAGTCTAATAAATGAAATATACAGCTGTACAGGGAAAATAAAAAGATAAGAAAAAAATATTGAATCCTTTTTCTTTTTTCCCCATGAGGATCATCCATTTTACACACTTTATGACATAGTCCTGGGGGAAGAGGAGGTGGCTGGAAAGAAAGGATGCAATTGTACAATTTTTATGTACTTGCAAAGCTACAAGGAGGTGCACAGTAGAGAAGCAACCTTAATTCTAGATTTTCCCAGTTGATTAGGCTTGAGGATATTTTTCTTTAACAAAATACTGTTCTGGCTCTTCCCTGGATATGCAAGAGATGTAGCTTCATTTCTGTGATATTGACATTCCTATATATATTTTTTTTTTACCTCTGGAAGATTAGAACCTTTTCTTCTGCACCTTTTTAATTTTTTTTTTTCCTTTTGTCTTCAGTCACAAAGAAACTAGCACTGCTGTACACTATCCAGGGAGGCCTGGCTGATTCACAAGACACTCTTTGTCAGCACCAGCTGGTTTTGGGTTAATCTAGTTCTGCTAGCACACATACATCATTGCTTACATAACTGTCAGATGTAGCCCAGAGATAGATATCTTAAATTGTTTATGATGATTTAAAACTGATTCAGTCCTATCCAACTTTCACATGAAAAACAGACAAATTTTGTTGGAACAAAACATAAGGACAAACCTATGGCTAAATGTCTCTTGGGTAAAAATGTCACAGTTTTCTAAAGATATTAGGGGATGTGATCCCTAACTATATTCTTGGTTTAGTGCCTAAACCAAGGATGTATGTATCAGAATACATACAAAAAATATGTTTAAATTCTTAAAAAGCTTTTGCTGACAAAATATATAAGCAGAGGACTACATGTTTAATATAATTTTGAGATGCAACATATTTACTGAAGTGAGGTCTGTTTCCAAATGTTGAAAAAAATGAAATGAGGTAATTGAGCTGCAGCAATCATATTATGGAACAGTTTCTGCTAACCAGGATGCTGAGCCATTCTTATCAATCATGTATACTTAATTTATGCTTGTGTGTATCTATATATTGTGTATCTATATATTTTGTTTTGCTTGTTTATAATAGTGAATACTAGTATTCTATACTTGATTCAGATGACATTTTCTCCAAACATAGTAGAAGATAAAGCGTTAGTATGACATTTGGGCAATGCATACACCAGTGTGGAAAATTTAGTTACATTTTGCCACTTTGATGATCCTTATGGTACCCTTCCAACAAAGACTATTATATGATTCTGATCAGAGATTTTGTGATGTATAGCAACCAGAGTGGAACAAGTATCAGATACAGCAATTTAATAAAAATTAAATAAGCTGTACTATTGTCTGAGTGTTTTGGCTGGGGATTTTTAGATTAAAATCAATTTTGTGGTAATTCAAGAACCTGTCAATAAGGCTTCTTGAACTATGTCAGTGTCAGAAATGTAGTGGTTTTGTGCAGTAAAATATTTATTAAATAGATAACTATCATTTTATCTGCTGCTGCTTGAAAAAGGTGAATTCCAAAAGAAATCTATAGGCTTCTTTGCTATAGATGTCCTAGCTGACCATTACGAGTTCACCTTTAAGAAAAAGTATGCAATTGGTAGAAACAATGTCTAATTTCACCCAGTCCTGCAGAATGCTAACCTTTGGGATTTGGCTATGACTTCTCAAAATCAAATTGTTTCTGGCAGACTCCGTGACATATTATTGTGTTAAAATAAATAGTAATCAGCAGAAACTTGGTTTTATTTTAAACATGTTAGGAAACCTTTAAAAAATCCATGAATGTGGGACCTGCTAATTTAAATTTTTCTTATGTAGAGGTGTACAATATATTCATATAATTTATTGAATGAAAATATTTCCTTTTGTTAAGTATGGGGTTATGGTACTAAGCATTTAACTATTGGAATTTCTTTCTGTATTTCTAGTTCTACACTAAATCAAAGATAGAAAATATACTGCAAATAGGAAGCACACTTTCATCAGTTTCATCATACCCAAACAAACCAAACAGAAACTTGCACCTGTATTTCTTGTTTTTTTAATAACCAGTATATATGAAATATTTTTGAAGAAAGCATGTGTGTCTGGATTATGAAAAGACTGGAATATTTTTTAAATTAAGAAAAACAACAAAAACAAAAAAACCACCCTAAGAATGGTCTGTTGAACACAAAATCTTCTTGTTTCTCTTGTCTGTGCATTTTAGCAAGTTCTTGTATCACTTGCCTATCATCAAGCTCTCCAAAGAGTTTGTGGGAGGCCACACCAAAAGCCTTGGAAAAATCCAGGTAGACAATAACCTGTGGTTCCACCACATCAGCTGAGCAGGTTATTTTGTCATAGAAGGCAATGCGATTTGTCAAGAAAAATTTACCCTTAATGAATCTATGCTGGTTTTGGTCAAGCATATGCTTTGTTTGACTTGTGATAGCCCCTAGGTGGATTCATTCTCTAACTTTCCCAGGGACTAAAGTATGACTGATGAGCTTAAAATTTCCTGGAACTTCCTTTAAACCCTTCTTATATGAGGATGACATTAGCCTTCTCCCAGTGACTTTTCAAAGATTGTGGAAAATGGCCTCGCAACAGTGTCAGTTAGCTCTTCTAAAAGCTCTTTTGGATGCTCATTGTCAGGACCCATCGATTTGCAGGGATCAAGCTCCTATAGTAGTTCACATACCCAGTGATAGTGGATCTGTGTTCGCAGCAACCTGGATTTTTGGACCCAAGGTATGGGGCCCTACAGTGGTGATAAAGACAGAAGTGATGAAAGCACTCATTACCTTTTCAGCATTGGTGGTAACTACTTCAACTCTCTGACTGCCAAAAACCAAACTGGGTCAGCCTTGCTCAGAAGGCTGCCAGTTAAAGCTGCCAGTTCCTTGCAGAGCTCTCTGTTCTTCCTTGTTTTGTTCCTGGCTTTGGAAACCCACACGTACATCTAGCACTCAGCAACAGAACTGAACTTTGCCACAGCTGCACTGACAACTGTGGATAAAGATCATAAGATATATGGGGAAAATATGCCAGACAATAATGTGCAGGAGATAACTACAGAGAATGCAAGGTGTTTATTACCATCTCCTCACCATGCCTGAATCATTATGCATTGCAGAGTTGTGTGTTTGGGATTTTCACTGTTAATTTCTATGTGATAAAGGCTTTCTTAATAAGATATTAACCACAACATAGAAAAATTACAAAGTAGTTGTCAAGAAGCAGCAAGAATTTTAGCAAATGTTGAAAAATATGGCCTATTATTCCTCTGCTCAAGTAAAAAAGTGAAAAGCTCAAGTAAAATAGTGAAAAGCTCTTTGAGCACTGAATACACAGCTGTGAGGGAAAAGGGATGTGAGCTGTAGTCAGTAGCAGCATAAAATATAAAATAGATTGATGTTCAAAAATGTACAGGGAGTGGAGGCTCAGCTGTGCAATTAGTACAGAGCCAAATTAGAAATGATAAACACACAATATAAAACATAATATGGGTCTGTAGTCTAAAATGAAAGAATTGAAGATCCTGCTCACATTTCTATCATGCTTTAGTGTAAGGGCAATAGGAGGATTACTACATTGCAACAACAGTAGTTTCAAGGATGTTATTTTTTGCCAATTCCTCTGCAGTGCAAATATTAAGGATGCCATGACAACAGTCTGTAATATCATCAAAATAATTTTCTAAACCTACAACAACAAAATGCTAAAACAAGACAAAATAAGAGGAGGTAGGACTCAGTCTCCAGCAGCATGGTCTTTAACCAAGCACTCTCTGACTTCAGCTAATGTGTAGGTGTTCACAGGTTGAACTGAGTTAAGAGTTTTCCTGGTAAACACTTAGCAGATGGAAAAGCAGTGTGCATGCATCTATGCCAAAGATTTCAAAGCACCATAGAAAGTTTTATAACTTTCCAAACCCTGTGTGGCTGATTCCTTATTCCAAAGGTGAAAAGTTTGAGAAGATTCACAAGTATGCTTTGGTTTCAAAGATCAGATTTCTATGAAGTTTGGTTTGGTGCAGCCTTAAGGCATACGTTTGAACCATGCTGAGTCTTTGGCTTCTGCTCTGACAAGTGCTTTACAGACTTCCTACTAGTTTAAGACTAACTTCATAGGCACACAGTTTCTCAAACTCATCTGTGCATGCTTCTACCGAAAACAAAATTTGACTTCCTCATTTCTTTAACCATAATCAAAAGGAAAAACTTCTATAACATTTAAAATATGGATTTCCAGCACTTTTACAGTCACTATATTCTCTAAAGTGAATTGTAGTTCAGTACTGGTCAGCGGCTCAGAAAATTGTGTCTCTTTCCTTACATGTCTAACTATTGAAGAATTAATGACATTTGCAAGAGATATTAAATAGTGAGATACTGTAATTATCATCCAGCTCAAAAACTGTGCAGTTCAAGAGACCAAAAAGGGGTCAGGAAGTAGCAAACATTCGTGACAGAAGGCTGATATATCATTTTTATTGTCCTAATTTTCACCAGTTCCTTATTCCAGATCTAAATGATGTTGAATGTAATCAGGTTAAGGAGCTTCCTACGAATTATCTCCTGTGACCTTTTACTACATATACTGTAGTCAGCAAATGGGGAAACTGCTCTATGAGAACTTTGAACTAGACAACCTCTATTGTCTCACAAAGGTTCAGCTTCTAGTCCCCATAAGAATGTGTAGAAACTGAGAAGTGATAATAAGTGGAAAGATCATTCTGGATAGGTGAGCTGCTGAGACACATTTTTACTGAATAGCAATCTACTGACTTACTGATTTAAGAAGCTCAGGGCAGGTTGTTTAAAGGTTCAAAGGTTCATCTGAAACAATATCTGGAAACAGGAAGAAGCCTGTAGGCTAAAAAAAAGAAAGATTTGTTGTGGGCAAGGGCAAGTTAGTAAGTTTCTATGTGGGCTGAAACAGTCAGTGGTTGTGTAATAAGTATAATGACTACAATTATTAATGAACCTGTTTGATTTTAGGACCCAGAAAACTTTTATCTTATTAGTCAGTAAACATTATTAAAGTAAAATAGGAATTTTCAGTGTAGGCAACCCCTTTGCAAGAGGGGAAACTTTGTAGGCAAACAAAGTACCTCCTACAAACAGAAAAACAGAATGTTGTCAAACAAATGTTGCATTAGCATAAAAAAATACCACAAACAAAAAAGACTTGATTAAGCTTTGAAGCACTATCAGGAAAAACTGAGTTGCACAGAACTAATGTATGGGAGAAAAAAAAAGTAAAACTTTATTGCTATTTACACGCAGAAAAGGAGGGGGAAAAGAAAGAAGAGAAAGGCAAAAAAAAAAAAAAAAGAGGACAAAGCTCAATTTCCAGGGCGAGTTGACAGTTTCTTAAAGTTAGAAATGTAGAAGCACTTATATTCCAGATTCATAAAGGTTTCATAAATGGATAGTCATTACAATCAAAGGACTATCAGGGTCAAGTCCTGCATCCCAGGTTCAGAGAATATGTCAGGAAAAGAAAAGTAACTTCATGTATTTTATTGTAGGCTCTGAGACTTGAGACTGATATAAACTCTTAAAATTGCAAGGGACACCTACTAAAAAATCATCCTTCAGACACTGAAATAATTGACTAAAGCATTTTGATATGTTCTATGACATGCAAGAAAGACACTACAGGAATACAAATTTTGGGGGGTTTTTTGGCATGTTTTTTAAAAGGGTATCAAAAACACTAGAAGAGAACAGAAGAAAAAACAGACACTTATGTTGGTGTTCACAACTGCATGTAACATTTAAAATACTGAAGATATTCTAATGTATAAATTTGAGATGCCTGTGATTTACTTCTCTAATACAAAAGAAAAAAACCATGCCCAAAACAATGAACTATCCTGGCAAAGCATGAGAACACCAAGTACTATAGACTGCATAGGCAAGCTGAAAGTAACACAGAAAAAGATGTCAACACAAGAGTGGTTTAACTGTGTCCAGTGTCTCACAAACATTGTAAAAGAACATTTATGTTGGAAAAAAAAACTCAGTAAATGGACATAGATTTCAGGGTTCTGAAACAAACAAAGCATATTCATAGCTTGAGAATGGAAATTAGCATATTTTCTGCTGTGCCACAATCCAATCCCACAGTTACCAAATAAACTTTGCAGAAGGCAGCTGCAACACAGTTAGCAGCTGTATCTGCAACCAAGCTACAACTTAAAAACAACAGATCAGTGACCTGCTTGATTTTAGTTCTTCTTCAAACACTGATTTATAAAAATATTAGATAGTCTGGGACTAAAGAAGCTTAAAAAAGCAAGAAACACCCAAACCCCTATTCTACTAAGCGAATTGCAGAAGTCTGGATAATTTCAGCAGCTGACAGAAAGACACACCACACCCTGCTGCTTGCCTGATGTTTGTAGTCTACAGAGGAGCTTGAAGCAGAAGATTCACATGGACATGAAAGTAACTGACAGTTACCATGGCCTCTTACTGACAGCATGGAACATCTGACTTACTTCAAGGAGACAGACACTACGTAGCAAATTGAAGTTAAAAATAAAGTAATTTTAGGACGTATATGGATACCTACAAATGGCCAACTTTGTTTCCACTATCAGTGACTATTCAGAAATCTGTGATTATTCCACATGGCAAACAAATTTTACAGAAAAGGTCAGTGATCCAAGAATTAGTAGATGAAAGAGCAGCTATCTATTCCAACTTCATCCATAAATATCTTAAATCGTGCAGCTTAAAAGAAACTGAGCTCTGCCTGATACTGACCCTAGCCTGTGGGCTGATATCCTTGCATGGTTTTGGCCTAGTCTATTCCCCACAGCCTCTCCCAGACATTACGGAACTGTGTCTAACTCTGGGTCCACTCACTGGGCATGATTGTGAACACCATCTGTGGGATCACATCTTGGCCCACCCTTGAGCCATTCCTGTACTCAGGTACACATATGATGATGGGGCTGGGAGATCTGGTTGTTCCAGTCCTGGCTGGAGGAACAGACTGAGTGTGGCTGCCTGACTCTGCCCTGACAGACACCTGTGGGCCCCCAGCACTCCCAGTTCTCAGCTTCATGGAGCCATCAGTCCCAGATGTATCCTGAAAATGTCTGCTGAAGACAGGTGCATCCTACAGCATGACATAAACTATATTTTCTCCTGGAGAAGTCACATAAAACCATCCAGTGCCATGACAATTAATTCATACTCAGATTTGTGGAAAGGGAAGGTGAATGTTACTACCTTATCTCCAAGCCCCCAATACCACGCAATCTTAACAATATACCCCTGGGCCTACAGGGTATACTGACATAAATACAGCTGTTTAAAACATTTATTGTTCAAAAATTTTCCATACACAAAGAACTGAAAGAGAGGCAAAAAGTATCTTAATTGTGCTCTTACTGTGCAACAGTGACCTCTGGCCATATCCAGGCCTACTATAAAGGTAGAGATAAATCAGAAGGGAACAGTAACTATGGAGAGACACAGAAAACTGCCCCTAAGTACAGTAGAGAGCACTGAGACAGACATTAGTGCAGTGATATGAGGATACAAGATCAAGAAGCAGTTTCTAGTTAAGTAAATTTCGCAAACACCACAGCCAGTCTAAAACACATCTGTATCAGTGGTATCCACTTTCATCAAGAAAGTATTGAGGTGGAAGACCTTCTGGAGGACCTCCTGTCTTCACAGAAATTGCCACTGCAGGCAGTGCCCAGGTGTCCAGATTCATTACTGCATCCACTGAGAGCAAAAGTGCTTTGTATGTATCAGCAGGAGTGCTCCCAGCTATGTTTTTCAGGACACTGATTACAGATTGATTGTGAATTTGCACTGAGAAATATTTGTACACTGAATTACTAATGCAGACATACTTCAAACCAGGCAGCTGCCAAATGTGGGAAGTGTATTGTCAGGTGTGATTGTGAGTTATAACTTGGTGATAGGTATGCATATAACAGAGTTTACGGCAATACATTTCAATTAAACTGTTTTACCAGTCAAAGTTGATTCAATGAAATTAACGTTTGGTTTTTTTATTTGTAAAATCATGCACTGGTTCAAAAAGTTATCATGAATTATACTGGAAACTTTTGACTTTTAAACAGTTTCATTTTAAAAATTGAAAATGTCATTTAAAATGTTATTTTATAAATCTTGTTGAAAATCTTTTAGTGTTGTGGATTGACAATATGGCAGTGTTGCAGTGCAAGCAGATGGTGGCCTGATGCAACCTTCCTGAAGCATCCC
Organism: Taeniopygia guttata; assembly: GCF_048771995.1. Classification (NCBI taxonomy): domain Eukaryota; kingdom Metazoa; phylum Chordata; class Aves; order Passeriformes; family Estrildidae; genus Taeniopygia; species Taeniopygia guttata. The sequence continues at coordinate 28,976,028 of NC_133027.1, read as the reverse complement.
CACAAGGAGAGCACTCCACCAAGCACACAGCAAATACCACACACACATGCAGCAGCTGTGCATGTGAGTTATACCACACTCACATGCAGTTATCTAAGACAGGAGAGGCAGGAAGGGTCTTTGTATAGGTTTCCAGTAGTAGCTTATTTTACCAACATAGTGAAAGAGTCCAGGGACAAAGACAGGGAAAGGTAGAGGGTCCAGGATTATACACTTGTAAAAAGGGGCAGAGACAACAGCAACAACCAATCATCTGAAGGTGGGGGCGGGAAAAGGCTTACAGCAACCAATAGGAAAACAAAAGGGTAAATAGACAGGGGTACAGACCAACGAGGGTACAAAGAACAAAGACACTGTAGAACCTTGGCCGTATACAGTTCACATGGGGTTGAACAGCCAATGGGCCAACAGGGGGAGTGGCACTGGGGTTGAATGAGAGCACATCACAGGAGTCCATGGCAGAGGTTAAAGCCTAGGGGGACATTCTTCCAGGATGTAGCCCCAGGAAGTCCCCTAGAAGGCCCTCAGGCCTCCATAGCACAGAACATCTGAAAAGAAATGGCAAGAGAGAACAGTACAGATGGAGTCCTTTCCTCATTTCTGTTTATAAATGAGAGAAACTAAGTCTCTTAACTGCTTCTCAGAGTATCTGACAGGGAAAAAGTTTAGCATCAATCATAAAGAACAGGATTGAATCCTTTAATGTCCTAAACGTTCCTTTTTGGCAAACCACACACTTGCAGTAAAATAAAATCTAAACAAATGGGGGGGGCGGGGTTGTTGTAGTTGATCTTTTAATTTTTCCAATGGCGTCGGTCACATAGAAATTAACTATGTCCTTTGATTTTAATGTCAAGTGGTAATTCACTTAACTGAACAACACACTGATCATTTTTGTACTTCTACAGTTTGTAGAATCAGTTCCTATTTGTTGCATAATTCAATTGATTGCATTGCTATTTGTGACAGATGCACTCAACTCCTTAACCAAGCCAGCAATAATTTGGTATAAGCTCTAAAGGAGCTAAAAGCCTAAGCCACAGCCAGACCAAAAACTCTTCTACTTTCAATCCCTCCTCTGAAAAGCCAAAGGACCTGAGAGATACAGTGAAGATAGATGTATATGAGCTTGAAAACTGATCATGTCATTAGCACATGAATGGCATGTGGCTTTTCTAGGACTCCTTTATTTAGGAGCAAAGTAAGTTGTAGGTATAAGTGGTCACATGCTTACTTTTCCTATTACATGCAGTTTGACTATGAGTCAACCACTTTATCCTGTAAATATGACAGCCTGACTGAGCCTTTTTCAAGCTTGTGCTGTGAGGCAGTGTTGGGTGCATGGCTGTGATCTCCCCTTGAGCTGGGATACCTTTGGTAAAACAACCAATATCACAGATAACCCTGTAGTGTAGTAACTTAAATTTGTGCCTTGACAACTTTAAATCATTGTTCAAATGATTGTGCTGTAATAGAGTGAACCTTGCTATCAAACTTTCCTAAAATGCACTCTTACAACATCAATATAATACAACTTTTACTAATGCCCTTTTACAGTGGTTCTTCAAGCAATCTTAATCATCCATTCATGACATTATGTTGAAAATGGTTGAATAATTAAATCCTTTCTTGGTTAAATAATGAAATTTGCTCCAGGGCTCTCAGCTATTCTGTTACATGGGTACAGCGTTACATTTCTAATGTGCTACTCCTTATTGTCATAGCATATATATGAGTGTGTGTGTGTGTGTGTGTGTGTGTGTGTGTAGAGGTGTAAAGATGGGAAAGAGGAGATGCAGTTACTGTCAAAATGTCTTTAGCTAAATCAGACTTATTTTCACCAGGCTTTTTTCCTGGCCAGTTCACAACTTCAGAGCTAGGTTTGAAGCTTCTGATTATCTTCTGACAGATTTAGTTTGTGCCTGAATCTCTAATAAGTTAGTGCATATGTTAGTTATTGTATCTAGCCCAATGGAACAATTATACCCTTTTTCTTCTTCTTGATTGATATTCCAGGTTCTCTAAATAAAACCAACAAATCCACTCTAGTTTTAGGAAGTGTCTCAACTATTGCACACATAGTTGGTAGGCAAAGGAAAAACATCCTCTTGTCACCTTGGTCAATTAAAGACAAGCCAAGTTTCTAGCATAAAGAGATTCCTGAGTTTAAAAAACTGCTTTCCTGAACCAGCAGCCAAATCATCCGCAGGACTAGAACAGTAGCCTTTATCAGGTTTTTTTATCCTTGCTATATACACATGGTCTGAGCTTTCTCAGGAGACTGCCAGATGGTTGGATGTCAAACCAGACAAAATAAATCTGAACATAACAAAAGAGACTATGAAATCTAAATTATTCTGTATCATCCAGAAAGGAAATGGAATTTCAAGTGTAGTTAAGAGAGTGAACTAGGTTTCTATAGCTGTAGGAGAATATGCAGGTAATCTGCTGAGGATATTGAATCCAGGTATTTTGGGTCCTTACACAGGGATGTGGGGACCAGATACGGTCTTGAAAATGACCAGAATGATTAAAAGATCATTTCTATACACTGGAATTAATTGCTAATTCTAATTATATCCCTCTTTGTTTTACTTTGGCCTCTCTCTGCAGTAAATTACTACAGAAGTACAGCAGTTCTGAAAGCACATTGCTCACCAATGAGTTGAAAATTACTATTATTTGAAACTGGGTTCTTTGACACAGTTTGGTTAAACTAAAATATCTCTAAATTCTAATATATAATTTGATATCTGTATGCAAGAACATTTAATTAATTAAACATTTGTTAAACTGTAATGGAGAAAGTACTTATTAGCCAACCACAACTAAATTTCCATTATTCCCTGTAGATTTATTCTCAATTGTGCTTTTTTTTTTTCTGATGAAATTTTTGAGGCAGAGAACTGTTCATTATATCATGTTTTATTGTATAGCTCATTCATGATTTTTCAATACCTAACTATTAAAATCCATTGAAAAATCCGGATGTTCTATCCAAAACTAGATGCCTTGAAGTAACAAGTGAAATTACTGAAGCCAAAGCCACAATTTGGGCCATGTCATTCAGGGACTGCAAACAGTTTACTATGCACTGAAAGAAATAGCTGCCTTGAAAAGACGATTTATAAAATTCACCATCTGTAACTACTTAATAGAGAAAAAATGTGCATTAAAGTCCAGTATTGGTCTTTCCAAGGACTCAGTGACTGAATCAGGACTTCAAGCATCTTCTTCCCAGAAGGGCCAGGTATCAGTAAATATTTTTTTAAAATATTCACTTCTTTTTCAAAATTACTGAGTTATGATCTTAAGTACACCCTGTAGTTAGAATACCTCACATGAATACAAAGGTTAATTTAAGTTAAAATTAAGCTCTACAAGAACACAAACTAAATTCCTAACTGCTTTGTGAGAAAGACTAATGTGAAAGAGTTAACATTCAGCTGAAATTTCAAAAATAAATAGAAGTCTGTGAAACTGGAGTAATACATATATAGGAAAGGAATATACTTTCTGAAATAGTGGTTTGACTTTGCTTTTAAAATCTAGGGATTTAAATATGAACAGTGTAAAAAAAATCTCAAAGGCCAGTCCAGTCTTCCGTTTTCCTAAATAATTAGCTGATAGGTCGTTTGATACTTCTGATCCTCAACACATCCAGTACTCATTCTCTTTTGGCATACTGAATACTATGTTAGTTTTTGTAGAGTAGCTCTGTTTGACCAAGAAGGAGCAACACTATTCTAAATGAATGTAATTATTATTTCTTCCTATAAATGAGTGTTTGGGTACTGCCTTGTATCCCAGAAAATGGGTTAGAATCACCTTAATCTGTAAAGAGTTTTGGTAAGAGCCTTGGTTTTGTGGTGTTATTCTCTAACCATGAAGTATATAAAGAAAGGCAAAACTGCTACCAAAATTTGTAATAGATAGGCACAGGAATCTTTGAGGCGTATGTTTCATATAACAATTTTTTTAGGCATACTAGGGATGTTTTTATGTGGTGATGCTTTAAAGGCATTTGCCTTCAGCAAATGGTTGAATATCTCTGGATGTGTTCTCTGTTTTTCCTTGTTTTTAACTTTCTAATGTCTCAAAAGCTGACAATAGCCTTGCTGGTCCCATCACCCCAGACCAATTTCTGTGACTTACCTGATATCAAAAGTCAACTGTTATACAAGTTGCTAACAACTTCTGTCCCCTACCCCAAGTAGGGCATACAGATGTGGAGTTGTTAAGAATTCATCTGTAGGTTTATTTTTGGGTCTGTTTTTGTTCCTTCCCCCAGCCACACTATATATAGGTATGTAATGCATATTATCAAGATATAATATATATTAGACATAAATACTATTTTTATATATACTATATATATAAAAGCATTAGAACAGGGAAGACATAATCTACAGCTTTTGGGAAAGCCTCACCTCAATTAAGTTATTGTTATTTTCCTGTCACATACCAGTGTCATCTAATGATGTAGCAGTGCTTTCAGGCAGGCTTCACCACACTGCAGATTGTTCTTACTGTTATCAACTCTGTGGGATTCAGCTGAAAAGATGCAGAGTTCAAGTCAAAATTTTGCAAAGGGATACACAGTCTAGTTTTCCCTGGGCTACATAAAATTCAAAAGTAGAGGTAGAAACTTGAGTAAAGACATTTTGGAATTAAAGTTTCTGATTTTTTCCGAGTTTGACAAGCATTCAAAGTTTGAAACTCCTGTACAAAATTAGGTTTTAAACTCCTTATTTTTATTCCACATGAAGATAAATTTTTATATGTAGCAGTTGTGAAATAGGTGTTCCATGTTCCCTTTTTTCCTCATGCTGCTTTAGCACATATCATGAATAGGTATTCCAAGTGACCTAGTTTTTAGTACTTATCACATGAAAATGAAAAAATTCCCAGATGTTCATCCTAGTATTTGTAGCTAAGGCGTAAAAAGCCAGCACAAATGTTTTGAAGTTTAATTTCAAATCAAATTGATATATCAGAATTTGAATACTTATACTTTATTTTTAAAAAAAAATCTCTTTGACCTGTTAATAATATTTATCTATAGGTAACATAGGTACTTGCCTATTTACTTATTTACTGGATAGAAGAAATTAAAAGTAATATCAGATAGGTGGGGATAAAGGTGATGGTACCAGAGGTGTGGGTAAAGTGTAAACATAAAAGAAAGAAGACTTAAGAAATTTTCACCAATAAATGCATTCCTTCTAAAAGTTCTTGTTCAATAGCTAAGGTATTAGAAGTACCAAGGTTGTAGATTGGTTTTTTTTAAGTAACTAAAACTCCTGATATGAGAATGTTCATAACCAAATCTCCAAGTCCTAAGCCACCAAACTATATCTATCTTCTTCAATTATTAATTGTTATATTCTTTTCAAATATGAAACTAGAAGGAAAAGACCAACTATCTGAAAAGTTTTGACATTGTTCTCATCTTGAACTGACTTGTTAAACATAATTTAAAACCTTTGCAAGTCTAATTACATATTTCCCAATGTAACATGCCCTTTAAAAATATGGCACAACATATTTAACTAATAATATGAAGTGCCTTTTAAAATTCCTAATAAAGTGTTTTTAAGGATTTTTAAAATCAGTTCCTTTAAAAATGCCTAAACTTGATTATAAAATAGAGACATGCAAGTTTGCTGGTCATTTTAATATCTTAAACATACATATACTGTGGTTTTTTACAATTCTAAGGTTTCTGATGGTAAAATAGGGTAATATTTAGCAATATTATTCTAGGATATTTATTCTAATGTCCTTTTATTTACAGGACAAATCAGTAAAGACTGATTCTTTTTCTTGAAGAAGCACATAAAATTTATATAATTAAACTGGTAGGTAGGCTGTAATAATGTTAGGAAGACGAAAAATCTCAAATCATTCATAGAGACTCCGAATAATACTTGGGAAATGAAACACAGCAACAACTAAACAAGACATAAGTGTAAGTGTGGGGAAACTGTGATAAGAATAAAACATTCCTGGAGCATTGGGGGGAAGCCCTAAATAGCATGGTGATATCAAAAAAAGGCCTGAGGCAAAGGGAAAATTTCTAAAATTGAAAGACTAAAGCAGAAAACCTTATTTTAGCTAAACTGTTTGCCTAAATAATTAAATATTTCTAGGAAAAGCCTTTTGACTCATTTGAAATTTTACAGCCTTATATGTTAACTTGTGGCTTTTTCATACTGCCACCTATCACCTCTACCAGGTAGTTTAAATGTTAGAAATAACTCCCATAAGAGATTGATTCTCTGATGTTGCTAATATTTGACCCTACAGAGAACCGAGTTCAGGCCAAACCATAGCTCGAATTAACAGAAGTACTCACTTCTCTTTGCAAAATACAGTGTCAGGAAAAAAAAAAAAAATGAGGCAGTGAAGAAAAAAGGCAATTGAGGTTAGAGAACAATGCAATATTCTGAGTTTTAATATTACATAACATAAAATACTTGGTTAGATAATGGCAGATGAGGTTTCTAGATATTTGTCACAGTCCAATAGCCTCTGACCAGAGTTTTCTAGATATTCCATGTGTGGAGGGTGCAATGTAAAACATAAAATTTACTTCTTTGAAGGTAGTTAACATTACACAGTATTTCTGATTTATTAGAGTGATATAAAATATATTGGAAACACAGCAAATTATAAGATACACTTAAAAAATCATAGTGATGGAAAGACACAGCTCAATCACAGAACACATCATCCCTGTTACCAGTCTCTGTAATATACTCACCAAAACAACACTTTGTGTCCCTATTAGCTAGGAAGAAAAACCTTAGTTGACATAATCTCAAACTCCTTGGTGTCTTCAGAACTCTTCTGTCATTTTTTCAGGTTTTATACTCAGTGCTGGGCTGATCCATGTGTAGTCTTGACACGTTGCTGATCAGCTAACTCATACATTCCCATTCTTAATGAACATAAAGAGAAACGTAACCCACCAGCTGACCTACTCAAATGACATAGCTTGTTATCTAAAACAAAACTCACCTGCTTATGCCTTCTGCATTGAGATGCTGAAAATCAACCTTCATTTCAATAGCTCTGGTCAGTCACACACTGCATATTCCCTGACCTTCATGGGCATATTTCCCTGCCCAGTCTCCACTGAGTTATTTTCCGTTATAGAGGTTTGCTGTCAGTCACAATCTTCTTAGTTGAAAAGACCTAATGCATAAATATCCATAGATTGCAACAAATTGTCTAAGTATTATGTTAAAGGATGTTTAACCATAAACAGTCAGTGTCTGTAAAGATTAGCTAATGCAGGGAAAACATAGGCAAAAATGCACAAGTGTCTGACACATTTATTTGGAAGTGAAGCACTTGAGGATATTCATTGCATCAGAAAATTATTGCTTCAACATGTTACTGCTTTTTACGTGTAATACTATTAAAAGTTTTTTAAAAAATCCCGAAAACCCCCAAGTAAGCATAAAAACATATCTGGCAACATAAACCTTAGTTAAATTTACTGGTATACACACAAAAATTGTAATTTAAATAAATTACATGAGACATATAGATGAGCAAACATCCAAAATAAAGGTAAGCCTTACTGGTATCACACAAAATCCAGTGTTTTATTTTCCTGGTGTGTCTTTCACTGTGTCACCATGTATGTGAATCTTTTAAACTGTGCTGTTTTGGCAGGGATCGTGTTGATTATCTTTAGCGCAGCGAAGATTGGGCTATGTTTTGGATATGTGCTGGGTAGAGATGTTTTAGTTATTGCTGAGCAGACCTTACATAGAATTAAGGCCTTTTTTGCTTCTATCTCCATCCCACCAGAGAGCAGGCTAGGGGTGTGCAAGGAGTTGGAAGTCAACACAGATGGAACAAATGACTAAAGAAATATTCCATACCATATGACATCTTGGTCAGCATATAAATTTGGAGAGAAAATTTGTCCAGGGGCCTGCTGCTTATGAACTGGTTGAGTATCAGTCGGTGGTGGGCAGCTAGTTTCATTTGCATTGATGCTCTTTCTGGGGCTTCATTTTTTTCTCTTTGTTATTTATAGTTTATATTATTATTAGTATTATTAAATTTTCTTTATCCCAGTTTCCAAGTTTTCTTGATTTTACTCTTCCAATTATCTTCCACCTATCCTGCTGGGGCAGGGGAATGAGGGAGCAGCTGTGTGATGCTTAGTTGCCAGCTGCTGTTAAACAGCACAAGCTGTCTGGCAACAGAATAGGGGCTCAACAACTCGGAGTAGAATTGTAACAATACAGCACTTTAGGGCTCCTAAATCATGAGCTACAACTGGCCTGAGTTGGTCTCCTTATAGACTTAAGGTGTTGCCGTGCGAGACTGGCTCTGGGCGGGCACCTGCGGGAGCACAGCGGGAGGGGGGGAGATGCGGGGCCGCTTTTCCCCTTCGGCTCTGCGAGGCTCAGTTCTAGCGTGGGAACAGACGAAATGGCGATACGGGGCTTGGGTGCAAAAACGTGTTTATTGTGGGAGCTGGTTCCCGAGACCACCGGGGCACCGACCAATGGTCGGGTAATCCCCCGTGCCAGGGGTGGGGGGGAACCTGAGCTGCAGCCAATGGGGACAGGGCGGGAGGCAGGACCAGCCCCAGGAGACCCCGGGGGGGCAGGAGTGGCGATGGGAAAGGCGGGGGGGAGGGCAGGGACAGACCGGGTGGCGAGGGGGAGTGATAAGGGAACGCAGGATCAGGGCAGAGGACCACATGGCGAAGGGGAGAGGGGCGGGCTGGGTAGCAGGACAAAGGGGGAATACATGGGAAGGGGGGAGGGGGAATGGGGGGGGGAAGAAGAGAAAATTACAAATCCCACATTAAGGTCATTATAACTTTGAATAGCTCACAAAATCCCTTAGAGAGAACCTGAGATTTTGGTTTTAGGCGTAATCCTTCAGGTACAAACTTGAGAAGTCTCCAGAATAAACCAGGAAGGGATATGTTCAGAATGTTTAGTTCTCTGTGTATATTAAATAGAACTTGTATTCAACTTTATTTATTATAAAATTTTCTTTTTGGCCTTCTTGTTGCTATATTGGGTTATTATTTTACTTTGATTTCTTGACAGTTCTTTCATTCAGAACCTACATGTTCCTGTATTTCAAAAGCCAGGGAATCTCAGAAAAACGGAAAGCTGGACAAGACAAACGCAGGTCCGAACCAATGTGGTTAATCAAGCGTTCTCCGTTTATTCAAGATAAGGTGGTAGTTTATATAAGCTTCTACATAGTTTACAAAAACAAAGGCACTCTGATTGGTAGGCTAACATTGTTTACCTTTTCCTTAAAACGGCCTACACCTTACACTATAAAACCTATACTAATTCACACCCAAACAACCCAGTGGTCCCCATCACACCTTAAGACATTTTCTATCTGCGCCACAAGCTCTGAATTTCTAACTGCGTCAGAGGCTTGAAGGCCTCATCAGGCCTCAATCTGAGGCCTAGACGGGAGTAGCTCAAATCTCATAACTCATGTCCTCTTTTCTCTCAAAAATGCTGCAACATATTTCCATCTATCTAATAGGCTGAAGTCAGTATTCCATTTATAAGACTCCCTTTACTTCCAGTATTTGAGCATTCCTGGTTAGAGATGGCCTTAATTTGAACAAGTATGGAAGCACTTACATCTGGCATATAACTTAGCCTTATGGGAAAACACTCCTGGAACGGGTGCTAGACTGAGAAAAAGCTCAGATTTGAATAATCTTATTTCTTGGGCAAGGAATTAAATAATAATTTTATTATTGATATAATTTTATTAATTTTAATTTTAAAAAATTCTAGTGGAATTAATCAAAATATATCTCTAATTGATTCTTTTAGATTTCCCTAGAGAGGAAGTAAATCTTCATATAAACAGAATTGTGTTAAGAATATGACAGCTTTGATTCAATTATATTCTTGTGCTCAAAATGAAGATAATTGAAAATACTGCATTTTAACATATTTTCTAGTGTACCTTTTTAACTATATCATAGCTGTGGTAAAGTATATTTAACCTCCTTTCTCTCCCTGCACAACTCCAACAACAGTAAATGCTAAGCCAATTTATGATAAACATCCATTTTACTGCTAAGCACTGGTGAAGTGATTTAGAAAGAGGTGTGGGAAGGATGAGGTGTAGGATGAAGACCATAAAGCTGAAAATATATAGGCCTAATTTTAGAAAAATATGAATATAATAGTGAAGCTAAAATCAATAAAAAATAAAAGTGCTATGGTGGAAACAGAAAGTCAGCTTTAAGTACAGCATAGAAACTCTGCTGGATGCTGCCATACAGGATGATTATAATAAATCCTGAAGAGTGAATGGAGAAAAGATCCTGAGTAGACCCATTTCTATCCTGAGGATAACCTTACTTTGATTTGTGTCTTTATGCATGCTCATCCTTTTTTTATTGGAGATATTTTACAGCGCATTGACTGCACCATACTTTCAGTTTCAAGCAGAAAAATTACGAATTTTCTTATGAGTGACTAGGTATAGGTTAACCACATATATTAAATTGGTAAGTAGGTATTCCAAGAGGTAAATTACTATATCTATGCCTAAATATTTGCTAATAGTCAAATATGTTATGAAATATCCTCAGGATATTTTCACAGTTCTTAGACTGTGTATAGATCTCTTACCTACAGCTGGCCGTCTAGATTTTCCTTTCTTTTTTTCCCCCACAGAAATGCTTAGCAATATGTAACTAAAAATAATTGTAAGTATGATGGTCCATTTTAAGCAATATTGATTAGACTTCTATATTTTTTTTTCCTTCCAAATAATTTTAAAGCTTAGTGTATTGTTAATATTGGGCTAACATGATCATACTGAGAACACAGTCTTCTCTTGCATACACAAAGTGCAACATATTTTCCCATCACTTCATGCATACACTAGCAGAATGTTTTCTACAAAATTGTTTGTTTCATTTCTGAAAATCAAGTTATTAATGTGGGACCAGTTTATTGCTTACCCAATGTGTGTTAATACTTTCCTCATTATATATAGCAAGCTATGCTTCCACATACTTAGTTCCATTGGTGTCCAGCCATAACTATTGCTCTTCCTGAAAACCTTTAGTTATTTCTGGTTACCTATCTCCTTACTCCATCCTTTCTGGCAAGCAATTTCTATCCTCTTCATTTATACATCTAGAAACTATTTAACTGCATCATATATTGTTTATAAGCTATTTAAGCTTGATATTTTCCAGATTTCTCTTTACCTTTCCTGAGTTTATTGACTTCTGAAGACACATATGCAATTGTTTGTCATGTTTAAGGTTTTTGTCTATTTTCAGTTTTTTGCCTATTAGGTTTTTTTTTAAGTGTTTTTTTTAATTAGGGCCTTTTTTTTCTTAGGTTTATTTATGGCTTCAGCTCTGGAATCCTTTTCTGGGATTGCTTCAGCCTGCTAGATTGGCGGGTAAAATGGGTAGGTTGTGAGTTCAAGAACAACTAAGAATCAAGGTAAAATGACAACCCTATTTACTATATAGTGTAACAAATATTCCCAAAAGAATACTTAAGAAATAAAGTGTATGATGAATCCTATTTAATACTGTCCATCTGGAGAACTAAGATGACCCCATCCCTTCTTGGTTTGCTGTGGAAATTTCTCAAGCTGCAGGAAGGCTGGGCAGAACAAGCCTGAGGAGCCTCAGCCTGAGTCCTCACAACTTCAGCACAAGGCTTATAACAATACAATACTGTAACCAACTACTTGATTACAAAGAACAGAAGTCTCTAGGTTTACAAATTGCAGAGAAATAACTATTTTAGCAGAGGAAACAACTTTTAATTGTTCGAGTGGTAATGAAAGTTTTCTGTGAAACCTATGCTTAGTCACTCAGGTAAGTCAACCAGATCAAAACTGTAAGAAACCAGCCCTAAGTTCTAGTCCATATGAATCTTCTAGTTTGTTATGTTTTTTATGTTTTTTTCTTGCCTTACTGTCTGCCTACTATGTTTTTATTTTTTTACCTCATCCTTACCAGTTACTGGCTGAATTGGGTGCTTTTTAGCTATAAAAAAATCATTGTCACTGAATATCTTAAGCTGAGAAGAAAAAATTATTTGAAAGATTGTAATGATTTTTCATTTCTTTTAAAGCTACAACTGCCGTCTCTCCTGATGATAGTACAAAATAAATATATAGTGTTCAGTATTTGCTGTGGCATATTGTACTCCTTTTTTCATCCTTTACATATGACTTTTATCCTCCCAGAAGAGAACATGTATTTATACACTACATGTCACTTTTTAAACTGTAGTTTAGAATTTACTTAACACCTTAATAAAAATCATGAAGAAAATGAAAGATTTTAATAGATGCCAAGTTAAACAAATGTAAAGAAAGGCCTAGGGTTTGTTTGGTTGTTGTTTTTTTTTTTCCTTGCTTCTTTTAAGCATTTCAGTCATGAAAAAATAATCACAGTTTAATTTTGCTTTAACTGACAGAAGTAAATTAGATTCAGTATTTGTGCTGGTCTTCACAGAGTAGAAACACTTTATCTGAAGTGAAAACAGCAGTTTTTATAATGGTAAGAATGCTTTTAAAGTAAATTATTTTAATATAATTCGTATAAATCCAAATGCAATTAGACTTTTATAAGGATAGTCAATAGGCAATATTGACTACTAAATAAAGACAAGATATGACCTGCTGTAGCTACCTAGGAACATGAACAAATGTTATATAAATACTGACTTAGCTTTATCCATCCATTAGCTTTGCCTTTACCATCATTCAACAGAAAGGAAGGAAAATTATTTTGCTATATCTAAAGGTAAAACACTTTCTGAATAGAGACCAACCTCCATACTACCTTTTTAGTGTACTCTGTAACTCATGATAGTTATTATGTGTGTGACCATGTTACAGTACTAAATCCAGTAAAAGCCAAACTGTATGAATTAAGGGGGAAAAAGGAACATTTCTATGATTTTCCAGGAGTCTACCAACTTGTTTACACATGAGATTCTTTTGCTGCCTTTATTGTGATCTCCTTCTCTGATCATGTCGAGAGTTATAAATATTAACAGTTACAGTAATACAGCAATTCTCACTTCTGTACTGGTAATACTTGTAATGAACATAAGGAAGATATACCTCACTTTTGTTCCATTTACCTTTACACCCCTTGGGGATGAAATACTAGGACAAGGAATGTTTCAGTGCATAAGAAATAACTTTAACTTTTGATGCCTTTACAAGAATATTTTCATATTACTCTACATATTACTCTACAATATTACTCTGCTTTAATTTGATTCACCTGAAGGGTTTGCCTGCCTATCTGATAATACACTATTTGCATCATGTTTGTACCACTTCATACTTTTGGTATTACATATTCCAGTCACAGGTCCACACTGCAACAGCCTCCCCAGGGAAGTGGTCACTGCACCAGCCTGACAGAAGCATTTGGACAATGCTCTCAGGCACGTGGTGTGACTCTTGGGGATAGTCCAGTGCAGGGCCAGGAGCTGGACTCAATGACCCTTATGTGTCCCTTCCAGCTCAGTATATGTTATGATTCTGTGATGTTGTGATTGTAGTGGGAACTTTAGCATCCAGCTCACATATAAGCATTTTCGAACTAGAGTGGAATCCCATGCTGAATGTTGAAAATATAATTTAGCTGTCCATATGCAGACAGCTGCATTTGAATTGTCCTAGTGTCCTAGTGTACCTTCAGCTGTCATCCAGACATACCTTGAGAGCATTACCTAGGCATCACATCTGCCAGCCCTCTTCAAAAACTTTGGACACCCCACAAAATTAGAGAAGCTGTTAGATACCTACATGTGGCAAATAAATGAAGCCCAAGCATGGAATTAGCATGCTGTATTTGTAAAGCATGCACATATTTACATTTATTCTCTCCATATATGTGACCTTATGGGAAGATATAAAAGATGATCATAGCTAAAACAAGCTGAGTAGTGTTATTGCAGATCTTATTTAGGTTTTGAGTGTTGGAAAACTACAGCTCTGGATAGTTACCAAAAGGCAAGTCAAAGCTCTCGGATAGATCATGCATCTGAAATAGGATAGACTGCAGGAGGAATAACTTTTGTTAACTGTCACAACTATTTTGAGCTGTGCCCCACTCATCAGCCCAGACACTCAGAAAACATATGAATGTGGTAATTTTAATATTCAGCTGTCCTACTCCTTGGCAATTTTTATTCCCACTGTATCTGCCAACTTGAAGCAGCAGAGGCACCATTCCATTGCAGTTTGTAAGTGAATGTATAAAAACTGGCACCAATTTTGTGATATCTGATAGGATAGAATCAAACTGCTACAGTTCAGAAGTTGTTAGATGAATTCCTGAAGGAATTTAATACTGTGCGAGAAGAAGCTACTAAATAAATGGGAAAACAAGTGGGAAAAGGGCAACCATAAACATTCTGTAGAAAGTTATGCTCACTGCTATGTCAGAGCCCAAAGCTTCATTGCATTAATCTGGCTGTAGCCATTTGCTAACTAAAGCAACTAAATTTCAGCAGAATAAAGAGTTCATTGATTATAGAGCTTGATGGTTGGCCCACAAAAAATGGCAGCTGCATGGTCTTTAGAAAGGAAATGTCATAGCACAATATGGCACATTATTATTGTTATGAAATTATCAACTTACCACCACAGGCAGCCCCACATAAAAAAAGCCAGTTGCAAATAAGATACATAATGAAAGAGGGGGAGACGGAAAGTTGGGAGAGCTGAACCCTTAGTATTTTTTTTAATAAAACCATGCATGAATAAACAATTCAGAAGGGATTATTTTGTGGAAGGGAAGATGACAATGGTAACTGGGCATATAATTAGGTCAGCAGATAAAACATTCCTAGTTGCTAATGAATGAAAGTCAGTACTTTGTGCATTTCTATGTAAAATGACATGGTACCCAAATTTCTTATTTACAGAAGAAAAACATTCCTATAATTACATAAAAAATTATCATGCCCTCACTGTTCATGTTGTTGCTAAAGGCTGAATGGTCAAGCACCTGAGTAATCACAAGGGCATTCATACTTTCAGTATTCAATTCTAAACTGAATGTCTTCATTCCTGACATGGAAAATAATTAAATTCTAATGCTTCAGTTTATTTCTTTGCCCAGTAAAAATGCATCCTGTTTCACAACAGTGTTTGCAAATTGCTGTGCAGGCCCATGATAATTCCCCTTAAATGAACAAAGAATATTATTCTTACCTAAAAAAAGACTTTTTCCAAAGCAAAAATGAGATTTATGAGTCTGCCTCAGGACACTCTGAGTTTCTTCAGTTAAACTGAAGAACTCAGCCTTTTTATCATTGTGTTTTACATGCATACCAAGGACTTTTCAAAAAGAAGAAATGATCTCTGAAAATAGGAGTAATAATCCAAAAAAATTTGAGGGATTTTTTTTTTTTAAATTTTCCTCTCTCAAATATTTATTTCATTGATTTTAGACTGTAATTTTATAATATTTTCAGGCCATGTGCTGGTGCAACATCATCCCTGCCCTTCCTTTGTTCCTACAATTTGTTATTTAAGTACTGTAAATTACGTAATTAAACTTGGCATTACCAAAAAAGTAGTTAGCAAGAAGTAATTAATATTTATTTAGACAATAATCACATTATTTTTTAATTATTAAACAGACTTTGTTTTGAAACTAATTAATTTTGAAACTGTGTAATTTGTGCTACTTCATTTCTTCCACTCATATTTCACATGTTTTAAAGGGAAGAGAAAGTAAATTTTTCAGCATTTCCACGTGACAACATCACAGAACAATTTTTTTTAAACTGGAAAAATTAATATATTTGCATATTGACTCAAAGCTCTCCTGATGTTTGAGGGGAGAAATGTAAGGGCTCTCACTGCTTTATCAGATTACATTCAGTAGTTTTGTAAAAAGCTATGAAAATCATTGTTATACAGGGAACCTGTGACAAATGTATTTTTATACATAGGTGGTGGGTTCTTTCCTTCCATAGTGAGATGGGGTAGAGAATTGAAAGAGTAAAAGTGAGTAAAGTCATGGACTGAGATAAGCTGCATTCACAAGCAAAGAAAATCAAGGCATTTATTCAGTACCTCCCATAAGCAAGCAGCTTTTTAGCCATTCCCAGAAAAGAAGGGCTCCATCATGCCTTAGCAGTTACTGGGGAAAATGAACACTACCACAGAGAACACCCTTCCTGTTCCTTCCTTCTTCTTCACCTAGTTTTATATTCTGACCATGATACCAGATAGTCTGGGATATCCCTTTGTTCAGCTGGGGATCAGCTTTCCTGGCTGTGTCCCCTGCAAAGTCCTCGTGCACCCCCAGCCTTGTCACTTGTGGGTTGGGGTGAGGAACAGAAAAGGTCTTGGCTCTGTGTAATGGATGCTCAGCAATAACTAAAACAATCCTGTGTTATCAACACTGTTTCCTGAACAATTCCAAAACATAGCCCATACTGGCTACTGTGAAGCAAATTAAATCTACCCCAGCCAAAAAAAGCTTTTAGTTTTAGGTAAGTGCACATACTTTACTACACTCATGTTGCATATTTATCCTGAAATACTCTGGATATTGTACATGATAAGGTGAGACAGAATGGGCCCACAATCAATGTATGATGAAAGTGTTATCTTTGAACTGTTGATGTGCCTGTGATTAGATGGAGTCCATTAGAATATTCAAACACATCTCTCAGGGGAATTACAAGGTTACTGATATAACAGCCTTGAAACCCAGGCTCATTCCCTTGATGTTTTTAGATCTTTTGTTAATAAACTGAAAACTTGAAAACATTATTGTTAATTAAGATCTGAAGAAAGACTCATGACAGCAAGAAAAAGGATACCTTTTTTGATGCTTTCTTTTATGGAGTGACTGTGCTGACTGGCAAGACCAGATGCTGTATATTAAGCATGTACCAGACTAAATCAACAATTCTCTTTGTTTTGGAACCTTTTATTCCCTTAGCTCTTTTGATACTACTTGTTAAATGCTTCCTTACATGAATATTTCTCAAATAAATACACCTTTCAAGCCTTCTTTTCTGTCATGCTCCCTAGGATATTTTTTTCTTATAGGGAATATCTTTAGATTAATTCTCTGTTATCCATCTCCTCTTGATATGACATCAATGTTTTCATTATTTACTCCTTTTATTTTGACAGTTTTTACTGTCCCTGGCAATGTGTGAGGACTGCAGACAATAGAAATTAGGATTCTGAACACATATTTCCCTGGGCTTGATTTAGTATCTCAAATTCCCTCTTTATTTGCCAAGAAGGAATATGTTCTTTATTTTGGCTTATTAATTACCAGGTCTTCCTAAACTTACAGTTGCTTCTTAACTGAAAGATAGTATTCAATGAAAAGAAAAAAAAAAAAAAAAAAACAGACAAGAAAAATGGACTTTGCTATAACAGGCATTGTTTAATTTGTCTCTCTGGGGCTGCCTACAAATTCTCCTTATTCTTAGTTGTAGAAACTGCTATCCTGGAAACAAGCTAGCAAAAAAAGGAAATCTGATTTCTTGCTGTTTAGATTTTTACACAAAATATGAGGCTCAAGTTTAAAAGCATCTGCCTTTACTTGATTAAGTTGCTGTTAAGTTGGTGGCTCTATCTAATTCTCTTTGTACTGATGGCTTCATGATTTTGATAATACTAAGGACATACCTTAAGGACTATAGATATAGCTTTTCTATTGGATGGCAACTGAGAACAAAGCTGAAGATGAGCACAATAATTTAATTCATAAATTAAAATGATCAGTTGATCATTTACTATAAGCAAATTGCAGTGTTTGTGCTTGTATCAAAGAAAGTAAATAAAAAAGCCTTGAGACCCCAAGAAAGCAGTCAAGTGTTTAATCGGCCCTTTTGGGTAAAGTCAGTATTGGTCAGACCTGAGCCCAAAAGATTTTAACTCAGCTTAATATGAAACATACTGTACACAGTATGTATGACACATTATGCTTCTTCTTCAAAATTGTTTTGCTTCTGAATGTGAGTGCTCCAGCAATTTACTGATGATCTCTGGAATAAACTCATATCCTTGTTCAACTTAATAGTATATAGGAATATAATCTTAGTCAGAAAGACTTTAATTTTTTAATGCCTGCCAGGACAGAATATTGCAAACAATTTGAAACACCCCAGAAATGTTACCCAAATCTGTGAGTACCAGAATATTCTTAAAGTTTGAACCTGAAGCTGATGAAATGAAGCCCTGTTACTATTAGAGAAGATTCTCTTAATCTTAATGGTACAAAATAACTCCACATTTTAATGAAGTAGTTTAGAACAAAAGTCAAGATGGATTAATGAAATGAAATTAAATTATTCTTTTATTTTCTTAGTCTAATAATAAAGTTTATAATGAGAATTTTTTTCCAACAGGTTATATAAATTGCTGGTTTTGCTTCAGACAAAGTGAAATATAAAGAAAGAAAACATTTTTTAACGTTAGTAAATAAGCCGATACCTTCAAAGTACTGTTGATAAAATGTTTAAGGCTTTAAGGTTAAAAACTAAAGTTAAATTTATTCATGGTAAAACTGATAAACAGGAACAACAGAGGGAGGATAGAAAATAGTGAGGAGCGTTCAAAGGAACATCAAGAACAAAGCAGGAGGAGGATGAGCTCTCCATGTCAGAGCAGATATCCACACCACAGGGCATGGAGAACGCAATGCCAGATCAGGGTTCCATTCTCTAAAAGAATTGCAACCCATGGAGAGCCCTCATTGGAGTAGATAGAGAGTTTTTTCCCCTGAATACACTGCAGCTAGTGTAGAGTGACAACACTGGAGCAGGTGAAAGGTTTGAGAGAAAAGCAGCAACAGAGAAGGAGAAATGGCTGGGTACTATCCAAGCCCTTAACCATGCTGGTCAGTTTGGAATAGGGGAGTCTGGAGCTAAGGAATGAAGCTAAATTCTGAAGAGCCAATAGGGAAGATGTTGTTTTAATGTCCCTGTTTTTCACTAACTGGATCTATTTTAATTGTCAGTAAATTAGATTATCCCCCCCATGTTTAGCCTCTTTTGACCACAGCAGTAAAAAACAAGGGGTCTCACTGTCTTTACTTAGAGACATGAGTTTTCACATCCTGTTTTCTCCCACTGAGGAGGAAAAAAAGATGGCAGCAGGATGCCAGCTTGGCCTTTACACTAGCCCACTATGGATACCTAAGTCAGATGATGAACTATATGTATTTTCTATAATGTATCCAGTCAACTCAATGTTGGTCATTTTAATTAAGTCTTTTAACAATGAAGTAATTAATTTTTTTCCAATCTCTTGACATCAATTTTCAAGACTAGATCTTAATATATTCACTGAATTTCAGAACCACAGAATGGTCGAAAGTGTCTGCTGAATGTTTTAGTTCAACCTCCCTGCTCAAACAGGGTCATTTACAGCCAGTTATCCAGAATCTTGTACAGATAATTTTTGAGTAATTTAATGGATGGAGACCCCAAAACTTCTCTGAACATGCTCTGTTAGTGCTGCGTCACCCTCACACTGAAAAATGGCTTTGTTGTTCAGATAGAGCCTCCTGTGATTCATTGTGTGCCCATTGCCTCTGCTCCTGTCACTAGTGACCACTGAAAAGAGCCTGGCCACATGTTCTTTGTACCTTCATTTCAGGTGTATTTTGATGAGATCCCCCGCAAGACTTCTTGTCTCTAGGCCGAGCAGCCTCAGCATTTTGTCATTAGAGATCTGCTCCAGACCCTTCATAATTTTCATGGTCCTTTCCTGGAATGTCCCCTCTCTGTCTATGTCTCTCTTGAGCCCAAAGCTGGACACAATCTATTCGGTTTTGCATCACTAGTGCTAAGTAGAAGAATCATGTCCCTCAATCTCCTGGCAATATTCCTAATGCATCCCAGAATACCATTTGTCTTCTCTGCCACAAGGGCACATTAGTGGTTCATGTTCAAGTCAGTGTCGGCCAGGACCCCTAGGTCATTTTCTGGAAGGCTGCTTTCCAGCCATGTATTGGTATATAAAAGAATATATGGATTCCAGATAGATCAAGGAAATTAGCTAATGGAGGAAAATCCATCTTTGCAAGTAGTTAAAACATTTTAACTAGTTCAGTTATCAGGGAAAAAAAAAAAAAATCCTTTACCTGGATGGAAAATACCTCAACATGTATACCTTCAGAAATGGACAACAGAAAACAGAAACTGGATTCCTTTGAGGACTATGATAAAACCTCTATTCTATTAAGCTTCTGAATATTCTTACACAAAAATATTTATATAAAGTGTATGATGATCTCTACATTTCATTGAATGGTAACATAAGGTACAGAAGATTACATAATAGATTGTGCCAACATCCATCTGTCTTGACATGCCCAATATTCTTTTGTTTTATTAAGTCAAACTCATCCAGGAGTATAAATATAGTATCATACAAACATTAAATATATGATGGCAAATTTAAAGATCTGTACTTGAGTATTAACCCTTTTTTGTCTGTGTGCATTAATCATAGAATCATAGAATGGTTTGGGCTGGAAGGGTGTTGTAGGTTTACAAGGAAATCAGTTTTATTGGGAAGTTACAGCCAAACCAGTCAGGGGTCAGATTTGAATATTGAATCTGGTGTAACCACTGAAGATATGGATATGCCTCTGAGAACACAGAAGGAGGTTAAAAGCAGAGAACTCCCAGGGGAGCTCTCTCTTTTGCTCTGGTCAGTGAAGAGTTCAGACCTTCACGCCCAGGCACGGGCTGGGTGGGGGAGGGGAAGCCATGCGGCCTAGGCCAGGAGCCCTGGACAGAGAAGGGGTGTGAAGGAAATTGAACCGGGTTGACCCCTGCAGGACAGAAGGGTGGAGAAACACTGAGATGTCTTTTGTTTCCCCCCCAGATGGGGGAGGGGGGAGAGAGAGAAAGAGAGAGAGAGAGAGAGAGAGAGAGAGAGAGAGAGAGAGAGAGAGAGAGAGAGAGAGAGAGAGAGAGCCTGTGCCACCTGGAAATTTGATATAATGCGTTGGCAACGCCAGCAGAGGAGAAAGAGAAGGGGAGGGGGAAGGTGCCCAGCCATGAGAGGCCTTCTGTCCTGAGGGCAACAGATGCCGAGACTTTAACCTCTTATTGTACAAGAAAGCTCTGCGAAACAGTAGTCCTCCTTGATCTGAAAGAGGAGAAAGCCCTGGGGTCTGAGATGCAGATGATGGGAAAGAATCCTAGGTGGGAAGAGATGATGGAGTGGCTTTTGGCTGGACTTCTTCTTGTGTAGCCATAGACTGAACCACTTTTCCTGTAAAACAGAGACTGCATTTAGGGGGATGCAGTGGTTTGAGCCAAAGAGAGTGACCTGCTGCAATGTAGGAGTGAAGTGGATAGAGAAAGATGAGGAGGGTGTGATGGTGCTCTCTGTCTTCAGAGAAGAAGATCTCTGTTCTCAAGACCCTTAGCCCCAGAAGAGGAGAAAATGGGGGGGACTGATATCCCAAAATGAGAAACTGTTATTTTCTTTGGTACTTGGCAAAGCATCCTTAAAGGAACCCTATGAGCAGTTCTGGTCTATGCACAATGGTGAGAACACTGTACTTGGGAGGAGGATGTCACGATAGCATATTTTGTCCAGGTGGTGCCGTGTGTGACATGGAAATGTAAGAGGTTTCAACTGTGTTTCCTGTGGAAGATACAGTACAAGAGAGACTCCTCTCTCCCTTGATGAACTGAGACTTGATTATCTGAGGGGTGGTAACTTGATTGAGAATCCAAAGTTTTGTCTCACTGTGTTTTGGCGGAAATTGGGTGGGAGGAGGAGGAATGTTTTAGAAGGCTTTTACTCTGAATCTTGTGTGTTTCTTTTATTATAGTGTAGGTTAATAAAGGTTTTTCTTTATTTTTAAGCTTAAGCCTGCTCTGCTCTGTCTCTGGTCACATCTCACAGTAGCCATTTGAGAAAAATATATTTTCATGGGTGCACTGGCACTGTGTCAGCACCAACCCATGACAAAGGGGCCTTCCAAGAGATCACCTAGTTGCAACAGCCCAGCCATGGACAGGGAACCCTCTACTAAACTGGGTTGCTCAGGGCCCCATCCAACCCGGCCTTCAACACTCCCAGGGATGGAACATTATTCAAAATGCAGCATGAGGTCTTCCTATACAAACACTCTTTGATCTAAAATCAGTTTGTTTGTTTTTTTTTCATGACCTAGTTTATAGACATTTAGTCTGTACCTCATAAATATCAATATTAAAACATTCACCACTTCTCAGTTTGCAGTACTTCCTGATTCATATTTATTTTCTATGAATTAGTTAATCTTATTCTTAAAAGTTACCCTACTGACAGAAAAGAAAGCTCATATTTTTCATAAATTAAGACACTGAGATCACAGATGAACCATCCAAAGAACCAATGTGTTATTGTCAGCACTTTGTTAAAATTATCACGAGAGACTGGGGAAGAAAGAATTTTCTTCCACTTGAAACTAGCAGAGTTGTTAGGATTTTTGTGCCTTTATCTGTAGTGTGAAGAAATGTTTCTTCCATGGATCATCTGGGCATATTTCACTCTTTTTGAGGGATTTAAAGCACTGCTTGAGCTTTTGATCTCTTCAGAAAGCTTTTGTGCTGGTTTGTTGGTCTGTCCTGTGAACTACAATATACTTGTAGGATTCTGGGATGACTAGTTCAATGTTTAATGTCTATGTGTTCACAACTGCAGGAGACATATTCAGTGATCAAATTACCATTCTTATTTTCTTATTTCCTTCAGTATGAATGATGATATAACCCTTTTAAATATGCAAAATTTAATTATGTTAAAGCAGTACAATTTTGGCATTAAAAAGTGTTCAGTTTCATAATCTTTATCTGGAGGCGGGATGGATATATTCATGCAAACCTAAGGTTTATTTTATGGATTTATAGTTGAGTACAGATTTGACAAACACAATTAGGACAAAATTCCTCAAATTAAGCACCCTGAAAACAAGAAAAGTGTGGAAAATTTGGCAGTAGTTCAGAATTACATGGGCATTATATGTCATGACGTTACTTCAAAGACAGGCTTAAGAATCTGGTCCTTGTACTACATTATGGAGTTTGTTATAATACCTAAATGCATGCTCTCTAGCTAAACTAATTGGAAAAATATGTATTTCAAACTATCATTCACAAAAACACTCTATGAATAGGAATTTTCAAAAAGTGCATTTTAGAATAATTTTTTTCAGCTATACAGAAGAATGATTTCAGAGGAAGAAAGACATCAAAGCTAGTTATTCTTGTGCAATTGATTGTTAATCTGGATACTATGATTCTCTTGATGGAATTCCTCTATTACAGAGGAGATACAGAAAAATTGCATATATTTATCTCACAAGTCAAATAAACCTTTTAAATTTTGCTTACACAACCTATGTACAGTACTTCATATTGTTTAAAAATGAGAAAAGCTTATTTTTTATGGGCTATCTCAATATAACATATACATTGTTTTAATCTCTAAAAAGTTTCAGGAAGAAAAAAAGATTTCACCAGGAGAAAAATATTGTTTGAGGTTCCAATTTTAGTATCAATTTCAGAAAATGACTCCCTAGAAACAAAGATAAACAGAGATATAAATCTCTTTGTGAATAGAAGTTGATGGCTATAGTCTTTTCTACAGAACTGAAGTTGTGGACTCTGTCATGAAGAAATATGTCTATAATAAATTTGGAATCTTTGCTTCATTCCATGTCTTACCATGTCAGAAAATATGAAGCAAACACCTTATGTGCGCAAGGCTTTATACAATTACCCTTATTTTACAGAATTAACTGAGGAAGACAGTATGAAATTCTATAATATTGGAATAATTTATACTGTTCTGACAGCAGAACAGACAAAGGGCCTGGACTCCTGAGTTCAGTTCAGCTTGCTGCTTTACTAGAGGGAAAGAGAATCTGATTGGATATTCATTCAAGTCAGTGCTACGTCTTCCATGCACTAGCAGATATTTTAAGTTAAGTCACAGAGTGAGTGATTTATCTAATAAGTGTTTAAAAATAAAAACCAATAAGTGAAGAACTTTCATCAACATCTAAGTTTGGGAAAAAAACTCCAACCCAGTACCAAAGAGGGAAGTGGTAAAAGTTTAGCTATCATATTAAAGGACAAACAAAGATACTAGAAACAGAAAAATATTAAAACTTTCAAATAAATTTCAATAATTCAATGCTGTTAACATTAACAGTCAATAAAATTTAACACTGGGAGTACAGAACAATCAATTTCTTTGTGCTGTTCAGGTGAAAGAACCAAACTTCTGCTGAAAAGAATATATGCCTTTGTGATAGTATCAGAACTGCTAAATCATTAGGTTGATCTGTGCCATTTTAAGAGTGAAAATGAAGGCATATATTTTGCAACCATTTGGTATTTTATTCTTGCTTGTGGAAAATACCAAAAGAGAGAAAATGTAACTGTGTGCCACAATCCAAGCTGAATAGGGAATACTGAATGTTTGATTTTGGGTTGATGTTTGAATATGCTGGGTTATATTTGTTATTTGTGGTTACAGATATGAAGCAATCTGAAGTAGTCAGCATTCTTGGCAGCTGTGCTCTAGCTTGTTTGAAGGAAGGTAGTACATAGAAAACCATAGCCACTAAATATTATCCCCAGTGCTGTAGCTGGTGTATTTTCAGATAATGATACCAATGCACAATAAAATCTTTTTACTGTGAGGATGCTGATTTGAAAAGATAAAACTTTTTACATGTGGATGAAAGTCGTTAAAGATTTAATTTACAATTTTACTATACTTCTACATCCATTTATTAATTTGGAATGCTTACTTTCTAAATAAATTATTAGTACCAATATAGAAGAATGAGATATCTTTTTTAAAGTTCCCTTTCTGGTATTTTTTGTTTTCTTAAAATTTTGGCAGTAAATTAAAATAATAAAATATAAATAAAGCACATTCTATAATATTGGAATAATTCAACCATCTATTTTCTTTTACATTTGACTATTGCAAATAGAAAAAGTCCAAAGGGAAATTTTGAATATTTTGTGTCCCATAAAAGTATATGATATGCTATATTCTATTATTTTGCTAATTGAACACTACCACCTGTTGGGAGAAATTAATGCTATAATAATACTGTTACTCACAGGTTACCAAAGACAGAAATTTGCTTGTCATTCAAGGCAAACACAAATTTAAATTTTCATTTGCTTAGATTGGAGTCCTTGATTGATGCTGAAGCAGAATGATGGCATGTGCTGAAGTGTTTGACCTGCAGTGTGCTCTCTGCAAGCCCATCCTATGGTGTTAAATATACTTATTCTGGTCTCATTGTAAGACATTGGTTTTGCCTTTGATGAAGTTCATGAAATTCCTATTATCTCACCAGCAATGAAGATTCCACTGGAATGGGTTGCCAGCATTCTCTTTCACACCGCCACTTAAAGGTTTCCATATGCCGGGAAGAGAACATGCAACAAGAAATTACTCAAAAATCCAAGCAGATGAATTAGCTGTATGAAGTCAAAACATCAAAGTAGTAATTGCGTTTTAGTAGTAACTGCATTTTAAAAACTAATGACCTCACAGGTTTGAAAATTTGTCTGAATTTCCCCAGACTTCTTTATAAAACCAAAACAAAAGAAGGAACTACATTCTAATAAGATATTTAGCACAAAAGCTTAATTTTAAATTTATATAATTATTTTAACTTCAGTGAGGCTAATGCATGCTTAAAATTTGGTATGTATTAAGAGTCTTGAAGAACTAAAAATGTGAACAATGACAGAAGTTCAGACAAGACTATTTATGGACATATTTTTCCAAAACTTTTAGAGGCTGATATCTTAATCATTGATACATTTTTTTCTTATGCTTATAATCCTAGTTTTAGTATGGTAAACCATTGAGTTATTAAACATCTTTATTGCCAATAAATATATGTAAGAAATCAACATTTCTATGTTTAAAAGATCTTGGAACACATAATTTCTCCAGCAATACATTTCAAACAAATGAAGTGTGCATGGGTCACCTATGGTTTCACATTGTAACTTAAATGAAAATGGAACAGAGGAAAATATAAGTTTTAGTGTATTTAGTAGTTTGTGTCTGACAAATTTAAAATCTTTTTCTAATGACTAGATATGACTAGTGTAATATATCTCAGCTGCACTTCAGATACAGTACAGTTCAGAAATTACAGTTCCCTTGAGAAGCAAGGATAAGTATAATTAACAGAAACTAAGAGATGACAATAATTTACAAATGCTTGTTCTCATAGGAAAAAGCATGTTCTTTCCCTGTGGAGCAGCTTTTTAACTTAATATTTTCATTGACTCACTTTGCAAAAAATCTGCAATTGTGTAATGAAGTTCAGAAATTGCAGAAAACTGGGGAATAATATTACTTTCAGGAAGGAAATTGTATCATACTCAGTCAAGGAAATCAGACTGAAATCTATAACATGGCTCCTAACACTGTGGTTTAAATGAGTGGACGATTGACACATTGAACTACTGTGGTGGGTTTCCTTGGCTGGATGCCAGGTACCCACCAAGTTTCTCTATCAATCCCCAACAAAAAAAAAAAAAAAAAAAAAAAAAAAACCAACCAAACAAACAAACAAACAAAAAAACCCACAAAAAAAACAACAACAAAAAAAACCCAAAACTACAAAAAACCAAACCAAATAAAAAAAACCACCAAACCAAACAACAACAAAAAAATTTCTTGGCATGTTATCAGTTACTCATGCCCTGACTACACTGTTGTCACAAATAATGCAAATAACATTAGGATGCTACTAAATGCAAGAAAAGCAGAAGTACCATGCCATTCTACAAGTCTGTGATAATACTGAAACAGAAAAAAGTTTTTAAAAATCTATTCAAGTATAGCAAACAATCAGGTAAAGTTCAATTCTAAACAGGTCTGAAGACTGTTAGGAGAGCCGTCTAAAATAAACCTGGACTGTTTGGCTCAGAAAAGGGAAAGAATCAAACTTCCCAGATGACTGTCCCTAAATCATTAAGGAAACAAATTCCAAAGAAGAAAAGATATTTAAGATGATGGACAGATGCTATCATGAGGGAAATGCCTATAACATAAGCATTAATTAGTTCAGCTTGAAAAATAGAGCTTATTAGGATAAGACTTTTTATAATAAGAATGATCTGGGAACAATCTTCTACAAAGCTAGTGTTTCTGTCTTTCCAATAGATTTGCCATAGCCAGGGACCAGTATACATGACCTCAAAGACCACTTTAATTTTCATGTTCCTATGAAAGATATCACAATTTCTTTGATGTAGTGCTACTGTATCTGTTGTTTTCTAGCTTTTCGCAGGGCACAGTTCAATTTCAGCACATCCCACTGTGATGTTGAAAAGTCAATTGTTATTATTTTCTTGTGTTTCTTTGAAGATATTCCCTACTGCAATATTGTTTTGTTACATATTATTGTGCCAGTAATATTTGAAAATTTTGATATTGTTTAAAAACAACTTCATTATTGCTTGTGATGATTTGATTTTTTAAAGTGTCTGATGCCCATTGTGATTTGGTAAACAAGACATTTTAAAAAAGTAATTTTTAAGTGAAAATAGAAAGCTGAGATGAGCCTAATTAACCTAACAGTGTAGTGACCAAATTATACAGAGAAAAAAAAAAAATCAGACACAAAACATACAGTACAGAAATTAGTGACATGTTTTTTTCTCATGAAATAATTAAAAATTTGTTGTCAGAACATAGATGATTTTTCTGAGTCTTACAATTTTAAGAGCAAATTTTTTTTTGTGTAGTAGATGTTACTTACTAATTTAGAATTGTTTCACAAAATTAAATATGTCTTGAACCCAATAATTCTTAATTGTATTCTTTCCTGAAAACATGACTAGATTTACTATCTTTAGGAGTATAATCTGTGATTGTAAGTAATTTTGTTTTCTCAAAAGCACCATAGTTCAATATGTCAGGCTTTCTCAATGTCATGGTTTGACACTGGCACGATGCCAGTGCCCCCCATGAAAATGCTATCTCTCAACTGAATGCTGTGAAATGCGATCGAGAACAGAGCAAAGGAGGCCCAAGCATAATAACAAGAAAAAACTTTATTAAACTACTACCACTATGCTACTATAAAAGAGGGGGAAAAAAAAAGAAACACACACAATTCAAAATGAAAACCTTCCAAAGCATTCCTCCTCCCACCACCCAACTCCAACAAACCACAGTGAGACACAATCTGGACCCCAATCAGGTTTCCACCCTCCAGATAATCAACACCCAGTCCATCTGCAGGGAGAGAGGAGTCTCTCCTGTGCCACAAACCCCCCAAGAAACACAGCTGCCACATCCTGTGCTTCCATGTCACCACATGGCACCGCCCAGAGAAAAAAGTTTGCCAGTGGTGACCCTCTCCTTTCCATGCACAGTGCTCTCACCACCAATGCATGGATGGACAGACTGCTTTTTAGGATTTTTCCTTTCAAGGATGCCCTGCCAAGAGGGGAAAAAACAACAGTTCAGTTTTTCATTTTTGGGACCAACAGTCCCCCCCCATTTTCCCCTGGGGCCGAGGGTCCAAGAACAGATATCTTCTTCTCTTCTTCCTCTGCGAAGACAGGGGGCACCACCACAAATCTCTTTAACTTTTCTCTGTTCGCTCCACTTCTGTCTTTTCCCAGCTGAAGCATGGTCTCTTTGGCACACCGGCATCCTTCTAAAATACAGTCTCTCTTGGAGGAGAAGATCAGTTCAGTCTGTGGCTACCAAGAAAAAGTCCAGCCAAAAGCCACTCCATCATCTCCTCCCACCTAGAATTTCTCCTTCCAACATCCCAGATCCCAAGCTGTCTCTCTTCCTCTCTTTTCAAACCAAGGAGGAGAAAAATTTCACAAAGCTTTCATTTCTCAGGAAGGGTTAAAAGTCCCAACTCCCAGAGATGGCTTGCTGCCCAGGCTCCAGCTCCCACAGGCGGCTGGGCACCTTGCGGCCCCCTCGCTCTTCTCCTTCCCCGCGGTGAACTGCTGGCAAAACCACCACTGTCTCTTTTTCTCTCTTGGGAGAGAGAGACTCTGGAGGGGAACAGAGACATCCCAGATTTCTCTACCCTTCCATCTGCAGGGGGCCAGGCCCGGTTCCAGTCCCTCCACCCTTGGGCCTACCTCTGAAGGTCACATGGCTCTCCCGTCCCCCACCCAGCTCGTGGCCGGGCAGGGGAGAGTCCTGCACTGACCGCTGACCGGAACCCAAGAGAGCACGTTCTCCTGGGAATTCTGTTTTTAACCCCTCTGTGTTCTCAGAGGCATGTCCACCTTCAATTGGTCAATGTCCAAATTGACCTCTTCCTTCCGGAAAAATTATTTTTCTGTGTCAAACCACGACACTCAAGATAATTAAAGTACTGTATTTGTTGTAGTTATACATAAATACAAGTAACTCAGTAACATTGAGAGTGGGACTGACTTTAACATTATGTAGAATTTACTTCTGAAGTTTACTTGTGATGATTCCTTTACCAAACACCCCACACATTCAATGAAAGATTTGACAGCAGATTTAACAATTTTTTAGTCAGATCCAGAATGCCTTCTTTTATACACAATCATATCTGATCTCATAACCATATTACACAAAGTCTTTTTTTGATAACTAAACGGGTCTTTTTTTTTTCTTACAAGGGTTCTTTTTTTTCTTTTCATTTTCCAAGTTTAATTTCAAAGTAGTAGTTTAACACTTATTTGGATTCAAAACTGAAGCTGTTGTCTAGCCCACAATGGTGCAAAAGTGATTTCAGAGTAACAGAATGTTTCTTAAGCCTTGACTAATTTTGTATTTGTATTTCCATTCATACTGAATTGCAAACATAAACACAGCTAGAAAACAAATCATCTCTCAAGAAAAATAATAATAAGGTACCTGATGCTTCACTGTTAAGATGAAACAAGCTTAAACTGTTTCTAGTGTTAATGCATACTACCCTATGCAATAAACATTTGTAACAGTGAAAGAATCACTTGTTTTCAGTGAAATTATTAACAAGTCAATGCCTTCAGAAAGGCTTGGGATTATGGCATGATACATTTGCTGCATTTAGTATGTCCCCTACATATTTCACTAAACTTGAAGACAAGATGAAAAATACAGTTTTTGCAGTAATCCTGTTTTTGTGTAACTGGTTCTGCCTTACTGTACTTCAATTTTTATTTGATGTATTCACTATTTTCATTACTGATTCAAGGATGCATTACAGAAATACTGTCTTTTGTAGGCCTGAAGGACTTTTCTATAGATGTCAAATTTATTAACATAACAATAGTTATTCAAAAAATAGTATTTCATCCTAATATATTTACTTTGAAATAGATTACAAATGCAGATATTAAAGTTTTCCAAATCTAGGCAGGTTACAATTTAATCTGGTTGATCTTTATCTGCAATCTAGGGATTCCACCATAAAAAAAAGCATTTGAGTAAGTTCACAGTGCGCTGAGAACAACTCTTAGATAGGGTTTATGTTCATAGCCATGGTCTTAAAATGTTTCAGCTGGACTTACAAACTTCAGAAATAGGTTGTGACAGGCTGACCTTGACTGGATGCCTGACCACTGTTTAGCTGTTCTCTCTGCAACTAGACAGGAGAAAAGAGAACGAAAACCCTCCTGGGATTAGGTAAAAACAAGGACATTATGTACCAAGTTCCATCATGGGCAAAATTCGCATTACTTGGGGAACATAATGTTAATTCAAATAGAGTAAAGGGGTGATAAATGAAGACAAAATTAAAATCACCTTTTCCTGTCCTCCCTTCTTCCCAGCTTCAGCTTCAGTTCTTCACTCCACAATCCTCTGCCTCCTCACTCTAGGCAGGTCAGGAGTTGTGGTCAGTCCATAACATTTGATTTTTATTGCTCTGTCCTCCTCACACTTTTCCCTAGTCCTACAAAGGATGTCTCTACAGGCTCTAGTCCTCTAGCCCTACTTCTTTAAGGGCACTTCCTGAGCCAACATTCTTCAGCAAACAGCCATCCATTCCAGCAAGTGGAATGAAGGACCCCACGGTCCTCCACAGGCTGCAGGGAAATCTGCTCTGGTGCCTGGATCATCTCCTTTCCTCCTTCTTCTGTGGCATTGACGTTCTCGGCATTGTTTCTCTTTCTCCTACCTTCACACTGCTTATGTGGATAATCCCCTTTCTCTAATACATTTTCTCAGAGGTCCTCTCACCTCAGCTGGTAGGACTCAGGTGTGCCCTGTGGCAGATGGGTTGGAGCCAGCTGGAAATGGCCATGTCCAGCATAATATAGTCCCAGCCACTTCTCACAGGCCTTCACTGCAGCCACTGCTGCTGCCAGCACTTGTCCATCAGCACCCTATACAGAGAGCTAGAGGTGTTTTTTCCTTGGGTTTGTTTTAGTCTACACTGGAGAATAGAAATGTCCAGGTTCTTTATTGGATTACAGAGTGAGGAAACTCCATTACTGCTTCACTACACAAACTGAAAAATGGCAAGAATGAAATGGATAGCTTAAAAAAGAAAAAAGGAATATGAATATTAAACCAGAGATATGTGAACCATATGAGTCATTATAGTCCATCTAAGTATGATTTCTAAGTGATGAGAATCTCAGTATGTTTTGGATTTATAGCTCAGTTAAGTGAGAAAGATATGACCTTACTGGATGATTTTCTTTGCATGTAGCACCCGATTTGACCTTTGTAAGAAAATAATTTCAATAGTAAAAAATGTTTAAAGGTTTTTCTGTGATTTGTACAAATGTTTCCCTGGGACTAAGCAGAGATTATCACACTCATTTCTATTTTGACCCAAAGCAGATCTCTTAACCTAGTTCTTTGGTGTCAAAAGACTTGTGTGTTAATCCACTAATCCTCCTAGTCTCACAAACTATTGAAAGTCTATTATCTACAAGCTCAGACTGAAGATCTTTTGAAAGACTGTGACCTCAGGGAAGTTCAGATAATGACATATTGCAGGGGGGAAAAACAGTGACTAAGGATGAGGAAAAGGCTGAGGGACTCAATGCCTTCTTTGTCCCAGTCTTTAATAGTAAGACCAGTCTCCTGAGCTGGAAGACAGGTAGAGGAAGATTGAAGACCACATAATCCAAAGGGTAACAGTGACCTGCTACAGCACTTAGAAGGCTCTGCATAGGGATCTGGACAAACTGGATAAATAAGCCAAAGCCAATGTTATGAGGTTCAACAACACCCAGTGGCAGGTCCTGCACTTGTGTCACAACAATCCTGTGCAGAGCTATAGACTGGAAGCAGTGTTTGGAAAGCTGCCTTGAGCAAAAAGACCTAGGGTGTTACAGTGAGCTCACGGGCATTCTCTTTCCCCTTCCCCGGGACCCTGTGACTCTGATCAAGATAACCCTGGACCCCTCCTTCCTGCTCCAACGGGGTTGGCAGAGAGCCGGGGAAACCCACCCTGTCCAAAGTCTGTATAGACCCCTGACATTTCCTGTTCGTTTTCTTTTGCCCCGCTCTCCACAAGGACATCACAGAATAAAGAGAGCTGAACCAACAATCTCAGGGTAAGAGCCTCTTTTGGAAATCTTTGGCATCTCCTGATATTCCCCCCCTCAAAGCCTTGGATCTCTGGGTTAGCCTGATTATTCAATGGGCTGTGTGAGGGTGGGAACGTCACTAGGGGTGCTGGACAACAGTGGCTGAATATGAGCCAGTGTGTGCCCAGGTGGCCCAGGTAGGCCATAAGATAAATTCTTTCCACATACCAGTCTGAATGTCCCAAACTTTAACTTTTTTAAACTTTTATATTTTTCATTCTAAATGAATAAATATCTATGGCTTTCTCAGTACACTACCAGAATATGCATAAAAGCAATTCCACATTCTCTTCTGTGTTTCTTTGCCCTTTGCTAATAAATATATCACTTATCTTTATCTATGGATGTGCACCTTTAACATCAACACTAGCTTGAAGCATTCTTCAGAACTCCCTGTATATTGCAGTAGCTAATATGAGTTGTGGTGACATACTGAAACATAAAAAGGCTCATTATATTTCTGGGATTCCACATGTATTTATGTTTGGTTTCACTTAGTAAAGAGAATGTGGATACATGAGAAGAACAGTCAGAAAATATATTAATAGAAAAAGTGCTATGAACAATAGCTTGTGATAGGAACTGGAATTAATGCTGGGTGTATATATATATAAAAAGTGTTTTGTGTATGATTAAAAACGTGTATTTACTGATATAATACACACTTGCTGGCCCACATACCTTGCTGAACCATTGGTCATGTAAGGACAAAAATACTCCAAACCTTCACTTTTAAATGCTGTAATGTGTATTGAAGCCATGTATTTAATTCATTCTGCATTCACACCGAAAGAGGGGGGAAAAAAATAAGTGTATTAGCAATTATAATGTCAAAACCTATTTTTCATTATTGCTTCAAAGAAGAAACAACTGCAACTATTCAAGGCTGGATTCAAAAAGAAACATGAGGGACTCTGCCTGTGACACCACCACTGGACAAACTGACCAGATTTCCCTCTGCCCACTTTAACTGTGATAATGAAATACTGAGAAAGGATAACACAAATTTGGGCTACCACATTTGAATCAAATTAACCATGTTTATTCAATAGAGGTAGGAGGGCTTGTCAGCTCTTGTTTTCTGTCTCTGACAATGCACCATTCAAACACAATTATTTCACTGTGAAAGTAAATTGCAGCTTAGTGTATCTCTCACTAGTAATATTCCTTTCATTCACAACAATGTCCAGAGACTTGCCCAATTACCCATCAGTGTCACAGGTTTAGATCCCTTCTACTAACTGAATCTTGACTTTGTAATGAAATTTTGAGAATGAAATCTTAGTATGTGTCATTCTTACACTAAAGCTAACGATATCACGTAGATAGCTTTGCCTTCTTGCCTAATGGTGACAACACATTTAATATCACAGGAAACCTGGAAAGAAGAGAGGGATGCAGGAGAAACTTTTCTGATTTTGTCCTAATATATCACCTGATATATCTTACTCCATTTCATTAATAGATTAATTTAACTTAAAATTCCCCAAGTTAAGTTTATTTTGCTGTGATAGTAATTCTTGATATTGACCAATATGCTTTTTAATCCTACTTTCTCCCAGTGTTCTTTTTAGGAAGAGGTGTTGTGTGAGAATCTGGCAGTCAGCCAAGGTCAACCCAACACAAAGTCACATATTTATCTTTTGTAGGATGTAAACCTTCAAAGAATTTGACTGCTTTGGACTCAGACGCAAGATGTAAGCATGATACTACAACAGCAGGGTGCAACTTCACGTGCACCTCAATTACAGGAAAATGTGTTGTGTATGAGAAATGCATTTCTGTAGCCCAGTGTTGTGGGATCAAAAAAGACAGTAACTGCCACACAGAAATCTCCATTGTTTTTTCCTAAACTACAAAATTTCCCTATCCCTGCTAGGGATCCCTGATGTAAAACTATCAGGATATTAGCTCCAAAGCTTTAATCCATGTATGTTACCTGTGAAGCCAGGCCCTGGAGTAACAGATGTCTGCTAGATAATACACCTACATGACACATCTTCCAGGCAGAAGTCTCGCAGGATTACCTCCCTAGGCTTTTTGCTCACAGACTCCAGTTATGCATCCCAAATTTTCATTTAAGAACAATTCCCTGCACTAGAGCTCTTATGAGATGTATCTTATTTCTGAAGACAGAGTTCCATTTTTTTGTTGGTTTGGTTTTCTTTTTTCCTGTAATATTTTTCAGTTCTTGAATCAAATTCTTTAATCTCATCCCTGTTTTAACACGAGACAGTGTCATTCTCTTAGTTCTGCCCCAAGAATTTTCACTTGGAAGTGCTTAAAACCCAGGTGCTGATGTACAGGATAAAAAAAACAGCAGAGAAAAATTGCAACTTTCTTTTTGGCACTCTCATCTCTCGACTCTTCATTTCCCAGCAGGGTAATTAGCCGTTATTTCTAGGAGACCGTTTATCTTCATGTGAGACCTTCTGTCTTCTTGAGTTCCCTGACTACAAAGATGATCACCAAAGCAGGGACATTCCTATCCCTTCTTTGTTCTCTGACTCCTGAGGCTTGGGTAGTCAGGATAAACTCTCTGATCCCCAGTGGAAAGCCGTTTCCATAGCCCAGAATCCTGGCAGGAGTCATTTAACTATCTGAAATCCCTCTGCTATCCAGACACAATGATGAGGATGAGAATCCAGAAAACTCCAAATGGTATGGAAAAAAAAACAAACTTCCCCTATGGATTAAGTATACTATTAGCTTGTTTCAAGAATAGAGAAATCCAGGTACTAGAGGACACCTAAGGCCAAGATGCAATTTACCAGAAGTTACAGGAGGTACAGCTTTTTCTGTTCCCTTTCTTCCTTGGATTTTTCCTCCAGCTCTTGCGGTGCTGCAGCTATAGAAGTCAGGATTTTCAGTTCCTTAGCAAAAGAGCGACAAGCAATGAAACTTCTCTATCCCAGTTGCAGTTATTTCCTGATAAAAATGTCCATACTCTAATGACCAAAGATTATTCCTTTCCCAAATGCAAAATGATCAATGTTAAGGAGTAGAAATAGGTTCCTTCCTTTTTTTAGACACAGGTCATAAAACATTAATTCTCTGCCAAATCCCGACAGAGTTTCAACAGAGAAGTAAGAGGGCATTTTCGTCATTTGTATTATTGATTAATGTATTCTTCTTGGAGTAGTAGGTTTCTAGTTGTCAATTTGAGCCTTGTGTTCCTGAAGTGGATCTATTACTATTTAGAAGCACTGATAGGTACCTGTGTTGAGAAAAAGACCACCATAAAGACTGGCACAAATTTTGCAGTCATGAGTTATTTTCATAAATTACAAAGAGACATGGAAAAATCAACCAGGTACTTCATATTTCTTCAGTACAGACTGAATTAGGAAGGGATTGAGAGTAACACTACAGAAAAGGACTTGGGGTATGCCAGTGAGTAGAAAAGTAGACATGAGCTGAAAATGTGCATTCACAGTCCTGAAAGCCAAATGCATCCAAGACTGCATAAAAAAAACCACATGACCAGCAGATGGAGAGAAGTGATTCTTCCCAGTGCCACACTTGTGAGACCCTGCATTGCACACCACATAGAGCTCTGGGGCCCTAGAATAACATGGACCTGTTAGAGTGGGTCCAAAGGAGGACCACAAAAATGGTCGGAGAGACCATTTCCATAAACAGAGACTAACGGAGTTGAGATTATGTAGCCTAGGCAAGTGAAGGCTCTGGAGAGACCTTTTTGATATTTAAAGAGGGCCTATAGGAAAAATGGGGAGAGACATTTAACCAGGACTTGTAGGAATAGGACAAGAAATAATGGTTTTAAAACTGAATGAAGGTAGATTTTGACCAGATATTAGATTAGATATTAAGGAAAAAGTATTTAATGTGAGGGTGATGAGACACTGGAACAGGTTGCCCAGCAAAGTTGTGGATGCCCCATCACTGGAAATGTTCAAGGCTAGGTGGAATGGGACTTTGAGACATATGTAATGGTGAAAATAGTCCCTGCCAACAGTAAGACAGCTGAACCAGATGATCTGGACAAGGTAGAGTACATTTTTCCAGAAAGAACTTACACATTTTACTGCTTTAAATGTCAATTTGTAATTCATGCCATGCTTTTATGTGGCATGGGCCCTACAGTAAAAAGGGGACTGTAGTAAAGAGGACTACAGTATTCTAATCAAGAAACGGTGTAAGGTGGTAGAATTTGTGGGGTTTTTTTTCTCAGCTGCAAATTTTAGCTGGTCATCTTCACCAATATTTTCAGCACATTAAGAACTATATTTGTACCAGACTATCAAATCTTCACTCTACTTTTCTGTTCTTTCTGCTTAGGAATTTAATAA
Organism: Taeniopygia guttata; assembly: GCF_048771995.1. Lineage (NCBI taxonomy): Eukaryota > Metazoa > Chordata > Aves > Passeriformes > Estrildidae > Taeniopygia > Taeniopygia guttata. The sequence goes on along the minus strand of NC_133027.1, from coordinate 28,939,109 downwards.
AGCTCGTTCCAGCTTTTGAAGATCAACCATCAATCAAGTTTTAAATAGTGTGATATCATAGTGCGAAGTGAAAGTTTACTGTATTGATATGGAGCTTTAGTATACTCTGGAGCTGCCAGAGATTCACAAAGCAATTAGCCAATAATGTTAAGAAGTAATGGCTAATTTAACTAATCCTTAATGAAGCCTACTAATGCTGTCAGGATTGATGAGTCCAGTGAGATTTTGTGCAAAAACACATTAAAGTAAGGGTCTTCATCTCATTTTGTCAGATTAATCATTATCCTAAATGATAGTGTTTCTTTCTGCTGATATAAAATAATATGTATTTTCTTTCTAAAATTTCTTAAAGGTGTAAGTATGTGTAGTTGGACATGGATTTTATGTCTGAGGAAACAGTTTCTGGTAGTCATCCATTCTGATAAAGTAGGTAAAGTATATTTGAATGTCATAATCACTGGAACAAATAATAGTTATGTGCATCATTGTCCTGATATTTTCTTAAATAAATCATGAGGATTCAATGAAAATATGAGATATTAAAATAATACTAAAAAAAAAAAGCACTCTAGAGGAGAATTAGCACCACAAAATATTAAAATACAAGAAAAAATACATAATATGTTCTAGACGGAAGCCTGAAAGTTGTAGTCTAAGAGATGAACACCTTTTGAAATTTCTTTTATTAATGAAGAGGTCCGTGCTTTTACAAGCTGTTTGGTTTTCCCACACAGCTTATGTGACAGCATAGATATCCTTCCTCTAGAAATCTCTGTATAAACTGTGTGTATTTCACTTGCTTCCAAAGTGAATTTCCAAGTTCACAAATTCGGGTAATGCATCAGGCACTGGATTACAAAAGCTTCAATAAAGATCTGTATTCCACACTGCATATATACATGCATGCTAAAGGGATTGTCTCTAAAAGGAAGACTTCCATCTGGTAGGTATATTTGATAGAATTATGAAACATTTATTTTTGAAATTTGGTGAAAATATATGAGCCATTACTCCCATGAAGGAAAAAACAATTTGAAAAAAAAAAAAATTCGCTTAACTATTAATATTGGTGTTTTGGTTTTGGCACTCTGGTTTATAGAGCTATAAATAACCAACTTCATTTAGGGAAAAAATGCAAAAGTGAATCTGCCATTAATTGTGTAACTACTAAATACAAAAAAATTTATTTATTGAACCCAAAGAAAGCTATCACAGAGATAGAAAACACAGTCTTCAAAATATACATGGAATAGCCAATTGTGCTTAATTACTTTTTAAATTTATTTTTAATTTTTTAACAGATAGGGAAAAAAAAAACATATGAGTTGTAGAAAATATCTTGGTCTTATTATACAGACCTAATTATCTCCTTTCCTTTCTTCAGAAGCATTTAAAAACTTGTGTAAATTGATGTCTATATAACTTAGATCAAAGTTACAAGGTACTTATATAGCTTGAATTATAAATATCTATATAACCCTATATCAATATACCTATATTACCTGATACCCTAAATCATAGCTTTTTATACCTATATAACCTAAATCATAACTTTTGTACCTATATAAAATTATATAAATAACTTTTTATACAATGTAATGGTTTGTATATGGTAGCTAGTTGCTTAATGCTGAATAGACAAAAAAACCCCAGGTGAATAGCTTTAGAGGTAGGTACTTAAAGTACTAATGAAAAATTGGCAAGTGCAAAGCAATTAGCCACAAAACAAAGAATTTATACCTGTTATGTCCAGACAGACCAAGGAACACCACGACTGCACATGCTCTGAAGAGAAAGTTGAAAAATTCAGATGCGAAGAAGACCTTGGAAGCCTTCATCAAAGACCCCTAAATTCAGGAGGCGTAAGCATAGTGCAAAAGAACTAATAACCAGGAGATCATACTATTTAAATTAGTTTGGATGATGTTATAGCAACATAACACTGAGCAATACTTCTTGTATAAATATACCACAGCACTTGATGAAGATGGGTGAGTTAGGTGGAGATATGCCCCTCACCACCATTGCTGCAACAAACACGTACCTGCTCTATAGACATCAGTCTATGGGGATTTATTTCCAGCCTACATTTTGGGCATCAGAATAATTAATGATATGGAAATAACCCAATACTAGTAATTAAAGTTTAAATGAAATAAAATTGACCCAAATGAAAGCCTTATATAAAACATTGTAACCATTATTCAAATAAAAAGAAACAATACCACCATAGGAAAACAGAGCTGGAATAGTCCCAGCTAGTAATTTCTGTAACAAAGAACATGCTAATAAAATAAGAAGCCTCAAAGTAAATTTGGCCTGTCACAACAAGAACACAACAACATTGCAAGCACTTATTTTCTCTATGAAGAGAAATTGCTATAAAACTATCACATGCAAATTATAGGGACATATTATATTGAAGATATTTATTATTAGGGGTATTGCTTTGCATAAGATACTGGACAAAGGATACAATTTAGAAACATCCTTACTTCCTGTTCATAAACTATTTAAAAATTATAAAGTTGTGAGAAGCCAATGAGTTTTGTTATTTTGTTATGTCTCAACAATGGTTGTTAGAGGCATGTTGCAGGGCGGGGGTTGAACATGTGCCATGTCCAGGAGGCAGCCAGGAGAAGGTGAAGTAAAGCCTTGTCTCTGGGGAGACTTTGCCTGGCCACTATGTCATGTCTCACGTGGGACAGGCAGTCAGCAGGGGGACACTGAAGACACTGTACCCCAGAGACACTCTCCAGTCAGATGGCAAAAGGTCTCTGCCAATGGACTGCACTGGGACATTGGACTGGGCAATGGTCTCCTGTCAGCAGGAAGACTTTGGAAAGACCCAGGGGCATAAAAAGTAACTGCACCCCATGCTCCTTGGGCTGCTCTGTCATTTGCCTTTTGACTCTTTTGGGGGCTTTTTGAACTTGCTTGTGGAGTCTTCTGGCTCTCCTGCCCTCACTGGCTCTTGCTTGCCCTTCCGTCTGTCCAGCTTCCCTGTGTCCCTGACCAGTGTCCTGCCTGCTCCATCTCTGCATCCCTGCCTGAGGTACCTGTGATCCAGCTGCCCCAAGCCAGCCACCACCCATCCTTGCCATAAACTTGTCCAGGCTCCTGGCCCTCCTGCCCAATCTGGCCTCACCTTGTATCCAGCCGCCTGTGGCCACATGAGCCATACTGAGGCAGGCAGTGTGCACAGCCCTGCCTCGGGACATCGACAGCACGCCCCGACCTCCGGTGGTAAAGCTCTCTCTTTCCCTCTCCCTCTCCATCTTCTTCTCACTCCCCCACCTATTTTTCTTTCTCTTGCTCTGCCTTTTCTTGCCCTTTTTAGTGGGGTAACTCCATTTTAATTTGCTCTTTCATTACCAATGATTACTTCTTTTGGCTTAATCTCGTTCTCGACCATCCATTTTTAAAAGAACTTGCAATTTCTCACAGTAGAACGCGACAAACATGATCAGTGTGTTTCAGTGTTTCTTATGTTTTAAATGTTTCTGGATTGTTTACTGGTGGCTTCCTGTAATTACATAGTGAATTCATCCTCTTCTGAGAAATTTTACGAACATTTTTTCAACAACGATGCTTATGTGAGCACTGTGTCACTTAAGTAGAAATTTACACAAAATTCAGAACTGTTGATTTTAAAAGGAAAACTTTCAGATATCTCAGGACCATGGTCAAAAGACTGATGTTTTTATAATATTTTTTTCTGGTCATCACAATTTAATAAATACTTATATTCAGACAAGAAATATCTGCATACCAGAAGGTAATTGGAAACAACATTCTGTTTCTTCTAATTAATCAAAATGAGTGCTGTCAGGTTTCTTTTTATATATCACATTGTCTACCTCTTCTTTTCTTCTCAGATATAAGTAAATCCAGTTTTTGTTTTGTAATAGTGCCATTAAAACAAATAAAACAAACAAAACCCAGACTGACTATATAACTCTGAATAATGAAACAGCAAGGTGAACTAGATCTGTAGGATGGGATCCAGAAGGATGTGGACAAGCTTGAGAAGTGCACCTATGGGAATGTCATGAAGTTTAGCAAAATCAAATACATGGTGTTGCACCTGGGTCAGGACAGCCCTTGCTATCAGCAGAGGTTGGAGGATGAACAGCTAAAGAGCGGCTCTGCCCAGAAGGGCTTGGGGTGGATGATCTGCCAATGACCTGACTCTTGGGCTGCATCCAAAGCAGTGTGGCCAGCAGGGCGAGGCAGGTGATTCTGCCCCCTCCACTCCAATCTTGTGAGACCCCACCTGCAGTGCTGCCTCCAGTTCTGGGGTCCCCAACACAGGAAGGACATGGACCTGTTGGAGTGAGTCTGGGGAAGGCCACCAAGTTGATTAGAGGGATGGAGTACCTCTCTTCTGAGTAAAAGCTGAGAGAATTGGGATTGTTCAGGAAAAGAGAAGGCTTCAGGTGCCCTAATTGCAGCCTTCCAGCACCTGAAGGGAGCCTACAAGAAAGATGGAGAGTGTGGAGTGGCAGGAAGTGGGAATGGCTTCAAACTGAAAGAACGGTTTAGATTAGATATTAGGAATAAATTCTTTCCTGTTAGGATGGTGAGGCACTGGAAGAGATTGCTCATGGTAGCAACTGTTTAATGCCAGATTAGATGGGGTCTGAACACCCTGGTCTAGTGAAAGGTGTCCCTGCCCACACTGGTGTCATCTAGATGACCTTAATTTTCTTGCCAGTCCAGGCCATTCTATGATTTCAATGATTCTGGGATTCTATGAATTTGGATTTTTGCAGATATGAGGGAGGTAATTGGAAGCATAAAGGTGAGAAAATGTGTGGGTTTACATAAAGACTTTTTAATACATCAAGTCAAAGCTGCATATGCAAGCAAAGCAAAACACAAAATTTACCCACTGCTTCCCATTAGCAGGCAAATGTTCAGCCATCCCCAGAAAGAAGATTTCCAGCATGCATAAAGGCTGCTTGGAAAGACAAATACCCTCACTGTGAACATCCTCCATTTCTCCTAAGATGTCAACCTCGTAACAACCTCATATACTCATTATTTTCTATAGACACCTTAGTAATATCATTGATAATTTTTAGTGTATTTATGCTATATGAGAGAACTATATGCTGTCTTTCAAATTTTACTTTGTCACCTGGGATGATCAAACCCTTAACTGAATAACTCTAGTTGCAGATTTGAAAAAAATAATTTAAAAAAATAGATAAAAACATTAAGCTTTTGTTATTATATTTCAATGAGTATTTAAAACCTACAATCTTGGGTTTTAACTAGAAAGTAATGGTATAGATATAATGTAGTGTAAATAGTATAATCTTATGAGAAAATATAGGTAGAAAGGAAATAGCAAGAAAATAAAAAGAAGCATGGCTGATAATTGTTCCAGTGATTTAGGGAGTTTCTAAGAAGCTCTTTTCTGAAAGGCTGAGAATAACAGAAAACAGGAAAATTTTTAATGTGTTTCTGAAAAATATTTGCATTTTCTTCACTGTAAAAGAAAAATTTGGACCTTAACATCTATACCAAAACACTAATTTCAACTATATATTTACCTTTTTAGATATATTTTCATATTTTTATATATATTTTCTTTTACTCACTTCACTTGGAAACTGAAACCACCTCTATCTTCTAGGGAAAATGAAAAAAAAAAAAAATCAGAAAAACTCCTTCGTTTCTACACTTCTATGAACAAAACTTTTCTCAAGACCAATAATTGTATTTTTAAACATGAGCACTAAGAAAAAGATTGTTTTCATATGCCTATTTATTGAAGGTTTGGGGATTTTATTCTTTGTGGGTTTTGGGTTTATTTTTATGTTTTGGTTTGCTTTTTTACATCCAGATTTCAAAATGCAAGTATTTAGATAATTGGAATTGTTTTGGTATAAATTATTTAGGTTGCATTCTAAATGTGCTCTACAATTCTGATAAGACTCAAAGAAATAGCATATTAAAAATTCCAGTGTTTTTGCATACCTAAGAGAAAATAGAGATTCTGACAGTTAAATAGTTGCTGTTGCAGTAGAACAGATACTTTTTCCAGTGAGAATTATAATATATGTTGTTTGTTGTTCTCCTGCAGCAGATTTCTAAAAGGCAGTCTTTTCAAGAATACAAGTGTATCAAGAATACACAGTGTATTATTTTCATTTCTTCAGATAAGAAATTCTCAGATACAGACAAGTCCAACTCCATTATTTACTGCATTGAGCTGTTAATGTTTGTTTTTTTTTTCTAATGGGAACTAAATTAATATATCTCATATCTTTTCTTCTGATAATTATGCATATGTTCAGAATTTTACCCTTGAATAACTTCCATATTGCACATACCAATTGCAATCTGACAGCTTGTTTAACTAAACACAATTGCAGTTTGGCTGTAAATCTCATTTATAAATGGCACCACAATGAGAATTATGCAGGGCAGTTTTTTGGTTCCTTTGCTTCAGGTTTAATTTTGAAATGACTGATTAAAGATCAGGATTTGCATACTTCTTAATCACAGCCAATGATTAAATAAAGACTTTTATTTCTCCTACTTTATGCTTAGTATGGGAAGTATTTTTCTTATGTTAATTTAGAGTAAAATTTAAATAAATAACTCTTTCCGGGCTACAAGATCCATAGTTTTATTTATTTGATAGATTGTTTTCCATAAAAAGCACATTTGCCTGCATGATTTTTTTAATATATTATTTTATTTTAATTTTTTTTAATTTATTGTTTTTAGGATCAAATTCAGAATAGTTAAATTATGTGAAGTTACTGGTTGGTTGCTCTTTTGTAGGAAAAAAAGATCACTTTTGATCCCTTTTTTCTGTGTAGGAAACTCATTCAGTGCCCCCACTTTTATGTCTTCTACTAAACTGAGTTCTCTGTCACAAGGCATCCCTGCCAAGGTCAATGGATTTTTGCAAGGCAATATTGCAATCTGTTCCCTTTATGATTCAGTCATGAAAAATTGTTCCAGGAAAGTGTAAAGAGAAAAGTATAGAAAGTCTTTCTGATCTCTTCTTCCTACTACATTGTTCAAAGACACCAGAACAGTAACACAGATTGAAGAAGTAACAGGGTTTCTGCATTTGGACTACATCTACATATATACAGAACCACGAATGCAATATCTTTATGATCACTGGAAATTATTTTTGATAGTTCAGTTACTTTAGTGATGCAGTCATCCCTTGGATATGGCAATTTAGAACATGTGTGGCTTGTGGTTGGTTGGTTTTTGTGGTTTTTTTTTTTTCTTTTCTTTTTGCCTGTCACATACTGCAGATCTTTGCTGCTACCTTTGCAAATGAGTCAGAAACTTTTTTCTACAACACTTTAAATACACATGAAACAACACTTTAGGTAATTTTGTTTGCAGTCATCTATGACTTCAGAAATGTGGATTGATTTATTACAAAATATGTGTTTGCAATATCTATAAATACTGTATTCTACCTTTTTAAAGTTTTTGTCTTTTATATATTATGGACCCATGGCCTATTATTGAAAGATTAAAAAAGAAATAAAAGCGAACTTTGATCATGTGGGATTAGCAAATGAAGAAAGTAGCCTAAAGAATGCTTCATGCAAACATTTTTTTCTACATGTCTTTCACTCAGAAAATAAATTCTTTAGTTTAATTTGGGGTATTTTACTTCCAGGTGAAACAGGTAAAATCAAATTTAAATTAAATATAATTTCATTTTCTTTTGCCTTTTCATCATTTTCTTATGCTATGATCTGATGAAGACAACAGGCCTTTGAAATTACTTTAAACAAAATTAAGGCATACTAATGGAATTGCTGTTATCCCTTTTAATGAATCACATTTCCCTTCTGTGAATAGAGCAGCACAATAACTTTAACTGTTTTTTCTTTTGGTATTAGTTGTCCCTTAGAGGTTTCTGAATCAAAGCAGCACAGGAGGCCTTGGGTAATAGGACACTTATTCCACAGAAAGAAACCCCACTGTGAGGCTGCCCAGCTGGCACTGTGAGTCGTGGTAGTGCCTGGCACAACACCAAATGCTGCTGTGCACTGCTTCAGAGCTCCTGAAATTAATTCTGCCATAGGTTACAGGGAAGATGAGGCCCTAAGAACAAGATTTCTGGAAACTGGGGAAGACTAGTTAATAATAAAATATTTTAGATTGTCCTGGATCATATTAAAGGCATATTTAGATCTATTTGATAAACAACAATTAGCTTATATGTGATTTAGTCTCTGATCAGTAGCTGAAGAGTGTCACAGAATCCAAAACATTGTTACATTGCTGCAATCATTTCCTGTTATTATCACACAAAGTTTTCTAGGAAGCCTGTAGCCAGTTCTGACTCATGATACTGACAAACTTCCTACTAATTATTCATTCCATTATCATAAACTGTATAAAACAGAAATCAAGCAGAGGGTATAAGTGAAATTTAGAAAGAAGAAAATAATTTTAAAAGATAGCCATCTAAAAAAAATTAGGAAGTGAAACTGAAAAGACAAATTTAACTATAAAGTTAGCGACCATTGATGTTATATATCAACAAATGACTGATTTTTAGTCTGAATAGTAAAATATACTATATCTATATTGTGCGCAGGTGACCAAATATTCATCAATCTAGCTGTTTTTTAAAAGCAAAATACACATATTACCATACTGTTTTCCTCTAGTTAAGGAAAGGATTAAATGCATTGAATTGATTTCAACTTACTTCTAGTGAATGACTCCATGAATGTAATATATTTACATGTACCCAAAGTATAATATCGGCAGTTAGGAAGCTTTTATTTAGTATAGATTCTTTCATTGCATACCTATGTAAAATATGAACTAAATTCCATAAACAATGCGGTTTCTAAAAAAAGGGTTAAAAATTTGATGCACACTTCCATTTAAAATTCTGCTAGATGGGGTCTTAAATAGTACCTAAAGTCTCAAATTAAAAGTTCAGGTTAAAAAGTTATATTTGACAGGATAAAGTACAGATGAGAGAGTTAAGTACATTTTAAAAGTGAAAAGATTTTATCCTACTTTGTCTTCTGATCTGGAACAAGTAACCTGTGAGATCTGGTTCTCCCCTCAGGGAAAGTGAAGATTTGCATTATGGTTTTTTATGTGGTCCTCATCACCATATTTTTGAATTACTTCATCAAAAAAAAGGTCAAGGTTTTCTTTTGCCTGGACAAGTTAAGGTTTTTAGTGTATTTCTCAAGTACAGAAGAGAATGTCACAATCTCAGAGGCCAAATGTGGCAATTTTCCATCTACAAGAAGAATGTATTGAGAAGATATACCTTTCTAAAACAGAATTTAACAGTGACCCTTTGTAGCTTTGTATTATAGTGGCAAGATTTTAAATTTCCTTTATCTAACAGAATGCAGAAAGATAGCATTATCATTCATTCCTGAATACTTTGGTTTATATTTCACATATCCTTGGCTAGGTGTTCTATGCTTTGCTCTCCCTTTGTAGTTCAGTTGGCTACAGCAGGGTGCTAATAACAATATGATTGTGGGTTCAAGCCCCATGCAGGTCATTTACTTAAGAGTTGGACTTGATCATCATTATGGGTCCCTTCCAACTCAGAATATTCTGTAAAATACCACAATTTTAAGAGGAAGATATCATCCCATATTAACTACAACCTGCACAGAAATTAATTTCACACAGAAAAAGCAGAGATTCTGAATCAAAAAACTTACTACTCCTTGATCTATTTTTAATACTGATTTTTACTATTGTAAAATTATTGGCAAATGTTTTCCTAATTTAGAAAGTTAAATTCTTGAACTTAGGGTCTTTGAATGAGTTTTCTGTCTTTGAATGAGTTTTTTCACAGATATGTATATTTTTATCTTCCAGCCCCCAGGCTGTGGGATTTGTAATGTCTTTTTCTCTCCATATACTCTAAGAAACCCAGTCAATTAAATAATCCATTTTGATTCTTTTCCATTTCACTCAATCCCAAAGATAACAGCATTGTAAGTCTTCACATTCTTGAAAATAATTTTTATCAATCACATTCATTCTCAACCTCCATATCTTGGTGCCTCCTATTAGTTAGCATTGTGGTATCCAAGAAACATCCATATTTAGCATTTTTGCTAATCAAAAACAAATGGCTAACAAAATATTCATCTGCTTGAATGGTTTTTGATGGATCAACATGTCCTTATAAATGTCTAGTGAGGAAAAATCCATAATGTATGCAGGCAATCTATCACAGGTTTTAAAAATAGCTTATGTTTTTCCTAATCTCCAACTAAAGTCTCATTTGATGCAATTTACATCCATTACTTCCAGTTTGCTTAACTGTGGGTATGCAAAACACTTTAATTTTTATCTTTGGTGTTTGCAACCATATTTTTGTGTATTTGAAAAAGGTTATAACCTCCTCCTTGCTTCTCCACCCATGCAAGTCCAAATAATTTCAGACTGCTCTTGTAAATTACATTTTTATAGCCCTGGCTTTCCCCAGCTGATCCACACATTAGAGACAGAGTATACACTATAATTTAACAAGTTCAGGTACAGAAAAACTATTACCCTTACAGACACCATATAATTGTACACCTCAACCTAATATTTATCTTTTTTTCAGAACAGCAAACTAGTTCAATAGTAGTTCACCACAGTTTACTTTGCATCTTAATCCTAAAATCCTGCTCTGGTGATTGCAATATACCTTCATGCTTCTCTTCAGTTTCTGAAATAATTTGTTCCCTAAGTGCAGAATTATGCCTGTGACTTCATTAAACCTGTTTCTTCATAACAGTTTACCAGTGTCTCAAAATGATTAAAATTCTAATCCAGTCCTGCAACTGACTTTTTCTCCATTGTGGTAATGTATACAGATGTAATAAATATTAATAGAGTACTGAATAGTATTGAATAGTACTGGATAGAACTCAGGGGAAGAGCATCTCAGTAGGTATATTCAGTTTAAAGTGAACCATTGCTGACACTTTCTAAATATAGTTTTTCATGGATCAGTTCTAGATTATATATATATTATACTATTTGTCAAGGATTAACTTGAAAATTTCTAAGGTGCTATGATATAAATCAAATAGAAAAAAGGTTTGTCAGTACACAGGTAATGTAAACTATATTTTTAATGTGTGTATTTTCTCTTCCTGTCTGATGGCTTGTGGTTTGGGTTTTGAAACTATAGATCTCAACTAAAGCAATTTCATATTCATGTGCAGTACAACAGTATAAATGTATTCATTTTTTCATAGAGACTATTGTTTTTTCATAAATATCCATATTCTTATAGATTAAATATAACATCTTTTAAAAAGTGTTTGACAAAACCAAAAAAAAACCGATAACTTTTTAAAAGCCTTTTACTACTCTGGAATTACTTTCAATGCTTTACGTAATGAAAAACAAAGCACATGTCTAGACATTTTCATTTACAGGAAAATATGTAAATAGCATAACAACTGCATTGAATTAGGAACACAGATAGTAATAAAAGAACTTTTGAGACCATTTTAGCAAGTAAAGATTTAAGGGAAAAAATAGTATGAAGTGAATTATAAAGAGGTATTCTGTAATAGAAATATCATGTCAGAGTGCTCATTGTATTTGAGTATTACTTACAAAGTACTCACTATGGCAAAAGAAATCCTAAAGTAAATAAGAAAACCTTATAATACTGCGTATTTCACAGACTACTGGATTAAAATTACAGAAACTTTAACTACTGTCAGATTTAAATTTAAAATTTCATTAGTTCAAGAACATATATTACCATATACTTTACCATATACCCTTTCTTTTCTTCTCCTTTCATATCAGTTGAAATATAATTTCCACAGTATTTTACCCAAAGACAAAAATAATTACAGCTGTGTGTTTTTTGACAAGAAGAATACTTGAAAATGCCTTGAAGCTTAAACTAAGAAAACTAAGAAAACAGCAAATTTAGTTTACACTGTAAATGACAGTATATTCTCACTGCACACATCCAAAATGCCAGGAAAGAAGGATCCAAAGGAAAGGTCCTCTGACGATAGGTGCAAGAGATCTGAGACAAAATACGAGGAAGGACACTAGGCAGCAATGGGATCCTCTCATCTTTGTGACTACAGGTTGACAGCCCTGATTCTGTCCAGCTGCTTTGCCAAGAGCACTTCACTCTGTGCTATTACATCCTAAACTCATTGCAGCCATCAGACAGTGTATTGACTGGCAGAGCACAGTTCATGAACTGAAATGGGCAGATGTTCCCTATTTATTCTCTCTCTATTTTTATGGATTTACAATTTTACATATTTTACATATTTTTAATTTTCAATAAATGGTGTTGATTGCAAAGTGTCTTACCCTGTGAAATAGAGAAACAGAAATGCAGAGTTAAAAAATAGTTCTACAGCTTTAAACAGTTTTAAGCAAATTTTCAATCACATATACCACTATTAAATTCAGAGACATATGTCAATTGTGACATCATTTAGCATCATATCTAATATTATTGGAAGTACTCAAGGGCAGGTTGAATGAGGGCTTTGAGCAACCTTGACACCTAGAGAAAATGTCCTATAGTGGTGGCTGGGGCCATGGGGTTAGACTAGATGAACTTTAAAAAGGTCCCTTCTGACCCAAATCATTTTATGATGCCGTGACTCTTATGACTGTAATAGAACATATCTTAGTGTGCAGCCTTGTGTGAATCATGATGCAGTTTTGGTGAGTGCTTTCATGCACACTTAGGTCTAACACTTTAGTACTTATCAAATGACTTTTGGTTGCCTATGCTGAAACCCCTCATAACAGTTATTGTACAGTCCCCCATAAGATGCACAATTATATAATCTGAAATCCATGTTAAGCTTTTTGAACGTTTTTCTGGAAGTAAACACATCTTATCATAGCAGTGGAAAGTATTGCGGTATTTAAAATATTTTGGAGGCAGCATCCACAAAACTGCCTCCACAGACTGCTATGACTCACTATCTTCTAGGTTAATAGCTTAAAAATAATCTTCTGAAAATATCTTCATGGTCAGAGCATGGTTTCCTCTACTTTGAAAGACACTTAAAATCCTAAAGACACTGTGACTGGAAAAGTGGAGTTCAACCATCTTATTTTTGATACAATTTTCTGAATGTACACATGCAAGAACCAGTATTTTGCCCCTAATATTTTAGCCTAGGAGGACTGAAATAATAATTTAGAAATTCAATCACCAACTGTGTTCAGTGAAAAATGTGTTTTCAGAAATATAATATCACAGTATATTATACTATGATATAGTACTCAACTACTTTTACCTCAACCAACAAAATACTGGTTTTCCTTTTGAATTCTTATTTGCTTTTTGATGTGTAATCAGCTTTTTCTTAAAATGAACATGGTAATTTCCATAGGAATAACAAGCCTATGTGTGTCAAAGATAGAGTTCACAAAATAAAAGATTTAAGTGAAACTAACTTATTTTGCAGTTCCTTTCCTTACCAAGCTGCGGAGTTGTGTTTTTATATGTTTTACCACATTTGTATTATGCATCAGTTTGTTCCATGTACCCCCCGTGCTCTGTAACGACCCCCCAGGTTTTCCCATCTCTCCCCGCAGTTTGTTGTCCCCGAGAAATTGCAAAGTCACTGTGTTTACCCGCCAGATGCCTGTCTGTCACTCGGGATCCCTTCCCCCCACCTAGAATCTTCTACTCGGGAAGCCGAGGGATAGGCAGACGACCTGGGACCCTCCACCTGTCTGCCCCCCATTGGATGTACCCCTGCACCCCACTGCCCTCAGACCCCCCGTGGTGTTACCCCATTGGCTGCCCCAGTTTTCCCCTGTCCTGTACTTAATCCGCGGGCGCGGCACGCCCGGGGCTTTTTCTCCTGGCAGGCACCCGCGCGTTACCGCCGCCGCTCCGTCCGTGCAGCCCGCCGCTTCCTCTCGGCCGGCTCCAGCACGTGCCGCCCCGCCCCGCTCGGCAGCGTGGCACAGACAAACACCGGCGCGGCAAGCCGCGGCCCCTTCGGTTATTGCTTTCCCAGCCAGGTTGCAATAAATCGGAATTCTGCCCCTGGGAGAAAAGTCTCTCTCCTTTTATTCGCCGTGGGACTCGCCGCTTGCTCTCAAACCCACGCAGCCCCGCCCGAAGCCCGCGAGGGCTCAGCGGGAGGAATGGAAGCTGCCCGCGCTCCCCTCTTCCCCCGGAGCTAGCTGGGATAAAGGCAGGGAAAGAGAGCATACCGCACCAAGCCCCCTCTCCTGGAAAGCACAGGGATGCTTCACATTCAGCTTCATGAATTCCACACTCTTAAATTTTGGAGTCATACAAAGGAGAGCAGAAGCTGTTGCCAGTTTTAATAATAAAACATAAAAATCACATTATGTAATTATACAGTTTATTTATTTATTGATCTATGGGGGTTTTTAATCACTAAAAATTGTACTTTTATGTATCCCAAAACCACCTGTAATCTACGGTCTATTTAGACAAATGGTTGCTTTTTTGTTATATTTATGGGGATTTGACCTTTTATATGCTAGGAAATTTCCAAGTTGTAGAGTCTTCAGTGGAATTGTTATTTATTCTCCTTACAGCATCATAGGTTGTACAAAGAACTATTTCCTTTTCCTTCCTATAATACTAAATGATAAAAGAAAAACGAAACAAAGGCAAAAACCACACTATACAAATGTAGCACCTGTCAGATGGCTGTTACATTTACAAAGTTTAATATTTTATCTGAACACAATTTAGGTCAGAACTTTGAACAAGTATTTCTACAGTTAGCATATCCATTACCCATGAAATGAACAGGGTCTATGCCTTTATTAATAGTCAGCTCTTTATTAAAAGTCAGCTCCGCAGGTGTCCCAGGGCACGCCAGCAGCTGGAGGCGAAGAGGTGTGCAGTCCGCAACCGGAGTCCCAGCAGACCGTCCTCCCCTTTTTCCCTCCTGGCAGCACCAGGAAGAAGTGTCCTCTTGCTCCTGCTTCCCACAGCCCAGTCCAATCTGGTCCTCTGCAGGTTATGGTGACAGGTTAAACACAGACTAGAGATGGGGTTCCCTTTTCCCTAATGAGCACACCCATCCAGCCCCCTCCACTGTGCCCATCTTTTCCATTTAGGGGTGGTTTTCATCCCCAAAACCCCCTCCCATGATTCCACTGGATTATTTTGCATCCAGGTCCTAGTGTAGGTGGGGTTGTAGGTGATTCCCAGGAGCAATTGACTACTTAACATTTCAATGCTGGTACTTAGCCCAAGCCGAAGTGTCCCAGCCAGTCTGTTTTGTTCATAACAACCCATATTACACTTTTTTATATCCAGCATTTATCAAATTATTATCTATTCTAAAGAGAAAAACCTCAATGGCTGCAGATATTGAACCTGGCTGAAAACACAGAAGTGTGTGTTGAACCTCTAGGAGAAAGAATCACTCTGCAGAGTAACGGCTGAGATGTTTGGTCTCTGATGTCCTGATCCAAAGGACAGGTCTTTACTACCTATTTGATAGGATTCACTAGTAGAGCTATTACCCTACAATACCTCATATTTTGGTAATTGAAGCAGACAAGGAAAGTTTCATATTCAAAGAAAATTTTATAGGTGAAGGCATAAATAAATTTACAAGTGAATTATTTGTTTATGAAACTAATTTTTTTCAGTGATAACAGAAAATCTAGGACAAATAAATAACTCTTCCAGAAAAGTAGAGTTTAGAGTTTGTGAATTATTTTCAATACTTTTTTGTTATTATGCAAATCCAGGTATGTTTCTGTTAATAGTGTAAATCTTTAAATCCTCAGACAATGCATTACCTTAAAAATCTTAATTCTTTCTTTGAACTGGAAGAATAATTTTTGCAGACATGAATCTGACAAAAGTAAAAATTGAATTAGTGTGATATGACAAGAAAATAACTGGCTGGCTCTATATAATTTAGCTACATAACATTTTTCTTTTTCACTGCTTTTTTTCCTTCCCTTCACCTCTTTTTGAGGATGCTATAGGAATCTTTCTTTGTACTAGCCCAGAATCACTGAATGGTCTGAGTTGTAAGGGACCCAGAAGGATCATGAAGTCCAGCTCCTAAATGAATGGCCCACACAGAGATCAAATCTATGACTTTTGCATTCTTAGCACCATGTTATGACCAACTGAGCTAAACTCAGGGTCATGTTCTTCAAGCACATGTAATTGTAAACGTAATGTAAATATTTTACTCAGATGAAAGACATAACAGAGAATCAGGTCATCTAAAGCTGTGTTATCTCACTCATACTGAGTAGAGTCTTACTGAAACTCTAACTGGCCAAGTGCAATCAGAAACAAACTGGCCTTCTGAATCAGAAACAAAATTTTTGTGATAATGGGAGAGGGTTGAAAATCAAATACATGCTTCTCTGTGGATTCTAAGTCCATGACTGTTCCTGTCAAAATAAGATTCATCTACTCATTTGGCAAACCTGAACATTTTCCTAATGTGATGGTTAGTTTTGTGTTTTAACCATTAATTGTTCTGTTGTAACTTTAATACTTACTGAGCTTTTGGGCTTATCTGCCTTTTGGCTTTTGTGTACTATGTGTTTTATGGACATGAAACATATCCCCTCTTGCTTGTCCCTGAATAGAAATCTTTTTATGTTAAGTCACAGTTTCCACAAACATCTAAATTTCAGAACCATTTTAGATTTGTAAGTTTGCTTCAGTCCGTAGCTTCTTTTGTACAATTTAAGCAGAGTTTTTACACACTAATCTGTCTTTCAAGACTCTTTCAAACCTTCCCCTAAGTAATGTCATTCTTTTCTATTTCTTTTTTTTTTCTTTCTTTTTATCTTTCTTTGTATTTTTATTTCACTTTGCCTTTTCACTTTTGTGTTTGCTTGTTTCCTTTTTTTTTAAATTTTTTAGTTTTTATTTCTCTATACAAAGACTTTTGCGTTAAATGCATTTGTCTTAAAAACCAGAACCGTTTGATGTAAGTTTTTCTGGTGATAAGCCTTACTACAAAATAAATCTCTTTTTTTTTCCCTTTTTTTGTGAATTTTGTTTTCTGTGAGGCTTTTGATGTGCATAGGTGACTGTTTGAATTGTCACCATTGCAATCAATGGAAGAGGAATTTATTTCTATTTTGCTGTATCAATAACTTACAAGTATTTCTTCAGTCTCTTTAGTGTAAAGAATGCAGGTTAATTCTCATCTTTACTGCCAAAACCATGAGTATTTTCTGAACTGAATGCCAACTTTATTTCAAGATCAAAGTGATCTGAAACAATCTAAGTCAGGCCTGGAAACATTAATAGAGCCCTGGAGTCCTACCAGTGGCCATCTGACATTGCCATTTAGACTCAATTACCTTGGAGACCTATCTCCTGGAAGAAGAGAGAAGTTCTGAACTCACAGAACAAAAATCATAGTCTATTTTTATGATACTCAATACAGGAGTAGAAGGATTGGTAATTGGATTAATGCCCAGAAACATTCTGTGTTTAATGGGTGGATTATTGTAGAAAGCAAAATTTCTGTGTTGTAGAACTATTGGGTTTTATCCTTTAGATTCATTTCTTGTAAAAATGTGTGTACAAATACTTGTAAATGTACCACATGAAATATTTTATATTCACTAATATGGCAAACACAAATATCTTGAAGCAAATATATACTTTCATGTTCATCAAGCTACTGTAATTTTTTCCCTAAGAAATGGTATAGAAGAAATTCGGTGTGTAATTTCTGCTTTTTCTTGATGCTTCCAGTAGTAATAATCAAATTAAAAGATTGAACAATTACCTATAAAATACTAAGCATTTAGAAACATGAGAGCTTATGTGTATGTATGTGTGGCTTACCTAGATAAAATATTAGAAGGAAAAAGATTTAAAATAATCATATGAATGGGGAAGTTACATTGCCTATTTGAAGCTTTATATGAAAACACAACAGTTTAGGCTGGACAGAAGGGGAAATAAAGTAATGTAAACAAAGTGTACTTTTGACTACTTCTTTCTTCTCTCTTTGATCATATTTTCTTTACCTGTGCAGAAAATATTGGTAGACATCTCAGTCTAAAGTTGTCCTTGAATAAACAACAATAACAAGGTGTACTACAACTTAATGTCAAAGATGCTATTTTTGATCTTGGAAGAGAAGTGTGTAATTTTTTTCAGATTTTTCTTGCAAATGTTAAATTCACAGAAAAAAAAATCATCTGAACAAGAAAAGAAAAAGAAAGAAAAGAAAAAGTCAGTCAGGATAAAGTTGAAAAAAATTATCAAAACCACCCCCATATATCTGCAGTCTATAGTAAATGCATGTAGAATATCACTGTCATTATTTGTGTTCTGATATCTTCTAAACAAGGTACAGGAAAATTCAGTAGGGTGAGTCAATGCAAACTTTGACATTGTAAAGCAAAGCCCACAGTGATAATTTTTAAGAACTTTATGATACTGGAATGACAGTTTTCAGGATGTAGCATGTATCCCTTTTTGGAATTTGAACAGAATAATTTCTATAAATTTTCAGTGATTTAATCATCCAGATCTACCTTTTTAAAAGTATTTTCCTGAAATCAACAACATTAGCTTAGAATTTAGAGTCTAAGGAGCTGTGAGTGAGAAGGATTTATATATATAATAATCTTTCAAATAAAATCTGGGGAGAGGCTTTTTTTAAAATTAGATTGTTAATCAGTATATTTGGATATAGAATTTAACTGTTTTCATCATACATGTGTATTGTATATGCAGAGCTGGTTTATGCAATGGATTATGTGAGGCATCCTCTGCCCTCTGTGCATCTTTTGCATTCCCAGGGTCCTGTAGCACTACTGCCTTGGGCTTGACACTAAGGTCATTCACTTATTCATCTCACATCTCCAACCATGAAATTTGAAAATTTCCATTAGGTATACAAGCAAAAAATATAATGCTGCTGTTCTTGCACTTTGTTACAAAGCACCTTATACCATTTCCTTATTAAAAGCTTCCTAAAGTGTCTGTATTCTTTTAAGTTACTTCATCAAAGATTTAATATACTTTAACTAAATGCACTTTCTACTTAGTGATAGGCAATTATTATTCATTATATTCACTAGGTTTTCTATCAGTCTCTTTTGCTACAGGATTTAGCAACAAATTCCAAACAATTAAAGATCAATTACTATGTCCTTGCAGGGGAAACTTCACATGTAGGTTTCTAATTTAAACGCATGTAATCAATTTTCTGTGATCCTTTGTCTTTCCCTTCTAAACACCTTCCAGTTATCAGTGGACGAACTTCTAATGGATGATAGAAAAGTTGCCTGGAATTTAGAAAAGATGCACTTAATAGCAGAACCAAATCTACATAATGATGACCTCTATCTAAATTCTGGGGTTTTTGCCCCCAAAAATGCAGTTATAGCTGCAGAAATCTATCTAAAGCAATTACTTGTCTTTCACAAAAGAAAAAAAAAAGAAGGTATTTTAATTAAAAAATAAAATTAAATAGTAGAACATGTTTATGAGCTAGTCTTTTGTAGTGGGTGCCTCTTCATGAAAGTCATAGTTCAGAAACAAATTCATTCCTCATTATCTTCACCAACACCCTGGTGTGCCACGCATTCTGCTTCCAGACTGCTGAAGCTGATATTTTAGATAAAAATAACATGGAAGAGTGATTTCAGGGGATTATATCTAATCGACACCAACTGCTGATGATCAATAATTTCATAGGACCAAACCAGAGACTGTTTAAACTAAGTCTCTCACTTAGAGAGCGTGGATAATGTAGATACTATTTCTGCCAGTAAAGTTGTCCATTTCCCCCTAAACTGATAGAATACAAGAGAAAAAAAGATATATTTAAGGTATTCTGTGACAGTATTCAGTAATAATTAATGAGAAATAGCTTCTATATGATGGGATGTCTTGACAAAATATGTCTGTATATTAGTTTAGAACAGGAAGTCCAAATGTTGGAGCTCCCTCTGGCATGAATATTATGAAAAAAAATATTAATTGGGAAAAAAAGCAAATAATGAAACATTCTATTCAAATACTAAGCTTACTCATTTTGATATGGGATTTCACTGTAAGTATGATCTTACTATTATAACATAAATATAAATTAAACTGTATATCTGCACAGTTCTATAAGAGAAGTGTATTGAAATGCCATTACCATCCTATTGACATATAATATTTAAAAAGAAACTAAAAAGTAGATAGTTATTATATATTGTAGCAGTTACTTTTCCATAGGCAATGACACTACTTTTGGGGTAAGATTTTATACTTGTGCATGATTAGATATCCCTTATTGTTCAGAATCCCCCAAGTACAGCACAAGACAAAAAAAGTCCTTTGATAAACACTGGAGTGAGCCCAGGAAACAAAAAGACTGGTCAGTCGAAAGGGAAACATTGTCACAGATTCATGGAAGAATTTAATATCTTCCCAAGTGGGAAAGACCCCTTGGAACAAGAGGAGTAGTGTCCATGGTTAGGCACTGCCAATCATCACTCTTGCCTGGCCAGATCCAGCAACTCCCCATGGGGCATGAGAGCAGCCTGCACCCAGCCAGGCTCCATGGTGGAGGGGGATGCCTCCTCCAGGTTCACAGGGGATCACGTTATCCCACATGTCCCTGCTGGTGCCATAGCAAGGTGCTAGTTACAGAAATATGTTTTGAAATTTCTAGGTGTATAATAACATTTTCCTGCTCTCTGAGATTGCGTATTATTGGTAGTATTGCTCACGAACCTGAATGTGTAGTCTGCCACATAATTATGTGTGGTTTACTACCTCTCTGGTCCTGATCTGATTTGAGCTATGTGAATGGAACAATTTTTCTCTATGACAACAATGAGGTAGCTTAGTTATAGCAGCTTAAAGTGGGAGAAACTGCAGAAGAATTTTTTCATAAATTTAACCAGTGAGTGATAAATGTTGATATCATAACCATATAGATGTAGAAGTTGACCTTTCATCATTTTGTGACAGATTTTGGGTAAGAAGAGAAACATGAAGGGAAACAATAATAACTCATTCTCTATATGATAAAGGAATGAAAGCCAGCTGAGAGAAGTTAAAGGTTTCAAACTTATGAAAGCTAATATTTCTAATATTATAGAAGGTAAATAGAACACTGAAACTATTATCATCAACATTTTTCACATTGACTTCATTTTTTTATTCAAAGATGTGTTTTTATGACAAGAATTTAGTTGAAAAATATCTGACTGGATCTATTGTAAAAATAATGGATTTGCTATGGTTTTACAGTTGTCATGTAAATGCCGAATTTACTTTTCTCCCCTTTGAGTTTGCCAGCAAAACATACAAACTCAATATTTGCCCTAAATTTTAACACTTTACTGCTGAATACTTGAATATATATTAATTAGTCCTAAAATCTGGATGCCTAGTGGTCCCTGAAATTTTTGCTGAGATCACTCCCAAATGTCTGTAAATTCTAACAGTGCAACAGTTCCAATGTACTAGTTTAGGTTTCAGTTTAAGGTCTTGAAATGGATTCTCTTATCTTCCATATCTGTCCTTTTTGTAGCCTACTCTGAAGAATATAAAAATTCTGGTTCCAGTGAATCTCCTTTGCTTTAAATCACAGAATTATATTCCTAAATCTAAATTTATTTGAAGTAACCCCAAAGGTTACTTTCAATTTAATGAATACCCTGCTCTTATCTCTAATTTTTGACTATCAATCACAATGTTTATAAGCAGCTGAGGCAAATTATTTCACATGATTCTTCTGTTTGATTCAGACAATCCCAAATGTTTAGGGCCATGTTTTATGAGAGATAAATTTTCCTTTGGATCCATTTATCTGTTCATTTATAAAGTACTAAAATGTTTTAAGCATTTAGCTTTAAACTTTTAAGGTTTAGACTATATTGAAGATCTTGCTTTTTATGAGTCACCATCTGGATATCAAATTTGTACATAATACTTAAATTTTCTCATGGAAAACTGAAACTGGGGAAGTTTTCTTGTCTTGTGGATTTTCTTGTTGACTTTTAAAGTTGATCACTAGCTTACTTCTTCATTTCAGATCTGTGCCATACACAACAGAGGACTATACCCAGTAGGATTAAAAAGAGATTTTCCACAGTTTCAAAACCAAAAAGCTAACAAACCAAAAAAAAACAACCAAAAAAAAAAACCCAAAAACCAAAACAACAACAAACGACAAAAAAAAAAATCCCCCACAACAAAAAAACAACCAACAACAACAAAAAAACCCAAAAAAAACAATAGATACAGTCAAAATTTCCCAAAAACAATACCCAGGGAATCTTTGTATTTAAGTATGCCTTGTCTGACTTTATTGTGTTTTAAAACTGTGTTTTATTTGCTGATGATTATCAGACACATAATGTTCCTTCCCTAATTTCCTTAATAACAAGATAGACAAGCCCACAAGAAGCAGTGGCTGTAAGGGTGCATCCCACAATCTCCATTATTCTGGGGTAATAAACTTGCAGTGAGACATTGCCAGTGCTCTACTGTTATTAAGTCTTGTTTTGAGTTCATGTCCTAACTTTATTATTTTTAAATGTGTGCAACAAAAATTACAGAGCCCTGTTTCAGGGTGACTCTGAAAAAGTGTTGTAAGATCTGCTTTGCATGTAAAAATATGTTTTTGTTTGTCACAACCGAAAAGTGTTGTACTTCATGGGACCTCTAGGGAGGAAATCATAATTTTGTCTCCTGCTTCTTGTTATGACTGTCTGATCAATTGCCCGAAAAAGATTTTGCTGAAAACTCAAGAAAAAATATTTGTATATGGTATTTTGATAAACAGTGAAAAATGTAATTTTCTTAAAGATATGTAAACCCTTTTCCACAGAACTTCATTTAAAACAGTGCTAATCACAGTATCGTTACTTGTGAAATTAAGAAGAAGTAGTTTTAAATTAAATTTCACCACCTTTTCTCTTCTTTGGTTAATTCCTTTGTCTTTGGGATACTTTTCCTCAAATTCTTAAACATAATTATGGTACCCGTACATTCATATCTTTTTTCTTTTATGAAAATACATTGCTTCCTTCATATCTGTGCCTAGGTGTTCTGTTCATATGTGGAATTAGTTAACTACTCCAGAGGAGGCATGGGAATAAATAACTTTGTAACAAATAACAAGAAAATAAGGTAAATATTATTTGGAGAAATTGTGAGAAAGGATTTATTTCATAAGGTTTTTTTTTTATTGTCTTATTTATTGTGCAGTTTGACAAAACTTCGTATACATTTGCTCATCTGAATATCTGTAAAAATTGCACTGACTTAAAGAAAGTACAGATTACTGAAGCCTATGTATTCCTTGAGTTTTTGATGTACAATTTAATTGCTTATTTTCTAGTAATTCCTTGTAAACTTTTAGCTGTCAGGAATGCTGTCTGTTTCTTTTTATTTGAGTAATTGGGTATTTTAGTTTCCAGAGGCAATTAATGGATGAATAGATATGGATTTAGTTCTCTATTTTTTTCTTTATTGCACTGACATTATAAAGGGTATAAAATGTAATTGAAAAATTTTCTATGGAAAATAGCTCATGAGACCATATCTTTCCATAGTGGGTGATAAGTTTGTTGCCATATTTTATGTTGCAAAACATGTTAATTTTTTTATTTTATTTCATTTCTAAGTTTAATTTATGCTATAGATTCCTAAATTTAAAAAACCTCGTGCTTTAAAGAAATGTTTGGAACCGTCAAAAGTGAATTCAATGCCAAAGCTTCTATGAAATTTTGGAATTTCATATATTTCTAAAAATCAGGCATTCTGATGTCTAGACAATGAAACACTTTCATTGAAAATTTTCATTTTATAATGTGAGCTGTTTA
The DNA here is from genome assembly GCF_048771995.1 of Taeniopygia guttata. NCBI lineage: Eukaryota > Metazoa > Chordata > Aves > Passeriformes > Estrildidae > Taeniopygia > Taeniopygia guttata. The sequence continues at coordinate 28,915,286 of NC_133027.1, read as the reverse complement.
ACCATATCTCTTACTCAGCTTGATAAACAGTGTTGATTGATCTCTGACAGTCATAAAAATTATGTAATTGTAGAATATTTTCTCATTAGGTATTGATAAAACCTTTAGGTTTAACGTACTGATGGATTACTCAACTGAAAGAAGAGATAAAAAAAATTATATAATTTTATGTCTCAAATGTCCACCTACTTTAGTTTATCGAATATTTAAGTGCTTTTAGATTTCCAGTCTCTTTTACATTATGTAATTTTCACATAATTTTTTGCAATGATATATATGTTTGAAGTGGCTAAAAATGGCCACCTGACAATAATGATATTATTTAGAAAAACTACTTCCATACATTTTATTATGCATGCCATATATTCCACATGATGCCTATGCATTTTATTTTCCTTCCATTCTTACCAATGTAAAATCTAGCCCTGTAGCATTATCACTGTAATGGCTATATTTTTAAAATAAATTTCACAGATTATAAAAAACCTGACATACTTTTGCCATTGCAAAGTATTTCTCAATTCTTTTAGACTTTGGGGTTTTTCTGTCAGTTTGGGTTTTTTTTCTATTCCAGGTCTCCCTCCTCTTTTTCTTGAAGAACTCTAATGCCTCCCCTCCAAGATATCTGCAGTCTGCTGCTACACTTCTAGACTGTGAACATCAAATGTTCTTATTTATTTATATTATCAAACTTTTCAATGTTGTAAATATTATCTGTTCCACAACCTTTGTTTTATATATAGTTTGTTTCAGAAACGTCTGGCTAATGATGCTGCACTTTGGCAGTACTGTCAGTACTCCAGGTTTTCTAAGGTGGCTGTTATTCATTAAATCTACCACCCAAATTGACCTTTTCCCTTTTTCTTTGCTTCTTAAGTAACTTTCATACTTTTTCTCCCCAGGTCTAGTCACCAGTTGTAGTTAAGGTCAAACAGAAGGTGATGTTTCATCAATATTAATATATTTCATGGTGACTTATATTTAAAAAACTCTGTCTAAATTTCAGTCAAGTTATATTCTTGAGATCTATACTAGCAATAGGTTCACTTATTGCAATTTTCAAGTTAATTCTTGGACCTATTGCACCTGTTTATTTCTGTCTAGACTTTTGCCCTCTCTACCCTCTTCATGAAAACTGAAATATGTGGTTTTTCTGTTTAAGTCCATGTATACAATTATCCTATTTTTGCTGTAAGGGAAAGAGATATGAAAGACATGAGTGATTTTGCTTAGGTCACATAGGATAAATAGTATCCTCAGGAAGTTTGTTAGATGTTAGAACCTCTTGTTTATGTGTTTTATTTCTTCTCAAGGGGCTATATTTAACCTGAACTATACAGATATGAATGGCAGAGTAGCTGCTGCTGTCAAAGATCAGACTTCTTCACTTTAAGCATCCAATTAATATATTTTTCCATAATAGAGACAAGTTAGGGACAAACAGGGACTAGGATTACATAGGAAATTCAAAAAGAGGGCAGTAATTTCATGTGTCAACTGCATGTGACCACAATCACAGTTGAAAATATAGGGACAGTATGAGAGAGAACTTCATTGCTTTGGGGAATAGGAGAATTTTTTTATTACATGATTTTAAAAATATTTTTATTTGATGATTTGTTAAATTGAAAAATCATTCAGCTATGAAAATATGTATTTTAATACTGGGTTTTAAAATGCTGGAAAGTTTATGTTTCCTGAATTCAGGAGAAAAGGATTGCAAAAAATCCCCAAATCACAGAGCTACATGAAAATAGATAAAGGTGTATTGAAAACAATTAACTTGAATAAATATCCTGGAACATACAAAAAATGAAGTAAAACACAAGAAATAATGCAATTGGGAAGGAATAATAAGACTTTCTGAAGGAACAGTGCATGAGTGGGGAAAAATATCACTGGAAATTGCTTTAGCTATGTGGTGAAGTTGGTTCTTTTCATTCCCAAATTCAGAGTTTAACTGCATTCTAAATTACCAAATTCATTAGGTTACACAGAGAGAGTGAAATTTTCTAGTACTTGCCAAGGAAAATCAATAACCCATGTCAGGTATGAAGCTGCACTTAGTTGCACTAAGCAACTGCTATTTTCTGATCATTTGCTTTAGTAAATATTTTTCATGACATATTGAAATTACCCTAAAGTTTACACTTTGAGAAATTATTCTGTTCTTTTGGAGTTGCTAAAAAATAGAGGTCATTGATGTTTGTGGCACATTAGCCACTCAGAAAAGTTCATATCTAAATAACTGAGCATAAAACAAATTAATTTGATTTTCTAGTATCAACTCTGGTTGCTTAAAGATGTTGGAGCAGTGGAGTGAACCACAGCCACCTCATCACTTATATCCAAACTTACTGCATGAATTTAACATGGTTAAGTTCAGTTAACCATGTCAAGTGGAAAGCACTTAGGAGGAAACTGATATCCCAGCTGAGTAGTCTAACTGCTGCTACTGTTAGCGGTGCAAGTTCCAGATGTAGCTTGTTCAAAGCAAGGTCAAGAAGTATTCATGAGCTGTACTGTGTCCTATATTCTTACTTTATAACCCCAAAACTGTATTCTTATGTTCCAGATGACATACGGCGCAGTTAAAGACTATAAACAATTTGCTATAGATAAGAGCCAAGCTGCATTGAGCAATAAAAGTATAAATTAGGTGGATTTAGATGTTTATGTCCAACAGAGAAATCGAGAAAAGCCTTCCAAAAATGGTAAGCAGCATCAGGATGCATAAGCATTTACATGAAAACTCATTTAAAACATTGGAAATTTTGCTACTGTTCATGCCCTGAAATCTCACTGTCTGGGCTGGGTTTAGCATCAGATGCTGTGTTAATCAGCCTTGTAGAGCAGCAAGATACATGAACTTGAGGTAATACAGTTGTGTGGTTTCCTGGTCGTATTTCCTTCTGACCTAGCCAACTCTGATCTAACTGTGACTGTTAGATATGTCAGAACAGTCAGCAAATAGTCAGGTTGAGACAAGAGGAATGTCACCAAGCATCTGTCTTTCATTCTTGTTCAGTTATGTACTAGTGTATTGCACTGCTTTTCAGTTCTATTTTTCCTTTCTCTTTTCTGTTTTAAACTTCAGTAAATGTGCACTCCAAAGCCATCCAATGGTTTAAATAACGATTGGTATTTCCTTCAGGAGTCACCAAGCAGAGACAACTTTATTTGGAGGAGAGAATGGCAGAAGCATAAAAGCAATCACTGCAGCCACAGTAGCCCTGATAGGAACATGCTCCCAAATAACTCCCACTGAGATCATCAGACAAGAGGTATCACCTTGGGAAATGGATCTCAATGTTACAGGGCTTCAGGCTGCAATAGGACTCCTTCCCGACACAAACAGGAAGTCAGCAGTCATACGTGCACAGCACAGCCAGCCCTACACAATCCCTGAGGAATCATGTAATGTGTGTGTGTGATGCCAGCAGTCTATCAGGAAGATGGGGACCTGTCAGTTTCTCCGTAAATCCTTCCTTGTTGTGAAGCCTTTTGATACACTTTTGTCCTCTGTAGGTCTGTGGTGGCAATTCCCTTTTGAAGTGATATTACCCATTTTTAAGGAATATTATCCACACATTTCCAGATTTTTCAGACACACCCTTATTTTCCAATGAGTTTCTTACAGTCCGAGCTGCTGACCTTTTAATATTTTCTTCATCTTTGTTCACTTCACTGCTATACAGTACTAGAACTAGCAAATACACAGCTGTGATTGGGGAAGGGCAAGACTCTGATTTACACTCAGAAATCTGTTCCTGCTGTTGCTGCGGCTGCAGTTCCAGTTTTGTTAGAAACTAAAGCTTTAGAAAAGCACATCATACTCAAGAAAGCCAGCATGAATGCAAACTTAATAACATTTCTAAACCCATACCCACTGTGATCCACCTTTCTCAACTCACTCATGAAAACATTCTAATTAACTCCACTGCGCCTTAGATAGCTGAACAGAAGACAAGACTGAGAAAATTATGGTGTACACTTTCTCCTTTCACCTTTTGTCTTTTGATAGTGATATACTTTGCTGTTCCTTTTGTATAAATATTTTGCTTTTCCAAAACCTGCAATAAACCTTCAAGAAGAGTAGTATACCAAGCAGAGAAAAAAGATTCCCTCATCTCCATCCTTCATGACAAGTCTGAGGGAAAGGAGGGGGACATCTTGTTTTCCTCTGGTATATGACACGTTACATTATATATCAAAACTAGTCATTTGTAATCTCTTAGATCCTATTATTCTGTATCATTCTCCTGGGTCTGATTAAACACCAAAATTAAATTCTTCCTCTCTACATTTCTTGAGGAGGGAAAATGGAAAAGGAAATGCTGAACTCTTCCCTCTGGTATCCAGTGACGGAATGTGTAGGAATGCTTTAAAGCTTCATCAAGGGAGATTCAGAATGGACATCAGGAAGCATTTTATTTTTACCAAGAGGTTGGACAGACACTTGTCAAACACACTGGGCTTCCCAAAATGGTGGTTGATAATCCAAGCTGGTTAATGTGCAAGAGGCATTACAACAATACCCCTAGGAATGTGCTTTAACTTTCAGTCACACCTGATGTGGTCAGGCAGTTGAACTAGGTGATTGTTGTAAATGAACTATTCTATTCTATTCTATTCTATTCTATTCTATTCTATTCTATTCTATTCTATTCTATTCTAAACTTGAAAAATGTAATTTATAGTTTTATCAGTATTTTGTGAATGTTTCTGTAAAATGTTTGTTTTCTCCAAATGTCACTACAGTCCCAAGTGAATTAAGACAACTGGAACTTACGACCACCATATCCTACATTCTTCCTGTACTGTCAGTGTAAAACCATTGTAAACTGCAATATTAAGAAAATGATTCCATATATTGTTTGCATTTTCATGAACAAGCACTTGTTACATTTCAATAAAGCAATCCAAAGACAGTGAATATAAGAATGAGTCACAAATTTCTGAACACAATAACTCTTTTTATTTCTGTCTTACTTACTGTACATAAATAAGATAATACCTGTCAGTGTGACACCGGAATTGTTTTGACATTAAACTGTATTGCTTAAATTAAAAATGTGCACTCTTCAAATCATTAGTGAGTTGGGAGGCAAAGAAATTCTGACTTAGTTATTGGGCTTCTTGTCATATTTTGAACAGAGGAGAGTAATTTAATTGTAAGCTCCAGAATAATTGGCTAGGTATTTGATACTTGTAAATTTTCACAATTCAAGGAACTGTGATACTCTTAACCCAAACAGATCTCAAATATAGGCAACAAAGGTATTAGCTCTTAGTAGAGCTGAGCAAGAGGTATGTTCTCTGTGAACATATTTTAAACACTTTTCTGTTGTCCACTGTGAGGAAAACAAAATTTCAGAAGTCTTGTGTTAAAATTTTTTCCAAGAAAACATTCTTAGAATAGCTCAATACATAAGGTGCTTTTACATTTAAGGAAGAGGAAATGTTCAGTTCTGTATTATATTGATTCTTTGACTATCTATTTAAATTGAACAGTACAATAGAAAAGCTTTGGAAAAGAGACTTATATGAGGGAAATATTCAAAAATTTACATGCTATTTGTAAAGCTGTAACCCAATCCATATTCTCCTTTTTTTTTTTTCTTTATAGCAGATAGGAGTCTAGATAATGGGAGCTACAAAATCTTTCTGGTTTTGCTTGGGTTTCTTTCCTGGTCCAAGGAAGCACCTTAAAATTATTTTCTATTCAGCAGAATTTTCCAATTAAAAAGACCACAACAGTTTCTAATAGAGCCTAGTTTCCACAGAAGATATATATATGAACTAATTTCTAAAATATAGAAGTTTAATATTTGCAAATCTTATGCTGACTGTTTTTGCGAATTCTTTAACTGCAGCAATTAATACAGCCAGAAAAGCTATCCTGCATTTTTAAAGTGGAGGGGTTTTGTCCTTTATTAGGAAATATATTCAAAAATAGCATTTTAAACAAAGTAAAATGCACCCTACTATTTTCTGATTTTTAATAACATTTAATATTCAAAATCAGAGATAACTATCCAAGTTTTATAAATAATTCAAATGACTTATATTATTCTTAAACTTCATATAACCTTTGGCAATCAATACAGTTGCAATCCTGTAACTGGAAAACACAATGTCTGTTTGGGTCTTTGCTCTTTGAGCAAGATAGCCTGAAGCAGATTCTGAACTTTTCTTAATTAGCATAAAGAAATTATAGACACTAGAACCACTTAACAGTTTCTTCTTAATTCTTGCTCCCAGAAAGTGGTTTTTTTTTTGCTCTTTTTAGTCCCCTCTTCACACAGAGTAGTACAGAATTTGAAAAGGTTTATCTGAAAATTTATTAATAATGCAAAGGATAGAAAATTCATAAGATACTTTAAGAGCAGGATGGACTCATTATTACAGATGAAAGGCTCAGATGCTTGTCTTTAACTTCTGGAGAATTATGAAAGGCATTATTTTCTCACAAAGATGTATGAATACACTCATGGTCCTCAAAAATTCCTAGAGAGATGAAGTAAAAAAATCTTTCCTAAAATGAAGAGGTAGAAAATGAGTTCTGAAACTCCCCAGTTTTTTTTCTTGTCCTAACACTGATGGTTGTTACTGAATTGGAATTGTTGCATATTTCAAACTGACTATGATCTCTCAGATAGAAGAGTGGTATAATTGAACACCACAGCCTTTTAATTCTTCTTTTTCCTACTGAGAGATACTTTTGCAATCCAAATGAGGATATTTCTTTTCTATACGGTCTTGGACTTAAGAGGTGTTACCATGCATATGTATTTCTCTTTCTATATATATAGTGAATTTAGCTCTAAATTCCTTGAAATGTAAGCAAAGAGATAAAACATTATGGTGCTTAAAAATGTACTGCCTAGAAGTGAAAGAGCCACCTCTCAAAATGAAGCACATAATGTTGGCTTAGATACACAGGTGTTCATGTAGCCATAATACTAGATTGGCTCCCATATAGGGAAATGACAGCAGCATTGTCCTGAGTTGGAGGGACCTCTGAGTCAGACAAAGGACAGCTGAAATTGCCTTAGAGGACTGTCTCAGCAGGTGCTACTGTGAAATGAGTATTTTAGATTCTAATCCACAAATTAGGGTCCTAAAAATTTGAAAGAACTTAATAAATTCACATAGAGACAAAAATAAAAAACATGAAAAACACACATATCAAGCTCATATACTTCAGACAATTTAATATCTAAGTTTTAAATAAACAATTAATTGCCTTTAGGTCTGGTTTTCTTTTAGTGTGTTGTCACTAATTGGCATCTCAGTTCAGTTTAGTTGTCCAGAGTTTGGACACATCAGTGTTTTAATCCTCATTATAAGCATCTGGTTTTAACAATGGAGTGGAGAGCAGAAACTCTTTGCATGTTCCACAGTTTAGTACTTTGGGAACATGTCTGGGATTTCAGATATTATTTAGGTTTGTGAATCAAACTCTTAGACTGAAGTGGCTTACAGTTTGCTTCAACAACTGCATTAGCAAGTGCTCTCCAGTATGGGATGAAAAATGCCCTTGAGAGATAGGTGCTAGGAAGTTATTTCACAGTGGCAGTGGGGATTACAGTCAGAAAGATTCTGCCTGAAATCTTAGTTGCCAATTTACCCAAGGCAGCTTAGCAGGGTAGGTGGTATGTAGGTGGGGAGCAGTAGTATTGCAAAGAGTGGGTGAACTTTCTTTTCTAAATGCCTGAATATTTATCTCAGAACAAATACAAGAAAAATTAAGTGAATAAAAAAAAAAATCAAAACACCACCAAAAAAAAAAAAAAACTCCAACACAATTCAAGCAAAACAAAACAACAAAATCAAACCCAGAGGACGCTTAACTGTAAATTACCATATCACAAATGAGCAGTACAGAATATGCCAAAAATACACCACAGAAACAGCATGAAAAACCTGCAGCAAAAGATCTCTCAGCATATTTACAGGTAATGAATGACCAGGTTACTTACATGTTCATCCTCATTATCAAAATCTTTTAAATCAATACGGTTAATTCAATTTCTGAGGCTTAAAAATTTGGTAAGTAATCATGAGACTTTTTTTCAGAAATAGATAAAGAAATAGATTGTTGGCTTACATAAGAAATTCTAGTTTCACATCTGTATGGGAACATGTTTGTTTATCTATTTAAATACAGGAGTGAGTATGAGCTTGCAGTTTCCATAATGGTCTTACTCTGGCTTAGTGGGAAAGTGATGAGGAGTGTCCAGCAATCAAGGTCTCAAAAATGTAGCTAAAAATAATTCTGATATCTTGAATTCTGAATATGGGGAGCTAATAGTATTTAAGTCAAAGCTCCCACCCTCCACGGTGGGTGAATTTTTGATGTAAGTTCTAAAATAAATTTCTTCAACTTTTTCCTTTTTTTTCCTGTATAACTTTCCAAACTCAGACTTCAATGTGAAAGATTTCATTTATAGATATAGATAGCACATTTTTAGTAAAATTAAAGTTGTAGCAGTGCTGCTATTCCCCACACTTTTCTCTCAGGAAGAAAAATGACAAACCTCCTACACACAGGGAGATAATTTTTTTCTTCAAATAATATTGCATCCTATCAAATCTAGCCCATTTTGCATGTGTGTTTTTTCAGTCATTCTGCAAATATAGTTTTATAATAAGCCAAACATTCACGACATAAAGGCCATTTTATCCCAAATAAAGGTATGTATTTCAAAGGGGCAGGGTCCTGACTCCCCTCTACTCATCAATTCTCCAGTTCTGGCTCCTCTCTGGAATTCAGTGATAGTCTAGTCACAAAGGTAATGAGGTAGTCTCTTGAGGAAAGGATTTTCTCAGGACTCTAAGGTACTCCGCTTAGAGATAGCTTCCCCAAAGTGCATTGCTTGAAGAGAATGATTCTTTGACTCTTCATTGCCCTGAGGCATTTACCAGGATAATGAGACAAGTCATTCATTTCCTAAGGCAAACTAGAGGCTGTGGAGTGTCAGTGAACCATGGATCTCTTGATGTTGTCCCGGGGAGCACTGACTGGTTACAGGATGGCAGCTTTCCTCCTCATTTCCAGCTGCTATATTGCACTAAAGACAGATAAAAATACATTAGATACTTCTCTAACATTATTTTCTCTTGTAAGAAATTGCTGCTGTTGCCACAGGGATCTGAAGGGTTCTGAAGTGAGGAAAACAGTCCAACACGTTTATAAAAAGTTGTAGAGGTTAGTGAGACAATCTCTCCATTACCAAGAGTTCTAATAACAGTACAAAAAAGCAGCTTGCAAGTATAGGCACAAAAACAGCTAAAAACACAAGCATAGCAATATCTTTCCATGTCTGCAATCTATTAATAAGGGAAAATTATCTCAGTGATGAGAGGTGTCATCATGCTGGTATTACTTGTCATGCACTAGGATATAGAATAGGAAATCCCCTGATGAAGTTTTCTCTCCAGTTTTGAAATAGTGTAAAAAAAAACAGGTCATCAACTGATCATTGTTTGGAGATTTTTTGAACTCATTTTGATTCAATTTATGAGAAAAAAATTCTGCAGCATGTTTGTGAAAGTGGTTTGGCTGTGGTGACTTCTGGATTGAGACTATGCTTTCACTGCTTTCCACGTTGGAGAGAGCACAAAGTATGACACTTGCTTCAACATGCTCACAATACTTGAGGCTTTACATTAAGATAATGATAATGATTATAATTAAATCTAATGCTTCACCTAGCTACTAGGAGTGGACCAGCCCGTTTTCCACAGTGAACAATTAGAGAGGTTTTCTTTCTTCATGTCTCCCTGGGCATCAATAATTTATTGATAATAATTCCGTCTGTCTTCAATAATTTGAAGACAGACAAGACCCGGTGGGAAATATTTGAATATCTTTGCTTTGATGCTCTGCAGGGAAAGTTTTCTTAGACATTGGCAGGAAAGCAATTACTTAGACTGGAAAATGGAAACCAGATAAGTTTGGAAATGCTCTTGGTATCGTTGGCTTACTTAACAAGATTTTTTAAGTACTTTTTTAATTTTTCCTGAAAGGAATTAAAAAAAGAAAAAAAAAAGGTGCCAAAAGAGTTTAACTCAAATTATATACTTGAAATTACTAACACAAGTAATTTTTTGTTTGTTTTTGCTCTCATTGTAATTTCTATTAAGCACACTTGAATATAAACAAAAATCCACATACGTAACTATGTCTTCACACGAGTCTTTTGACTCACAGATCCTAAAAAAACAATTGTTTATTACTCTAACCAAGTATTCCATTTTGGTTTTGGCTGGGATATAGGTATTTTTCTTCACAGTAGCTAACATGGGACTATTATGGGTTTGTTCATTGTTGACAACATAGGCATGTTTCAGTTATTGCTGAAGGGTCCTTACACAGTGTCAAGGTCTTTTCTACTCTTCACCCAACTCCACTGATGCTTTTTTCATCACATCATCTCCTGTAAGGGAGCTGGGGTGCACAAGGAGTTGGGATGTTAAACCATGACAACTCTATAAACTTTATATGCACAAACAGCAAAAGATTGAGCAAAATTTTGATCTTAGTGTAGTGAGGTGCAATCATGATAAAAGCTAAAGTCTTTAAATACAATTTATTAATATATAAATATGAAAACACTTGAGATTTTCAAAATCTCTAAGCTACCATGAAAATAAGCTTGTTAAGATACATAAAACCTGATCAAAATTAAATAATCTTCTATGGAAAGGAGAACAAAAACAAACTAAACAATCAAAATTACACAGAAAATATATTTGGTTTCTTAATAGTCTTTTATGGGTTGGTTGTTGTATGTTGGATGTTTGGTTTTTTTTGGGTTTTTTGGGTTTTTTGTTTTTTTTGGGGGGGGGTTTGTTTGGTTTTTGTTGTTTTTTTGGGTTTTTTTTGTTTTTTGTTTTTTTTGTAAAGTAAACAGGTTTTTTTCTTCTTATTCTCTTTTCCATTAAAGTCAAAATATTATTTAACAGGGTTTTTTTGTCTATTTCCCCTTCTATAAATTACACTTTACTGTTAGTGCTATAAATAATTTTCAAATAGCTATAGGTGAAAGTGCTTTTCCATGTCTGCAAAAAATTTGCTTGCACAGTCGTGAACATTTAGGTTTTGCTTAGCAGGTGTTTGAATGCCTTCATCCTATGTAAATGCTAGATATTGTACTTAATATATGCTCTCATCAGCTCTTAGGCAAAGACTACATGCTACACACATATGCTTAAACTCTGGAACCTATTTAATGCTAAATTACTTGTTCACTTTGAATATAATTTGCACAAAGTTAAATTAGTAGTTTTTACATAGTGAAAATATGTTTAATCATTAAACATGAAAACCCACATTTAGCTTTGCTAATTTTTTTTACTAATATTTTTAAGTATGCCTTTTTTCCCCATTCATTTGTAAGAATTTACAATACAAATATAAATTTTAAATACAATGTAACTTTTCAGTAACAGTTCTGAGTTAAGTACTAGGGTTGTGTAAAACTTCCAGGATCATTCTCATGGGTAAATGAAATAGTCATATAATTTTGTTTTGTTCACAGATGCCTCTCAGGCAGAGATTCCCTATGACACATTCTTAGACAGACAGAATTTATTTCAGATACTTTGCTAACTAATTTAATTTAAAACCAAAGGAACTAGCAAGTTTCTTTCCTACCTACAGATTCTGTAGGTAGGAAAATGGATAGCAGGCCACACTTTAGAGGGTAGTATTTAATGTTTTTTACTCAGACTGGCAGTCTGTCAAAAAGGGTCTACCTCAGGCATTGAAACTATCCTCACCACATCTACTGATATCATAAAGCTGGGTGGTGAGGTGAACACCTCACATAGAGGATGGCTAGAAGATAAAGCTATCCTACAGAAAGACCTAAATGATCTGAGAGAACAGTATGAAGTATAGCAAAGACAGAGTAAAGTTCTGCACCTGAGGCAACATAACCAAAGATCAAATTACAGGCTAGGATCTGTGTAGCTGCAAAGCAGACTTGCTGAGAGGAAAACAGGAGTGCTGGTAGACAAGTTGAACATGGGTTGGCCATACAGTGCTGCAGCTAAAAAGAGAAATCAGTTCCTGGGCTGCACCTGCAGGGTTGTTACTAGCAGAGCTAGAAATATGATCATCCCACTCTCCTCTGTGCTAATCAGGCTACACTTGGGTTGTTGTGGCTAGTTTTGGTCCTCACAATTCAAGAAAGATACAGTCAGATTCTCTGTTCAGAAGGAGCCACATGGAGAAGACCAGGGTAACGAGTAACAGTTGCACTGGGAAAACTTTAATGTCTACAGGAGAAATAATTTGTTTTACAGTGGGAACAATCACTCACTGGAACAGCTTCTCTAACAACATAGTGTGGAACCTGTCATTGGAGGTTTTCAAGAGGTGAATGGACATGGTACTAGATAATCTCATCTAGGCTCCTGTTCCCACAGAAAGTTGAACCAGATCATCTTTTCAGGTTGCTTCCAACCTGGGGTGTTCTGCAATGCTATGAAAAAAAACAAACAGCCAGATAAACAAATGAAACTTCAGCTGTTCCAAACTTTCTCTTCCTCTAAAAATTTTAGAGGCTAAAATGTTTTATATGAAACTTTGGCAAGGCTCTTTTTTTGCTGCTGCATTTTCTTATATTAAAGAGTAACCCAAAAGGAAAGGAGGCGAGGAAAGGAGTTTTGAAGAAACAGGTTTTTCTGCTGCCACATAGTCACTAAAGCTGTTAAGCTACTTAGGATGGGATGGAAATTGAAATTTTATTGAAGCTGATGTATTTTACAGATGTAACAGTTTCAACAAGAATTGTAAACAGGATGATTTCTTAGGAAAGCTGTCAATACCCCAGTATTTCTTAGGAGAGTACAAAACAAGAATCCAAAGGCAACAGACCAAAAGAAATTGAATTTAAAAGGCAATCTTTCCAGCCTGAAAATGGATATTCTTACAAAACAGATCCTCAAATGCATTTAATGTTTTTCTTGTTGTTCCAATGTAACAATATGTATTTTAAAATATAATTTTGTTGAAATTACCTCAAGATTGAATGCTTGGTCTCTCAGGAGCTCTAATACTTTATTGAAACTGTCAACTTAGCACATAATAGATACCATAAGACAAGAATTACCTGGTTTTAACATAGCTGTGACTTCCACTCTTATGAAGCTGTGTCATAGCCTGAAGTTTCTTTTGGAAGGGAGTTGAGGGGAGATTGTTCCTGCCTTGATTTTTCCTTAAATTTAGCCTGTTAATATGTCCTCCTACATAAAAGAAACATTTTTCAAACAAAAATTCTGTTTGTTCTGTTACCATTAAGACTAAACCAAGGAATATGAGTCTTCAGCTCACAACTTCTGTCCAAGTACTTCCACACTCAACAGGCTAGGAGATTGCAAAGAGGGACAACTGCAAATCTAATATGTATGTGACATCAACTTTCAATTATTTTATTCAATGTGGCTAGAAATCTGTAAGTTATTACAGAAAATTTACATTCATTATTTATATTGACACAAGGATAATATTAATGTTAATTTTCTGTGCCTTTATGGACCTGCCTTGCATGACCCCGCTGCCTGTTCTAGCTTCAGCTTGTGGAAATTTGTCACATCATCCAGGTTACCAAGAAATCATGAGTTTACCAGATTCAAAGGAAAAGCACAGGAAAGTGGAAAGGTGGAGTTTTTTGGCAGCATGCCCAAAGACTCAGTACCAATTCTGGGAGATTGGAGGGGCCAGTATTTCCCATGCTACAGTGCACAGAAATAAAGTAATTTCTTCAACTCAGCATTTCAGCAGGTCCAATTTAATACAGAAGTACAAGATAGTATAGGGAATAGGTGAAAAAAACCAAAGGAATCAAGGAAATGCGAGGCTCTTGCCCCTTCTCCTCAGAAGGAAAAAACAGGGATACGGAAAAAAGGAAATTGCTACACTTTCTTAAATGAGCCTGAGTAATACCAAGAGGTTAAAGAAAAAAAGGAGACTATAAATATTTCTGGATTCAAAATCTACATGAAGGGCATAGCCACTCACATATCATCACATTGGTATTTGAAGATTTAAATTAAATTATCACTATTTTGTAACTTCATAATAATGATCTAACCACAAACATTTTGTACCACATTATCTCACTAGTTAGGCAAGTCTAATTCACAAAAAGTACAGAAAGTGAAGAAAGAGACACCTTCTCTAAGTTTCCCTTTCACTGTGGGTTATTTTACTCTCTGCTTGCCATAAGAAGTGCACTATGCATCCAAATATACGTGCTTTGATTATGCAATTTGCGCAAACCAGGCAGTTAGATTCATCTCTCTGATGGTAAAATATTGGAATGTATCTTAACTGATACCTAGGAAATAAGCATTCTTGGAAAAAATGTGAGACTCTTGAAGCTTTGAATTTCAGCTAAGGTCTTATGTAGCCAAATAAAGCAATTAAACTTCAGTGAAGGGTTATAAAATCAAATGATGATGCCGTGAGTTTTAGTGATATAGTTTGCAGGTGGCATGAACAATATGCTCTGCACAGTTGGTAGCCTGGATAGACCAAATGAAAGAAAAGAGAAGTTAATGCTTTTAAGATAAAAATAAAATCAGTGAAGACAACTATAAATAGAATTTTAATAGGCTGGGAAAGTAAAGGATAAACATCAATTATTCAGATAACTGTGCTCTTCATGGCAAGAACAGTTACATCCATCACAGTCTTAGGGCAACAGGCTTTTCTATTAAAAAGCTTGTTTGATATTTTCCAAGATAAAACTCCTTTTTGTTCTGTATTTATTTTCCATATGTTAATGATTCAGAATTATCAAAATTTATCCACCTGATATCCATCTCAGGCCATCTTTTCTCAAGCATTTTTCAAAAAGAGGGCCAATGAGCAAGTTTTAGTAATATTCTGATAATATTCCTGTAATGAAAATTTCTGCATAATGTTAAATTGTGTGATTAGGTACAGTACTTGCTGAGCAAAAATAATACAATTTTTACTCTTGTTCGTTGCAGGATCAGTCTGTTGCTCAGGGAGCAGCTTGAGCAGTTGTTCTATTGCTTATTATTTATATGATGCAAAATTCCCTTGACTTGAAAAAGGGACTTGCATCATTGACTTCAATGGGATTTGACAACAAGGATACACCAGAATGTTGCATATTCAAATAGGTCAGAGATAGAGCAATCTGTTTTGCTCTCAGCTGTGCAGTTACCACATTATTGCTGCACAGACTAGAATTCATTCATTTCCAAACAAAACATGTCCATGTGAGACAAAAGCACATCCTTCTCTTAAAAACAAGTACCTCTACCCTTGATTTTTCTTTAGGATCATGTAATAATTAGCCACTGATAAATCTGAGTAATTTTGACATCAAGAAGAAATTTGATAGTTCCAAATCAGATGAAGATATAATCAACTGAAAACTGTTGATGCTACAGATTATTTTGACCAGATCAAATAGACATATTGTATACATAATTTTTTAACATAATAATTATATGTGAATGTATGTATTTACATAAATCAAAAATATTTGGTGCTGAAGTTATATGATAATTAGGAAAGAACAGACACAGACACATATAATGAAGGGAGATGAAAATAAACTTGTAGAGTTTAATTTCTATCTACCTGCAGTTAAAGATAGAAAGATGGAGTAAATTATGAAAGTTGTTATTATATATGCACAATAAAACACAGTTGGTTTCACCTTTGTGACAAAACATCGGTCAGCAAAAATCAAAACCTCTTAGAAATGTCAACTGATGTCAACACCGTGCAACACTGTACATGACAAGCAGTAAATGGACTTCTTAAACAATGTATTGGCAGACTTACAGATGCAATGTTTTGTCTTCCTGAAATTTAGGAAAAGGAGGAAAAGTAATGAAAACAAGCCCGAAGTTATCTTTCTTTTTTAAAAAGCTCTATCTAATTAGAATAAAGACAAATTTAGAGCATTTTGAACGCCCAACACTTAGGTGGTACCTACCACAGATTTCTGACAAGAAACAGGCATTAAAAAATTGAGAGTAATAAAAATTCTCAAAGAAAGAAGGAAAAAGAATTAAAGTAAGAAACTGAAAAGAAAGAAAAGAATGAGTTCACTAACACTTTAGAAAGGCACACTGAATAATAACTTCTCTACATGAAAAGTTTCTGAGCTCACTTTATTTCAGACTTGTCAAGAGAAAACATTAAAAGAAGGGAATCTTCCTCAATAGATTATAAAAGCAACTGAACTTTTAATTCTGCCCTATCTTTGCTGAACAGCAACACTACCCAGTTGACAAAGAATTCCTACAAAAACCTACTTGATTATGTATGATCTTTTGGAATAAAGTCACAAAAGCAGACTACATGCAGTATATCTTAGCCATTCTCTTGTTAACTGACTCACTGCTTCACAGTGGGGAATAGCATTTTCTTCAACAATAAGTAAAACCATCTTTACGTCTTTTCTAATTGAAATCGCTTTGGCCTTCTATCACAATGTTTTTTCTTTTTAATTTAAGAACCCAGTGATGTTGCTTAATTTGTTTCATTTATTACTCTTATTTATTTGGTTAAAACAGAACACCTGAATATTCATTCATGTGTTTAGTTTAGCTATCCCTTTCTCTTTTCATCATTTATTATGTCATTACGATATCCACCACCTATATTTCCCCTTCTTCTACTCTTTCTCCTCATTCTTTGCAGTTATGTTTTTTCTTTAAGGAGTATATTTAAGAGGTGATAATTACCTATCAAGAAGTTCTCCCTTCTCTTATTTTACTATCAGAACATTTAAAATACTACTCACTCTGCAGTTAATGATAAAACTTAAAAACAGATTTTAAAAATCCCAAATAGCAAAATAGGAGAATATATTTTTAGAAGCACCTGATTTTAAAGAAATAAAAGCACTAAAAAAGCTTAAACGTGACTGATTAATTTAAACTTAAGAAGCTAACAGATAATGCATGATTAAACTGCATCAAGAAATTCACTCAATTATATTATTATCAATTTCCCCCAAAGGGAAACTTTGAAGTCATGTACTGCTTAAAATTCTTAAAACACATAAGACTTTCAAACTATGAAACACTGTGCAGCCTGATAAAAGTTAAACTAATGATAAGTTCTAAAAGAAGCCAGCAACTGATAGAGAAAAAGATGACAATCTCTCTGACTTTCTGTTATGTTAATGATAAATTCTCCACAAGATTTGGACAGAGAAATCGGAAAATAAACACATGTACAATTGTAAAGTCCCTGTTTCTACACAATATCATTTTTGTAGAAATTTTAAGTTTCCTTATTCAACCAATATTTTTAATAATTTGCCTTTGTCATTGACTGTTAGATGGGTGTCTCAACTACAGAAGCAAGATTGGCTTCATATATTTGAGAGGAAAAAGACTTATAGCTACCATATAAATATATCCATACATATGTTGTAATATACATCACTGAATACATATGTACATGTAAAGAGAGAAGGAGAGCATTCCATGACTGTAGCAAGTTTCCAGAAGTAGAAGTTTATAAGAGAAATATAAAAAGCTTTCAATTCAACTTTCAAGCAAGTAGCATGCTTCTAATTTGAAGGACTCCTCAGAAATCACAATATCATCACACACATGATCTGATAGCAATATTTAGCCTGAATAGAAAATAATAGCAATAGAAGCAGTAATAATAATGGTAATAATGATGAAGATTATGATAATAACAATAGTGGTTTGTACCCTGATATGATCATCGTGAGTTCATGAATATTCAGGTTTCAGGCTTTTTAGTGTAAACACTGGCATAGCCATTTTAAAAGTATTGTTTCTCAAGAAGAAAGCATAAGTGAAAATAGATTAACTCTGGTTCATTATACATAAATAGCACAATAATATACATAAACAGCAGCTATCATAACATATTCTGTGTAGAAGAAAAACATGACTGACCTGATTGGCTGCACAGCTCACACAGAGGAAACACCCATATCTGGCTTCTTTGGAAGGCAGTTATATTTGAGGACATGGTGGAAGAGAAATAAAGTAGTTTTTAAGTGGCATAGAAAAAACCTAATACCCCCCCCAAAAAAAAAAAAAAAAAAGAAAGCTTGATTATCACTGGATCCACTGTTTATCAAGGGAATTTTTATTTGTCTGTTAAATATTTTCTGCATGTTTTCAAGTCTTTTTTTTTATCACTGAAAAAGCCAGTAGAGATCATATAGAAAACCCTCTAATCTAGATTCAGAAATTAATTAAAATTGAGCATTGCAATATGTAACAGTAATGCTCAATGTCATAGGATATCAGGACACCAATTAATATTTTGCATCCCTGCAGAATAAGAGGGAACACAGCTGAGTAAAGCACTCATAAAAGGTATTGTACAGACAAAGGAAGACCAGGAAATATCAAAGATGGGAGTTATGCTTTATAGGAACTGGTGAAGTAATTTTGGAACAAAAGAAGACACTGTCTCTATGGAGATTAACTGCCATCATCTCTGAATTAGTCCTAAAAGTCATATCAGCCTTCTGTCACACAGTTCCCCTTATGTGATCAATGTGAATATATCGTTTAAAAAATCAGGAATATTAAAGACAAAGTTCATCAGCATTATTCTCCAATTCCAGAAGTTGGTAAAAAAGGGGATAAAAAGGCACTTCTCTGGTAATCAAAGCTTTCAAGGTTAAGTATTAGGCATTCTTAAACACACTATGAAACAGATTTAAAAAAAGGTACTGCATTCATAGGCAGTGACAGTTTTGTATTTGTACTAACAACAGAAGGTAACAATGGCAGATTCTTTGCACATATGAAGATTGGAGCTTTATTTTTTCCCGTGACCCAGTTACCAGTAATAGCGTCCTAATGTGTTTGACCTTTTGATCAAATGTTTCAACCCTGAGACACTACAAACATAGGAATCCCAGTGTGAGTGGTCTAACTATATTGTAATTATTCCAGAGTTGTATTTTTTTAAAAAAATCATACTTTTTTTCTCCCTGCTTTTTGTTACATGACTAAACTACTCCTGGGAAATTAAATAAATGTTCTTTATGAGGTGGTCTCTTGAGATCCCCAACATATAATTTAGTAAATGTTACAACTTTTCACTTCTAAGTCAAAACACAGGAAATATACTAACAATAAAAATGAATTTTAAAAGATAACAAAATAGAAACCTTGATGTCAGTGAATGCTCTAGTTACCATGGAAACATGCGGAATACCAGCTTTGACGACAGGGTTCCTTTTTTTTTTAAAAATATTAGTCAGGCCACAAGATCTGAAATCTCTTTTTGACATCCCCACCCAGCTCTTCTGAAATCTGCATAATAGGAAGAGCATTTAAAACACTTCTTTAAAACAGCACCAGTTGCCTTCACACTAACTTTCCAGTCTTCAACTTAACCTGTGTGTGGACAAAGCAAATCATGTACAGGTCATACCATGGTGATTTAACACCAGATGGAAATTATACTCAAAAAAAAGCCATTTCCCTTCTTCCACCTCTTCTGGTAGGCGAGGGACAAAGGCAGAGCTTATGGATTAAGAAAACAATTTACTGAAAGAAAACAGCAATGGAATGAGATATGCACAGTAACAATAGAAATATAATTAACAAAAGTATACAAAAAGTGATAGTGCTTTATGCACAAAAAGGTGTTCAACACTTTGACTTCTGTGTGTTCACCAGCACAAAGACAAGATGCTGGGTAGGGACTCCTGCAGCTAATGTTTCCTGCCCCTAAAGCAGAAAAAAAAAGACACATTCCCAAAAGCATGGTCATCTGAGACACACTGTGACGCTGCTCTACTGGGCTCAGTTCTGTGCTGGTGCTTCCAGCAACACTTTAGGCTGCTCCAGAGTGCTGGGGGTCAGTCCTGTATGGTGCTGGCATTTTGCTATCTCTTCACTGTGTTCCTTTTAGCTTAGCTGGATTAGGGCTCACCCCCCTCTGTTCTGTTGCCTGTAACAGCCTCCCCATCTGGCCCCGTCTTTCAGCACCGTGGTGATTCCATGTTTAACCACTTTTCTTCAGCACCATGTCCTGTAGCTGCACCTCAGAGAAACGGGAGGGGACAGAGGGTGGCAGCAGATGGCAGTCCACAGTGCTTCTGCCAACAGCATTCTTACAACTTATTGATTGGCACGACTAAAAAGAACCTTGGTCTGTCCTCTTGACATCCACCCTTCAGGTACTTATAGACATTGATGAGATCCCCTCTCAGCAATCTCTCCTGAAGGCTGAACAGACCTTGCTCCCTTTAGTTTCTCTTTGCAAGATAGATGCTCCAATCCCTTAACCATATGTATTCCTCTCCCCTGGACCTGCTCCAGGATCTCCATATCCCCCTTGTACTAAGGAGCCCAGAAGTGGACGCAGCACTCCAAATATGGCCACACCAGGGCTGAATGGAGGGGCAAGATCTCCCTCTCCCTGCTGACAGCGCTCTTCCCAATGCCCCCCAGGATACCATGAGGGGCATGGCTGCCTGGGGTTATTCTTCCCCAGGTGCAGTACCCTTCATTTGCCTTTGTTGAGTTTCAAACAGTTCTTCTCTGCCCATCTCTCCAGCCTGTCCTGGTCCTTCTGAAGGGCTGCACAGCCCTCTGGAGTATCAGCCACTTCTCCCAGCTTTGTGTCATCAGCAAACTTGCTGAGGAGGCATCTGTCCCTTCATCCAAGTCACCAATGAATAACTTAAATAATACTGGGCTCAGTATTGAACCTTGGGGGACATCAGCAGTGACGGGCCTCCAGCTAGATATGTTTCTAGGTTTTACTGCTGGCTGCAGATTCTATTCTTGCTTAAATCCAAGACAGTCAACATCAAGTTAATGGATATCATATATATAAAATAATATAAATTTCTTATAAAACAGAACATTATTAGTTTCTGACATGCAGTACTTTGGTTCTATGTGACAGTCACTGACTTTCCTCAGTCAGTAGATCAGATCAACCAATAGTGACATTTCTGGGGGAAATAGCTAACATTATACAAATGAATTGTAATATGTTGAATTCAATTAGAGTAATGTATAGTATGGGTTGATATTCTCAACAATTTCTGTATAAAACGTGTAAACTTCCTTTGGTACTAGGCACCACTAGAAATTCCACAGTAATCAGAAACAATACTTAAGTTTTTTCCAGCTGTGCTTGTGGATTTCATCTACAGATGGCAAATAATTCAGAGATTTATGAAGAAATACAAGGTTCTTTAAGTTAACAGGACAAAGAACAACATAAAAGTAATTTTCTACAATATAGAAAAAAAAAAAAAAAGACTATTCTTCCATAATGTCATGGAGGGACATAAAAAGTATTCACCATGGAAAAAACACATGAAAAATTATAACTAAAAATCAATATATTCTAAGAATTTATCCCTATTCTCAGATGTCTATTAAACAATCCATTTTAAAGATAATAACAACCTTATATATTTTACAGAACTTTCAGTTCTACACAAGTGTTTGCACAGGACTGCTTTTTCTACCCAGCTGGCAGCATTGCCTGGGTGTCTATTCACAGTAATTCAGCACAGTTAGGGCCAATTATCTCACTTCCAATGAATGAGTAGCTGCTATCTGCAATCACTGTTCTCTGGCCACAAATACATTAAAACTTTCTGTCCTATTGAAGTCTGCCTATAAATTCATGTTCTCTGTCTATAATAAGAAAAGAGCTAATCTGTGTTGGAATGTGTTTATTTTCTTAACAAACTAGTTGAAAAGAACAGATCAATAGTAGAAACATTCATGCATGCATTCTCTCACGATATCAAGTTGTTTCATAGGATATTACATATATTGCACCTCATTTTCCTCAGTTCTATGTGTGACTCAGATGGATTCATTTTTATAGGAAAGCATTGTTATTTGTGTTATTATGTTTATCTACTTGGATGAGAACTTACAAGGAAGGAAGAAAAAATTATACAGGGTTTCAGATAAACTATACTCAGAAAATATATTAGGTATTTCAAAAACCAAACAAAAACCCCAATCTGCTGCCTTTAAAGATTTCAATTTTTTCTTCCAGTTTAGCAAATTAAAAATTTGCACTAGTTTTATCATGAAGATTAAAACCGTGTATGTCACAAAAACAAGGATTTTCTTGCAGGAAAAACATTTTTTTCCACAAAAAGTGAAGAGAGATTCATTTTTCATAGCTTTATCTGGTATGAAAAAAGTGTATGTTTTCCTGTGTGAGACTACACTTTGAATAAAATAAACATGCATGTGGATGGTAATATTTGAGGATCAAAAACATGATACAAATAGGAAAGTTCAATAGAAAATTATTGGGCAGAAATTTGAAAGCACAGTTGAGAGCAGAAGGAAATATAACAAATGGCCTTTCAAACAGACTTTCTAATTCAATAGAAACGTACTTCTATGTAAGAGCAATAAATTATATTAAGACACAGTTGGGTTTCATAGAAACCTTGCTTCAAACACAGTGTCCTATGTCAAAAAAATAGCATCACAATATCCACATTGAGAAAAAGTATCAAATTGAATTATCTGATGGATAAAAAGAAGTAAAAAAAAAAAAAAAAGAGGACCAGACCCTCCTACACTCCTACATTTTCAGCTATGTATTGAAAAGAAAGAGCTACTAGAGAACTCATGATCAGAAGATCAGGACCAAAATTTGAATCAAGTAAAGAAACCTAGAGTTAGATATTAAGATCTTGCAGAGGGATGGTATTTTAAATCTACCTACATTTAATTCCACTGTATTTTATTTGGTTGCCAAAGGCAGTTCTTCAGTGTGGTGGTTCTGAATTTGCTATTATTAGCTTATTTCTTCAAGTTTTTATTGTGAGCATACCCACATACCAATGTATTTTTTCCCCCTCTTGGGTGAAAGATCTAAATGCATATCTTGGTATTGTACATTTTGAGTTGTCAGTAGAATTCCATCCATAGAAGTGAAATGAAATAATTACTAACTTTTCTTCAACATTATATTGATTCAAAATCAGTTGCATGCACATTGTCAAGCAGAGTAGTGCCTTGTTCCAAAAAGACTTTCTTAGGTGTGACAGCATATCTTTCCATAATTAATAAGCAGCCTGAATTCAGAGTGCTTCCTAAAATACTTGATGAAAAATATGATCCAGTAGGATGGACACAGGGAGAAGGTCAAGGAAAGTAGATGGCTTTGACTTCGTCCTTGCACAGATGCACAGCATATGTCTGTGCTGCTTAATCAAACATGCTCAATCATGTCCTTACACTGCAGCCAACTAACACTGCAGAAAACCAGCACAGCAGAAATCATGCTACTAAATTCTGTTCTCATTTAAAGTGGAGAAGATGCATCGAAGCCACTTCTTCAAAATAGTACCATACTAGCAGCCAAGCAAAAGTCACAAATGGGTGGATTAGTGACCAGCACTGGACAAAAGCATTCCAAACACACTAATTTATCAATAAACATGACACAGCTTATCTTCCTAGGATCACTCCCTGGTACTACTTAGCTTTTCTGTGCTAAGACTACAGTGCATTGAGACATTCAGTAACAAACACTATTACTGTGAACAAAACCTTAATTTCTAGTAGGAACTCATTTAAGGATGATGCTCAGCAAACTAGCAGAACCCCTATACAGGTAAAGGCTTTTTACTCTTCAATTGGCATGAAGCTTTAATGCATTGTTAGAACAAGAAAATACTTAGAAGAGACTAGTAAGATGCTGAAAGCTCTAAGCAAGACATTTAAGATATTTTCCTGGGTTTTCCTAAAAATTTAATTCTTATACAATAAAACAAAACTTAACAGAATTACACATTAACAGATAACACAAATAATATATACACTTTGCCTCTCCATAGTTAATTTCTATTCAATGGCAATGCAATGAATCATTAAGAGTCCATTTACATAACTTGCAAATAAATTGGGGAATCAGCATTGAAACTACTCCAACATAAAGTCTTGAAAGATATTAGAAAAATAAAGTTAATAAATATTACAAAAATAAAGTGAAAAATAAAGTGAATAGCTATTTCTCTGAGCAATAATTTGCATTATATGAAAGACTTCATTTCCATCTAAGTTTTCTGTGCTGACTTGATATTTAATAATATGTAATTCTAATCAAAGGGAAGAATACAGAGATTTTTGAACCTTGCAAAACAATTCTTACATATTTAAAGAATATGTGTAAAGCATTTTGTCAGAATATCTCAAAATTGTAAAATAATATTTACTGAGAAGGATTTTTAATTTATTTTTTTTTAATGCTGATTACTGAGCAGATGAAACTGCTGTCCTCTTAGCAGTATCTCTGTGTTTCTATATCCCTTTTTATAGCAGGGCCATATAATTGTAGAACACCTTGTCTCATTTCAATCAAAATTGACAGTTAAAGTGATGACCAAAAATATCTTTGAATATTTTTAAGGCATCTTAATATTGAATTGCACTCTAAATGTGACAACTGAATATAAATGGAAGCTACATGGTCAAGGTGTAAATGTCCTCATCTGGTGTGATAAATCTTATGAAAGATTTATCAAGAACCCAACTAGAGGAAAGACACTTTATTACTGGCACCTTTGAGGGAATGCAACTAAAAGTGTTATTATATCTCAGATTCTCTGAATGAATTATGCTGTTTACCAGCACTTTTTCAAACACTGCATATTAAAATATCAAAACTAAAATTGATGTATGGATAGGTTGCACTTCCAAACTTCTTAAATGCCAATAAAAGAATCTGGCTACAACTAAATACCTTGAGTCTACAAGTGAAACATAAGCATTTCTTCGTAGTATGTTATACAGGAACACAAGACAAGAACTTCTAACTTAAAGTAAGGAAAAATAATGCTGAAAATCAGTAACAATTCTTTTGTTTTTTTGCTTTTGGGAAAAATCACCCCACAACAAAGAATATAGCAGCAGCTGTGTGCTTCTTGGTGTTTTGGTGTACCTCCACTGTCTATAACAAATGGCAAGCTTGATCTCATCTGGAAGCTGTTAAGTGGTGCCTGTCAGCTATTCCATAATACATGGGTGGAATATCACTCTCGATTTCCCTTGACAACACTTACCTTGTGCAGACAGATGAAAAGTTTGGATGCTGATAAACTCATCTTCATCCATACTGATAGCACAGAAAACTTGCATATCTGTGGACTTTTAATGTTTAACTCTGAAACTACTGGTGTACTTAGTGGAAAACTTTGTAAGGCATTTAAAACATAATCCAATGATGTGGAAAGAAATAACACAGTGCATCTCAAATAAACTGCCATTTTTTTGAAGGCCAACTCTTCTGTAAACAGTACTAGCTCATGTGTCCTGGAACAATTCGTTTTCCACAGGCAACTGCTTAATAAATCCCAAATCCTGTCCTGTTAGAGCTTTAAGGGAAAGATAAAAACCCACAACATAACTATGGAAGCAGTAATTCCAATTCTGCAAGATGATTCTTTAAAATAATGAAAACCTGTAAAATATTTAAAGAAGAAAATCAGTACTCATCAGAAAATCAGTACTGAATTAGTAGGACGCAAGTAATATCCAAGTCTTCCTAGGAGGTTTTGTTTTGACTTAGTATTTTTTTGCTTTCTTTTCTTTAACATCCTCTACAGCTGAAAGAAACCTATGGAATAAATGTGAATCTGCATAAATTTGATTATATTTGTGTGATAGGTTTTAATGTTCCTTTATAAAGTCACTTTGTGCAATGGCTTTGTAGTGTTCAAGTAAGTGAATTTCACCTACTGCTTCAGACTTACAGTAAGGTAGTGACTCCTAAAATTAGTGTAGACCGCTTCTATCTTATCTGCTTACCTAAGTCTTTCAAAATTTGAAGTCTATAGCCCGACAGTCCAACATTTCTTCTTATGCAGGAAATACCTATCTCAGTCTGTTCTATATACCTAAACTGTGAATCTATAACTCAATTTTCAGATTTCTAAATACTCTGCCTGTAAAACTTCATGAATATTATCTCTGCTTTAGAAGCTACTTTTCTTTCTGAACATAAAATAATTAAAGGTATTACATTTATTAAAAATATATGTTTTGTTTTCTCAAAGAACTGACTAACATAAGTTAATTGAATGTTCTGCATTCTTGGCATTGCCTTCCCTTAGATCATTTCAAGCCCTGGGCCTGTGAGATTTTACATGTCATCATGAACAAAATTTGTCTCATGCATCCAAAAGCTTGATCCACAGGATAGGAACCCTCAGTTCCTTTACTTATTCTAATCAATATGGTAACTGTAGACAATTCTGCACCATATATACTTTTCAATTGTGTGTACAATTTATTCTAACAGCAATTTAAGGGAAGGAGATGAGGGAACTTTTCTCAGTTAAATTTGAAAGGTAACTTTCAAATTTGAAAGGTATCTTTTGACTGAATTTGAAAGGGAATTCCAATCCTGGTGGCGTCTAGTTAATTCCACTTCTGACCCCACTGTAAAGTCATAATGTTTAAATATACAAGAGGCTTCAGAATACACAAAGGTATATACACCATGTGTTTATACTTGAAATTTATAGACTAAGGGTCAACATTAGATAATGGATGTAGATACACAGTTCCTGAAATTTTTTAATAGGGGGGACTCTGATCTCATGGTGAGAGGACTGTAGTTATGCCCCTCAGTTTACAGATAATTATCATTCTTGAATTGAAGACATAAGTAAATTGATAAATCAAGGTTTCATTATTTTTTCTTCTAAAGCTATGTGAAAATCTTATTTCTAGTATCAAATGGGAATGTTCCATCCTAAGTGTAGTTTGAAATTTGGTTTGTGATGCATAATCCTTGGCAGTATATGTCAGAAATGCTATTCAACAAACAAGAAGGCAAAAAACTATTCAGTAGGATGTTGTCTTTAAATTTAATTAGAGTACAGTTTACTGTATTCTATACTCTAATAAATAAAGAAAATATGTATAACCTTACCACAGATCTAGACTTCTGCCCTCTCAGTACTTTAAAAAGGAGATAATCAAGATGCTTTAAGTCATTGAATTTGATAACCCATCATGAATATACCAGTGCCTCTACTCAGATATGTGGTTCATAACAAGATTGGTCATTGCAGGATAACACTTGTCAGATGACTTTCATGAAGAAATACTCATTTATTTCAGTAGACAAGGGTGGATCACTATTTTATAAATAAAAATCTAAATAAAATATGCATAAAGCTGTGAAAAATGCAGTCTGTTTGTTTTGTTACCCTGAAAAGATGAGACCATTTCAAGGACAGTCTTCCTAGGTGCAAAGCTCTTGGAAGTGATTCAGGCAACAGTAATCACTAACAAAGTAAACTCATAAGCTCATTGTATAGTCCTGGGCTCTTCACAAGAGTGTTGCCTTTCTCTGTTGCCCCATGTCTCTAAAAGTCAGTTTGATCAATATTATAGCAATGTTTCTAACTACGTGCCTTATTTTAACTCAAGAATAACTGTGGCAGTACAGTTCTTTTCAGACAGCATGTGGTCTCTAAATAAACACTTTCTTATTTTCTTTACATTTCAAAATGCAGTTGGAACCCTCTCAAGATTCTTCAATATTCCCCATGGTTTTGTTAGCTGGTAGAGAAACTGTATATTACTGAGGACACCAGATTAGCAGCTCTGTCATTTTTATTGTTACTTTAGTTAACACCATATCTTGCAGTGTATCACTTTTGCAATTTCCTTTGATTTCTCATTCAGGGTCAGGGTGTTTTAGTTTTAGTAACATATAATATTGCAGTAATAATAGTACCCAACTTTGAAGTATACTGATTTAGACAACATTTATAAAATACTTTACTGTGTTGACATTTTTGTAGCCACCTGCCCAGTCTTAGTTTCAGGGCACAGTAAATTAGTACCTCACACTGACTAAGGGTGCCAATTTACACTGTTTCAGCTACTCCATAGTAATTACGATGTGCCTCTGCAAATAGGAAAAACTAGAGGTTTATTGTTTGCTTTCACTGAAAGAATAAGCAAGCTCTTTTTTAGAATGGGTTAAAAGTATGTGTCTGTATGAGTCTTTCTACTATATAGCAATTTGTTGGAATTTGTGTTGCTTTCATGTCTGAAAAATGTACCCACAGCAATTTGCATATTTTTAGTAGGGCTGAGAGGGAGAGAGTCACAATTTTAATTTTCATTAATTTAGTATTCACATAGGTAATTATCTATAGTAGGCACTCCAGGTCTGTGACATTAATTCAGTCAAGGTTTAATATTTCTCTTTTTTTATAAAGCAGAACACCTCTATAGGGATGCAATGATATCAAAGTACTCATGGAATAACAACTGCCGGAAAGCCAGGCCACTATATGTAAGTGTGCACAATTTGACATACAAATGCCTGACAAAAGGCAATAGACAAGAAGGAACAGACTCTAAAGTTGTCTTTCAAACCCAAGTTCTATAGTTGCTGTACTGTTTACTTTAGACATACATTGTTATAGTTAGGAAATCATTACTCTCAAGACATTAGTTTTAAATGTGAGATTTTTTTTGTAAAAAGGAAGGTATGTTTTGTCAGAAAATTATAGTGATCCTAACAGTCAGATTGAAGAAATCAATGCTGATGCATGGAAGAACCATTTGCTGTTTAGGGAAACAAAAACAAAAACAAAAACAAAAACAAAAACAAAAACAAAAAAAAAAAACACCACAAAAACAAAAACAAAAAAAACCCCAACAAAACAAACAAAAAAAAAAACCAAAAAAAAGTGAAAAATTAGTATGCTCAACCGCTGAGCATCACACGCACTGGGAAGCAAAACTAACTGCCCCATTGCTTTCTGCCATTAAATGCAGGATGTTTTACATACAAAAGAAAGAGCAATAGGTATTTTAGGTTCCAGTCTGTAGAAATTATAACAGTCTAGACAATATTTTCATTTTTGTATGACTAGACTATGTTCAAATTAAAATCTTTTACTCTTTATTAAATGTATTTAGTGAGGAATTATTTATGTATGATTACACACAGACTTCTTTTATGTTCAGAGCTATGCACCTTTGTTGCCATTGATATTGTTGGTAACATCTGCTTTGTAATTTGATAGACTGTGTCTTCCAATGGACTAAACCATCAGAGATATACGAAAAATTAAAGTGAAGGGAATGAAAATAAAGGCACAGATGCAGTAAAAGAGATTTTTAAAAATTTACCTTCAGCAATACATTTCTATTTACTATCTGGAGAATGATTTAATAATTTTATTAGGTATTCTGAAATTAATCTACTGATTAGTTTTGTCACTGTTTGGGTGACAAAAAATGACTTTGTGAGTCTTCTATGAATTCAGTTAGTGTTATAATCTGCTCTCACTATTTTGATCCTTTTTGGTTTCTTCAGATTCAGAAACAATATGAACAAAATAATTTACCTTCATTCAAACCCCACGTTTAACAGTATATTCTAATCAGAATATATCATGTTATCCTAAATAAGCTCTTAAGTTTTTGACAGAGCCCAGAGCTTTCTTACTTTTCAGCAGTAAGTAGTAACCATAGCAATAATCAAGTAGTAAATAGATTCCACCTAGCTTGAATATACAAATCTAACTATGTTAACTGATCTTCATTGATTATAGGAATATTAATATACCCTAGAAGTCATCAACAGAAGTCCCACTACGCTGACAGAAAAAAAACCTCTTTTATTCTATATTTATTTAGAACTCTATTTATCTGTTTTAAAAAAGAAAAAAAAAAAAAAAAAAAGGCTGTTGGCATTCAAGTTTTATCTCTGTTCCAAGAATTATATGTAGCATCCTAAAGTAAGATAACAATCATAAAGAAAGTTAGATTCATCTCTTATATGAAACTCCTACTCAATAAATCTAAACCCTAATTCCATTGTTGTCATGCTATTTAAACAGCAGGGAAGTATAGAAAAAAGATTGAATTGGATCTAGGCTACCAGCTTCTGCAGGAAGTCTGTTGTACTCTTAAATCCTTTCATTATTATGTTCTGCCTTCATTGAAATTTAGACCTTGTTTGGACACAGAAGCTCAAGGCATATGACCTTTGAATTTCAGAATGGCTCAGAAAAAAAAAAAAGTTATTTGATTGAAGATGAAACTATTCTTGTTCAGTTAGACTTATGAGAAAAAACAAGATGCATCCAGAAAAAAAAAACACAAAGAGAATATTTTAAAACTTTTATTTATCAATTTTGCAACTTCTCTGCCACCTAACTTGATAATGAAAAATGAGATAGATATTATTTCCCTTGCCTATATTTGGTAAAATTGTAGCTACTTTGGACTTTTCAAGGCCTTCTTAATAGTAGGACCCCAACACTGACACCAATAATGGTCACCAAGAGCTCTACTAGAGTGTAAGAGAAAAAGAAAACAAGAGTCAGGGTCTATATTTTAAGATGATACAGCAGGAAAAGGCTCTTATATATATGTCACATTGTATAAAAATATTGCTGACAGGGTAGACTGGGATTCCAAACAATCAATGAAAGTCAAGGGAAGGACATTTAAAACTGAAAAAGATAATATATTTTACTTGACACATAATTGATGTAATTCATTACCACATGATAATACTGGCATCTAGAGGAGTATTGTTACTTATAGGAATTCGATACAGAAAGTAAGAAAATTCATAATTATGTAGTAGAGGATAAAATATGTTAGATTAATATAAACCCATAAATTCTAAGATATAAATGAACCACAATCTGACAGTAGAGAGAAATAATTTTTTCCATTGGACTAGCATTCCCTGTGTGTTTCAGAATTTTCTGCATCTCTCTCTGATTATTCTAGTAGGGCTGTTGGGTAAGCTGGGCAATGCGTTATGGCAATTCTGAAGCATTCTTTACCCCTGACATTCAAAAACAGTTCACTTCAGTTGTCCTTTACTATGTACTTCCTGAAATGTAAAATTAATTAAGATCTGATGTGATCTGTATGTCCAGGAAATCTCATCACAGCAACATATTGAAAATTAATCAAAAGTATATATTCTGTAAAAGTAAAATTTCTCTCATCAAAATGTGCCTGTTCCTATATAAATGTCAAGAAATTGGGGAAAAAATTAGAAGGAAAAATTATAAAAAATATTTTCTTTGTTAGACGAGAATGATAACAAAGAAGAGAGTTGAAGCTCCTATATATGACTTAGCAGCAATAAAAAATACTCCACACTGAATGGAACTTTCTAAGTTGTCAAGATAGCTCTTGACAAATCTGTGTTTTACCAACAGTTTGTTGCACACAAGGATCATCAAGCATTAGAGAATACATAGTTATCTTTGTGTATGTGCTCATACTGCAGCCAGTGCTGGTTCAAGGAGAGTGAAATCCTGGGAGCATATGCTTCATGTCAAGCTTGGAATTATCAACCACTAGGATATCCCTTAACTATTGTTTTTCAAGCTGCATAATTTTGTGGTTGAGGTAGCAACAAAATGCTAATGTTTAACTTTTTAATTAGATTATAGAGATAAATACAATCTGTTGAGCTACAAAAAAATCTGGATTTTTGCTGTTAAATGAAATTACATGTTATTCTCTGTTTGGTATCATCTACTTAATCACAAAATAAAGAAAATGCATTCTTTAAACATGCAAAAGGAAAGCAAGGACTAACATTCTCCAATCAGGAGTTTTGGTACATCCTCTTCTTGTCCCTTCACCTTCTACTGTCACTATTAATGGGCTACATAAAAAATACATTTTGATCTCTCAGAAGCAGGGTAGCCTGCTTCCTCAAGCACTACACTTCCACTTTTTCAATTTGGCAACCTATCTACTCAGTAAAACCCTAATTAAATTTGGTGATATCTGCTCAATGCTTAGGACATGATTTACATCACAGGTGGAACACATCTAACAGTTTGTCTTAGTTTGCCTCTTTTTATCAGGAAAGTCTCACAGCTGAGATTTCATAAAGAGAATTATAGCTTTTTTCTTCAAGAGGACGCCCTTTATGTTCAGGAACGGGTTCTGCAAGGCTCCATCTTAGAACAAATTTTCATCAACATGTTCATAAACAATCTGGACACAGGACTCTAAAGTTTTGCCAATGATACTAAATTGGGAGTGGCTGTTGGCTCCCTTAACTGTGAGAGGCCCTGAGAGAGAGAGACCTTAACCAATGAGAGGGCTGGGCAATCATCAACCATATGAAGTTCAGCAAGGGAAATGAATGCTGGATTCTGCACCTGGGATGGCATAACCCTGGACATACCTACAGAGGGGGGAACGAGATGCTGTAAAGCAATGCCCCGGAAAGGGACCTGGGGGCTCCAGTCGATGGCAAGATGAATGTGAGTCAGCA
This sequence comes from Taeniopygia guttata, assembly GCF_048771995.1. NCBI lineage: Eukaryota > Metazoa > Chordata > Aves > Passeriformes > Estrildidae > Taeniopygia > Taeniopygia guttata. The sequence goes on along the minus strand of NC_133027.1, from coordinate 28,882,975 downwards.
GTGCCCTGGCAGCCAGGGGGGCCAACCTTGTCCTGGGGCACATCAGGCGCAGCATCACCAGCTGGGCAAGGGAGGGGATTGTCCTGCTCTGCTCTGCACTGGGGTAGCCTCACCTTGAGTCCTGTGTGCAGCTTTGAGAACCACAATATAAGAAAGACATTAAACTATTAGAGAGCATCTGAATATTGATGATGGTGAAAGGTCTGGAGGGGAAGCCATATGAGGAGAAGCTGAGGTCATTTGGCTTGTTCCACCGGGAGACTTGAGGGAAGACATAGCAGTCTACAATTTTCTCATAGCGGAAAGAGAAGGGACAGGCACTGACATCTGTAGCAGCCAATGAGGGCCTGAGGATATGGCCTGAAGTTTTGTCATGGGAGGTTTAGGTCAGATTTTAGAAAAAGGTTCTTCACCCAGAGTGTGGTTGGGCATACAACAGGCTCCCCAAGGAAGTGATCACAGCACCAAGCTCTGTTGCAGAGGAAGAGAAGAGTTTGGATAATGCACTCAGGTATGTGCTGCAATTCTTAGGGTTGTCCTGTGCAGGTCCAGGAGTTGGTCATAGATGATCCTTGTGGGTCCCTTCCAAGTGATGACAATGACATTCCATTATACTATGATTTTATGATTCCATGGAGGGATCATGGGAAGGATATTATCAGATACTTCTGTTTTGACTGAATGGAAATTTGTACATTTTTAGCATTTTATTGAAAGGTATGAACCAATGTGTCTGAAAGATCTCTCAAGACCTTCAAGTAAAAGTTCGGTTAATGGTATTCAGGGTATATTCTTCTACTTTTTCAAAATAATTAAATGTAAATTCAGGACAGCAGAATATTAACCCAAAGTATCTCCAAAGCACTCTACAAGGCATTCACATGCTATTGAACAAGTTTTCTTATACATATGAAGTAATTTACATATTTTAGAAAAATTGCAGTCAAATGGGTGAAAAAAGCAACCCAAATGTATGACTTAGTGACAATCGTGGAATTTTTCTCTTGATATTGAATTTCTCCATGTGACCTTTATTTTGACCTGTGCTGGTGGTAGTAGGCAGATACTCCATTTTAATTTTAGAAAGATGCCCTGTGACACTCAATAGTACTAAATGATCTCCCACTCCCCAAATGCTTGCCCTTACAGAGAAGTTCAGTAAACCAGATGCATGAGAACTGAGATATATACTTGCTGCTGAAGTGAAGTTCCTCGCGGTGTGACCCAGTATTCTTTGGTTGAAAATCTCTGTAAGAGAAAAATAGATTATTTTTTTATGAAAAGAAAAAACACTCAAAATAGTTCTAAAGCCTGTAAAATAATAAATAAATGCCTCAGAAGGAAGTTACAACTCCTATATATTCACTTTTTTAAATTAACCTAATCTTAGAAGACCAATAAATATGTATTTCTTGTCTTTGTGTAATAGCAGTAATTAGTTTGTTTAGTCATGTCCTTTATGAGGCAAAGGGTATCACTCTGTACCTCAAACTGTGGGATTTTTAATGCATCATGTCACAAAAGTATTCAGAGTATTAAGCACAAAGTTCCATAGGGTTTTATGGGTTAGGGTTTTATGTTGCCAAATTTTCTAAAAGAATTTATGTTTTCTCTAGAAGAAAGCATGATTTTAAATCTTACCTGTTGCATTTGATGAAACCACTTAACGAAAGGTTGAGATAGTTAACATACAGATCAGTGGGTTGAGTACAGTTGAATTTTGAGCCATACTCAAAAGGAAGTTGAAGCATTTGGATCTTTTGAAAATAGGATCTCCACCTCTATTTGAGGGAACTTGACAATACTGCTTCTGCTCCTAGGTTCAGCTTTTTCAAGGTCAATCTCCAGTGTCTAAGTCACTACAAAGCTCTTACACCTGAAGAAAAGAAAATCTGTAAAAAGAACAGCAAACTTATAAATTACTAAACTTGGGGACTGAATATTTGATTGTATTTAAAAATGTAAAAAAATACTAATCACACACATTAGAACTCAGAAATAATGCTCTTTTTTAGCTAAGAAATTTTTAATACTGAGTATTAAAATTAAAATATTTAAGGTTTTTTTGTTGGGTTTTTTTTTTGTTTGTTTGTTGTTTTTTTTTTTTTTCCCTTCTCTAAATAACTCTCTTGTTAATAGCTGGGGAAAAAAGGAAGGATGGGGAAAAGGAGGCAAAAAATGAAATTGCATCCTCAGAAACTGATTAAAGGTTCAGTACTGTTTCCGCAGCTATGGAGAAATGAAGTTTGTTTAAGAAAATCTGCATCTAGAGGTATAATAAAGATAAAATACCCATGCACATGGGCATAAGACAAAAGTTCACTAGTAAACAATACTTAGAAAATTTACTTAATTTCCCCCCCCTCCTCCCAATCTTTTTTAATACTGAGATGCTAATAATTGGAATATTTTCCATAAAGTATTAAATTTATCCCCATGGGTACACTTGAAACTTAGACTTCAGTAGAAAAGATTCATCTGAATTGTATCAAGAAAGACAGGATTTACTTTCAAAAACAGCACTGCAGAGAACCTTCTACTATGGAGTTGAGAAAGAAAAAGTTCAAGGAAACCACAGACCAAAAATATAATTTTTACTTCCCAAAAGCAAATGGGATCTTTAAGCTGTAGGTTGTTGCAAATATCCAGAGGTTGATATATGGCAGACTTCACAGCCACAAGCTTGTCTGTATTCTGTGATCAGGTGAGAATGGAATTGTTAAGACGTGAGATAATAGTTCTGTATCTGTAACACATTCATCTCAAAAGTACAGTTATATACTATGGTATTATGGGCTTTTTTCTTCTAGTAACTCTAAACATATATAGGATTCTGATTGTTTCTGTGTAAACAACCATAAAATAGGATGTATTATAAGAGGAATTAGAGAAAACTTGAGAACTTTGTGAAACATGGCTGTCACAAGTAAGGGAGATGAATATTTTGAGTTGGTGTGTGTCACATGACAATAGCTGAAATATATAAAGTGATGCATAGTATATGTGTTGTTTAATTGATAGGCATTATAGAACACAGGAGTTTAAGGGCTCCCCAGACCCTGGAATATTGTCTCAAAAAAAGAGATAAGTGTTGCACAGAGTGTGATTTCCTTCTGTGAACTTTCTCCTCTACAATAAAAAAAGCATAAAGTCACTTTATGATGTGATATAGATTTTGACCCTACGTCTGAAACTGGCAGCACTTCTCATATTCATTTGGATGGTCAGAAAAATGTAAAAAGAGAAGAGGTAACTATATTCTTATCCTTCCTTGTCTTCTCTGGATTATAGTCTCTAAAGAGATTGTGTTTAAGTACTTTAGGTACAGAACAACCCCAAAAGGTAAAAGGAAGAGGGATGAAGCCTTATTTTCCCTCAAGCAATTAACTCCAGCTCCCAGTGAAAGAATGAGTGAAGTTGTTCCATTTTCAGTTAAATTTTTTGCTGTCATCCACAAAGGCCATTTAGGTCCTTGGTGAGACTATTTAGGTGACATGGATACTCATATATCTTATTGCAAGCTGAACAAATTAGACCATGATATTTATGAAAAAGTGTAAAAAACCAAAATACAGCATATAACCTTTTGAAAATTGCTTCTCCTTTGTACCTGACATACAGACAAAATAAGCTGAAAAGAAAGAGAGTTAACATAGTTCTCAAAAGCTTTAATTCAGTTACCAACATAACTAATGCATGGGTGAAAAAAAAGGAGAATAACAAACACATTTGTGTCATCTACTCATTTCCTCTTTATTCTATTCCTTTTAGAAAACAAAACCTAAACCAATATTTTAAAGTTGTGAATTCTTCAGCACCATATCAACGCTTTTTTTATTAATTAACCTGTAAGAGCACAAACACATATTGACACTTATCTTGTTCTCATTTCTTGATAAGTGTAGGAATTTAATGATCTCACAATGGATGTTAGGAAAAGTAAACATCCTTATCACCTTTGAAAAATCCAAACAAACACAAAAGAATACTTTCAACAGAATAAAATTCAGATGTGACTATGTTTTCTAGTCAATAAAATTTCTAGTCAAAGAAAATTTTTCATCTACAGGGTTTGAAATTAAAGAGACTGTCAAATTATTTTATTTTATTTATCTTTTTGTCTCTGTATAATCATCTATTTGAGTGCTACTTAAAATGATACTGAGAAAGTTTTAAAGGCGTGGAGGTACAGATTTAAATATAGGGAATTTCTATCAAAGTGCTTTAAAATTTCTCCTTTAAAGGCTTGAATAATATATATACCTTTTATTTATGAAAGCATACAATTAAAAATGATCCATTCAATAGGTTGCATAATTAAAGTTTTAAAATAAGCACATAAGCTCCCAGGATTTCCAAGTTAACCATTCTCTCAGTGATTATATTTATTCTTTTCTGTGTACTCTGCTTTACTGGGTTTTTTTTTTTTTGCACATTTGATTAACAAAAATCTCTTACAATATCAACCCTGTGCACAAATCCAATACTCAGCCCTATACCAGTAATTGTGAAGAAAATTCACATTACTGCAGCCAAAACCAGAATGCCCTGTATTTGCAAAGTAAAGATGTTTTGAGGAAAGAAGAAAATAAGCAACAAAAAACTATTTATAATTATGTCCAGTGATTTTGTTTGTCATCAGGGAAGAATAACAGACTAGCTAAGAACAGTTTGTTCTTAGAGTTCAAGAGCAGGAAGAGATAGTCAGAAGTTACAGTCAAATGGGCAGACAATGAAGACTCCATACATGGTGACTTATGGCAGCCTCTGGTGCTCACCTGTAGATGTCTATAGGCCTCACAGAAATCTACAGAAGGCTTTCTTCAGAAAGCTGTGGCAGCAGAAATTAACAAGCTCCCTCTGAGAAGGTATCAAGGCCAGCTGAACCATGTCCAAGTGTCAGAAACAAGAGAAAGACATGTATGACTGTAATTGGACGCTGTGGGAGATTAAGATACCTGTCTGCTGACCAGATGTGCAGTTTTGGGAGGCTGTGATATTCCTTCTTACATGAGCCTATTGTCCCACTAGCAGAATTAAGATGACATCACTTGGACCCACAGGCAGTTACTCTAGTTCCCTGAGCCCTACAGTAAATCCTGATACATTCAAGAAAACAATGACACTCCAAAGACTGGATGCAACATTTTGAATTTAGCCTACCAAGCAACCAATCAACCTCCCAATGATTCTTCACACTCTTTCCCTTCTGCAGAGGAAACAGCCCTTCATGAACTTCTCCAGTGTGAGTCCTTCCACAGGCTGCAGTTATTCATGAACTCTTCCAGCATGGGTCTCTTCCACAGGATGCAGTCTTTCTGGAAGGAGCTACTCCAGCTTGGGTCCTCTGCACGATCTTAAGTCCTGTGTGGGTTTCTCTTTCCATAGGTTCACAGGTCTCACTCGGAGTCGCTTACTTCCAACATGGTCCTCCCATGGAATCACAGCAATCTTTAAGCATCTCCCTGATCCAGTGAGGAGTCCTTTCTCGGCTGCAGATGAATCTCAGCTCCACCATAAACCTCTATGGACTGTGAGCAGACAACCATGGTCTTCTTCAGGGGTTGATCTGAAAAAATTGGTGATTTGAAGAAATTCCTGAGGGTTGGAAAAACGCAAATATTGCACCCATCTTTAGCCAAAAAAAGAGGTTCCAAGGAACAAAAGACCAATGACCACATCTTTCTGCAAGACAAATGCAGGAGGGACAATGTCAGGATCCAAGGACTACTGAGTTTGGAATGTCCTCCAATCATAGGCCCTGCTCAGGCAGCCCATGCTACAAGATAACTATGGTCAGCCCTGCCCACAAGTCCCATCTTGAAATCTCCCGTCCTAACTTCCTGGCTGGACTTCTCTGCTGGATCCAGACCCAATTATTTAGATTGCATTATCTGACTGTAGACAAAACCAAGTTACTATCACCAACTCATACCCAAAACAAACTGTTAGAAGTGTGTATCTCCATGCTGCAGTCACAGGGAAGATGTTCCCCAGCCAGCTCACTCCCCAAGACCAATGTGCAGTTATGAGAGCGACCGCCCCCAAATCTCTACGGAGTTCCCCCAGCTGGTGGTGCGTACAGGGGCTCGCAGCTCCCCGCAGCAGACAGTTCTGGTGTGGGGAACACAGCACCAGTGCAGTACGAGAAACCAAAGCAAAGGAATAGAGAGGGGTCACTTGTTCGAGTTGCAAGGAAGTTTTTATTCTCAAGAGGATTCAGGGACAAATGACAATAATTAAGGCAAAAAGCTGCTTTTAAGGAGAGGCGGGAATAAGGGAAGGATGCAACCTTCTACTGATAGGAAGGATTAGAGGAGGAGTGCAGGGTAAGAAGGAGTGCAATAGAAGCCACCAAGGGGAAGGAGCAAGCCGTGCACCCTAGTCTTGCTTTGAGAAAGGGATGAATGTCAGGGAACATTCCAGAAGGGAACAAAGGAGCTACAAGGAGATTGACTTGGTGTGAGAATCTTGGGGTAAACAGCTCAGGACTGAACCATCACAGAAGCCAAATGGGGTACATGGAATGATCCATTACAAACTTAAAACAAGGAATATTTAAAACCTACTACAGAAGAACAAACTGCAAAACAGCAGACTGCCACAAGAGTGTATTATTTATATAGTACAATGTAACAAATTTTTTTATAAACTACCAGAATGTTAAACAGTTTTAGGAATACAGTAACCCAAAACTGCAAATGCCTAATATGTTATGAATTATACAGAATATTTTGTCTTATATTTCTTATTATGAAATCTAAAACACTGCAAATATAGTTCATCAGACAGTTGATTAGCTGGCAAATGAGCCTTTAGAAAGAGAGATTGCAGTGCTTCTAGCACATTTACTTCCAGAAGGCAAGTGAAAATTTACATGATTGATGAACTTGCAGAATATTTTTAAAAACTATAACTCTAGAGATCTTGGAATGCTTCTTCTAAATTGTGTACTTTCCAGTGATTCAAAATAGCTTTTAATAAAAAGGTCTACCTTAGTTATTGCCCGAGTTCATTAAGTTTTATTTGTTATGACACCGCCTTTCGAGGAATTTGTGATTACTTATGCATTCCAACTCAGTGGATTTCTGTCTTAGAGTACCAACACAACTTCTATGCTCTAGTTTTTTCTGTTCTGTGTAATGGCCAGACCTTCTGTTAGAATCGCTTCATGTGACAATATCATAGTAGCATGGAAAGACTTGGGTTGGAAGGGACTTTAAAATTATATAATTCCAACTCCAAGGCCATGGAAAGGGGTACCACCCACTACACTAGGCTGCTCAGGGCCCCATCCAAACTCAGATAGATGTAATGTTGCTTCTGTGCAATATTTTTTTAATTAAGGAAAGAATAAATGTTATTTTCCTAAGACTGCTTTATCTCCCAGTGCAGCAAGACTATATGAAATTTAAATAAATTATTCTAGTTGTTTTTACAGCAAGATCCAATCTTATTTGCTAAGATAGATTAATAAAAGAAATGTCATATTTTTCTGAGCTTCTTACAAAAGTCTGAACCATCTTATTTCCTGCAGTCTTCACTGGGATCACAATATATGGATTCTGCAGGGACTTAGAGGACCAGATATCCTATAAACAAAAGTTATTAGCTTTGAAATCTAGATTTCATTGCAAAATTTCAGTAGACAAAATGTGTTGAATCTGAAGACACAGTCAAGTGTAATTCTTTAGCTGGCTGCTAACAGTAACATAAACTTCATTCAAATCAGGATTAAACATCTTAATACTGCTAATTGATAGTAAAATAAATCATATATACAAGTTGGAGTCATGACATCATAGAATTGTGGAATCATAGAATGGTTTGGGTTGGAAGGGACCATAAAAATCATCTAGTTCTAACCCCCTGCTATGAGCAGAGACATTTCCCACTAGATCAGGTTGGTCAATGCCCCATCCAATCAGGCCTTGAACATTTTCCAGGGATGGGACAACCACATGTTCTCTGAGCAATCTATTCAAGTGTGTCATCACCCTCACAATAAAGAATTTGTGCCTTATATTTAACTTAAATTCCCCTCTTCCAGTTTGAACTCATTAGTATTTGTCATATCATTAAAGGTCTTGATTAAGAGTCCCTTTCTGACTTCCTTGCAGGCCCCCTTCAGATACTGGATGGATTGCTGTGAGGTCTTCACACAACCTTCTCTTTCACAGGCTGAACTTTGTCAGCCTGGTTTCATAGACAAGTCCCCCAAGTCCCCTTATCAACTTCATGGCACTTCTCTGGGTTAGCTCCAACAGTTCCATGTCCTGCTTACATTTGGAATGCCAGAACTGTACACTGTACTGTACACATGTACAAGTGGGGCTTCATGGAGCAGAGTAAAGGGGCAGAATCACTTCCTCTGACCTGCTGGTCACATTTTTTGGTGCATCTCAGGATAGGGGTGGCTTTCTGGGAACACACTGAAGGCTCATGTTGAGTTTTTCATCAACCATGACCCACAAGTCCTCTGCAGTGCTGCTTTCAATCACTTTTTTGATTAGCTAGAAGATGTTGGAAATCTAGAAATAATCAGGAAATAACATCTGAAAATGAAGAATGGAATGGAACAAGTTGTCAGCTTTCTATTCAGTTTAGTGAGCCTAATGTAGATGAAAACTCCGTACAGTCTTGATACAATATTAAGATTAAAATAATGTGATAAAGTACATTCTGTCATGGCTCATATATTTAGAATATGAACTTTATAAAAAGAAAGTAGAAAACAAAATGAGAAAAATAAGTTAGGTGATGAACTACATATCTCAGTAGGTACCTTACAGAGTCAGAGACAGAAAATAATTTTGAAAAGTCTTGCAAGAAGACTGACATAAAAGACTAGTTTTCAAAGCACTTATATAATTAAATGGAGCTTTTGCTTCCATGAGTAAAGAGTAGCTTTGTTTTTTAAGGTCATCAACCATTTGAAGAGAAAAGGATAGACTGAAATGTTGTGCCCTCTTTTTGTCCTTTGTCTTTGAACTTGCAAGCAACTTAAACCAGCAAGGTATTTAATTTTTTCATTTGTGTAACTGTATTTTTAGGTTCATAGAGAATAATAAACAGGGATTTTACATTAAGGTGCATCCAGTGCTCTGTATCTGTGCTGGTTTTAGCTGGGGTAGAATTAATTTTCTTCACAGTGGCTAGTATGTGAGCATGTTTTGGATTTATGCTGGAAAGAGTGTTGATACATTTTTAAAATAATAAATCCCGAAACAAAATATGAGGTATGAAAAGAGTAGACTAAGAATGATCGCATGATTTCTTATTACAAATTCTCCCACCATAACATCTACAAGGTGTTTTAAAAGACTACAGTGACAAGTTTGGACATCCTAATTCCAATATTTGAATACATGTCTTAATTTAAGCACAAAGAAGATTGCCTTAATTCAAATGGTACTACCTGTTAACTGTAATCTTAGACATACATTAGGCACTTCTAAGTGTAAATCAGCAAAATTTTTATCTTGTATGCACTGGCAACACCTGAAAGCTTACATTCTGAGGCATAGACAAATAAATCAAATACAATAACTGTCAACCAAAATAAGAATCTAGTCAGGGACTGACAAAAACATTTTTATTAAAATTAAACCTCCAAAATTAAAGACTTTAACCATTATCCTGGATTTTTTTTTTCATTATCGACTAAACTGCAATTGACTTCACTAGCACCAGATGCAGAGTACAGAAGTTAAAGAGTAAAACCCAGATAAAACAACAGGAAACTGAAAAATAACATTTTATTTCAGCTTTTGTATCTTATCATGGGTGTAAATCACAAGGGAAACAGAAGAATAAGCACAGTGAAAACAGATGAAGAGCAAAAGTTATCACTGTTGCTACTTACTGATTGCAAGATATGGATAAGACATGGAAAAGAACACTATCAAACTCAAAATCTGATAGTAGTCCTACCTTAATGATACCAAGTACCTTAAAATGTGAGAAAAATAACAAAAAAAACCACAGGTCTGTGTTTTGATGGTTTGAAATTGCATACTTAGGTCAGAAAAGTACCTTAGTTCAAAAGAGTGTACAAACAATGTATTTTTTCCAAAATCTGGATCTAGAGTGCTCCTGAAGACATATGTGAGGCTAATAATATGTGAACACATGAAATAAATACAGTATTTTTGCATTAATAAGTACATTTTAAATGTAACCATTTAAATTACAATAATTAATGCATGTGTAATGTTCTGTTTAAAAAGATAATTCCTGATGATGGTGCAATATCAAAATAGATACCACATATCCAACAGAAGAATATGGGTCTAGGAACATCTCTCTCAGTAACATTGATTTGTTCAGACACAAAAATGATCACCAAACCTTTCTCTATTTTTGTCATAAAATTAATTTAACTCAATATGCCAAGACCAGAAAATGGGCCCAGGCATGACACATGTTTATCTATTAATGTCTAGGCCAGCACTCATGATGACTTTGGCTCAGACAAGGAAGATCATCCCAGATAATGTCTGAACATAGTCTTAAGTCATTAAAGGTTGGGGGAAATGTCCTATAAACAAAATTTACTTTGAGGAAGAAAAGCACCATGTGTTTGTGGGTTGCACCATGTCATTCACTTGCAGGGTCAGATGAGCAACCTTAATCCTCAAAGGGGACACACTGAGAAAGGATTGTATTGAGTTGTCTAGTACTAGAGGGACTCCAGAAAGTATGTTAAATCAACTTTTCTATACTCTAGAAAGTTAGAAATAGCTTATTCTTTTTAGCTTAGTTACCCAACCATAAAGAAAAAGCACCAACTTTCTCTTTGAAGCTGTCTAGAGGATACACATATAAAAGAATTTAGGCTGTTCCAGTCAGTTGCTGATACTGTTAGTAATATGAACCCAGAACAAAGACTTCAGTGTCCCCATACTCTAATTCTTACTCTCATTGCCAAGTACTGTAGTAATTCAATACTAATTATTTGTGTCCTGTGAGTGAGGGCTAGAAAATTATTGCATCATACAAAGAATAAGCAAACCTTATGTTTAGGTAGAGTATATATTTCTCACTATTTTCATACAAAACTACCTATTACGGTTTTTTCATACTTTGCAATTTCCTAAATTCTGAGACATGCAGAAAAAGAGTGTCATATGGAACCACCAGCCAGTCAGAAAAGAAGTCACTAATATTCTACAGTTGAGTTTGGGTCAAACCGCTGCATTTTTTTTCTCTCTATGGGTCATTTAATGCCTTTCCTTACTTGGAAGAAAAAATTATTTCTATATGATGTGAGGATAGTCAGAAAAACCTGAGATTTCACTCATGAAATTCTCATAGCATCCTCTACAAATTTTCATAGAAGCAGCAATTAAAAGTCTTAATAAGCACACTACTTTAAAAGACATTCCAGTTTTACAAAAAATTATTCTTCAAAATAATCAAACAAAAGCATAATAGAAAACCTGAAATTTAATCCATTTTTCTGTTATGCTTTTGTTTGATTATTTTTTCTTCTTTTGAGTGCCAAAGTAATTAAAGGTATAAAGGTTAATTTTATATGCCAAAAATTTCTTTTGTCCATTTTTAAATGTTGATTACACATGCTTTCATCTTAGCTATACAACATACAGCAACAAATTTTCTTTGACTTCAATGAAAGTAAGATCAGATCTACATCACCTTTTCATATATGGTTTTCATATTTTCTGTTAGATCATTTGATGAAAAACTTGCCTGAATACTCACAAAGGAGCACACAGAGAAAATGAGTGGTGAGGAAAATCCATGTAAAAGTCTGTCTCAGCTCCTCCTAGACCCATCCCAGAAGCCACCACACCGTCAAATGCCATCTTCACAAGTCCAGAGGAGCAAAGAGCCCAGAGGCAGGTAAGAGTGCAAATGAATGACTGAGAGGAATGCAGTCTGTTCCTGTTCCTCATTGGGCTGTTCCCAGAGACTCTTGGAGTCTCTAAGGGTAAGTCCATTGGAGTGACTGCGTGTGACAGTCTGTGCCAGAAAGTCTAGTTCTCAAGCTTGAGGTATTTTTCCTGTTTTGTCAAGATAATTCTGGATTAACTCATAATTCATTATGGTCATTTTAGGTTCTTCGCAATCTTTATTATTATTTGTGATTTGGGGTGTGATGGCAAAAAATGCAAAGAGAGCCAAAGACATCCATGACAATTGAAATCTCTATTCTGTATGAGATCGTATAACTTAATGTGGTAGGAAGAAGATGGTGACTGCACTGAAGACATTTTACTTAAAAGTGAACGTGGAGGGTTGACTTTGGCTGATTTGACAGCTAATCCAGCTGCTATCTCACACCCCCTTCCCTACAAGGGAAGGTGAGAAAGTAAGATTAAAAAATGTACTGGGTCAAGAGAAAGACAAGGAAATAACTTGACCATAACCATCACAGAGAGAGACTGGACCGGGAATTTTTTTTTTATTGCTTCTTAAGTATATATTAGGAAGAAATGAATTCATTAGAATTCAGCTATTCAGATGTACAGGGCATCCCATGGCCTCTTCTCACAGAGCAAGTGCCCAAAGCCCTCACCTCCCCAAATCTTGTCATGTGAACCAAGAACAGTGCATCGACTGGGGAATTAAGTCTTTCTCCTATGCTCTCTGGGTAGAGGTAATCCCAGAATGCAACAACTGATCTATTTATTCTTGAGTTTGGTGTGCTGCGTATAAATATCCCTGAAAGGACATTGGCTTCTTTTTCTCTTGCCCATTGAAACTTCCACCCAAACATCTTCTGTCCTTTATATCTTTTTTTTTGGAGATATGACTTGTCTGGATAGAGAAAATACCCACAAATCTGTTGAACACATGTCTTTTGACAGGTATTCCTTAGTGAACTCCATCTCTCCTCTCCGTACACAGACGACATTTATATTACTCTACAAAAGACTATCTCTGTTTCAATGGAAAACAATTATAATTTTCTGCATATACAGATAGGGTGGGGTTTTTTGTTTGGTTGGTTGGTTTTTTTGTTTGGTTTGGTTTGGGGGATTTTTGGGTTTGTTTGTTTGTTTGTTTGGGGTTTTTTGTTTGGGGTTTTTTTGGGTTTTTGTGTTTGGGTTTTTTTTGGGTTTTTTTGTTTTTTTTGTTTGTTTGTTTGTTTGTTTTTTTCCCAGAGTCTTGTATAAAATTTTGTCAAACCAGGAAAGAAAAAGCTATTTAATTTATCACTTGCTGAATATTTGTCTAAATTTTCTGATATTCTACAATTCCATCACAGCCAGTTTTATAGAGACAGGATGAATAGTCTTATATAGTGGTACATAGAACTATTGAATGTGATATATGTTTCTTTTACACAGCTGTGAAAATAATATATATTTCAAGAGCTAGGCTAATTAAGCAGATTTTCACCTAAATTATATAGTCCCCATAATTTACACACTTTTCTAAAAAAGACTTCACTGCTATATGTATCTGAGGGATTAACTGTCCCTCAAAGCAAAATATCTTCATAGTGAACTTTCAAGATACTCACAGTTTTACATATCTATATCTGTAAATAATTAGCTGGATAGTTTTTCATCAGATTGTATTTTATAATTTAGGTAAAAGTTATTTAAATGCATATGCATAGTGACCAGAAAGCTGAAAACCAACAACTTCAAATGAGAATTTTTTGGTTGCTGGAAGATCTCTTTAAATATAGATTCAAAATGCTAATTATGTTTTCATGAAGAAAATCACTGTAGATCAAACATAATGATAATAAAATAAATGCATTTTTTGTGTAGAAATATTTGTAAAAATCTGTGAATGGTTAAGTCATCATTGCTATTAGGTATCTTCCTTTTTGATTCCTGTCTTAACATAGAAAGATTTTTTGACTCCTGCTTTCCACCTGTTGCTTCTTTCAGAGGAGAAAGGAATAATTATGCAGTGCACAATTAAGTTAAATTGAGTAGAACTATTTATTTTACAAATGCCAGTTTTATAAAATGACAATTAGTAAATGCTAAGTAAGACAAAGACAATTTGATTTGTAATTACTATCTGCAAAGTATTCTTATTTATAATCACTTTTAATGATGGCTGTAAATGTTAATTTTGCTAATTCAGTTTGGAGATAAAGGATAGTAACCTATCCCATACTAATTTACTAAGGATTAGCAAGAGGAGTGTTGAGAATACTTGAAAGGCATATTCATGTGAAAATACAAATAAAAATCAAAAGAAATCAGATATTCAGATGCAATTCTAGTTTCAGCTTGTATTCCTTCACAGACTTAAAATAATCTAAATAAATAATATATAAATTATTTGATGGTTTTTGAAATTGATGAGGCTTAACTAATTTTCTAGCTCTTTTTGAAAACCATTTTTACAGCTATCTAGTAAAAGTCAATGTCAGTATAAGTGTGTGATATATGTCTTAGCTGCATTTAATAGAATGTGATGTAAGAATGCCATTCTCTATTAATTGTAAATCTCTTCCATGTCAAGATAATAACAATGTGATTGGTAATAATAATCTCATCATTTTTGGTATTTCCTAGTTATAGTTGATACTCTCACATCACCTAGACATTTCACCCATAAACAAGTCTGTACATCAAGACTCATCTTACATAAGAAAAAATCCAAATAAATCTATACTGATGTGAAGATCCAGGATTAAATTGTTTTGTTTAATCTACAGGAATAGCTAAACCCTCACTGATGTGTTAAAGTCCACTTGAAATTAAGTCCAGAACTGACTAGACTATTATAGTCATGCCATGAAAAAAAACCCAGACCATAGTTCTTTCTTAGGCTTCTATGGATGTCTCTTCTTTGAATTAAAAAGGAAACCTTCTTTTGAATTTTTTGAGGTTCTCTTGAGCATATTTGGTTTTGTTGAGTGCGAAAGAAGTGGATTGAATTGCTGTGAATGGGTTCCCGCAAACTGTAGGGAGATGCTTATAAATACTGTCTTCTGAGAATCATAGACTGGCCTGGGTTGGAAGAAATCTTAAAGACCATCTAGTTCAAACCCCCTTGCAATGGACACAGACACTTTTAACTAAATTAGGTTGTTCAGAGCCCCATCCAATCTGGCCTTCAAAGGGTAGGACATTGAGACTTTCTCTGGAGAAGATGTTATAGTGCCTCCCCAACCTCAATGGACAATTCAACTGTCAAGACACGAATTGGTTAAATTCTTGATTTTAAATGTTTGATGTCTTTCCTTTTATTTGTAGAAGCTGTCTGTGTGCCGTGCTATAAAATTTGTATACTTGGTTCTTTTGTTTTAGTATTCCTTAATAACTATTCTTCTATCTGTCATCAATATTATTTCTGCAAATACATTACTGCAAAATATCCTTTCTGACTGAGTTTTTCCCCCATATTTTGTCTGTCATTTGGATTGCTAGTTCTTCTTGGCAGCAATTATGATATACATAGTCAGTAAGACATACCCATAAACAGTAGGAAAAGTATTTTGTCTATCATTAAAAGTACAAATCATTTGATCTCTGAGAAATTGTTGCAAAAAAGATATTACTTAATTTGATGTACAGCTTCAAAAACACACAATGAAGGGTTTTTTTGTCTTTGTTTTTCTGTTTTGGGGGTTTCTGTGTGTTTTCTCTGTTTATTCAATAATATCTTGCGTTTTCTCTGTTTATTCAATAATATTAACAATAATATTAACATAAATAATTCAAATTTAATAATTGCATTGTGTATAAAAAAACTCTAAAATAATAATGATGACAGAGGTAGTAAAACTTCAGTGTAATTACTGCCCTATTCCTGTAATACCTCTTACTAAAAATCATTTTCATGGCATGCCATGGAGGCTAAGTTTATACATGTAGTATATTTATTTTATGCATCTCTATGAGAAAAACTGAAAGTAATATAATTCTTGAGTGCTTTTAATATGTATTAATGTCTCAATATTGTGATATCTTCTTTAGGTTAAAGCACTTCCTTTAATGTGAATTATTTTTAGTAACACAAGAAAGCACATAAGACAAAACAATCCATTTTTACACACACAATACAATAATACAGAAAAAAAATGCAAACTGAAAATTTCTATTTATTTCTTTGCAAAATTAGAAAAATGACATTGATTGCTTTAGAGTATTTTCTATGTTGAAATTGCAGGGTTTCTCAAATGCAAGTAGTAACATACTCTTCTGGAAGACAAATAAACTGATCTAGAAATGAAATATTACTTTCTTGAAGGGGAAAAAATGTACCTAAAAATCTAAAATACAGTTTTACTTTTTCTAGCCTCAAAGTAAAGTTTACAGAAAAATAAATTGAAAACAAATCCAAATCCCAGATAAATAAGAAGGACTCCAAAGCAAATAATTCTTTTCTTGAAAGAAACTGTACCAAAATGTTATTGGAAATACAGTGCTTGTATTGGACAATACATTGGAAAAACACCTGCTTGTTTTGTAATTGAATGTTTCTGTCTGAAAAACTGGCAATAACCTGAAAAGCACAATGTAGCTTTTACCTCTCATGCTTTTTTTCTTCAACAGCCTTAGAGAGCGGGACTTGTTAAGCCTGAAGAAAGCTGCAGGGAGACCTTATGGCAGCCTTCCAGTAGCTAGAAAGGACCTACAAGAAAGCTGAAAAGGGACATTTTACAAGGCTGTGCTAGGACAAGAGGAGACAGCTTTAAACTGAAAGACTATATGTTTATATTAGATAATAATAAATCCTTTACTGTGGTGCTGGTGAGGCACTGGAACAGGTTTCTCAGAGAAATTTTGGATGCCTCATCCCTGGGGGTGTTCAAGGGCAGGCTGGATGGATCTCTGAATCACTTTATCTAGTGGAAAGTGTCCCTGACTATGGCAGTGGGATTGCAGTGAGATGAGATTTAAGATCTCTTTCAACCCAAATTACTCTGTTATTCTATGACTTTGTGAGAGAGATGTTAAGAGAAGAAGGAGCAGAAATCAGGAATTAAGTTGGTGAATATTGTGAAGAAGTAATTACATTTTGCTTTGTGCTGAAATAACATCAATATAAAATGTTGAGAAGCTCTTGGCAGGCACAGGACCTTTGGTTTTTCAGTATTAATTAGAAAATAATTGCATTTCCATCAAGACTTATAAAGAAAGAATAGAACAACAAAGCAAGGTGCTAAGATCCCCAGAATCTCTTTTGTGTTGTCCTAAGGTCCACCCATCCTAGAAGTGACTTGATATCTTCATGAATTATCTAACATTGTTCTATTTCTTTGTAATAAAGGTAAGCAATAAGCTCATCATTTTACACATGAAGTTATTTATTTTGTATTCATATTGCTGCACCATAGTTACTTTGTTAATCTTTCATGAATAGCTAGTATTTCTGAACCAAGTATTCAGAACAGTGGATTTTGCATTAGTCATTAAAATTGCAAATTTCTCAGTAATTTAACAATGTCAGGATTTTATCTGGATATTTGAAACTAGTAAATATTAAAATAAGTTAATTATTCATTTTGAAATGTTAATGGGCAAAAGAGAGCTCTACCAGGACAGTTCAGTCTGATTTGATAGGCAGGTAGGGATCACTGAGATGTCCTGGGGTATCCCTCCTGGCTCTAAATTCTTAGTCCAGAAGGGCACACATCTCTTTTCAACCTTCTGTCATCAGGATGAGTTAGAGACTGAGGGATAGAGCAAATGACAATAGGTATTTTTTAGGCAGCTGAATCATGCTTAAGATCAAATATGTCATCTCAACAAGAAATGGTGGTTTTTTTACTGTCTTGTAATATATCACTCAAAATGAGAGACAGGTTTTTTTATGTGAACATATAAAGTCAATCCAGCAGAGTAAATGGCCCAGATATTTTCACAGCATTTGAATGCTTATCAGAACACAGTTTTAAAGCTGGATACTTATAAAGCTTATTGTCATTGAATCTATTTTAACACAAATCTATTATAATTTCAGTTAGAAATGACTTTCTGATTGTCTGAATGTGCCTCGAAAGTCCAAATAAGTTGTCATTCCACTAATCATTAAATGTTTATTTTTATGACTTAAGCAATAAATGAGTGGTACCTGCCACATACCTTTGTTCTCTCATCCTCCCCACTATGTGTCAGAAGGTTACTCAGGGTCAAAGATACCCTGGGCTTCAAAATGTCTTTTGTAAGATTTAGAAATAAATATAGTAACATTACACAGCTGTTTTCAAGTGTTATTCTGCCTGCAGCTTTGAGTGTAGAGGATGTGCTGGAGCAGGGCCACGAGGAAAGGGATTGGGGATGAAGCAGTAATGCTTGTCAAACCCTTGAGGAGGGCAATAATAGATCAGAAGAGAACATTTTAAACTGAAAGTTGAAACTAGTGTATTTGTTGGGAAATAGCGATTACTCCTTAGCAAATACTATCAAGAAAAGAAAGCCTGAGCTAAAAAAGCATTACAAACAAAAATAATAAAAAATACTTAACTTTCCAGGGAAGGTATAAAATGTAGTAATCTGTTTTTAAGGATGTATGCTAAAATTTCCTGCAATGCTTATAAAAGACCAGTATTACATACATTTTCAGGAAATCAAATTTAAAAAAAGATTCATTCCTACCAATATAGTAAACATATTTTTTCATTTGGTATTATACATATACATAATATGCATTCTTTGAGATGATTATACAACAACATGGTGTCTCTGATTTAGAGATAAGTCAAAAGTCCACTTAAGAATAAAATATTTCGCATAGAGTACAAATGGAGTAAGTATCTGGTTATCTTAAGAATCACATTCAGGCAATCAAGATGAAACATAAGATAGAATGTAATTATTCATATAGATTTCGATTTTGTAAAAAACTTTGATTCTAAAATACACTAGGATGTTATATAAAGGGCACAGCTACTTCTAAGAATGTAAAATTCAGACTTGCTACCCATGAGATTGCATGACTGGTCTGGCAATTTGTGCCAAGTGATGGGGTCGATATCTCATATGTCAAACTTCGGCAAGTAGCCAGAGAAAACACTATGTGACTCTGTAGCAGCAATAGCATGTTAGTAGAATTGCATTTCCTACTTTCACTTAACAAAGAAGCACAAAATGAAATTTAAATGCTTTGTCAAGTAAAGGGGAAGTGTGTAATCATGTTTCTTCAAAGAATACAAAGTGAATATGCACAGACAATAGAAATATCAACTCTGCTTTATGTGTTATGGCTGCTTTTACAGATAAGAAATTACTTATGGGGGGAGGTGAGAGGGTGGGCTGGAATATAATTTCCATAATTTTGTTTTCCCACCTACTCAAGGCACTAATGTTAAAATAACTATATTAGCTACTTTCATAAACATGTGCTATAGAAAAACAGAGAAAACCAAAGATTCTAATTTAATAAACAAAATTTTTATGTAATGTGGGAGATCTTTACCTTCTAGGGTTTGTATACGAAAATAGCTAATCAAGAGGATCTAGGCAACTCTGATGCAATATAAAAATTATTCATTGGTATAGTAATAAATAGGATTACATAAAAAGTGTTAGTGGTAGCAAAAAAAGCTTCCTTATATGTAATAGGATATAGCATCATAAATGTTTTGTTATTAAAGCCAAATATTAGTAAAATCAATAACTTTTACTGATTAGTTAATAGAAAATGTGGTTTGTTTTGTCAGTTTTTGTAATTGCTCCCTACAAAAAAGAAAATGGTCAACCTAACCATTATCTTGTGTAGCTGTAGAAGATGTCCATTAAAAAACTGGAAGCAAACACAATGGTTTAATATACTTATTTCAAGGTCAAATAAATTTCCATTTTAAGAAGTAAATATCAAGAAATGTAACAAAATAAATCAGACAACTGAACTATTAAGGCAGCTTCTCTTAAGAGATGGACTTTGAGCTTTTTCCAGTGTCTTGTTTATGGTTTCATAGATACATGGTAAGAAATAAAAAAAGTCTTACTAGAGAAAAGAATTCCAACATTTTAAAATCCAGCAAAACTCAGTGAATATCCACACTGTCTATGTTTCCCACTGTTTTTTAATGAGAAGCATTAGAGGAATATCTAATCATTAATGGCCTTCAGAAAGCAGGTTATTGATTATTGCTGCAGTTAAAAGTAAGGCCCCTATGGTTTTTTTCCCCATCTTCCCCCAGTACCAGAAAGAGGTAGTTATATCAATAAACCAGAGATGAGAAATACTTTTGGCATCTTTTATTGTTAAAACTGGCCTATACATCTTATAGATGGACAGTTTTAAAAACCAACATTAGAGGGTTCACTTTCTCTTCCCTCCTCTCCTCCTTTATTCTTGTGAGAAGACAAAATATTCTTCTTTGGGAGCTATAATTTTAAGTGATTCACTCAGAGAAAACAAGGAGTCCCATGGGTGTGGTTCTTGCATCTGTCTGCTTCAAGTAACCCTTTGGGCTAATGTCATCTACTTTCTTTTTTCTTCTCTTCTTGTTTTTGACCTTGTTGGTTGCATATAACAACTGTATCTCCCCAGGGCAGTACACCTGGAACAATTTCCTCATGGAGCTATTCTCACACATTTGATTTTTGTATATTGAAATTGTGGTGTTAATAATTAACTTTAGATGTTTTCTGTGTCCTGGTGCATTCAGCAAAAACTTCAAAGCTGATCAGAAAATACTGAACAAATTTTCTTCATTAAGAATAATTTCATTTAAGACAAATCTCTAACAATACTTGTTTTCTTACTTAATTTCAGTCGTCACAAAACATAAATAAATAAATAATCTTAATCCATTTCTTCTTTTCTGATGCAGCACAATAGGCATTTTTATAGTTATCATCAATTTTTAAATGTATTTTAGACTTACTGGCTTATCAGACATAACTTTCTAGCATTGAATTTTATTAATTTTTACAATTGAAAATATTTTGTTGCTGCTTTTGAAAAATCTTTTATTATTTATTTACTTATAATATTTAAAATTCTCAAAAGCCTTTACCCCACCTAATTAAAGGTCTAATTTGAAGACCTGTGTTTTCATCCTGTGCTGATTGAGCCTTCTGGATGAACTACAATATTGAGAATAAGCATCATCTTCTGACTTACTGTGGGGATATGTGACACCTAAAACACATTATAGAGGTGTTTCCAAGCAGCAAATTGCTCAGGCCAGAGGAGCTAGTTGCTCAAAATCATCTTGTAATTTTTGATTTCCTGAAAGATAGCAAGCACATATTAAAATATATTGGTTTTTGGACAACCTGTTATAATTTTTAAATATAAGCAGATTTTTTTTCCCTGATATTTACTTTTGAAAATATGAGTATTCATACTTGCAACTTTGATACATTTAACTTCATACTTATTTTCTATCAAAAAATATTTCCTAGAGAAAATTTCAGGCCTGACTTAGTTATTAGATAAGAATTTTACTGTTATTAAAATTATTGTATTCCATGTAAGGGAGCTAGTTGGACTAAATCTACAAGAATCTTTTCCCTTCCCTTCCCTTCCCTTCCCTTCCCTTCCCTTCCCTTCCCTTCCCTTCCCTTCCCTTCCCTTCCCTTCCCTTCCCTTCCCTTCCCTTCCCTTCCCTTCCCTTCCCTTCCCTTCCCTTCCCTTCCCTTCCCTTCCCTTCCCTTCCCTTCCCTTCCCTTCCCTTCCCTTCCCTTCCCTTCCCTTCCCTTCCCTTCCCTTCCCTTCCCTTCCCTTCCCTTCCCTTCCCTTCCCTTCCCTTCCCTTCCCTTCCCTTCCCTTCCCTTCCCTTCCCTTCCCTTCCCTCCTTCTCCCTTGCAGATGTTCATTGTACATTATACCCAGTTGAATATTTCTTCATTGTCATCAGCAGTAACTTTCCATGTTTCTGCCTTTTATCTACAAAAAGAAAATTACAATTGGCATAAATTATAAAAATTTTAGTCAAAAAGAGGAATTTGTAGCATGATAAAACTGTAAAGCATGTCCTAATTTCATCCCTGACTGTCCACAATATTAAAAATTTCCCTGAAGTCAAAACATGAAGGAAATTTTTTTCAGAATACAATAGAATAAGTGATTTGCCACAATTTCTAGGGGAGGTGGGATGTATCTATACACATGAAACTCAGTGGAATGGTTAGGCATTGCTTGTATTGTGCTATATCTTTGTCCTAGGAAGATGCAGAAGACTCAATAGGAGAGAATTATTTTTAAAGCTTTGAAATTCTTTCAACATGTGCAAAACCTTGGTTTGGAACTGCCATAGGTGTTCACATAAGAAATTATCATTCGAATGCATAATCCTGCTTTGTTAAAAGCCCAAATCCACTGCCAGACAAAGGTTTCATTGTTAGAAATGTTGACTGGGACACAACTGATTTTGGATTACAAACCTACATTGAATACCAATGTCTGTAAAGCCTTATTCCAAAGGTAATAAAAAACATCTTCGTAGAATTTGTTCTGAAAAATAACATTAATTGAAACTAACATTCTGTAGTTACAAGCAGACATCAAAGCAAAAGAAAATTTATTTTGGACAAAATAAAAATCCTTTCAAGAGTTACTAATTTAGTCTTAAGGACTTAAAGGTGTTGGAAGAAAAGGGATTAATGCCCCTCAGGTCCCAATGATTCCACCTCAGACTCAATATTTAAGTTTTTTGTTTTTCCACTTTTGCAGTGTAAAAACAAAATCCTCTGTCACTGAAATCAATTAGTTTCTCATTTATTAATTGCCAATCAATTTTAGTAGTAGTAGTAATAGTAGTAGTAGTAGAAGTAGTAGTAGTAGTAGCAGTAGTAGTAGTAGTAGCAGTAGTAGTAGCAGCAGTAGTAGTGTTTGGACACAGGAGCTAAATTATTTTCCTTACTGTCATATAAATATTCAGCAGAAATAAGACATGTGCCTTATGGGGCTTTTTTTCTGTATACAGCAATAAAAAGCTTCACACTGAAGAAAAATGATGGGACTAGACTGTTGTGGTTTTATTTAGCCAGTTGGTTTTATTAATGTTAGTTAGCCTTTATGCACCCCCATTTGTCCCCTCACAGTTGGTTTTGATCCAAGTTGTTTACCCCAAAAATTCCTGCCACTTGACTCCCCAGTTATGAGACAATCTTCTCACCTCTCCTTATTTTCTCCTTGTTTGGTTTCGTCAATCTGAGTTTGTTTATACCCTTTTGGCTGTCAGTCCTGTAACCACCCCCAGTTTCTTTGAGAACGATCTGTATCAATCACCCCAGTTTAGCTTTTCTATTGAGGGCCATACCAGGCTAGAAAGCTTTTTCTTCCCATCTTTATCCCAGGCCCCAAGGCGGCATCAAACTTCCCTATGAAGTAGTTCCAGTCTGCATGTTGGGCTTTCTCTTCACCTCAACAGAGAATATGTCTTTTTCCTTTATGGGAATGGTTTTATTGCAGAGTATAGGTCATCCCTGGTGATGACTCGGAGTTAAACAAACCATTGTACTCATTATTGCTTGGTTCCACTTGCAGAGCCTGGTACTCACTATTATACGTGTGATAACATTCGACTTCCACTACTGTGGTTTGATGATGTGTTTTGTTAATGAATGATTTGTTTCAGATGTAGAAAGTATAATTGCAGTAATATATGTTTTAAGATGTTTTTCAGTGTAAAGGAAAATTTATGTCCATTAGCTGGTAGTTATAGAATTAGCTTGATTTAGTATATTACATATTTTATGTGAGTTCGGGCATCACAGGCAGAATTGAATTAGGGACAAGTCTGGACTTTTATTTGAACCATATAACCTCACAGGAACCTCAGCAGCTGTGTAAACTGAATTACATGACACAATCTGGGAATTAAGGCAGAGTAATTACCTTGAACACTGTTAGCAGGCATCCCAAAATACAGATTAAGGTTGTCATTTTCCACTTTGTTTCCAAAAATGTTTACCAGTCTCATCAGTTGTAAATAATTAAACCTGCTAATCTATGAAGGGTGCTTTGAAAGCAATCTAAATTATAAAAAAATGTGGGTTTAATATGTAAATTGTTTACTTTTAGTTTCACATAGAGCTGTGTTTTAATGAAACCCTTCTGTTTCGGGGAGAGTATTAGATGGAGGATACTTTCCAGTGCAGCTGAATAACTGTGTCATTAGGGAAAAGAGCTTGAATGACCACATATCCACCAGTGGTCTGATTAGCCTCTGAACACACAGATCTCTCAGCTGCTTATTACTGCTTTTTTTTTTAAATATCAGAAAAAAGAAATGTCAATCAGACATGAAGGAAATTCACAAAAGAGTAAAGGGAGAGGCAGGCCTTTTTCTTCCTTCTTTCTAAATTTCTGGAACAAAAAGATTTTACCAACAATGTCAAACCTCTAAAACATTGTGTTCTCTTTGTAGCAGAATATGAAAGAATACATAGAATTTTAATGCTCTGAGTCACAGTCTTCATTTGGAAATATAAGGTGCCAGATTAAAGAATATTGTAAAGGTATTCCTGCCTCTTGAATGTTAGAGGTAACTCAAAACAAGCAAAGGAATAATATACCATTGCTCCTCAGTTATTTTAGTAGAAGCAAAGTACTCTCACAGGCTATTCATTATGATTCTTGGAAACACTCAAGTGTGGACAGTTCTGTGAATATTTACATATGAGAGGGAACCAAATGCCATATTCCACCTCTTCCATAATACAGTCAGAGCAGGAGGTTTAACAAAACAAGAACTTTGGCATAAAAAATGCTGGACATCATTATCAAATGAAAATATTCATTTGTCAGCAATATTTTTCAGTAGAAAATTAGAACATTTACTGTTATAATTTACAAGTTCATTAAAAACATGCTTCAATAGAAAAAGTGAGTAATGGAAAAACTAAGTGTCTTTAATGAATGATCACTGAATATTTCACTGAGACCTGATCCTCTTGGGATATCCATGACACAGCATGACAGCTTTTGGGTCCTACCCTCCCTGATCCTTCCCATCTCTCCTCTTCCCTATATTTAATATATTTGATCTACAATTTCATGTTTTTCCAACTCTTTTATTAGATCCTTTCTCTAATTTTCCCATAATCATCCTTCCACTTCTTAGTCTCACAGCCAGTAGTTACCTGCCTCTTTTCCATTTTGAAAGACTATACTTTCACCATGGAAACTCAGGGTTTTGTTGTTAAAATACCAAAACAATTCAAATTCAGACTTCAAGTTTCTCAAAATAAATCTCTGGATCATTAAGTTGCCAAAACAACTATATTTGGTTTACATGGCAAGGTAAGAAAAGGCTTCGGGTGTGGCCTCTATGAAAAGAGATGAGAAGATGTCCCCATGTTGTTCTGGTTTAAAAGCAAAGCCAGTGAGATACTTCAAGTCAGAAATACAAGTTATTAAGAGAAGGGAAAATAAACAAAATATATGCAATAATACAAAAGAAAAACCACTGACAGAGTCAGAATACAACCTGACACCCCTTTGGCCAGTGTGTTGGTAGCAGTCCAAATTGGATTGGCTGCAGTCCTCCTGGAGCGGCAGATGTGGCTCTGCCTGAGCAGTGATCCTGTAGAGGGGTGTAGTCTTTCTCTGAAGGTCCAGTGGAAAACCTCAGCTAATCCTCTTGGGAACCAGTGGAAAAGCTACCTCTGACATCCCCAAAAACCAGAATATATCCATTTAGGAATGCTTGTCTCCGCCCTGTGGGCACAGCATCTCACACTGGGATGTTATAGTTCTTATCAGCCATGCAGTGACATTCAATAGCCCCTTATCAGCAGATGTCTCCTCTGAGAGAGGATTGGTTGTGAAAGAGATAAGGAAAACTGTCCACTTAACAGAAGACAAGTGCCATACAAATGGGAAATGGAATATATCTTGCTTCTCAGTCTGGGACACATGTTGAACAATCAGTTTCAGTTGACTCCAAAATGAGCCCACTGACACCCAAAACAGCCCATCTGTGACACTGGCAGTGTGTAGCAGTGCATAGCTGCAGTGATGATCATGATCCAAGGAGGCTACAACAGCAACAGGGAAAACAGATGAGACAAGTTTCTGTTGTTTAGCAAGTCTCTGTTGTTTAGCATTTTATTCTCCCCCACCCCACGCTGGGCAGATTGCAGGGGGCGGGGTGGGGGGCAGAGGCTGGAGAGCCTGAGCAAAGCCCAGAGAGCCCAGAGCTGAGAGCAGAGAGCAGAGTCAGACCCAGGGCCATGGGGTTTTATCAGGTGTCCCATGGGAGGAGTCTTAAAATCAGATTACAGCATCCTCCAAACAGGAAGGCTCCACAGCAGTACCTCTCTTATAGCATATTTAAGAAAGGATGAAAATGCTGTGCAGCATGAGAAAGGCATGAAAAATACATCTGAAAACAGCCATGAAGATGTGAATGGCAACAAAGAACATGGGAGAGGACATACTCCAGTTGCTGGAGCAGAAATTCCCCTGCAGCCTGGGGGCAAGATCATGGTGTAGCAAGGAAAAAGTATGAGGAGCAAGGAGTAGTAGGAAGGAAATACTGTGGACAGATCATAACTCTTATTCCCTCAGTCTTCTACACTGCTTGGTGGTGGTGGATGAGGTAGAAGAGTCAAGAACAGATCAGTTAAGTTGAGCCTGGGATGAAGGGAAGTGCAGGGAAAATCTGCTTTTAGTTTTGACTGTTTTTCACTATTCTACGATATTTTTATTTGGCCAGAAATTATATTAAGATTTCTCAATCTGAGGTTGTTGTGGCCATGATGTTTACTAAGTAAACTCCATGTCTATATCCCAGCCCATGAGCTTTTCCATCTTATTTTCTTTTCCTGTCCTATCCTTTCACCCATCTCACTGGGAGGGAGTGAGCAAGCCATTGTGTGGTGCTTAACTCCTTACCTATGGAGGGGGAGTGAGAGAAACAGTTTGGTGTGTGCTTGTCAGCCAACCAAGGATAAACCATCTCAAGAGCCTATTAGAGGAAAGGTCAGCTGTAGCTTACTGT
This sequence comes from Taeniopygia guttata, assembly GCF_048771995.1. NCBI lineage: Eukaryota > Metazoa > Chordata > Aves > Passeriformes > Estrildidae > Taeniopygia > Taeniopygia guttata. The sequence continues at coordinate 28,856,127 of NC_133027.1, read as the reverse complement.
TTATACTTTTAAATATTACCTAGTAAGTCAGACCAGGATAAAAAAGTCTTGGGTGAATCCAGAAATTGAAAACAGACTGCAGATGCAAAATGCCACACTGAAGTCACAGTTATTTGATAACTGACATTTTCCTGTAAGTCACCTGTTTCTTTTGACTCAAGAAAATATTTATTTGGGAAATTCTATATTTTATCAAATTATGTTAGGCATATTTTCTTGTTATATAGTTGTCAAGTGTTTTGTTTTATATTTTTTGAAGTACGGTAATGAAAGGAAGAATTTATAAAGTCCTGCTGTGAAAACATCTAAGAATACAGTTCTATTTTTAAGAAAAGTCTTATATTTTGTATGCCTTCTTGCATCATTCTTTGGCAATATGGTGCTAAACTTCGAACTTAAAAAGAAAACCCCAAAACAAACAAACAAACAAACAAAATAATCAAATGCTGAAAAATATGTTAATACAAGAATTAGAGATATAATTTCAGATATGATAATGATTGCCTCTGTTTAAAATTAATATTTGAATTATGATGAACGTTTCAAAAGGTCAATGTTACACTTTGACTTCTGGATGATACAACCTGTGGACTTTTGTTAATAACTTTGTAACATGTGAAAATGCCCTTGTTCATTGCAGCAGGGGTTGAAATAGATTACACTTGAAGTTGCTTTTCAACTCAAATTTCTCTATTACTATGAAAGTGTTAACTCTGTATAATTTTTCTCTGTTTCTGTTCCACCTTACTGTGGTTTACCCAGCCAGCAACTCAGCACCACGCAGCCATTTGCTCATTTCCTCCTTTTGATGTCCAGCAAGATGAGGAGTAGAACCCAGGTAGAAACCTGGGTTTATATAAGGACAGTTTATTGTTGAAATTATTTGTATTATTAAGATAATTAGGACTACTTGGCTGTGAAAACTTATCAGATAAATTCTTAAATATAAAATATTGACCTCACAAGTATGATATGTTCCTTTGTCATCACCTACATACCTGAATCCTGAAAATACTATCTGTACAAGATGCTTCCAAGAATCTTGTATTTATTACTCATTATCTTTATGAACAAGTCGAGCATTTATTTTCTCATTTTTTGCAGGTAAAAATACAATAAACTAAAGTTATATCCAGTGGATGTAGTGAGAGAATCCTCAGGCACTTTGCACTATTCCAGTATTGTATAGTGTAAACATTGCCTTTGAATTGTACAGGTGTAGTTAGCTTATCTAAGAAATTTCATTAATAAGCTTTTCAGGGTCTTAAAACTTGCACTGTATACTGCTTTTAGAAATATGTTTTCTGAACATCTCTTAAGCCCACAGACAGCAGAAATGTTACTAAGTGTAGTCTTCCTTTTTTAGCTTTTTTGTGATGTCATGAGCAGTGTGGAGTTGTACAGCAAAATTTAGAAGCAAAGTCATTATACAGAATAATTAAATCTTGTGTGCAACTGACTTTTTTTTTTTTTAGAAAGACTCTCTGCAGTTGAAATGTGCAGCCTCATTTTCTCATATGACTGATTATGCATAATCCAGTGGAAACTCAAAGGCAACTCTTTGTCTATATATTGGACATCTTTTGGACCTTATGTAGAGAAAAGTTTTGTTGTTGTGGTTGAGGTTTTTTAAATTTTTTTATTTGTTTGTTTGGGGGTTTTTGTTGCTGTTTTTGGTTTTTAATATTAAATTCTGTGAAATTAAAATTGCTTGCATTTCTTTATTTTTTAAAAATATCACAGTGTTGGTTCTTTGGGGATCTGGGAAGCAGACAATGGTGTGTGAGCTAACCCTGTAAATCCTAGTTTCATCACCTTGTACCTTGTTTTGCTGTACCCACCACTGACTAAGATCAAATTATGTTTAAAATGCCCTGGCAATTTACAGTCAAACTATATTAATACTTTCATTAATGAAGCAACAGGATGTATTTCCCTCCACTATTTCTCTTTACTTTGTTTCTTCATGTTTCTGTTCACTGCTACCTCCACTGTGGAGTACAGTGCTTTGGGAGATTGCAACTAAAATACTAAGATTAAGGACCATACTTCTGTCTGGAAAAAAAAAAGAATGAGGAGTTATTTTTAATTAATTGTTATTAATGTTTTAATAGAAATAAGTATGAAGATCCAGGTTACTATTTTGACTTGAGATCCAAAATTCATGGGTAAGAACTTTCTAGAATGGTTTTGTTATTAGATGAAAATTACATTCTCTCTTTGTGTGTCCATCTCAATAAGAAGGGATAGGGGCAGCAAATCACATCCACTTTAGGGCTACAAAATATTCTATTTGATTTGTACTGTACTGATGAAATCACACACCAGTAGTGTGCTGTATATCTGCACATATAAAGTGAAGGGGTATTTTTAGCATACATTAGAGGATGAAATAGCTCCAGCAATCTCCAGACTTCACTGCAGAATTGTATCTAGGTGAATTAACAGCTGAAATGAAAATATGAATAGAATTTCATTATGGCACGTTGACAAGGAGGAATATTGTCTTTGACATCAGTTTCTGAAGAAACTGCAGTGAGGCAAGTTCCTTATGCTGGTAGTATGATTCTGCCTTGTCACAAGTGTATCTCTGCAATAAGTTGTTGATGGATTGGAGCTTTTACTTATGGCAAGTTGAAAATGTGTTATGGATAATTCTCATTCTACTTTTTTTTTTTTTTTTATTGCAAAGCTACATCACTGCTTGCACATAAAAATGTTCTCCTCTTAATCACTATGTTTGAGAGCCCTTGATATATAATGGTGATGACTCCTAGCTAGCAAGCTAGATAGATGTAAATGCAAAATGAGTCATTACAATTTAGGTATGACCTACTGCCTAACACATTCCAATAATTTGGAAGAGTGATATGAGCATGGTATACAAATCATATTATGTCTCTAACCAGTTTGAAATAGTGCACTCTATTTTCTCAATCATATTAAGGCAAAGCATGGTCTGGCAATCCATCTCACTGACCTTTCTCTTCTTTTGTGGGTCAAGCACATGAATTCTTTTAGCTTGCAGAATTAAGTGTATAATCACACATACACACTTCACCTATTCAGCAGTGAATATGGACCATTAAAAAAATAAGTGAAATTACCCACTGAACTCCCTTAGACAAAACTCATTAATTAGTACCATGATATTTTATACTTCCAGAAATTAGATTAAATTCCGTATCCAATCTTCAGAAGATATGTGCTAATGGAGGACCACCACACCACATTGTCCTGTCTATACCACAGCTGGAAAATATGTTCACTTGATCTAAAAAGTTGGTAATCTGTAGAAACATACACAGTGATAGCTATACTAACCAGCAGGATCAGAACAGTATACTGATTTTCAGCCATATATTGCTATGTAAATTGCATTTCTTGCTGTGTAACACCCTCTATATACCTATGAATTCAAGAAAATAATGGAAAAAGAATGAAAATATGTTTTTTTTTCCACTGCATTTTTTAAAAATAACAAGTACTATTTGACTTTTCATGTTCTTCTTAATGTGATAAAGAAAAAAGGCAAGATAATTTGCAGCATCATTGCTGACTACTTTAAAGGATTATTAAGTACTCTTCCTCAGTGCTCTTTACATGACCATGTTATGATTTCCTTTAACTGATATCTAAACAGTTACTGATTAATAAAAGTTTTCCAAAATAATTGTTGAACACCTGATTAACAAAAAGTGTCAAACATTTATATTGACAGAAACTTCTCTCACAAAAAATATGCGGACAAGAGCAAACGTGTAGGTTTACATTCAAGCAGAGCCTTTATTAGTAACATATTTTCTGTTACTTGCTTTGCAACTGGAAAAAAATGTACAAAATGTTGTAGAATTTGTTTTAGAAATATTTATATTTGATCTTATCATGCAGAGACTATGACTGAAATAAGAATAAGCATGAGCAATTTAAAATTTTTAACTTGCTCAGGAATTTATACCACTTTGATGCATTGAGCACATAAATATTCATAAAACCAATCATTTCCTTCTGTGTCTAGAAATCAGCTTTGAATCGATTATGCCTAGTTATCTGTTGTGTTTGTGGCAACATGAAAATGGGCACAATCTTCTTTCATTGATTTACTGTCCAATAAATAATTACTATTCACTATTTATTGATTGTAAAGTTACATAATCATTTTACTTCCTTCCTCTTTATGCGATCAGTGTCAGTTCTAAAGCAAGAGCAATCTATTTGATCAAATTTTAAAATTGGTTATGCACACAGAAGAAATGGTATTCCACAGAGGTGTTTAAATTAATGTGAGAATAAAAAGTTTTCTTATCTCAACCCATTTACACCATTTTAGAACTGTGCATTGAGGAAGACAGTGTAATCATGATCGAAGAGAAGGTATCCACAGTTCACATTATGAAAACTAAATCAATGTAATTAATATTTACTTCTTTTTTTTTTTATTTGAAGCTGCTATAGACAGGAGGATTTGTGTATCATTTTCTCAAAAAAAAATACCTGAGCCAGGTGCATGATGCAAGTAATAGGTATCATTGCTACACAGAAAGTTTCACTATAATAATGGGCAAACCTTTATTAAAATAGAAACAACCTTTTCAAGGCATTTCCCCCTCCCCCACTAGTTGTCTGTTATAAAGAAAAGAAATTTCACCCTTGATAAAAGAAAATTTTTCAAAATGAGTACCAATTTGTCCTATTATAATTGTACCTATTTAATATAGCTATTTGTCAATGAAAATAATTTTAATTTTATTGCATTTACTGTGAAATTCTTTAAACAACACAATCTCCAAAAGTACTGATTAGAAGTATGCACTGTACTAAAAAGAGAACTTTCCTATAGCATGATTCTGAGCCTACAGTATTTTTGTGTCTTTTGGGTGCTGGGCTGGATCATTCTTCTCCAAGCTGTCAAAGCTCATCAAAGCTGTAGTGTTGTCGTTTATCAGCACCGTAATGTATTTTACACATTCCCTGCTTTTGGTCCTTTAATTTTGAACTCAGAACACGAATGAAAGGTAAATGAACAGAAAAAGAATCAGAACTACTCAGTGAACAGTTAAATTTTTTATCTTCAAAGTACTTTTCTGACTTTGTGGTTTTACCACACGTGTGAAGACTCTGATTAATCTCAACGAAAAAGAAGCACATGAATTAAAACTATTCACAGGAATTTGCTTTATCACTCTACAGTTCAGTAACAATAAGTAATTCCCATAGCAACCCCTACTGCCATATGTCACCAAAACCTACTCTTGTACCCTGAGGAAAAAATCTTACCAGACTGAAAAACAAGGTTTAAAAAACAGAGTTTTGTAATTCTAAATTTTATCTTAGTGTCAGCATGGTAAATGAAATTACCTTGCAAAGGAAAAGAGAGATTTTCCTACTACATATATCATAACATTCCCCCTAGACTTTGGTTAGGAGAATAATCTTAAAATAGAGTCCTGCATTTTTATATTACACCTCTTCAAGTGATGATGAATTATGACAGTCATGGCAAGAAGCACAACACTTACCTTCATGTGAAGGAATGTATGCTGAAATGTTAAATCTGTCCTAGCCAAAACAACCATTTTAAGAAAAATTCTTCATTTGGAAAATAATGAAAAAAAAAGTGCTTTATGTAGTATATGATAATAGGAAACAGCCATATTTATTCAAGAGTGTCTGCATCCTTGGTATGTACTCATGATGTGGCAGATTCAATAGCCTCTCAAGCCTTGGCAAAACCATCATGTCAAAAGGCAAATATTAAGATCACAATCATGTATCATCACAGGAACATAAAATTTGAGTTGCAAGGGACAGAAGAAGAATGGTAATCAAACCTCCAGCTCAAAGCAAGATCAGCTCTGACACTGGGTCATGTAAAGGAGTCTCTAAACGGTGTAAGACTAGAATAGTAGCATGTGCAGGACTGCGTGTCTTGCCATAATCTCAAGATTAAGCCAGAGAAAACAAGCCAAAAGGCATCCACATCTGCTTGATATCCTGCTGCCAAAGCAAACCAAAGGCAGTCAGAGCCAGCCACCGCAAAGCAAACTCCGAACTAAAGCAACTGGTAGTATCCTAGTTTTCCTATTATTTTTATTACCATTTAAAGAAAATACATAAATCAATTATTTTCCTCAGGTCTTTCAGTTACTTGAAGCCTGTTGAACACCTTACACTCAATGTTATACATATAAATACACATACACATGTATGTACCTGTGCATACATGATTTCCTTTCTGTGGCAACCTAACCACTGTCTAGGTTGCTCTGGCGTTGAAAATATCCAGGACAATTGGGACAGTGATATCTTTCCAACCAAGGGGAACAGCTGCTAAGAAGATTGGAGGTGGTTTTTTTTTTTTTTTAATTCAACTTTCCCTTTTTCATCATAAAACACACCACATGGTCACCAGAGGTGGTGTCAAACACCATTCATATCCCTAAAGGGCTCTATGGAACACCGAGGACCCAGAAACTCCTCTCAAATATTTTCGGGAACTCTCCATCAGAAGGCTGTGCATGCCCCCTGGCGATACAACACACATGAGGAATTCCCTCCCTGGGTGGGGATCTAGGCATTCCCATTCCAACTTGAATGTATATAAACTGACAAACAGATTGAGTCTGCAACTATTACTTTGCTCACAGACATCAAAATTACATTTAAGTCAACATTTCAACAACCAAGACTCATGGCTGAATCCACAGCTGATGATACCTTTCCTCTCAACTGTCTACTCTATACTTCTCTTTCTTTCTTTTCCCTGTATTTATAATTTTATATTTTTTTAGTAAAGAACCAAAACAGCTTCTTCACACTTTAATTGTTTTAAAATAACCCTGCCGCATATGTATGCACCAATCATTCAATGTCATTTCACTCTGATTCTAGGGGATCCCAAGGGTTTTATTAACTCTTGGAGGAACCTCATTTACTCTGCCTCAGAAGAACTGAACTCTGCCTTATTTACTCATTTACTCTGAGGAACCTCATTTACTCTGCCTCAGAGATGGGTCATAACATATCCATCTGTAGGAAATCACGATGCATAGCCTAGGCATTCTGGAGGCTCTTGCACAATGTAGTATACACCTATATATCTTCAACACTTCTCTGAGAACTTTAGCAAGATGAATCTATATAATAGAGTAAAAGACAAATAGTACCAAACAGTAAAAGATAATACCAACCTACATGTGAAAGCTGTAGAATGTGAGCATCAAAAAGAAGCCATAATAGTCTGTAGCAGAAAATGTATATATTGTTGATCTTACTGGGTTGACATATTATTCAATTGCCTTTTCTTCACAAATTACTCTCACAGCATACTGATTACATCTTTTGAATTGAGTCTTTTTTCATCTGAAAACTAAGATCATTGGTGTAAGAAAATAGCTATTACTCCTGCACTTTATTCTCATTGCAGTGTACATATAAGTATTAGACTTCTATTCTTTTAATTTTTATGAAATTTCTTTCCTTCTCTACTTTACTGCATCCTCTAGACATACAGTGAAGAACTGAGACCTACAAATCTCTGTGCCAATATTTCTACAATGAAGATCTCTTAAACACTGTGCTGAGTCCTGCCTTGAAACCTGACTTTTAAGTGTATAATTTAGCTCTTCAAAGATACATAACAGTTGCAGAGATACATAATACATGCAGGCTTACATGAATCTAAAATAAAATACCTTTTACTTAGGAAACAGAGAAAACTCACAATACTAAAGTAAGAAACGAAATCCTGAGCTATGTGGGAGGGGGTGTGGAAGATAGTCCCCCTGCTTTGCCCTGGGAGGTAACAGACGTGTAGTTTCCCGCCTCCCCCTGTTGTCAATCATTTGTTATCCCTTCCCCTTGTCCCTGTCCATCATTATGTACTCCTTCCCCCAGTTCTGGAAAGTTCTGAGTTCTTTGTATCCCCATTGGTTCTCCCCCCGAAGCCACTCCTTACCCCTATCCCAATTGGTTGTTACCCTGCCACTCTCCCTCTACTCCGCCCCTGAGCCCTCACCTCATTGGTTGTTTCATACCCTGACCCTCCTTCCCAGTTACAGTTATAATCCCTACCCCGCCCCTAGTTCGGGGCTCTCAGAGCTGGCTGTCCTTCTGAGCGGTTGTTTCCCTCCATCACCCACCTCGCCTTCCCTCTCTTGAGCCCTCAGGAATAAAGCCTCTTGAGAGTCACCCGCCTTGGTGGAAGCCTATCATTTCTACAGCTATCCGGCACCTGAGGACCTGACCCTGTGGCGAGCCAGAGTGGTCACAGGACCCCAGGGCCTCAGAGCTATTTTGTCTTCATTGTTCTTATCATCACCTTAAAATATGCTCTGTCCTGAGGTCATATTCCTTCAGCACTTCCAGATTCTGACTTTGCTTACTAACAATGTGTTCTAGATGTGTTCTAGGTTGAATTCCAGCAAAGCTGGTCTCACATTCTATGATAAATATTATGGCTAAACAGTTCTTGTTTTCCAGACACAAATGCCATTTTACTTTTACTCTTCATTTGAAGTCAGTACATTTCCTAGCAATGGTTCCAAATGTAAGGTGTATTCATGCAGAGTTGACAAAAAAAACCATCCTTCCACGACCAAATAATTTTTCCTTTGTTCTTCTACTCCATAAATATTTGGAGCTAAGGAACAAATACTAGTCCTCAACAAGATTGCTTAGCAAAAGATCAGTTCTATATATACACTTTGACATTTTCCAGAATATTATCAGAGTTCCAGCTGCCACCTTGATGAAGGATTCTAGGTGAGGGTTCCTATCACCACAAACACCAAAAACAATTTAGAAGCTGCATATAGGCAGATACTACAAAATCATCACAGTCTGCCTCAATTGTTCAACCATCTATAACAGGAATGATAACAGACATTTGGGAAATTCCTACTTTTCATTTTTTAAAATATTTTTTCCATGTGAAAATGATAGTATATAGAGCTAAATTTACAAGGGTTTTAATAGTTACCTAGAGAAAAAAGAAAAATAGCAAAGTATATCATTGGACTGAAGAAAAATAGCAGACTATACACTGGCAGAAGGGTCCAAAATTACAGAACACTGACAATAGCAATAAAGCCCTGAATTTCCTGCTGTTAGGAAGAACATTTTTGTTCAAATAAAGGCGTTAACTGAATATAGTGTTGCATTCACTGGCTATTTTCAGTGGACCATTTTCAAAGATATGAGGCTGAGAGTAAATAAAATGTGAGTATTTTTGCAGGTAAGCACAAAAGCTGTAACTGTAACTATCTGAAAAGAAAAAAAAAAGTTATTTTTACAGTAACTTTAATATCTGAGAAAATTCAGTTTTATTAAGGAACTTTTACCTTAAATAAGTATCTCCTTTTCTTAAAAGAAAGTTGTAAGCACTATATTATTTAATTCCTTACATTTAGGTATTAATATGGCCTAGAGAAAAAGAAATAATCTTTCTAATAGACCAATAGATACTTAGAAAGGCTGGTCATTCCTAGACTTTGGATATGACTCAATAAACCATGGGTTTGGGCCATTGCCACTGTAGTGCAAGATACCAGATTTGTAGAATTTTGAACATATGATCAAGCTGAAAAGTAGACCTATGGAGAGTTCTGAAGCAAGTATTCAGGCAAAAAAAAAAATGTTCCTGTGGTTCTGCTAAGTCTTGAGTAAATATCTGAAGTGAAATCACTTTTTGTTAGATAAAACAATTGAGACCATACTATGTTGCACACTTAAGGTTTACTTAACAGATGAGATTTAGGGCAAATTTATATTTTTGAGTTGATCTGGCATCAGTTTTATACGCAGTAACAGAAACTAGCTCTATTTGAATTATTATCTTCCATGAAGACAATTCAAAGCCAGCTGACTGCAGTGAAATGTTTTATGGTGTGCTTGCAACTAGTTTTTGTAGCCTATAAATTCTTTCAATGAAAGTATCATTTAACATTCAGAGTAGTTTTTCAGGATGTTAATTTTGCCCTAGTACAAGCTGACATGAAAAAGATCCTTTCATGATTACTTTTGAAATGTTATTTAAAAGGGGAATGAAAATACACAAGATTAATAAAGCAATTGTCTAAGCTGTCATTAGGTACAGTAAAATAGAGAAAACATAAAAAACAAATTATAGGCTTTTAATTTTTTAAGAGCAAGGTGCTGTTATTGGATTTGAATAATAAATTCAACAATCTAGAATATAGGTTATTTACTATGTCAACATGAAAATAATAAAAGAAAACCTTGCATTTTGCTGTTTAAGAGTGAAGACAAACATCCCCAAACACTGTTACAGGATCAGAAAGGTATTTAGCTAGTTGGTATTTTCCCCAAAAAAGTCTCAAACAGCAACGGGGTTTGAAATGGGCCTGGAGTCATGATAGAGTAGAACATGAATCATCCAAAAATGAACTTGAATAAAAATGTAGTGTTTTTGTTAAGTGCATCTATATATGTCGCAACAGATTTTAGCACACTAAACAAGGCATTCAAAGCCTGCTGATGCCTTAAAGAGAGGTCCCTAAATTTTGACATAATGACTAAAAGAATACAAATATTATGAATACTGAATTTAGTCTTTCAGCAGAATTGCCTGAAGTGTCATAAGCAAACCAACTATTAAAAAAGAAATTAAAAGTATATTAGTAGAAAAAACCCCACCAGTTTGAAATACATTGTTATTTTAATTTCAAATTCAATTAACCTCTATAGATACCTAAAGTCCTAATATAATAAAAAATCTCTGTATAACAACAAAGACTTTTCAGCTAGTATTTCTTCAGTCAATATTAAGCTCTGCAAGTATCTTTACTAGTACTCTGTTTTCTTTAACAGCAGGGGAGTAAAATAAAATTAATTCCCTCAAGGACACTCTTCATAAAATGTCTATTGTTCTCAAGGCAGAGAGGTTATGAAAACTGTCAGTTGCTTTTACAAATGCCCTTTATCAAAATAGCCAAAATCTTCCATCACTGTTAATAGGAGTAAGAAACTGCCTTTACAGAAGAGAGGCAATTCCTTAGTTGCTTAGGAGTTTCCCTGACAATTAAAAGAAAAATGAAAAATGAGTAGAACTTAATTCTGAGACCTAAAAACCAGCCTGTTTTAATAGTACCTGTTGATGAGGATCCAAAGTTGGCTGTTCATTTCACTACCCACACAGAATCGTATATATACAGTCTTGATATTTACTTCCTTATACAGCCAAATCAATCTTTTCCTATAAAATAATTAAAAGTTATTTTGTCTACTATTTAATATTTTTAACTGTTTTACCAAGAGTTCATTGAACAGCATGATTAACATTTATATTGTATTTATTAATGTATTTAACATTTATAATGTATTTAATATGTATAATGAATACATTTATATAACAATTATTAATGTATTTTTGCCATTGTTAGGGCCAATGTTTCTAAAATAAAGTGTGTGGATTATATTGTGAATATTTTATATGTAGTTCAATTTATCATTGTTTTAAAATATTTATATTTATGGACACAAAGACGAAGGCATTTTGTCTTGCAGAAAGATGCAATGTTTTGCAATTAGGCACCCCCAGTCAAGACCTGCAAGATCTCTGTTTGTGGTCGCTGCTGTTGAAGTAATTTAAGATGGCTTTTTTCAGGAATCATTAGCTGGGCACAAAGAGTTTTCATGCAGAGTATGTGTAACTCAGAAGCCTAAATCAATTATGTAGTAGATAATGCACATTAAAATTGGGTAATATTTAGCAAACTATGAAGTTAGGTATGATGGTACAACACTTAGAGAGTTTTCACTAGCCAGACTGGTGAGGAGGGAAGGGTCAGGGGTCATGGCACCTGGGAGCCATCATCAAGGGCTGTCACCTTTGTCTAGCTCCATCACCAGTGACAGCCCTGATAGTCTGAATCCAGCATGGCTGATCCTGACTATCCTGGACTAGTTACCCTCCAACCATCCTCTCTCCACTGTTTTTTTTAAGATTTTATCTTTTCCTGTCAGTGTTTTTGCTGCTGAATTTTTGGTCTAACAATGATTGCAGATCAGCAGTCGTCTGTAATTTTGACTTATCAATTTAGAGATATCACTTATCACTTTATCATGGGTTTGTCTCAGCAGTCTGAGTCAAGGTTCCACAGCTGGAATGTATCAAAGCTGAACTCCTGTAAAATGACAGCTAAATCCTTGGGGGGGAGAAAATACACCAGAGACCCCAGGGAAAAGGGCTGTTTGGCTTTAGGCATCACAATTTAAGAAAGAAGTGAAGAAATTGTGAACAAGCAAAGGACAAGAATGATTAGAAGTATATGGTCTTCTGGAAAAGGTTCAAAGTGAGGTAAGGAAAGGGGATGGAAGGGAAGAGATTAGAGAGGAGGAAGAAGAGCTGACACAAAAGACTTCTAATATACAGATATATCTATAAGAATGGAGATAGTAGTGTTAGAAGATTAATTGCTGAAACAACAGACGGGAAATTCAACATTTTCATAGGAAATTTTTCTAGGGCTACAAATAGTTAAACATTGCCCTGGGTTAAAATGCTATTACTAATCTATAAAACATCTCAAAATGTGATAGTGATACTCAACTAGTAGTCAGTGATAATCTCTTATTTTGGTAGACTAGAAGTTCCTAAGAAAAAAATCTACCTCTTAAAAGATGTTATCTATTGTGTTAGAAGAGCCAAACTGTCAGTCTTTATCTAGGAACTTCTGGAGGTCTTTCAGATACCTTGGACTGAAGCCACATTCTGTCATGAACATAATTTTATGGAAGCTACTATAGAAAGTACAGCACAGCTGTGACATGTTTTTGGTGGTCTGTACTTCTGTATTTAGTTGGAGTTTCCTAAACACTCCAGGCTTCTTGCCCAGGTATATCACATTTCTGTTATCTGGCCAAGAGATTGATGAAAATGTGAGTAACAAAGGCAAAGGCCATGGCTAGCTCATCATATGCCAAAATCTTCTAGCCAGATGGAAATACTATGATTTTTTTTTTTTTTTTTTTTTTTTTGATACTAGATAGGATCACTATCAGTGAAGAAGTTAGGAGTGCACATCAATTTGATCACAAACTTTGTGTTACTCTTTAAACATTGGAAACTACAAATGAGCGGCAAATTCTTCAAATTCTTTACCTGTGGTACTGGTAGATGAAAAAAATTGAGAATGGGCCAGCAAAATCTGTTTGCAGCTCAGTATCCCAGACTGCATAAAGAGAAGTGTGGCCAACTGGTCGAGGGAGAGGATTCTCCCCCTTTAGTGTACTCTCATGAGACCAACCTGGTATCACATCCAGTCTTGAGGTCTCTATATCTTTCTGCCTCTGTTGTGTGGTCCTCCAGAAACCCAGATATATTATGTTTCTTCAATAAAACACATTTTCAATGTGTTCAGTGCTGCTGTATACACACAGTGTTCTGGAAGTGAAATGGAAGACTGTCCTCCTGTCCTAGGGTGACGTTATGGTGTTTGTATCTCCAATCATGTATTCTGTTTATGTTTGATATTATGTTCTGTGCTTTCAGAACTGACTCTGAAAGTGAAGGTTTGTTTTGCCTGTTATCATCTGGTTCACCTCCCGCCATGGTCTGCTGTCTAGAAAAGGCTAGGGCTGGCTGGCTGGCTTTTGCTTTGCTTGCTTGCTTGCTTGGCTTGCTTGCTTTGCTTGCTTGCTTTGCTTGCTTCTGCTTTTGCCCTTGCTTCCTAGTTAGGTTAGCTAAGCAGTCAAATCCTTTCCCTGGACTGTTGCTTTTTCCTTTCCTCTTCCTGAATACTATCCAACCTGCTCCGGACTGGGATCTGGGAAACACCAAGGAACATCAGGAGCCTGCATTTCGTGATCTGCAGCAGCCATCCCCAGTGCTGGAGAGCAATCCCCAGCGTCCAGACCCGGGCAACCACCCAGGAAAGACTTTCTGGATTTGTTCATCTCTTCAGAGTGGTGAAAGAGTTTTGTTGTCATCTGGTGTTGTTAATTGTTTTGGTGATGGGGAGGGCTTTGTTCATTGAATAAACAGGTTCTTTTCTCTCTCAGAGGAAATTTTTCCCTGAACCAGGTGGGTGGGGAGGGGCCGTGGGGGTTTATTTCCTGGGGGCTCCTTTCAGAGGGTTTTCCACAAATTTGCCCTAAACTAGGACACCTCCTCTTTCCAAATTGAGTCAACTACATGTACCATCAGTACAATTTCAGTAGACACTGGCAAGTGTGTCAAATACTAAAAACATAATTCAAGACTGGATCTCATAAAATTAATTTTCTCATGACTTTACATTAGAAATTATTGCTTAAATTCTTATTTTTTGTTATATCCTACTATAAGATTTTAAGGAATTATAGAAATATATTAAAACACAAAATAGCCCTTTCAGGGTTAAATTATAAATGAGGAGCAAAGTTGAGTGTTACTTTATGCCCCACTTAGCAAATCAAGCAACTTCTAAGCCAACACATATGACTAATGTCAAATTTCTCTGCCTTCAGAAAAAAAACGAAAGTTGAAAGAAAAAGAAAAAACTAATAGCTGATATATTAAAATTTAGATTAAAAGTGCTCCTTAAGTACTCGAGTAATATGAAACTTAAATCAGAAAAATCCCTTCTTCAACTTACATTTTCTTGACAACTGAGTTTACATCTTCCTCCTTATTTCTTCCTTGCAAGAAAGATGAATGAGAAGCCTTACTTGCCTAGAAATGGACACAGGCATTTTCAATGTTTTTTCCTGAGTGGTTTGAGCATATTGCAACTTTATATTTAAATGTTATAGGAAAATGCAGAACATTGTTGTTTAAAATGACATCTCATTTTTTTATTTTCTCATAGCAAAATTTTTTTTAAAAAATAGAAAAATTAAATCTAGGTCTTTCAAGCTAATAATTTCAAATGCATAGTATTAACAAAGATGTACCCAAACTGTATAATTAACAATTTATTTTAAGCAATATATGTTTTATTTATATATATATATATATATATATATATATATATATATGAATTTATTTATATCTATGTGTCTTTCCAATGATGCAATGCAATTCAAATGTCCACCTATGTACAGCACAAGTCCATACCTAATGTCATCATATTCCTTTTAATTTTTTATAAAATTTGACCTATTAATTTGAATTACCAGGCTATATTTACCCATGCAAATATATATAACTTATGTGTCTTTGCTGCTGTCATGTCCAAGGTATCTCAAT